>NC_056630.2:256938435-257564772 GCF_002870075.4 Lactuca sativa
CATTACATATTTAAATTATTTCTAATAAATACCTTACATATTAAATATAGAATTTTAATTTAAAATTAATAAAATGACAAGTGGAAAATAAAAAATTCAAAAATTCTAGAAAACCTCATGTATCCAAATGAAAGAGAAAAAGACATGTAGTAAAAAACTTTCATTTATTAAGGAGGATATATATATATATATATATATATATATATATATATATATATATATATATATATAAAGTTTATCATCTCTATTTTACATTTATTTTTATAAATAATTAATTGACAATAATATTGTTTGCCTTTTTGTTTCCACTCTTTGTTTCCTAAGGAATAAAAAATTAATATCAAAATTAATAATAATAACTAAAAGAGCCTGCGGCTCCGCTGCTATTAGAGTTTCCTAAGGAATAAACAAATATTATAAAAATTAATAATAATAACTAGAATAAACAAATATTATAAAAATTAATAATAATAACTAGAAGAGCCCGTGGCTCCGCCGCTTTTGGACTAATGTGACACTGTCATTTTTCTTTTGTGTTTTGTGTGGGATTTTAGTTTTTTTTTAATGTAATAAGATTCTATGTCTAGTGGTGTTTTTGGAAAGTGTTGTTTTTTAGTTTGGTTATCAATTTTTTCTAAGGGGTGTCTTTGGAAAGTGGTGTCGTTTAGCTTCATTTCCATCTTTTTCTATTAGAGTCGAATTCTTTTAATCATGATTTTACTTAGTAGGTGTAAAACCCGTTGGTTAAAAATTAAAATTTAAATCATAAATATTTTTTTAAAATAAAGAATAAATAAACATATCGATTACACTTTATTATCATGTTATTACATTTAGTAGTTTACACATATAAATAAAACAATTATGTGGCTTTTTAAATTTAAAAATTGCAAAAACACATATATTGTCATGTGGATGTTATTTATTTAAAAAATATCATAAATTGACAAGTGTCAAAAATGATTAGAGATCGACAAATGAAAAAATTATTTTTATTTATTAGGAAGGATATCCATAAGAAGAAGAATCAACAATACTCCTTATGTTTGTATAGAGCTTGCTAACAGTAACATCATCCGGTAAATTTGCTTTATATTGAAAAAGCAACAAAAGAACACAATTAAGAATCAAGTTTATAATTAAAGGTTTTAATGGAGGTAACTCAACTTGTACCTCCCCCCCCCCCCCCCCCCACCCACACACACACACAAATTTTATAAAATAGCATGCTTTAATTTATACTTCTTCTTGCCGAAAAGTGGTATGAAGCTCGGGATTTTTCGCATTCGAAAAACCAAGATCCAAGGAAAATAAAAATTAATTAAAATAAAAATAGATGTGTAATCACATTTTTGTTATTTGCAAATTTGATACAACCCTAATGCTTTGGATCTAATTTTTATCTAATTCTATACGCAATTTCATATTTCAAAAGAATGAAGCCTAACTAGCATACAAATTTGATATTTGATTCATAAAAACTAGTAAGATGATTACCTATTGTTGTATCTTGTAGAAGTTGGTCTTTCAAGAGCTTAGCACCTCAAGTTTGATGCCTCAAATGTTTCACAAAACACCACCAACAATTGGATGACAATGAGAGAGAGCTTGGAGCACCAAAAAATTGGCTATACCTCTTAGAATATTCTTGGGTCCGGATTTTAGGACCTGGAGGTTACATATATAGTGTAGAATTCCAAGAGTCACTTGTAAACCCAAATTCTTACACTTCGGCTTATGATCCAACAATTGATTTGGACCAACAATTCATGGACTATCACATAAGCTTAGTCGACCACAAATCAATCATGGATCATTAGCCTAAACCATATGTATCACTGATTAACGTAATCAGTCCCTCTTAATTTAATTAGCCTCTTTTGATTACTAAATTAATTCCAAATTAATTCTTGATCAGTACTAAATTAAATAATATAATTTCTCAATTAATATATTATACTTATAATATATTAATAAATCACAAATAACCTCTTTCTCAAATATCCAACCTATCAAATTGTTCTGGTGAATGCAACCCAAAATGGACCTTACTACCATTCGGTCAAGTACATACCAATTATAGTTATGGGTTTAGACACCTAATCTAACACATACAACCATGACGAATGTACTGTTGAGCCCTGGCAGCAGAACAAAAATCTGACCTGATCCTGGTACCCTCTCCATAGATAACTAGTTCTCCCTCACTTGGGGTTCGAACCACCACCCACTGACCATCGCAGTCTATCATGGCACCAAACCTGCTTAGCTAATCCATCCCTACTATCACACACACACACATACATACACACCTCCCCCATGAGGATGGTAATCAAATCAATCAAATAAGGCACCCCAAAATATTTAAAACACAACCCTGGATATAGAAACCCTATGTTCTTTGGCGATAGAAACCGGCAACGGACACTCTAATTCCTGAATAGGAATATCAAACCCCCTACTGAACGTCTGGATACACAAGATTGACTTGCACCCGAGTTAGAAAGCACAAGCGTAGGCAAAGAGTTCACTAAGAAGGTACCTAACAGAATACAAGCATAAGCATATCATAAAATAAATAAACAAAATATAAATAGAAACATACCAGTAATGACATCTGGCCCCGTCTTGGCCTCCTCTATAGTGAGCTAGAAAGCAAGGCCTTGAGCCTTCGGGGGCTCTGTCCTACCCTAGTGCCCATCGGTTATCCTCAGATTGGTTGGTGCTGGAGCTTGAGTCGGCTCAGTGGCAAGTAACGGACAGTTGACCCTCACATGGCCAACCTAATCACAATGGTAACAAATCCTAGCGCTTAGTTGTAACACCGTAAATTTTCAAAAAAACTTTTCATTTTAAATTCACATAATTCTCATAACACTTTTCACAAAAATATCATTTATTTAATTTACACAATACAAATTCATAATTGTTTGATTAATAATCCAAGATCCTTGAAACATGACTTTTTCTCTAGTGTGTACAATCAAGTCGGCGCCTTCCCGTGATATTGAGAAGAGCCTGAAACATATATCACATAACCCGGTAAGCATGAAGCTTAGTGAGTTCCCCAAATACCACACATATCTCATTAGCCTCTCATGGTTATAATCAGATAAGACCCTCCGGTCAAGGTGTCTAAATGGGACCCTCCGATCCCAAACTCGGGTGGACCCTCCAGTCCTAACTCAGTAAGCTCAGAATAATACACAACATAAATCACAAAGACATAATGTAGGATATCACAATACTCAATATAAACACATAAGATCCTTCGGTCAAACAAAGGTTACCACTCTAGGTAAAGTACAGTGAGAAGACACACCTTGGATGATGAACATCTCCTATAGATGTTGTTGTTGCACCGGCCTCTAACACTGGACCAAAACCCACAATTACTCAATTAAGATCTAAGTCCAAATCCTCACTTTTTAAGTGACAACCTGAAATTTCTATCTTGTACAATCAATCAATTTAATCAAATTCAGACTTGTTTCTGCTATCATTTAGCACTATTTAGAGTATGTTTTAGTGTTCTAAGCCTAGCACCTTCAAGAGGTGATGTTAGGAAGTTTATTCTAGAGTTCAGTGTGTAGTACACAAGCCAGAAAACTCCAGGAATTGGAGTTGACGGCCATAAACTATAGTTTACGGCCGCAAACTCTATGGTATATATATGACACTTAGACATTTTAATCACTTTTACCATTTCAAGCCAAAGAACGCATTCTCTTTCAAGTACCATCCGACTTTTCTATTAGATCTTCAAGATTGTAAGTTTTTCTTTCTTTGATTTGTTGATACAATACTTTATCTAGTATGGATCATTGATTTCATCCATAAAATCACTTCATTTTGATAGATCTTCAAGTGTTCTTCATTTCACCAAGAACACCAAGAACACACACTAGTATTTTTGGACCTTAATCACCCTATCAAGCTTCTATATCGTAAGTACTCCTTCCTTCATTTGATATATACTTGAATCACATGATAAACACCTAGAAAAAATTAAGAATTCAAGAACAAATGGGTGTTTATGGCCAAGACAATCTCCCTTGGCCGTAAACCCTAATTATTGGTGCATAAGGACCATAACTCCTTCCTAAGGCTTAGACATGAGACTAGATCACTTCCTTCATGATTATAAGACCGTAACACAAAAAATGGTACAAAATACTATGAGTTTACGACCGTAAACTCATTGGGCCGTAAACCCATGGGCTGTAAACTCATGGGGGATTACCATTTGGCCGTAAACTCTAATGTGAGGCCCTACACCCCTTATATGCAACGCTATGTGGTTTAACACTTCATTACAAGTGTTTCATAGTCCCTAAGGTTGTTCCATTTCATGATTAGATTTTGTAAACACTAGTTATATACATATATGTGTCATTATATGCTATTTAGGATCCATTGTTCTCAAGTCTTCACTTGGCACTTAGCATCCTGCAAACCGATCTTTCATTCGTGCCACTCACTACAGGTGAGTTCATACCCCTTAATCTACCTTTTAAATGATTTTAAATGCTTTAGGGGGGGGGGGGGGGGGAATACAAGTTGAAACATTATAGTTATTATATCAATCACATGTGACTAATAACTATCGAACAAATGAATTTAATATACTTTTAACTGTTTTATCAAACAAAATACTTCAACATGTTTATCAAACTCTTTTACATACTAAACTCTTTACCAAACTTGTTCTTATATGCCAAACCTTTTATTGTAACTCTTTCAAACTTATATATTATTAAAACCATGTTTATTGCATATATAGTTATATAAGTAAGGTTGGAAGGACTTAGGACTAATAACTCACTTTATTTCATGTTCCTTGTTTGGTTGTGGACTTAGAGTACCCTATTGTTTGTCCGAGTGTCGTTTGATCCTTAGTTATATATTATGTATATATGTATAGACATAAAAGCTTTTATCTTATTTCAATACCTTTGGGTAGCAAAGGTGTACAAGTAGGTTCATTTATACAAGCAACTCTACTAGTAAACTATAATAGGAATAGTTTAGGAAGTCACTACTCACTATTTCTAGTACAGTGAAACATACAAAGAGTCAGTTCATACATGAGTCAATACATACTATTATGAGAAACTAAGAGAATATATTATTATGACAAACATAACGAATATACTGTAACATCCCCCTCTGGCACGTATCACAATATTATCCGCTTTGGGCCACTCGGCACGAGGACTTCCCAGGGGGTCACCCATCCTGGTACTACTCCCGCCCGAGCACGCTTAACTGCAGAGTTCTTATGGGATCTGCTGCCCTCACGGCTTTAAAACGCGTTGTGATAGGGAAGGTATCCACACCCCTTATAAGGAATGCTTAGTTCTCCTTCCCAGCCGATGTGGGATCAGATCTAACCCACTTTCACCCCCCATTATAGGGTTCGACGCCCCCGACGAACACATCGACCCGTGCCCTAGCTCTGATACCATTTGTAACATCCTCCTCTGGCACGTATCACAATATTGTCCGCTTTGGGCCACTCGGCACGAGGACTTCCCAGGGGGTCACCCATCCTGGTACTACTCCCGCCCGAGCACGCTTAACTGCAGAGTTCTTATGGGATCTGCTGCCCTCACGGCTTTAAAACGCGTTGTGATAGGGAAGGTATCCACACCCCTTATAAGGAATGCTTAGTTCTCCTTCCCAGCCGATGTGGGATCAGATCTAACCCACTTTAATTTGTTGAAATCCTCGTATACGCGTTATTACTTGATCATTCCTCTAGCAAAAAAATGTCCTATCTTGATAACTCCTTTCTGCTTTATCGCTTAGTATGATGTTATATTTTTCATGATGAGATATCCCCTGTTCCATATCTCTTGATTCAATTCAAAGGACTTATGATCATCTCTTTCCTGATCTTTTTAGATCAAGATGTCTCCAAGAAAGAGACCTAGCTCAACGAACAACAACAATCCTCCTCCGCCACCACCTCCTATTCAAATTCATTTGGAAACACTTCAGGCAACCATTTCTGCCACAATATCAGCTCTCCTACCTCAACTGAACTCTAGGGGTTCAAGAGGTGGAACCCAAAACCCAAATGATAGCCAGGGACTCCAAAAAGGGAGTTCCTATAAAGACTTCATGAACGCAAAACCAACATTCTTCGATGGCACAGGGGGTGTCATTGCTTTAACCCGATGGTTCGAGAAAATCGAATCAATCTTTGAAATATGCGGCTGTTCGGAGTCTGATAGAGTCAAGTTTGCTGCATGCACCTTTCTAGACAAAGCCTTAACTTGGTGGAACGGTCGAGTCAAATCCTTAACTTTACCTGTAGCCAATGCTATGGGTTGGGAAGCTATGAAGGAGCTTCTTCTCGCAGAATATTGCCCTCGGGGCGAACTCCAGAAGCTAGATACATATGACAGTGCCAAATGTGTTGCAAAAATCTTGATCGATCACGAAGACAACTCTGATGAGGAAGCTACCACCCCTGAGTCGGTCACAAGTGGAGGTGGAAGTAAAAAAGAAATTCTGGAACAAGCGGAAGACCCAGAGTACGCAAGGGTCTTCTAAGAAACAGCAAACGGTAGCAGTCCATGTTGCTACTGCCCCTGTTGCTGTTTCGGCTATAGGTTCCACAGCCCAAACTCCCGCCAGTGGATACACTTGTACCCTTCCTTGGTGTGGTAAGTGTAACTACCACCACCGCATTCCTGGTCCATGTCGCGAAAGGATCTGCGAAAACTGTGGCATTAAGGGCCATCTTGCTCGAACCTGCAGAAAACCAGCCAAATCAACGAACCAATCATCCAGAGCGGGAATTAGTCCGGCCTGTTACAATTGTGGTGAAGCTGGGGACTTCAAAAGAAATTGCCCCAAGACAGCTACAACCACTGATCCATCTGTCGCCGCAGGTATACTTCTCTTTGATAATTCTTATACCTGCAACTCTTTTCGATTTAAGTACAAAAGAGAAATCTGTTATCTATCTATTCGAACATTATCTAAACTCAATCCTTCGTATGAAATCGAAATGTGTATTGTCGAGATGACTAACCAATGAGATAGAGATCACTAACTTCATATCTATAGATTGAATCCTCGGTCCGGGGGACTATTCTGTTCCATTCGAATTAAAAAGGGGGAAACTTTCTACAAAAATACTTTGATACTATGTTTAACATGAAATGACCGAGTTTCATTCATGTTGTTATCCTTGGTTTCGAAAGGGTCGCTCGTCTAGATCTTTTTCTTGACCCGGTTCTCGTGATCTTCGGCATCAAACCTTCGTATCATTCCATGTCTTAGAACTCAAAAGTTTTCCCCATGTGAATTACCACGCATCCCTCGTTTCTGTGATTATTGAGAAACGGGAAAGTTAGCAGCTATTTCCTCTAAATGTCTTTCCTGAAGGATTCCCGGGAGTATCTTTCGAACGTCTAGTTTAGTTCCACATCAAACCTATCGAGATCTTCGTAGAAATCGATTCTGCAATCTTCAGATTTTGAATGCCTTTAGAGTTTGATAACATCTATCTAGACCATCATATCTTGAATCCTTAGAAGCGTCTGCCCAACGAAACCCTAGTGATTCCTTGAGGAAACCGAAGTCGTCCAGGGCTGGAACCTCCATGAGAAAACCGATTGAGAGAGAGTCAATGTGCAAAACAAAGACACGTCTCGATAGTGAGAATTCGCTAGAACGCCCAGTAGAGACCTAATTCCACTTGAGAAAGTGAAGATCCAAGGCAACAAATCCATTCGTGTCTCATTCCAATTCATGATCTGTATCTTATTCTTTGAATTTCGGGATGAAATTCCCTCTAACGGGGGGGATAATGTAACAACCCAAAGTTTCTATCGCCGAAAACCCATTCTACCCGTATAACTCGTCGTATATCAAAACGTCCCGATGTCGTTTTGGGTTAAATTAATTAAAGTTATATTCTTATTTTCCTCCAATGAGTATCCAAACCCTTTAGGAACTCATGTATTTAGCCCAAAATATTTATTTCATAAGTTTTAAAAACGTCCCCGCCAGGTGACGGAAACTTAATCGGGTGCGACCTAAAGCCTCATTTAAGGCCGGTATCGGGTAGAATTCCACCGTGTCCAAGTTTTGGGAACTATATAAACAAGTTAAACCTTTCATTTGAAGCTTTTTCCCTCTCTCTCTACTCTCTCTCTAACCTCTCTCCTAAAATCTAAAGTTTAAGGGTCCAAAACTCAATTTTAAGGCCTCAAATCCCTAAGGTACCTTCCTAACTTCATTTTATAGCATATTTGGCTTCCAAATTTGAGATTAAATCATGAGATTGGACATAATATATGAGTTTACAGCCCAGGAAGATGCCTAGGCCGTAAACACTAAGTTTGAAGGGTTTTGAGCCCTTAAACCCCTTCCTAAACACATTTGGACTTTAGATATGGCTTAATGGCTTCATAGAAAGGACTTATAACATTTAAAACATGGTTTTTGATGGATTTGAAGGAGTTTACGGCCAAGGCACAAGCTTGGGCCGTAAACTCATGTTTATAGAGTTTTCTTGACCTTAAACCCTTCCAAAACACTATTAAGGCTTAGATATGCATTATAGAGTATTGGTTTTAACATTTGGACACTTGAAACATAAATTTTGAGGGGTTATTGTGAGTTTACGGCCAAGGCAAAAGCTTGGGCCGTAAACTCCTTATAATATGGTATAAATTCATTTTAAAGTGTTATTTAGCCCCTATAACACCCCTAAAGCCTTGGAATGAATTTTACAAGTCCTTACAAACAAGTTTTTGGCTTTAAAACACATGGAAATACTCTCTAAGAGAGTTTACGGCCATGAGAGGGGTCTCATAGGCCGTAAACTCCAAAAATCTCTTCAAAACATCAAGTAAATGCATGTAAGGTCTTGAAACAATTTTAGCAATCTCATGTGATTTGTTTTAGCATCATTTAGTATTTAGGAGTTTACGGCCAGGAGCCTATACTAGAACGTAAACTCCCATAAATATGTCATTTTGATGTTTAAAATCCATTCCAAGCCTTTGAATGAAACCTAAAAAAAAAATCCCTTAAGTATTTCAAGCCAAGTTTTGCCATAACTCACCCCACCATGAGTTTACGGCCGTAAACTCATGGGTAGAGGGTCTTGTGGCCATAAACTCTCTAAGGAGTGTTCCTTTGAAGTACCAATTCATTATCCTAGCTATATGTGTCCCTAAATGTCCCCCGGGTCCCTCCAAACGCTTGTATCAAAGTGTTTTCGCGACTAGAAACAAGTGTCCCTTTCAAATAATCAATCTAAGTCCTAATTAGATACAAATGTGTATCTTTACATTATACTTAGGAACCTTGTGTATTTACAAGCCCCGGATCAACTCTTAGCATCCAAATCGTCACACTTCTCGTCCGGTGAGTTCATACCCCTACGCCCTTTTCCGTGTTTTACAATGTTTTCACGGGGGGGGGGGGGGGGAATACAAGCAAACTATAACTGTTTTCTAATTATAACATTGATGTATTTCAAATAATATCTGGCAAACTTATAAACACTTTTACTCCTTATGTATTACGCTGAACATAAGGAATGATTTATCAATTTCAACTAAATGGATTTTAGTTAAGAAAATAACCAAACTAATCAAATTATTATGGGAATAATTTGGGGTTCTATATTTCTCTTTATATCATGTACTAATATCTATATAAAGTTATTAGATAAACTATGTCTGATTCAGTTTATCTCCGTATCATTTGAATGTATTACCAGATAATTTCATAGTATGTGTTTATTTTCACTGTATCATGTTTCATAATCGTTGTATGTTTGATATCATATAAGAATCCTGTGAATAGTTTAGTACTAGCTTGTGAGTAGTCACTACCCTTTATGGATGATCAGTAAATCCTCCCCGGAAGTGTAACCAGAGTCTCCTGGAGGGAGAGCGAGGAATTTGTGAATAGATCTATTCGGGACTGACAATCCCACACCTTAACTGCTAGCTACAGTTAGGCGAGCACGTCTGGGGTGAAAAATTTTGTATATCGTCCGACGTCTGACAAACGTCAAGGAGGTCTCGTTGTCATATAAGTATGGTTACCCGACTCACAATATGTATTAATATAAGTTTATTCACAGGTTCGATTTTTGAATCTATATCTCGTTCGGGATGGTAATCCCATGGTTTTGAATCTATATCTCGTTCGGGATGGTAATCCCATGGTTTTGAATCTATATCTTGTTCGGGATAATAATCCCATGGTTTTGAATCTATATCTTGTTCGGGATAATAATCCCATGGTTCTGAATCTATATCTTGTTCGGGATGGTAATCCCATGGTTTTGAACTATATCTTGTACGGGATGATAATCCCATGGCTTTATCTATCTATCTTATATCTAGTTTCGGGATAGTGATCCCATGGTTTTATCAAACTATCTTGTAACTGTTTCGGGATGTTAATCCCAAGGTTATCAAACTACATTCTATTTACAGTTCATGCATATTATGGTATTTCATATCTTATTCGGGATGGTAATCCTATGATTTTCAATATATAGTTTTGTGTATTAAACTATACTTTGTGTTATTCAATAAATCTTGCATTTAGGAAAATATGGGATTTTCCTGGGGTTAACTTATATCGCGTAACTGAACTGTAACGAAAGATAATCAAACTAATTTTATATAAGAAAATATGGGATTTTCTTGGATAACAAACCTTTTCGGAAAACTAAAGGAACCGATACATTTTCACAAAACCAAAACCGCTTATGAACTCACCAGCTTTATGCTGATTTTCAAACTGCTTGTATTCTCAGGTCCACGTTAGACAGGTACCCGATGATCTCTTTTGGTGAAGACGGAGTACATGGAAAACTCGTCTCGTTTTGTTCATATGATATATGTATAACTTTTGTACAATTTACTTTTCGAATCAAATGTAAACTTTCATATATATGTAATGTAATGGTTGTTTACTGTGATTACTATGTACATTGGATTTGATACTCAACATGGAGTCAACCCCGGAAATGTTTCCGCCTTTGGTTTTCGGGGTGTGACATATAGTATGATGGGAAACTAAGAGAATATACCATTATGAGAAACATAACGAATATACCATGATGAGAAACTAAGAAAATATACTATTATGAGAAACTAAGAGAACATACTATTATGAGAAACATAACAAACATACTATGATGAGAAACAAAGAGAACACACTACATACTAGACAGAGAGAACATACATTACACAAGTACATACAATACATATACATGAATACTATAACATAAATGTGGGTCACTACTTCGGGGCATGGCATCACTGCTATACGGGACTGACCAACCTACAGTGGGACATGCAGGTCTACGGGTGACAAATGACATACCATTTCGATGTCTTCGAGCATCGTGTTTTACTAAGTCGATCAAGTATGGTTACAATTATATCACATTATACCTTAATTAACAATTGGCTTAAGGTAGTTAGTACAACAGTTCTTACTATAATACAACACTACAATACTTTATTATTTTCCCCATTGCATTCACATTGTGATCTTCTCACATAAACGATAATGTAAAAACTAGATTTTGTTAATGATAGTCACACTTGGGAAAAATACACACTTTTACAAGAAACAAACATACAAAACATTTGATTCCTTGGTAGAAGGCTACTTTTAGTAGAAAAATATAGGATTTTCTAGGAGATACAAACATTTACTACAAACTTTTACAAACTTATACTTCAAACACTTACAAGCATTTTCATACAAACAATGTGTCACAACTAGAAATTTTGTGCCTTGTAATCACAACACTCAAGTAAAATGCTGAATCAAAAACTTAAGAGCATGTAAGATGCTTACTTCATGGCAACAAAAGTTTCAATCAAGTACACCATACAAGCATTTCAAATAGTCAACAAGCAATTGGAAACCCTAGAAGTTCTTGTTTAGGTCCATTTTGGACTAGGACTTCCTTATTGGGCCTAATGGACCAATAAACTTCCAATTTGACTATCTTGGGCTTAGAACTCTTAAATGGGCTCTAATTGGACCCACTTACAATTATTTCAATGTTTTGGGCCATATTGGGCCTAGAATGAAATAAATCAATTATAGGAACTATTGTGGACCATAATTAACCTAATCTAGCCTAATAAAGCATAAAAATCACACTTATATTTTATAAGGTCAACAATCATTCAACCTAACTCCTATATGGGCTTAGGGGCATTAAAGCCCAATAATCTCCTTTTTCTTTCCAAATCTCGGCCCAAAGCCCAAATCCAAGGAGTGAAGAGTTGACTTGAGAAGTGCCACCTCACAATTATTCAAGGGTCTTCCATGCATCTTATCCCATGTTTCCATGCATACATCACTTCAAGATCTCTCTTTTTCCCTCCTTCTCACTCTCGGCCAAACACAACACACACACACTCACAAAAATTCATTCCATTATCTATAAGTCTTGAAGAACATCTCCTCCCTCCTTCTTCAAAAATTTCAAGAATCAAGAGCTTTTCAAGGAGGTTTTTCCCACAAACACATCATCTATGGTAAGTTGATGACTAATCCATGATCTAGCTACTTCATTTCATCAAAAATCTCTTCTAAATCTATTCCAACTTGTGATCATGCACCTTAGAAGTCACTAAACTCGAGATCTACCAAGGAGACTTGCTAGGATCGAAATTTTCTTCTTTTCTCTCTTCAAAACCGAAACTACAACTCAAGGTGAGCTTCATACTCCCTATTTTTCGGTGTTACAAGTTTTATGGGGGGGGGGGGGAATACAAGCAAATGTGTATATCTATGTGTATATGTATGCTTTGTGTGATTTCTATGTTTATATTTGTGTTTTTATGTGATTGTGATGTTGGATCTAGTCAAACAGCCCTTAAAACCGATAATTGCATCAAGTTATATGATATTAGTGTAAATTATATTAATACATACAAATCATTTCTAGAAAAATAACCAAGTTGGTTAATATGAACTTCTTTGGGCTAAAAACCCATTATTGGACTCAAAATGTCAAAAATATAAAACATAAGGGCCCAAAATGACAAAATAGCAATTCTGATGGTTGAAGTGAGTCAAAACGGTTTCAATAATGTATTTTCTGGAAATACACTCTTTTGAAGGACTAAAATGTAAAATTTTAAGTATAATGGGCGCAAAAATGAATTTTTCGGCCCAATACGGCCCAATATGCGAGACTTTTAAATTTGGGTCTTACATGACCTAACTCCGTGTAAAAGGACTTTCAATGGCTTTTAGGCTATTGGGCCCCAAGGGTCCTTTGGTATGGCTAGTAAAGTCGAGAATTCACAAAAATGCGGGTCGGGCCAAGGGCCCTTCGCATTCACTATAGCCTTGAACGACTTATGGAATTATTGAGGTCTCCGTGCCCTCTTTTCTCCTCGGTTGTGGGGCTACGAGAAGTCAGGGTGGTTGGATTAAGTGAATAGTACGGACGACGCCTAAGGGATCGTTAGTATGATTGTAAACTAGTCGTTTCTATTAACGTGTGTTTATAACAATTCACAATACACATTTAATTCAATGTCACCTGGAATCATTGACTTCACATGTCGCAACGATACAACACCACACAAAAAGCGTAATTCAAAGAATTAGGAAAACATCGGGTTTTCCTAGGGTTTTTCAATTCATACAACTACGAGATGCATACCAAGTACAACAAATTCTTTTTACATTTACAGAAACAAACAAGCATACTTAAGGATCTTCACACTTTTTATACGATACTCTTTTCAGAAAATATCGGATTTTCTGGTGGTTTTCAAAAAAATACAAAACGTTTTATTTCAAACATTACTTATGAACTCACCAACATTTCATATGTTGACGTTTTTCAAAATACTTGTATTCTCAGGTAACAGGTAAACCGAGGGAAAAATGTACTCAGTGATGACTTGTTGTTTGTTTAACTATTATCGAACAATTTACTTTTGGGGAAGTAATGTTTGAAACAATGTACTAAGTGTAAACTCTATCAGTTGTACTATCTCAATGCATGGTGATGAATGATGTTATGTTTCATGTATATTCAATGTAATGGTATTCAATTGAGTCACAACAGCCCTCGGACATTTCCGCCGTCTGGTTCGGGGGTGTCACACAATGACACTAAAATGCTTATTAACTCACCAGATTTAAAGCTGATAAACTCTTTCAAAATAACTTGGATTCTCAGGTCATTAGTAGACAGGTACTGATGCCAGGTTTTGAGAAGATGGAGCACGTTTAAGACTCATCTCTTATTTTGATTTATATTTTTGGTGTCTTATAAACTATACAGAACACACTTGTATTAAATTATATTATTAATGCAATGGGTGATGTTGATGCTTTCTTACTATTATGCTTTGTTGTGATACTGTACATGACGTCCTCCGCCCCGGAACGTTTCCGCTGTTTAGGTTTTGGGGTGTGACAGATTGGTATCAGAGCATTGTGTATAGTGAATCGACTATATCAACCCACAAAAGATATACAAACTATAAACACAATGGGATTAAAATACTCTGACTAAGATTTTATACTTTTAAATAATAAAATATTTAACCAAGTATACATACCTGCATTTATACTAAAATCAGTGTCACTAGGACAAAACAAAAGTATTATGATTATTGAACAACACAAGTAGGCTTAGAGACATATAGTCAAATCTGGGAGTGATATAACCTGATCAACTATATTTTCCGAGGAGTGACTAGTGTGTGCCTAAGAATGGTTGTGAGGTTGCAACAAGTCTAAAAACTTAGCAAAACTACTACAATGAGAACATTACAACATAATATAAACCTAAAATACTATAGGAGTATTTTGTGTTGCTATAATTACTTATTTGAGAACTAAAAAGGTCTTTACTAGTAGGTCAGTAGTTGCTAAGTGGGTGCGTTAAGGTTATATGTGATTAAGGAGTCATAGACTTAGAATCTATGATCTTTGCTTTACTTCCAGTTCCTTGTTTGGTTGTGGATTTGGAGTTAGAATTACCTATTCGAAGGTCTATCTTGTTTTGATTTCATATAACTGGTATGCACTATGCAAGTATTGAAGTAACTGGTAAGGATCATCTTATAATTATCTTTAGTAGTACGTCTATTTATATTAGATTCTTATACCCATTTTCTCACGTAGATATCATGGCTGGATTCCATCCTCATGGCGACCCGTACTTCCCAAAACAAGGCAATGTTGGATGGCTTTAAGCAGAGCCAGAAGAGGATCATCCAATCCCTTTGGATGATCACCACGCTGAAGGCTTTTCTAATGGTTCTGACTCCGAACCTAAAGTCAAAAACCTACCTCAAGAGGCTCCAATCCCAAATCTCAACCCCCGACCAACATTTCAAGGTCCCACACCCTTGTGGGCGACAAACATGAACCAATGGATCCATGAACAGGGTCAACCTTTACCCTTCAATGGAGATCGAAGATTCTACAATGTTAGCGAGGGAGACTCAGCTGACCGAGTCCTTCCCATCATGGTTCGCAGGATTTCTCGGAATGTTGAGCAAGGTCGGGCAGCTATCAACCGAGTCATGGAAATTGATGCCAACTCGAGTGTTAACACGGTCCACATTATCCATCTCAAAGAAGCCATGGAAAGGACTAGGAGAGTCAATGAGACTCTATAGCAGGAACTAGTTGCATCCCGAGCTGAAGTCTTAGAATTTCGTGTGCGTCAAAGAGCTAATGAGCGACATCTTCAAGACATAGTTCGTGAACTGGCAGATCTGAGGGTTCGCCCAAGGAAAACCCGTCGCCAATAGAAGATGTATAGCTCATTGTTTCTTTTCATTTAAGGAATAGCCTTTCTTATCTGTTGTCACAACCCCAAACCAAGGATGGCAGAAACGTCCGGGGGTGGAGGACTTCATGTATAGCATCATAACAACAATTTCAATAGTGATTTAAGCAAACACAACCCACAATATATAATTGAAAAAGTTACATCATTGTACGAATTACATGTTTCCAAATCAATTACAATATGTTGACAAAATTTGAAATGTTTGACGCCTTAACGTCCCATCCTCAAAAGCATTTGGTTACCTGTTTAGTGATTTCCTGAGAATACAAATTGTTTGAAAAAATGTCAACACAAAGGTTGGTGAGTTCATAAGTTTTTGAGATAAAGAGTTTGGAAACCGTTCTTTGTAATGGGTTGTGTGACACCAAGAAAATCCAATATTTTCCTTATAAAAGTTATGTGGTCCTAAATCCCAGGACCAAGAGTAAACAAGTATTTTCCATACTTAAGGTAATTTCTGTGAGCTAAATCGACATAACTCGCTAATTTAAAAGTAGAACCCGTAAATCTTATGATTTGTTAATACCACATGTAAGCTATCATAACCATACTTGACATAGACGGCCTCGTAATACGACGTTCTTTAGGCGTCGCCGTTAAATGACACTTGTCACCACAGACCTGCCGGTCTAGCTGTTGCAAGCAGCTCAGGTGTGGGTTTGTCAATCCCAATATAGATCTATACACAACTATCACGTTCTCCCTACAAGAGACTATGGTTTCAATTTACAGGACTTTTTGACTTTGTTACTTTGGAAGTAACCTGAAGCGAATGACTCTCAAATTTAATCATTAACAGATTTACGTGAACTAAACTGAAAACTTTTGATACATAAGTTTGAAAAGTAAATGATACATAAACTATACCTATTATAGTTTATCCAAAACGTTTGTAATGTATAAGAACTCTTTTATGAAAGCACATTAGTGTTATGAATCCATAAACTATGCTTATTATAGCTTAATATATGTGTTCTATATGAATTAAGAATCTTGTCATGAATGACTAAATTTCAGTTTATGATGATAAACTAACAAGGAAACACATTCAATATTTACAACTCATTGTTATACACTTTGCTCAACATAATACAAAGTGTTATGAAAGTTATAAGCTGTTAACTAGTTTTTAACCTTTCTGCGTTGTTTTAGAAAAATCATACGAAATCGAAAATTGAATCCGTAAATTCTGAGAGTTCCTAAAATGTGTCTAGTTTATTCATAATTTTTATCATGATTTTTGGAAGTCTTTAACTTGTGTTAAAATGTTCATATTTACAGACTGGTCCAGATTTGTTCTTGAAATGATAGGTTGTTTTGCAAAAATCACCATAAATTGTAGAAAAATCGTGTAGAGATGTGCAAGTAGTCATTTTAAAGCTAAGAACTGGAACTACTTGCACCTAAAACAGTTTTGAAAAATAAAATGCTTAAGTTGCCCAAAACAGTCCGTGAATGGAGTTGAACTTTTCTGATGAAGGCTGTTAAATGAGTTTAGTCGTGTTCTTGGTGTTTTAACTTGTATCCCCCCTAGTGTTGGATAAGGTGTCTAAGTCCATAACGTATTTGGTACATACTTGACCCGACCCGGCATGGTCCATTTGGGTTGCACTTCACCCAAACTATTTACGGATAATTTTATGAGAGTTATACACATATGTTTATTAATATATTGTAAGTTATAATATATTAATATGAAGTTATTTAATTAGTCTTAGTCTTAAATTAATTATGAATTAATTTAGAGATTAAAAGGAAGACTAATTAAATTGTGGGCTATTGTTTATATGGTGTGGGCTAACACTCATTAGTTAATGGGCTAGGCTTGTATGGAAGTCCATGGATGATCATGGAGCTTTTAACCCATGGATCCTTGGAAAAGGAAAGGTCATGGGTTATTAGGGTTTCACCCTAATCATGTACACTATATAAGCATGCTTATGTTGCATGAAATAGCCACTAGGGTAACTAGTATGTGTGTTTGTGTGTGACCAATTTTATAGTGTGTATACACTCTCTCCAAGTTTTCCAAGAGTTTGTGGTGATTTGTGATTCCATTTGAGGCATTCACACTATTGGTGCTTGGCCCTCAAACTCCTTAAGAATCAAACTCATCAAAAAGGTATGTAATCTCATTGAATTCTTTTATGTTTAAAAGTACCCCATGTCATGTTAGATAGGTTAAGAACCTTGGAAAATTATTATTTTGCATGTATTTAGACAAACATAGATCCAAGGTTTATTAGGGTTGCATGCACACTTAGGAAGTGTTAGATTGCTCAAAACCCAACAGTGGTATCAGAGCCTAGGCTTGCTTGTTTGATACTTGATGCAAAATAGTGAAAAAAGTCGAAATTTTTGTTGTCTGCATGATGGAATCGCCGAGTCCAAGGCAAAATTCATCCTACTCGCCGAGTAGGTTCGTTCACTCGGCGAGTAGAAGGTTCAGAATGCAGATTTTCGACTTTTGCTGCTGGAAATGGTTTAGAAACTTTACCCTAAACTATTTTGATGTTTTAAAACTTATTTTAGTTTGTGTAATGGTTGTTCTAATCCATTTACAATAGCATATATCAAAATTTCATGCTTTGTATGTGTTCATATAATTCTTGAAACTTTGATAATCATGTTCATGTTCTTATGAATTTAGAAGATGATAGGAATTATTTGCTAAATTGTTTAGAATTAATTCTTGATCATTTATGTGTTTTAATGGAGTCCATAATTTGTCCTCAAGTTATGGATATCCAAAGGTCACTTTTCTTTAACGCACATTAAAAACACATAAGTTACATAAAATGAAGAGTCTTTATTTTATGAACATATAATTCATAAGTTATGAAATGAAAAGTTTTGAAGAGTTACAAAACTTGCCCTCAAGTTTTGGAATTTGGAAAAGTTTCACACACTTTAATAAACTTTAATTCCAACACTTAGAGTTTTAAAAGTTAAAATTCAACACTTATACTATTTATAACATTAATGGTTAATTATTATATATATGTATAAGAACAAGTCGTTTTACCGTTAGTAGGCCTCATTCAAGAAGCCGGTCTATAAGGTGGGTATAAGGTTGTTGCCTATAAAATGGCAACTTAATGGGTGTCCACTCTCACCCACCGCTTGCTTGATCGGTGGAGGGTCGTTAGCCAAATGGGTAGGACAATGACTTTAAATTCTCATTAAAAGTATAATGATTATTATAAAGTAACTAAATGTTTTATTTAACTCCCAATCTTAGTTACTTTAGGAAAAATGTGAATTTGGTGCTAGCCCATGGAATTCACAATTTGTACCTTACCAAGTCGTTGGTGGAGCGTGTGTGGTTAACCGGCACACTAACTTGGACTAGTAAGGATCACGAGGGGTGACTTAATGTTTGTCATAGATCAATGGAGCATGTGTGGTTAACTGACACATTGATTAGGTGATAATATTAAGGGTACCAAGTGAATTGGTATGGTTATTCACACCTTGTTTTGTGATCCTCGGCATCCCAGTCACAAAATTTGAGAGGGCACACTCGAGATTGAAACATGCCATTGAAAAGTTCAATGAATCTCAAAAGATCGGGGAATTTCAAATCCAATTAAAACCTAATAAATTACTTCGTTTTTCATGGTGGAAATTGGTGAATCGTCATTCGCCTACCTTCAAATATTTTATAGCTTGGATTACGACATCCCTCTTCCAAGTTATAAAATATTGTGTTGGGTCCTAGCCTTAATATTTCATATTGGGTATTATATTAAGGACTTTGAATCAACTAACTTGATTTTCACCCATTATAGATGTCTGGTTCAGACAACTATGATCTTCCCAAATCTCTTGAAGATGGTGTCCCTCAACATCATGCTTCACTTCCTCCACCTCCTCCAATTATTCTCCCTCACCCACAAGTTCTTGAAAAGTTTAAAGTCACTCAATCCCTATTGGCAAGCATAGTCTATGTGTGCTCACATCTTGGAGATAAAGTCACATATTGACAAGCCGGGAGAGTTGGGTGTCAAAGTCTTGTGAAAGTTGGATGTTCAATCACTTTCTTAGTAACATAGTGAGTCTCTTTGGGACTACTATAAGACAGACTATGACATGACCCTTAATGATCTTATCTATTTGCTTGGTGTTGTGGAATCAGCAATGATTTGGAACACCAGTAAAGCAAATTTGATTAAAAGAACAACTTCCAAAGTCTTAAATGGACATTGGCAATGGTAGCATTGGATATCTAGAAAAAGATTTCTCTTCCCAATGGAAAGGGATCGGCCATAGTCAAATTGGTTGACCAAATGGTAAAGAGAAAGGCTAAGTCTGAGATAGTCTCATGTGCCATTACCAAAGGGTCCATGTGTTTTGTTGCCAAAGGAAGGGGCATTGCCGCATTGGTTGCGAAGCTGCCCTATTCACCTGAAAGGTCATAAGGTTGATCAAGTCAAGAGGTTTGACTCTACTTCGGGTAAAGTCCACTGTCTAACTCTATTAAGTTCCTATTTGGAGATTCTTATTACATAATGTGAATGGGTCACATGTTGATGTTTTAAGAATCAAAGAAAAGATAGGAAGCTTAAAGAATTATATGCTAATTCTGATTGCGAAGATGGGTTTCGATCGCATGGTTCGGTAATCAGAATTTTGAGCTGTTGCTTAAGAGTTATAATATATTGCTTATGAATAGATAACAACAAGGTTTTCATGTGGTTTGTAAGGATAATTTTTTCCGCAAAGTTTTAAAATAAAAGAAAAAAAGGGTTTTAATTTTATTTATTTTAAAAATATCCTTACAATGGCATCTGTGGAAAATTATTGTTTATATGTTTCCAGTAATAGCAATATTGGAAAGTGGATTCGATTCTTTCATTTGTGGTAGTGTTTGAATTTACCAAATGAAGAAAGTTTTTCATCACCCAAGTTTCAATTGGACAGAAACTCTGAATCATACAAGTTGTATTGTATGATGAATGAGAATTTTCATCTTTGAAAATTAAGACTAATTCTTTGATCACATGTATATGTGAGTCAATTGAAGGACTAAGGAATTAGGTACACTGGGTGTGCGCTGGTCAAGGTCCACCACAAAGATTGATTTGTCATGATTTACTAAAGATTAGTAAATATGATTATATTTGTAAGGTTAAGTATAATTCTGTAACATTGGAAAGGATACAATGTATGACAAAACAAATGAGAAGAATCAAATTAGGCAGAAAGATAAAAGTTTCTCAAATCTGAAAGGATGGGAGAGTACTTTAGTATCATATTTCATGATCATCTTAATGATTATGAAACCATATCACAAATTCATACTCTAAGGACGTCTTAGTGCATTGTTATGGCTAAGAAGAGAGGTCATGAATTGTTGGATTGGTTAAAATCAAGAAGATGAGTCATACTTCGTTCCAAAACAATTCTTAGAGTCATACTCCAAGATTGTAACCCTGAGTGACATAAAGGAAGATTTATTAACACTAGTCAAATGTAAGAGTAAAATGTTTTCTACTCTTGTACATTTGAGATTGGTAAGTTGTGATGTCTTGGATGACACAAAGACCAACTAAGACCAATTGTGTGAAGTGTTAGTCTTGATAAGAATCCGCACTATCCCTTGAATATTTGTTTTGTCAAGGAATGGTTCTTGACTGGGGAAACTTATATGTCAAGGGGACAGTGGGAGCCTTAAAGATCCTGAAAGAGTTTCAAGATTTAATCAAGAGTAAAACCTGTAATTTATCACTAGCACACGACTTAAGGTTTGCAACCTATCGTGTTGACATAATTCTTATTTCTGTACCTACTTCAAATAAGTTGAATTTGCATGTGAGTTATCAAAGTTCAACTTGGAAGCATTGGTGGGCCTTGTGCTACCAAGGTGACAAGAAACTAAGATTGAACAAGTTTAATCCATGTATGGCTGAATTTGTCACTAACCTTATCTTGTGATTATGGTTTTGACAAATTCACATGGATAGGAACTCATACACTATAAAATCTAAGTGTCATAAGGTTTCTCTCCGATTCATGAAAATGATGGTGAGGAAACACTTTCATTAAGTAGATTTTACGTAGATATCAATTGTGTTATTTGCATTTTCAAAAGTCGTTAGTGGAGCGTGTGTGGTTAACCGGCACACTAACATGGACTTGTGAGAAATGGAAAATGCCTAAGCAATTGAGATTATGATTACGGCATCCCTTTTCATAGTTCTGAAAATTGTTTAGACACACATGTGAGCTATCTAAGAAAGGGTGTATGAATCTAAATTTCAGAAGTCCAGTAGATTTCTGGAAATATGTCAGAGCTAGTGGGAGCATAAGTGTTATGTTGATAATCATCATGTTAGTGGGAGCATGATTATTACGTTTAGTGTTGCATGTTAGCAATGTTAATTTTAGAAAACAAAGTTTCAATTCGTGCAGTTGCAGAGGTTGAAAAGTTGTTTTGCTATAATTAACGTAGAGGAAATTATACTTCATTTCAATTCTAAAGCTTAGATTGAGATTTTAATCATCTTTAGTCAAGAATATATATATATGAATTTTATATTGGAATGGTTCAACTTGAAGAAATTCTATATATATATTGCGTTTTCAAAATTTGATTATGATTACGGCATCCCTCTTCATAGTTAATTTTGAAAACATGGCAAATAAAAAATATTGTAGCAAAAGACTTGTCTAGTATCATGTATTTATGTCAAACATCATGAATCGTGTCCCATATGCTTCGGATATAGGATCGATTGCATGTGCTATAATATTCATCTTTTCTAAATTTTCCAAATGCTTAAGGCATTGAGAAGGGAAAAGTCTAGAACTGGATATGACAAAAGTGATTAAACAATTGTCGAGGACAATCTGAGGTTCGCCAAAGATTGGTTGCTCAGGGAAAGTTGGAAGTATGATGTAAGCTGTCGGAAAGGACCATATTGACATATTCTGAAAAGAAGTAACTCTTGTTCGGAAGTGATAGTCAAAATGGGACTATGGAAATGTCTCCATAGGTGGAAGTTATTCAATCTATGTAAGATTAGAAAACCTTAATCCAAGAAGGATGTTCAAAGCAATGTACTTTGAATATGAGACTTCCGTTCCATTGAGGTTGACCTTCTTTGGAATACTCTGTAATGACTGGTGACAAGGTTTTGGTGACTTTGTGAATAATCATTACAAGAGGAACATTGCATAAAAGTTTAAAATCTAATAGTTTTTTTTGGTAAATGATAGGAATCGGGGATTCTCACATTTACAATAAGGATTTGGGATTATGAAATGAGTATCAATGGAATCATGTTCAATTGATCTACATCACAATGTAAGGATCATAGACAAACATAGTGTGCATACTTGGAGTATGGCATAACTATTGTTTAGAAAAACAAAGTGTACATGCTAGGAGCATGGGACAACTGTTGTTTTTTTTTATTCAAGTTTTAAGTTGATTGTTTGAAACATTATACAATGAATAATGTGTAATCAATATGGTGATAAATAAAAGGTGGTTCTATTTATATTCAAAAGGGTTCTAAGACCATATTGGATTCGATTATTATTGTGTTTCACTTTGCATGTTTTGACTTCCAAAATAGCTAGGTTATTCTTTCTGAATGACTAAGTTATTTAAACACTCCACAGTCGTTCATATGTATGAATCAAGATTGTCATGAATCAAGTTTGTAGATGGCTAAATGGGTTTAGTCATAGCAATGGTTGCTACAACATTCATGAGTGCTCGTAAGTTATGAGCATCGGAATAAACCCACGCTTAATTGTATCACTTCATGGAATTTATCTCGAGTGATCGTGAGACGGTAATATCATGTAAATCTTCAAACCTAGAGATATGAGTTGTTACCTATGAGTTGGTTGTGCATTGATTGCACGTAAACGCATCAGTAACTTGATGTTATAAAACGTGTCTTTGTGTACAATTCAACAAGTAGTAGAACAAGCATATGAGTCAAAGTTTATCTGTTCCTTCTAGAAATAGAAGCGATATCTGGGCCCCTCGATGATTTTGTTGTGACCTATGTACCGGCCGATCAGAACTAAATTGATGTGTTCGATTAAGTTCTTTGTCAAACAAATCGAAAATCGGGAAACAAACTGTTGGACAATAAGTATGACGTTGTTCCATGTATTTGTCCGGCTGATATCATGAGAACAGAGGATTATATGATCACTTATCTAAAATGGCGCTTCATAGTTCAACAGAGTTTTCGAGAGCTACGATTGTTGGTTGGTTCCTGAAGTAACATACGCAAATATAGTTATTAGACTTATCCAAGTGGAAGTCTGTTGGATAAGGTGTCTAAGTCCATAACTTATTTGGTACATACTTGACCCGACCCAGCATGGTCCATTTGGGTTGCACTTCACCCAAACTATTTATGGATAATTTTATGAGAGTTATACACATATGTTTATTAATATATTGTAAGTTATAATATATTAATATGAAGTTATTTAATTAGTCTTAGTCTTAAATTAATTATGAATTAATTTAGAGATTAAAAGGAAGACTAATTAAATTGTGGGCTATTGTTTATATGGTGTGGGCTAACACTCATTAGTTAATGGGCTAGGCTTGTATGGAAGTCCATGGATGATCCATGGAGCTTTTAACCCATGGATCCTTGGAAAAGGAAAGGTCATGGGTTATTAGGGTTTCACCTTAATCATGTACACTATATAAGCATGCTTATGTTGCATGAAATAGCCACTAGGGTAACTAGTATGTGTGTTTGTGTATGACCGATTTTATAGTGTGTATACACTCTCTCCAAGTTTTCCAAGAGTTTGTGGTGATTTGTGATTCCATTTGAGGCATTCACACTATTGGTGCTTGGTCCTCAAACTCCTTAAGAATCAAACTCATCAAAAAGGTATGTAATCTCATCGAATTCTTTTATGTTTAAAAGTACCCCATGCCATGTTAGATAGGTTAAGAACCTTGGAAAATTATTATTTTGCATGTATTTAGAAAAACATAGATCCAAGGTTTATTAGGGTTGCATGCAAACTTAGGAAGTGTTAGATTGCTCAAAACCCAACACCTAGAACTTAAGAAAACATGAAATTATAGGGGTATGAACTCACCTTGAGTGATTTCAGTGGTTGAATGTTGAAGAAGAGAAGTGTTAAACTCAAGAACACTTGAAGGATTACTTTGAAGATTTAATAATCTAACACAATAATGATGGAGTTTGTGTAAGCCATCAATGATTTGAGTAGAATGAAGTGTAATTATCACAAGGAGGATAAATTATACTTACCAAGTGAAGGAGAAAAGCTGGAAATGCCTTGGAAATCTCGTTTTTGTGAGAGGGAGTTAGAGAGAAAACATGTGTTTGATCTTTAGTGAAACGAGAGCAAGTGAGTGAGAATGAGGAGAGGGGATGAGTGTCCAGCTCTAAGAACATTGGATTAACTTGTGAGAGAGAGGAAAAGTACAATGAAGTGACAAGGTATGGTGGGGAGGAGTGTGGGTTAGCCATGGAGTGGGTATGGTGGTTGTTTGTGTCATAATACAATGAAAAGTCAACAATCAACATTTGTACTTCACCCACTCATTTCTTAGATAAGATTTGCACCAAAAACATGGGAATATATGAATTATAAGGCTTTAATTGATAAAATAAAGTTTTGGGTGAAAATCCAGCGTTAAAATGATGAAAAACGAAGCCAAAACGAAGTCGGAGTCAAAAACCGGGAAGAAATGCTCTTTCTGCGAGGCTTCTCGCAAGGGGGGGCCGAAGGTGGCTAGGTTCGGTCCTTAAAATGCTGGGACCGAAGGCGTAGGTGAGTCACGTAGCGAAATGGAGCGAAATGGAGCAAAAGTGGGTAAGAGGTGAAATGAACCGAAGGTGGCTTCGGTTCCTTGTGCGAGGTTCGGGCCCGGGAGCACCCTTCGGGTTCGGTTCAGCAGCCTTTGGGTCCTGTCCAAGAGGGTTCGGTCCCTAAGAGGACTTTTATCCCTAAGAGGGGTTTCGGCTCCTTAAGGCTGTTTTTCGCGTAAACTTCCGTTTTCGAGCGGTTTTTGACTAAATTAAGGGTCGGGATGCCCCGAATGATTTTAGAGAGATTTGGGAGAGGTTCCACATTCTTGGAGAGATTTGGGAGAGATTTGACATTCTTGGAGATATTTGGGAGAGATTTAACATACTTGGAGAGATTTCACATACGAAGAGAGATTTGGGAGAGATTTGACATTCTTGGAGAGATTTCACATACGGAGAGAGATTTGGGAGAGATTTGACATTCTTGGAGAGATTTGGGAGAGATTTGACATTCTTGGAGAGATTTGACATACTTGGAGAGATTTCACATACGGAGAGAGATTTGGGAGAGATAGAGTGAATACGATTGAGAGAGGTTTCGTTTGTGACATATTTGAGTGCCCGGTTTCGCAATGCAAGTTCTGTAACCCCATTAAGCCATGTTTTAGGATCTTATACACTCCAGATGAATATGCAACATTTTTTTTATCGGTTTGTTCCTTTTTTAGCACTATGGTTAAGGAAAATTAAACACACGAATTTTCCAAGTGATATTTTCTCATTAAAATAGTGAGTTATACGGTAATTACGTAATGTAAACCCTAATATACAAGGTTTAATTGAGTTGATCGGTTTGACTCGCTGACTTTGTTTGACTTTGACTTGACCCAAAATTGACTCTTATCACATCATCCCCCCGTTAGAGGGAATTTCGTCCCGAAATTTATATTCTGACAGGGACTTCAAGAGGTTGGGAAGAGATGCGGGTATTTTTGTTTCATTTGATCTTTGCGTTCTCAGGTGAACTCAGGTCCTCGTTTCGCGTTCCAACGAACCTTCACTATGGGAATACGACTTTGTTTCATTCTTTTGACCTCCCGATCCATAATCTCAACTGGTTCTTCCACGAAATGGAGACTCTCATTAACTTCAATCTCGTCGAGAGGTATCACGAGAGTCTCGTCAGACAGGCACTTTTTCAAGTTGGATACGTGGAAGGTAAGGTGTACGTTATTAAGTTCTTGTGGTAATCGGAGTTTGTACGCTACAGGACCAATCCTAGCAAGGATTTCAAACGGTTCGATGTACCTTGGGTTTAGTTTTCCACGTTTACCGAATCGTATAATTCCTTTCCAAGGGGAAAATTTTAGTAGTACTCGATCACCGACCTGGAATTCCAAGGGTCTGCATCACTTATCCACGTAACTCTTTTGTCGATCACGAGACGCCTTCAGTCTTTCCTGAATTTGAACAATCTTTTCTGTGGTCTCCTTTATGATTTCAGGACCACTAAGGGTGCTATTAGGGACTTGCCCCCTAGCTAGTTGAGTATCCCCTACTTCTGCCCAACACAGGGGTGATCGGCACTTGCGTCCATAAAGAGCTTCGAATGGGGCGACCTTGATGCTAGTGTGATAGCTGTTATTGTAGCAGAATTCAATAAGCGGTAAATGGGTATCCCATGTCTTACCAAAGTCTATCACACAGGCTGTCAACATGTCTTCTAATGTCTGTATGGTGCACTCGCTTTGCCCGTCGGTTTGTAGATGGTAGGCCGTACTCATGTCTAGCCTAGTTCCCAAAGATTTCTGTAGGGACTGCCAAAATCGCGATGTGAATCTACTATCTCGGTCGGAGATAATGGATATTGGTACATTATGCAGTCGCACAATCTCCTTGATGTACGTCCTGGTTAACTTCTCCATCTTGTCGGTTTCCTTTATCGGCAGGAAGTGCGCAGACTTGGTCAATCTGTCTACGATTACCCATATGGTATCAAGCCCGCCTGAAGTCTTAGGTAGCTTGGTTATGAAGTCCATGGTTATCCGTTCCCACTTCCATTCCGGTATATCGGGCTGTTGTAGTAGTCCTGAGGGTTTCTGGTATACCACCTTGACCTTGGCGCAAGTCAGACACTTGCTGTGACAACCCGAAATTTCCATTTTGTACGAACATTATCAATTCAATAGAAGCTAGTCCAGTTTCAATGAATTTCATACTTTTCCGAATAGGTTTGTGTACATTAGGGTTTACGTTTAAGGAGATATCAGGAGAGTGGATGCTCATGGGTTTGTGAAACTTGAGCCTTTCAAAACTTCATAATGTTAGAGTCCAATTCCGGAATAAAAATATTTTCTGCCAAAATATTTTAGGACTATAAATAGATTTCTGAACTAAATTCATTCATTATTCACATTTCCAACTAGAGAAAAGTCATTTTCTCTCTCACGGATCTTCGGGTTTTCATCCCAAATCGTGAGTCCACTTCCCTAGTTATGTTTTAATGCTTGTTTTATGCTTAATAACATAGATTGCATGTCAAATATATGTGATTCGGGAGTTTACCGCCCAAGAACATTCTTGGGGAGTAAACTCCAAAACGAAGCTTAAGAGCTATCTAGTCCCATTTCCTTGTTAGGTAACTAGTTTAGGATAATATGTATGATCATTTAAGGCTAGAAAACAATCAAGAACACATAGCTTTATGTGTTTACAGCCCAAGAGTTTCTTGGACCGTAAACACCAAATTCAAGGGCTTAAATGTGCCCTAATCACTCCTAAAGGCCGTAGACTTTAATCCTCAATTACTTCTAGCTAATTTGGAGACATTAGAGCATCAAGAACACCCCTTAAAAGGAGTTTACGGCCAAGGAGTTACTCTTGGGCCGTAAACACCAAGTAAGGGCACCAAAGTGTGCCTAGGGTCCTCCATAGCCTTAATCAAATGCCTAGAAATTTTCCTACTTGTGTTTGGGGCTTGAAAGAATTAAAACACCCATCCCATGAGAGTTTACAGCCGTAAACTCTAAGGGATATGGTCTTTTGGCCCTAAACTCCTCAAAGGAGTATTATGTATGCCCTAAACTACCCAAAGGATTAAACCACCAAGCTAGGCTTATTCTAGAAATCATTTAGCACTTTAAAACACCTATTACCACTAAGATTGGAGTTCACAGCCGTAAACTCAAGGGTTTACGACCGTAAACTCCTTGTGTGGGGTTTATTGGGTAGTAAACTCTTATATAAAGCCCTTTGGTACATTAAACCCCTTTAGCCTTGTCCCATAACAACCTAGAAGCAACCCTTAGGCCCTTTAACACTCATACAAAGTGTTTACATGTTTCTGAGTGTCCCAACTTATTTCATTAAGTTATTATTTCGCTAATTAGTTATATATATGCTCATTATATGATAACTAGGCTCGTGCGTGTGAACAAGTCCCCGTTTGCCACCTAGCACGATATCCGACACTTCAATCCAATCCACTCACCACAAGTGAGTTCATACCCCTTTAATTAACCTTTGAAATGCTTTTAAATGTTTTAAATACTTTTATGGGGAGGAATACAAGTTAAATACTTATAGTTATTGCATCAATCACATGTGATTACATCAATCACATGTGATTACATCAATCACATGTGATTAATGACTAGAAAACCAATGATTTTATCACTGTTCAAACTGTTTATCAAACTGTTTTACTTCAAAATGTTTTACAAACTCTTTTACTTATCAAATGCTTTTATTAAACTTTAGTTTATTTCTTATAAATTGCATGCCCATATATGTATAGATATATAAGAAATGTTTAAAGGGCTTAGGAAGGCCATCCGCCCTATTTCCTTTTCTCGATTTGGATGTGGTCTGGTGGGATTTTGGGTGACCGTCCGAAGGTCATTTAAATATTAATTATATATCAAATATACATATATAGACATAAAGTACTTCAATATCCATGCGTATTAGACACATCATTAGTAAGTTACCATCGGGGTAACACAGGATCATACTACTACAATTTCTAGATCAAGGAGTCAGTTCATTCATGAGTATATACATTACATTACTATGAGAACATATACAAGTATACTAGAAAGAGAACATATACAACTATACTAGAAAGAGAACACATACAACTATACTAGAAAGAGAACATATACAACTATACTAGGAAGAGAACATATACAACGATACTAGAACAAGTAGCATTACATTATATATACATGAATACGTTAACAATTGTGATCCACTGTGTCGGAGCATGCCTTAAATGTCATGGCCTGAGTTGTAGCCAGAATTCTCTTGGAGGGAGAGTGTGAGTTTGTGTATAGATATATACTGGATTGACTATCCTACACCTTGCTGCTAGCAACAGCCGGACATGTACGTCTGCGGGTGCCAAACGTCATTCCGTTATTACGACCATTCATTATGTCGTTGTTAACAGTCGATAGTATGGTGCAATTTATCACATAATACCTTAATATAAATCCGGTTTAAGGTAGTTAGTACAGCAGTAGTTCCTATAATACAACACTACAGTACTACAATAATTTACCCATTACATATATTAAGTGATTATTTCACTTAAACATTAATGTACAAACTATATTTTGTTAAATGATAGTTACACTTAGGAAATTACACACTTTTACAAACGAACGAGCATACAAAACAGTTAAGCCTTGGTAGAAGGCTACTTTAATAGAAAATATAGGTTTTTCTGAGAGATTCAAACCTGTACAAACACTTACAAACAATTACTTGCATTTTACAAACTTATACTTGAGACATGTTAAAACGTTTTTGATAACAAACATCGACACTAAAATACTTATGAACTCACCAGCTTAATGCTGATAAACTCTTTCAAAATAACTTTTATTCTCAGGTCATCTGTAGACAGGTACCGAGGCCAGCTTTTGAGAAGATGGAGCGCATCCAAGACTCATCTTATTTTTTTGATTTACATTATTTTTGGTGTCTATAACTGTACAGAACACGCTTGTATTAAAATTATATATTTAATGCAATGGATGATGTTGCTTGCTTATTTACATTTACTGTGTTGTGATACTTTACATGACGTCCTCCGCCCCAGAACGTTTCCGCCGTTCTTGGTTTTGGGGTGTGACACTTGCCGACATAATTCGCAATCTCAGCTTTCATGTTCGGCCACTAGTATAACTTTTTGAGGTCTAGATACATCTTGTCCGAACCTGGATGGATGGAATATCGAGTCTTGTGTGCTTCATTCATGATGACATCTCGGAACCCACCAAACTTTGGCGTCCAGATCCGATTCATGAGATAACGTGCTCCATCATCCTTCACTTCTAAGTTTTTATCCATCCCTTTTAATGCCTTACCTGTCACAATTTTTGGTTTCAAGGCTTCTAGTTGGGCTTCCTTGATTTGTGTGGCTAGGTGCGAATCGATGGTCATGGTTAAGGATTTTACTCGGCGACCTGAATATTCCTTCCTGCTTAGGGCATCAGCCACTACATTGGCCTTGCTCGGGTGGTAGCGAATTTCACACTCGTAGTCGTTCAGCAGCTCAACCCATCTCCGTTGCCGCATGTTGAGATCTTTTTGATTGAGGATATGCTGAAGACTTTTGTGATCGGTAAAGATAGTGCATTTTGTGTCGTAAAGGTAGTGCCTCCAGATCTTTAAGGCGAACACTACCGCTCCCAGTTCAAGGACGTGGGTAGTGTAATTAACTTCGTGTGTCTTAAGTTGTCTTGACGCGTAGGCGATGACTTTCCCTCTCTGCACGAGCACGCATCCAAGGCCTTGATTTGAAGCATCGTAATATACCACGAAGTCATCACTTCCTTCTGGAAGAGACAAGACCGGTGCGCTACATAGTTCTTGTTTTAACATTTGGAAGGCGGCTTCTTGTTTATCTCCCCACTTAAACATCACACCTTTTTGAGTCAAGGTGGTGAGTGGTTTTGCGATCTTGGAGAAGTTTTGGATGAACCTTCGGTAGTATCCAGTGTGTCCTAAGAATTGTTGGATTTCTGTCGGTGTTGTGGGTGCTGGCCAGCTTTCGATTGATTTGATCTTTGAGGGATCCACATGTATCCCTTTCTTGCTAAATACGTGGCCAAGGAATCTCACTTCTCGGAGCCAAAATTTGCACTTTGAAAACTTAGCATAAAGCTTCTCAACTCTTAGAGTCTCCAGTATTAGTCGCAGGTGTTGCCTGTGCTCTTCTTCGCTCCTTGAATAGACCAAGATATCATCGATGAACACGATCATGAATTTATCTAGGAAGGGTCGACACACTCGGTTCATCAGATCCATGAACACCGCAGGCGTGTTTGTTCATCCGAATGGCATCACTACAAATTCGTAGTGTCCATAGCGAGTTCTGAATTCCATCTTGGGGATATCTTCTTCTTGAACTCGCAATTGATGGTAACCCGACCTCAAGTCGATTTTTGAAAAGTAGCTTGCTCCCTGAAGTTGGTCGAAAAGGTCGTCGATTCGGGGTAGGGGATATCGACTCTTGATGGTAAGTTTGTTTAACTCCCTATAATTGATGCACATGCGAAAGGATCCATCCTTCTTTTTCACAAATAGAACTGGTGCTCCCCAGGGTGAAAAGCTCAGTCTGATGAATCCCTTGCTTAATAGTTCGCTCAATTGACTAGACAGCTCTTGCATTTCTTCCGTGCGAGGCGATATGGTGCTTTGGCTACGGGCGTAGCACCGGGAACCAAGTCGGTTCGGAATTTGACTTGTCGTGCGAGCGGTACACCTGGCAGATCTTCTGGGAATACGTCGGGGAAGTTGCACACTTCTGGAATGTCTTTGATGTCCTTTACCCGTTGATTCTTATCTACGACGTGGGCGAAGAAGGCATGATATTCCTTTCAGAGATACTTTTGAGCCTTGACACAAGAAATGATTTGTAAGTTTGCACTGGTTTTATCACCGCAGACGAGAACGGTTTCGCCGTTTGGCAGATTGAGGCGAACGACCCTTTCGTAACATAGAATGTCAACACGATGAGAACTTAACCAATCCATACCGATGATTATATCGAAACTTTTTATTGTTACCGGCATTAGGTAAATTTTTAATGAATGATTATCTAGAGTGAGGGTACAGCCTGAGTATATATCGCTAGCGCGCTCTGCCTTTCCGTTTGCCAGTTCTACTATGTACGAGTCTTTTAGTAATTGGGGGTCTTGTTTAAGTAAATGTTTGAATTGATGGCTCACAAAACTCCTTTTCGCTCCACTATCGAAAAGTACGCATGCATAAGAGTTATTGAGGAGGAACATACCGGTAACCACCGTGGCGTCCTTGACTGCTTCTCCATGCCCTAAAGCTAGGACTCTTCCTACACCTCTAGCATTGGTGTTTCGTGCTTTTGGGCAGTTTCTTTTGAAGTGCCCTGCCTCTCCACAGCCGTAACAGGTTTGACTTGCTCCGGTGTTGGCGACCAGGGCGACTTGAGGGGCGGATTGGGCTGGTATTTTACAGAATCGAGCAGTGTGCCCCTTCCTGTTGCAATTACTGCAATGCATTTCCCGACAAGCGCCGGTGTGGTGGAAGTTGCACTTGTTGCACTTGGGAAGAGTTCCCGCATATTGCTTTGGTGGCGCTGGAGTGGTAGCAGTAGTGGCAACACGGATAACAACAGTCTGTTGCTTCTTTGCAGGGTCCAGTGCCGGTTGCTTCTTTTTATGGTTCCAGAACTTCTTCTTGTTGTTTCCTCCCTTTTCTTGGTCGATGGTGGCGATCACGGTACCACGGTTGGCCCTGTGATCGATAAGTTGTGCCAGTTCCTTGGAACTCTCAAAGGTAGTAGGTTTCGAGGCCTGTACACTATCTTGAACCTGGGATGATAGTCCCCAGAGGTATCGTTCCACCTTTTTCCCCTCTGGAGTGACCATTGATGGACAGAGGAGCGCTAGGTCATTGAACCGGGTAGTGTAAGCTTTAAGATATGTGCCCAACGTTCTGAGGTTCCAGAGTTCTTCATCGAGTTTTTGGATCTCGCCCCTTGAAATCCAACACACATGCTCGGAGCATGTCCTCAAGCGTCTAAATCGTCCGCTCACTCTGGCCGTCTGTCTGGGGATGATATGCGGTACTAAACTGCAATCTAGTACCCAACTCCTCATGAAATTTCTTCCAGAATCTGGAAGTGAAACGCACATCACGGTCCGAAACAATCGAGATCCGCACCCCATGCCGAGATACCACCTCTCTCACATATACTTTCGCCAACTTCTCCGCCGAAGAACTCTCACTGATGGCAAGAAAGTGAGCGCTCTTCGTCAACCTATCCACAATCACCTAAATTGCATCAACTCCTCTGGCAGTCCTCGGCAATTTGGTGATGAAGTCCATAGTGATCTGTTCCCACTTCCACTCGGGAACCTCCAATGGATGCAATTTACCATGCGGTCTCTGGTGCTCGGCCTTAACCCTACGGCAGGTCAGGCACCTCTCGACAAACCATGCGACGTCCCTCTTCATACAGGGCCACCAATACTCCTTCCTCAAATCCAAATACATCTTCGTAGCCCCGGGATGGATCGAAAATTTCGACCGATGCGCTTCCTCCATCAAAGTAGTACGCGTACCGCCCACAAACGGTACCCAAATCTGACCCTAAAAAGTCATAAGCCCTCGTCCATCCGTAACGAGCTCCAAAACCAACCCAAAGACTTGCTCCTTCTTCTGGATCTCCGGTTGCACAGCCTCGTCCCGTGCCCCACGAATGGCATCCAGTACCGGAGTCATCACGGTCAATCTCAAACATACATCCCGAAGTGGAGTGCTCTCCGCTCTGTGGCTCAACGCATCGGCTACCACATTAGCCTTGCACGGGTGGTATAGGATCTCACAATCGTAATCCTTGACCACATCCAACCACCTCCTCTGCCGCATGTTTAGGTTGGGCTGATCCATCAAGTACCTCAAACTCTTATGGTCTGTGTATATCGTACACCGAACCCCATACAAGTAGTGACGCCAAATCTTGAGGGCGAACACTACTGCCCCCAACTCTAGATCATGCGTGGGGTATCTCGTCTCATGAGGCTTCAACTGCCTCGATGCATATGCTATCACATGCCCCCTCTGCATCAACACCGCACCCAGCCCCAATATCGATGCATCACAATACACTACGAAATCCTCCATCCCTTCCGGGAGAGCTAATACTGAGGCTTCGCACAATCTTTGGCGAAGTGTCTCAAAGGAGGCCTGCTGCTCGGGACCCCATGAAAAAGCAACACCCTTCCGGGTCAATCTGGTGAGTGGCACTGCAATCTTGGAGAAATCCCTGATAAATCTCCGATAATATCCTGCCAACCCTAGAAAACTCCTGATCTCAGAGGGTGACTTCGGCACCTTCCAAATCATCACCGCCTCAACCTTGGCCGGGTCGACCAATATCCCTTCCTGGTTAACAAGATGTCCTAAAAACTGGACCTCCCGCAACCAGAAATCACACTTGGAGAAATTTGCATAAAGCTTCTCCGATCTCAGAACCTCAAGGACCTCCCTCAAATGCTCCTCATGCTGCTCTCTAGATCTCGAATATACCAGAATGTCATCGATAAATACAATCACCGACTGATCCAACATCGGCCTGCATACCCGGTTCATGAGATCCATGAACACTGCCGGGGCATTGGTGAGCCCAAAAGGCATCACCACGAACTCATAATGCCCATAACGCTTCCTGAACGCTGTCTTCTGGACGTCCCCATTCCGCACTCTCACCTGATGATACCCAGACCGCAAGTCGATCTTGGAAAACCAAGATGCTCCCTGCAACTGGTCAAACAAATCGTCGATCCTCGGTAATGGGTAACGGTTCTTGACCGTCAGCTTGTTCAACTCCCGGTAATCGATGCACATCCGGTGTGAACCATCCTTCTTCTTGACGAACAAAATAGGCGCTCCCCACGGCGAGCTGCTCGGCCGAATAAATCCCTTCCCCAGCAGCTCCTGAAGCTGCGAGGATAACTCTTGCATCTGTGGAGGTGCAAGGCGATAAGGCACCTTAGAGATAGGCGCGGCCCCCGGAACCAAGTCGATGCTAAACTCCACTTGCCTCACAGGAGGCACACCCGGCAACTCCTCGGGAAAAACATCTGGAAACTCACACACTACCGGAACTTCCTCAACTGAACTCGGTCTCTCGGAAGCCACTCGCGTATCCATCACATATGCCACAAAACCCTTACAGCCCTGCTGTAGACACTGCCTCGCCCTAGCGGCTGAACAAAAAGCTGATCCTGAACGTGTATCCTCGCCGTACACTGAAAGAACTCCCCTACTAGGGTCTCGTATGGTCACCAGCTGACGCTCACAGTCGATAACCGCACCGAATCGACTCAACCAGTCCATGCCCACACTGACACAGACGTCACCCATCGCAATAGGAATCAGATCAATCAGAAACTCAACCCCGAAAATCTCTAACACACATCCTCGGAGAACCTCCGTGGCACAAATCACTCTATCGTCAGCTATAGAAACCCTCAGAGGCCGACTCAACGCCTCACGACTAACACTGATATGCTGACTAAAGGCCAAGGATATAAAAGACCGACTCGCACCCGAGTCAAATAACACTAAAGCAGGTACAGAGTTCACAAGGAAAGTACCTACACATAACATAACATAAGCATAATATCTCAACATCAAAATAAATACATGAAATAAAGCATACCTGCCACAACATCAGGCGCAGCTCTCCCACGAGCCCTCAGGGCCTCGACCTTCACTGGTCGAGTCTCAGCAGCCCTGGCAGCAGGTGCAGATCCCTGAAGAAGCTGAGGGCACTCGGCCTTCCGATGGCCGGTCTAGTTGCAATGAAAGCAAACCATAAACCCCTTGGGGCAATCCCTCGCAATGTTCCCCTCCTTGCCACACTTGTAGCAAGCTCCTGATCAACACGTCCCCTCGTGACCTTTGGCGCACTTTCCACAAGTGCGGCCCTTCGGACCTCCCGACCTCGAATCAGCGGACTTAGTCCGCTTGGCTGCCGGCTGAGACTGAGCCGGCCGCCGATCCACCCGCTGAGACTCGGCCTCCTCCCTAGCCTGGGTCTCCAACTCGATCTCGCGCTTCCTAGCATTCGCCTGAAGCTCAGCAAAGGTATGATATGTTGAGTTCGACACGAACTCCCAGATATCCCTCCTGAACACACCCAAATACCGGCTCATCCGAGCCTGCTCTGTGGACACCTGCTCGGGGCAGAACATCGCCCTCTCATGGAACTTCCGCGTGATCACCGCAACTGAATCATTACCCTGCTTAAGGGTCAAGAACTCCTGAACCAACCGTTCCCTCTCCACCGGGGGAACGTACTCGTCTCTGAACATAGAGGTGAACCTCTCCCACGTCACAGCTGAAATCTCTGCCAAAGTGAAGTTCACCGTCACGAACTTCCACCAATCCTTCGCTCCCAGACGGAGCTGGTTCAAGGCGAACCGAACTCTCAGATGCTCCAGACATGAACAAGTGTAGAAGCATCCCTCGACATCAGCAATCCATCTCATTGCAGCGATCGGATCCTGCGTTCCGTCAAACTCAGGTGGCTTCGTGTTGCTGAACTCCCGAAACAGCAACGAGTCACCTCCCTATGGTCTGGCAGTGGCCACAGCTGCGGTAGCTGCATCGGCTGCAGCCTCAGTCAACGCGACGTATCGCTCATCAAAGGTCTCCATCAAAGTGGTCTTAATAGACCCAAACATCTCCGGAATCTCAGCCCGGATCGCTGCAGCCACCTCCTCATGAATCATCTGACGAATCTCCTCGTCACCCACACGGCTCGTACTCGGTCTGTAGCGTGGTCCAACCATGATGCCTCTGAAATACAACATAGAACTATCAGAGACTCTATCGAGCATAATCGTACTCGATAACGCAACCCTACTCAATCTCCGATACCTAGGGATTCTTACTTGGGTTGCCCACTGACCTGTTGTCTTCGGTAGTACGGGCCCAATACTTCCGACCACACCGCATCAGCATTCATCCCAAGTCCTCCTCCTCAAACCCCGGATCCTGAGTACTCTACTCTTGCTATGCACTAACTACCCGCTCGCTCTTAAAGCATCTCATAGCAACAGACTTCCCTAGACTAAGGCATCACAAATCAGGCCACTCTAGTCCTATCATGAATACCTAGTCTTCTAGCATGCATAAGAATTCATATCATATCATATTTCTTAACACCACATTGTAAGGGTATTTTGGGGATCTTTACCGTTCGGGCGCTGGCTGATCGTACACACTGCTTCATTTTTGTTTATCACAAAATCCTTTATAAAAACTTTATGCCTTTGTTCTTAAGAGTTTCCTCAAATTCTCGGTTTGAGTTCAGTTACGCCCGAAGGTGTTCCCAAATCCCTCAAACCAAGGCTCTGATACCAAATTGTAAAAACGGAAAATTTAAAAACAAAATTTTCATTTCTAAAAATGTATTTTCATTCAAAACAAGGCATAAATATCCAACGTATCATGTCATAATACAAATCATATAAATCCCATGATCATAAATCCTCCGTCAGTGTGTACAGATCATGCCGGCGCCTTCCCACGGTCCTCGCTAGTACCTGAAACACATACATAACACTGTAAGCATAAATGCTTAGTGAGTTCCCCAAAATACAACTTACGCACATACGCCTTTCCAGGCCCTGACCTTCCGGTCCCTGTGTCTCAGGGGACTTCCATCCCTGCTGGGTAAACCTTCCGGTCCTACCCACGCCAACCTTACGGTCCACATTACAACACCTTCTGGCCCATATCAAACATTTCATACATGGCACATATAAACGATTAACATATCACATACAATGCATATAAATCATAACATATCCGACCTTCCGGTCACACAGTCAAACCCTTCCGGGTATAGTATAGTGAGAAGACTCACCTCGCAAATATCGATAGCTAGCGAATCTCGAAATCTCACGTGCTCGATCCTCCGAGCTACAATCTCCCTATAACATCATACGTCTTATTAATCACTTTTACCATTCAGGTTGACTTCTCTTTTTAAGTCACACAAGTCAACTCTTGGTCAACGGTCAACGGTCAGCTTTGACCGAACTCGGCGAGTGCACTAGGCGACTCGGCGAGTCTAGACGTTTTCACCAATTCTCTAAGATTCCTTTTTGCACGTCGACTACTCCCCCCTTGACTCAACGAGTTCCATCTGGAAGAATCGCAGGGCCACCACGACTCAACTCGCCGAGTCTCAAGAACAACTCGGCGAGTCCCAGTTCGACTCAGTCCACCTGTCGACCCTTGCTAACTCACCCTGACTCACTGAGTCAACCAATGACTCAACTGGACCACTCACTAAGCGAACTCACGGGAATCTTCAAACTATTCGCCGAGTCTGTTCATCAGACTCGGCGAGTTCATGCCATGCAACCACTCAAACTTGCTTCTAAGGTCAGATCTGCTCCGACAATTCATAGATCTAGCCTTCCTAGACTGATTCATCATGTAAAGTCTTTATCTTGGTGTTCATAACACACCCCATGGCTCATAAATGATATTTTGACCTAAGGCATAAGGATTCCAATCCAAAACCTCCATTGATATACAAAAAGCTTGGGCAAAGGGACAATCTGGACCTCCAAGGGTCCAGATCTACGGTCTAAACCGCTTAAGGAACCAAGGGGGCACTAGATCTAGCCACAAAAGGGCTCAATAAGCCCTAAATCAAAATAACAACATCATAGAAGAGGATAGCTCGAAGATATTACCACAATAGCGATGCTCTGGACTCCAAACTCTTAGAAAGTGGCTCCTCTTGCCTTCCCCTTAGCTGATCCTCCCTTTCCCTTGCAAGGTGACACCTCAAAGATCAATAATGGCCTCCTACTTTGCTCCCAAACGCTCACACTCGATTAGGGTTTCACTCAAAGGACTGGTGAGCACAAATGACGGCCATAAGGCCCTTTAAATAGGTCCCAAACCCGAGAAATTAGGGTTGCATTTAACAGCGCGGACTCACCGAGTCCATATCCTGAACTTGCCGAGTCCAAGCGCGAACCCGCGACCAGATTCGCGATCCTACTCGGCAAGTATGAGCTCCAACTCGCCGATTCCCCTCTTAAAACACCAGAATCATAAACATAAAAGATACATGGAAATCCGGGCTGTTACACAATCACTAGCTTCTTGGTAACCTTGCGACTTTCCCTGATCCAAGTGCGAGTCTTGTGCTTCCGGTAGTATAGATCTCTACTACCATTCACACCTACTCATACTCATCCCAAGTATTGTCTCGTAGTTAACCAAGTCACCGTACATAAATCATATAATCATTCAACACAACAGATAACAAAACCAGGGTTTATATTAATTCTTGAAACTATTACACAAAAGTTCAAGTTCACCCTATACTATGCCTCTAATAGGCTACATCATAAGTTACTATTCGCACTGTTACTTCATAACTTGATCGTTAGATATAAAATCCTCATCCTTGATTCGCTTTGTCGAGGATCTTGTGGAATGCCCTTGGCTGTGGCGGTACGTTTTTCTTTGCAGCTTTGTCCTTCTTTGGGCAGTTCTTCGAAATATGACCACCATCTCCACATTCGTAACACTTCCTATTGTCGAATGTACAATCTCTGGAATAGTGACCGGTCCTACCACACTTATAGCAGGTCACTTCTCCATCGCATCTTCCGAAGTGCTTCTTCTTGCACTTTTCACACCACTTGGTTTCATCTTTTCCTCTAGATTTTGAGATTTTGGTTTCTTTGTCGATCATTGAAGATCCCTCGTGTTTCCTTTTCCCTCCAACTTCAACTCTCTCTAGACCCTTTTCCCTTATTTGGGTCTCCACATTCTTGGCTGCCCAGATGGCGGCTTTCAGAGTGGTTGCTTGCTTGACTATCGGACCAAAGTTCGCTGGTAATCCGTTGGCAAACTTGTTGACCTTGGAAAGTTCAGTTGGAATTAGGTATGGAATAAGCTTCATCTTCTCCGTAAAGCTTGTAGCATATTCAGTGACGCTCAATTTTCCCTTCTTTAAATTTTGGAACTCATTGTTGATTTCCAGAAGATCCTTCTCAGAGCAGTATTGCATTTTCATTTGCTCCACGAACTCTTCCCAAGACATCTTGCTAGCTTCCCCCTTGGGCATTGAACCGGCCAGTAACTTCCACCAGCTCAATACTCCATATTTTAACAGAGGGATTGCAAGAGCAGTCTTTAGTCTGTTTCTACACTCGCAACTTTCAAACATTGTCTCCATCTCGGAGATCCAGTCCATGACTTGCACCGGTGTCGGGCTCCTAGAAAGACATGGATGTTTGGATGCCATGAAATCCTTGTACTTGCATCCACGTCCATCATTGTCTCCATCCTGATTGTTTCGGCGAACTATTAGTGGGTTGGCTTGACCAATGGTCCCACTATAGTTCCCTTCCTCTGACTGCCCCTCATTCAGCTCAGGCTGTTCAACTGGTATTGAGGGTTCACTCATGTTGTTCAGCAACAATTGTCTCATTTCCTCCTTTTGTTCAGCCATCATGGCTTGAATCATGGTTCGCACTCCAGCCATTGTGATTGGTTCAGGTGTTGCTGCTACCACAGCCACTCGCTCAACCACACGTGGTTGATTCCTGTTTTCGTTCACGTTTCCAGCTCCACTCCTGGTTCTTGTCATTTTGATCTATACACCGAATAAGGTGAAATTAGATCCTTATTCATGATAGATATTCAAATCATCCTTATCACACCGAAACGTTTACATGCTAGTTCTAATATCGTAGTCGTACCCTTAGAATCCTACACATATAAGGTTTCCAGATCCGGTCGGCACCAAACCATAGATCCGAACAAATAATAGCATCAATATAGCGATCACACAAAACATTTAGCACATAAAAGCATTCTTAGGCATCATTCCTAAAATAAACTAGTGCTTGTGTTAATTTAGGTGTACTACCTAACATATTTTAGACACACTCCGCACAATCATTACTTAGCATTCTAAGTTTAAGTCTAAAAATTTCCTACAAATTCCTAGTTCGCTTAAACTAATGCTCTGATACCAACTGTGACATCCCCAATTTCACGGCCAGAAAAGACCGATTTGTTTATGCTTTGTTTTATAAAATCAGAGTAATCTTTTAATTAAAAGAGTTGCGGAATTTGTTCCCAAAATAAAATATGATAAAATTTATCAAAACGTTTCTCAAAGAGAACGTATTTTCATTAAATAATAAAACCTCGGGATGTCATGTTGGATACAGACCAAAAGCATAAACAATATAAAATAAACCATACAACAGTTATTTATAACTACTGATCTATAATCCAAAATCTCTCGTCAAGTCCACTAACTTATACTCTTGTGCCATCACCTGTAATGCAAAGAAAACTGAGTGGGTCAGGCTTGGGAGCCTGGTGAGCGTATAGGGTTTTCAACCCATAATAATACATTTATTATATTCCATTATCAAACTATCAAGCCAATTACCCATCCCCATTATCTTCGTTTAATCTTCCCAAAAGATATTATCCTAAGGGTCATCTCCTATATCATGTTTACCTCTCATCTCCTTACATCTTATTTCCTTATATGTTTGTTCCTAAGAACTTTCCCTAAGGATCATCGCCGGTATCATATAGACAATACTAATTCGAGGATCACTCCCTCAATATGTGACTAGTAAGGGTTAGGGTATCATCGCATGATTACACAGCCACAACATCGCCTGGACTCATAAATCATAATAAGGGTTAGACTATCATCGCATGAACACGCAGCCACAACATCGTCTGGACTCGTAATTCATAATAAGGGATAGACTATCATCGCATGAATACATAGACACAACATCGCCTGGACTCGTAATTCATCACCTATCTATCATCACCTAATTATCATCACCATTATATCCTCACCTTTCTCTTATCACATTCTTTCAACACACATCAACTATTTCATCTACCCATGTTCTACCCAACATATTTGTAGATATAAATTACATATATAGTTTAAATCATTTAACACCTATATAAAAACATCAATTCCAAGCCCATCTCATATAGACAATTAATATATAACACATAGCACGTATTTCATAGCTAATACTTTATATTTATGTGTTTAGAAGAGAGTAACCACACACTCATACATATAAACAACTTTATATTATACACATAACATGTATTTTGTATAAAATACTTCATAGATATGCGTTAGAAGAAAGTAACTACACACTTACTTGATCAGAAGATGATCGGACAGCACTACGGCTTGTAGAAGTAGTATTCTTCGGTAGATCTGGAAGATCTTCACAAAAACCGGGCTCCTCGCGGGTAGAGCTTCGGCTCGAGAATTTCACTTCTCGGGATCTTCGGGGCCTCGGGACTCGGTAATGATACCGGGGCTTCGGGATAATTTTTGCACGAAAAACGATGCAAAAACGCGAGAAAAAGGGAAGAAATGAGCAAACTACTCGGCTGCCCTCGACACCCTTTTATAGGGGCTGGAAGGTCGATTTACGCAGGGCGTAAATCCTAGTTACGCGGGGCGTAACCTGGATAGGATCGCTGACTCCCCCCCCTTCGGATAATATCGGCCAATATATATATATATATATATATATAAATAAAATATCGAAAATATTTAATAAAATTAAAAAATTCATATCTTCCTCATACGAACTTCATTTTCGACGTTCTTTATATCCACGCGTAGGTGAGACTACGCTCTACAACTTTCGTTTAGACTCCGTTGGCTAATTTTGGCTTTATTTTTATTATTTATTTTCACCTATCTTTTTATCGTTTTACTACAATTAATGAGATCTTCAATTCTCATTTAGATTGTTTCGGCTAAAAACCGCTCAGTCTCAAATCGAGTATTCGCGCTGCATACCGCTAAGTCGAAACTTCGAAAAATCATAACTTCCTCATACGAAATCAGATTTGGGCGTTCTTTTTATGCACGCTCATGGTTTAACGTATTCTACGACTTTCATTTAGATTACTATGGCTAAATATCGCTCTAACGTAAATTCACTTTTTACGTCGCGCTGTGTCGTGCCGGTTCTGTCGCGAAATTTCGACATGTCATAACTTCTTCGTTATAACTCGGATTTCGGCGTTCTTTATTTGTACGGAATCCTTGTAACATATACTACAACTTAGTTAAGATTATTCATTCTAAATAATCTTTTATCAAAAAGTCATTTTTGACGTTTATCGTCTCTAAATTGACTAGCCCTGATCTACGGGCGTTACATAAAGTATCGTGGGAAGACTCAACTCGGATGGTGAACAACTCCTATAGATGTTGCTGCTGCACCGGCCTCTAACACTGGACAAAATCCACAATTACTCAATTAAGATCTATATCCAAATCATTACTCTTTAGATCTAAAGGTAGTTCACTAACTAGCCCAATAACAACCTAAAACTCATTGGGCCCACCAAGGCCCAATAATGAATGGGATCTCCCGAGGCCCAACTCTCAAGTCCAGGTGACATGCCCAACATATGGGCGCAGGGCATAATATTTATTTGCTCAAAATCTCTAGTACACAAGGCCAAATATCCAGGCCCAACCCCTAAGGCCCATTATAAGATTTAGCCCAAAAATCCAATAGTGAGGTTACGCGAGCTGTACCACCCTTGGTACGCTCATGTACACCATCATGTACAAAATCTGATCGTGGACACCAACCCAGTATGCGAGGCGTACTAGGATTACACTCGGAGTACTTCTAGAATGGCTTTTCTCACTTTCTAGGTCTTAAATTGTTCAGACCTTAGCTCATATCACAGATCTGGACCCCCTAGAGGCTCTTACTCCATAAAGTCTATGACTTTAAGCCTTTCATGGCTGATAAAGCCACAACCACCCAAAACTCTCATTCTCTTATCTTAAAATGCTCATATCTCATGCATGGGTTGATTCCAACGTCCAAGTCTAGATTTTGATGACACTATACTCCTAAAGACACTTAAAGGAGCTACTCATAATCTCTGGAGCTCATTTTCTCATAAAGCATGCAACTTTGGGACCAAAACCCTAAAATAGTGTAACGTGTTGTAAAAAACAAATGAGTGAGAAAGCTTTGAGCTTTATACCTCCAAATAAAGCTTCCAACACATACATACTCGGATCTATAGAATGGACTCCCACTCCTTCTTCTTCAAAGCTCCTCTTCACTTCAAGAACACACAATATCACTTAAATGCACTCAAATGGACACACACAAGCTCAAGAACGAGGATTAGGGTTTGAGAGGGTTGATTGTCTAAGGATGGTGGCTAGGAATGAGGCCATCTTATTCTTTATATAGGGACACCCCTCATTTAGGGTTTTCACTCTATGCCTAGTACGTCCATCGTACTTGGTGGCTCTACTTAAAAGTCATACACATGAGTACGCTAAGCGTACTCATACGTACGCCCAGCATACTCAGCTGCCACCTTTCTCAAATAAGGGACCTCTCTTGACAAAACTTCAAACTTCCATAGATTCCTCGACATAACTTTGTTTCCAATAAACCTCATATCCATGAAGAGGTGACAAGAAGCCCTATGCTTCTAGCAACTCGTTGTAGCCCCGATGCTTCCTCATACTTGGGTTGCAGCCCACGAATCCTATTCATGGAGGATCTGAAATAGGATGTTACATTAGTACTGGGGCTGGCAGGTAACAATCCCTCACAAAGTGCCAATCCTTGGCATATTTGTGGCATCCAGCAGATGATCGACAAGAACCCTCATGAACCTTGCCGTACTCCCCATAAGTGCGGCCCCTCTATCTTCCAAACCTCGAATCAGCGGGCTTGAACCGATTTGCCATAGGCAACGACTGCATAGGGTCTACCTCCGCTCCCTTTACTAAAGCTCCACCTCAATCTATTTCCTCCTCGTGGCCTACTGTAACTAAATGAGTGAACCATATCGATGAGTGGACATAATTTGTGGATATCTGTCTTGAGCATACTCAAGTACCAGGTCATCTAAGCTTGATCTGAAGCAGCAAACTCAGGAGATAAAAGAGCTCTCTTGGTAAACATCTTGGTGATCCCTTTAAATGGGAGGTTTCCATTTTTTCCTTGGTTTCTCGTTTCCATCTGTTTCAATAGATGAGAAAAGCCACCACCCATTCCTCCTGCTTGCCCGCTTGCTTCATGCCTACATTTTTTTGTAATGTAATCTCAAATTTTATATATTTTATTTTCTACGACGACCTTCCTATATAAAACATGATATATTTTATTGTCACGTAGTAAAATTAGAAAAAACCAAAGAAAAATAAAAATTTACAGATTGAAAATAAATGATTACAAATGTATTAATCGTTTGAGAGATTGGTTTATTATTCTAATTGTAGTTTAGTATTTATATCTTATATACTAGATATTTATTAATAAAAATCTAAAAATATTTTTGGACCAATACGTTCAAGTTTTAATCTAATTTAAATTATTAATTTAGCTTATTACACAATGTTTACATTTTATGGCTTATCAATGATCCTATTATCTCAAGTGATGACATTGTGTATGAAACTATTTGTAGCCAGTTGTAAAGGATTACAAATGTATTAATCGTTTGAGAGATTGGAATTATTATTCTAATTGTAGTTAGTATTTGTATCTTATATACTAGATATTTATTAATAAAAATCTAAGAATATTTTTGGACCAATACGTTCAAGTTTTAATCTAATTTAAATTATTAATTTAGCTTATTACACAATGTTTACATTTTATGGCTTATCAATGATCCTATTATCTCAAGTGATAGACATTGTGTATGAAACTATTTGTAGCCAGTTGTATATGTCTTTAATATGAGGTTATTGATGGCTCCTGATGTCTCTCATGTCATGAATTTTACTATCATTAAAGTTGTCAATGTAAGGACTTTGTTTTTTTCTTGAAATATTCATGTAAGAAAAAGATTAGTAGTAAATGTGGTGGCTGGGGTTCGATCTGGAATCGATATCCTTAAATAGATTTGTCGTTTATTGCAAGGGTACAACAACCTTAACAATGTGTGTACTGCCGGATATTTTCATTGCCTGAAAGAGTCGCCAGAAGCAGGTGTACAGAGAAGGAGGAAGAGAAAGAGTATTTTCATTCGCAGTGTTCAATGAGATGGTAGATGTCCCCTTTTATAGTTGAATATGTAATGGAAACAAATCAATTCGATATTAAGGAATTGATTGAGCATTGAATACCAATAAATGTCATTAATTACATAACTAATGCATCCATTATAGAATTCAAAATAAGGACCAAAACTGTCAAATCTAGCAAAAACGAGGGTAGCGTGAGCCTAAGTTTTTGGAGCTACATTCCTATCTGCAGGTCGTGCCCATGCAAAATTTCGGTGTTTTTGGTCTATGAAATCCAAGATCTTCACCCGCTCTGCGTGCGGGTAGGACTTGTAGTAAAAACATAGACACAAGCTTGTAAGCCTTTCGTGCATTCAACCTTATAAACCTTGTTGAGTTCGGTCTTACTACCAATGTGGGACTCATTCCCGTATTCATCTATTTTGCTAAATTTATTCTCATTCACATATACTCTATTTTGGACAGATAGTATATTGTTTCATAGTTCTCACGGAGGAGAACAGAACCCCACTTAGAATTAATTATATATACAACATATGTACATATTTATATATGTCCAAAGTTAGTAAAATATGAATATTTTTAGTAAAAAATTCCAACAAAAGTATTCCTATTTTTGTTATTGCTATAGATACATTATTAAGGTTTCACTATTTGATTAACCTTGAAACGAACATGTGTTAAGTTTTACGAATGTGCTAATCCTTTTTTATTTTTAAACATCTTGAAGTATCTTGGTTGTTGGGCTTCTTCAAGACCATGCAAACCCCATAGTTTCTGTGATGAAGGATGAGAAGACATATGTTTGTTATCCATTGCAACTATCAAATACTTTCAATACTTACCAATACCCACTTTCCATCCTAGAAAAAAAACCAACAAACCAATACCCATTGTCATATAGGGTAAGAATACATGTTCTATAAGGTTAGGCCCCATGTCTAGAAATAAATGCACATGTCTCATATTTAAGTCAAAAAACAAAAAAATTCGGTCCCTCATCTTTAGGAACTTCTATGATTGACTTAACACAAAAATTTAAGAGGTTTATCTACCAAACCAAAAACAAATCGTTGAAACTCAACATCAATTTATACAACATAATTTTAGTGATGGATATAGATGTTGACGATGGGGATAAATTTTCATTATAGCATCATATTTTCATCTCTTTCAATTATACTATGTTGGTGAGTTCATAAGCATTTGCGTATAAAAACTTTAATGATAGTTTAGAAATCCAGAAAATCCAATATTTTCTTATCGAATAGTTGTAACTCTTGTTTCAAATCGGGAATAGTTGCATGTGTGTCCTAAATCATCGTTTTCGAAATTGTACAAATCGTTTCCCCAGAAAATCCTATATTTTCTGATGAGTAAAATAGTAGTTTTGGTAAAAACATAACACTTGTGAGGAGAAGTCACGTTAAGATAGTAAAAAATAGTTGATTTTTAACCGAAGATGAAATCCGAATAAATACGTTTCTAATGTATTCTAGTGAGTCGTTATAACCATACTAATATGACGGAGTGTCTGTTATAACGTTTTTCAGGCGTCGATTTTGTTCAAATTATTTGTCACCCTAGGCTGGCCGGCCTAGCTGTAGCGAACAGTGAAGGTGCGGGGTGTGAACCCCGTATAGATCTATACACAAATTCCCACTCTCCCTCCATCAAATTATAGTTATAACTCTTATAGGACTTAAAGTGTACAATATTGTATTGATATATGTACTGTGAAGATTTTGTCTGACTAGAATTCTAACCGATCTTTGAGCAAATTGTGAAAATCTTTATTTACTAAATAAATAATAATAATAGTTGTAATTGTGTCTAGATATTTCGTTTCGTTCGTCTCGTTTATTGGAATTAATCTAGTTTGATATCAAATATGTCTTGTGTAAAACTATGACTTTTGTGAATTATGATAGCAGCTTTATGACATACAAACTTTTCTGTCCTAAGGACTCTATTTGTGCATTTTATTGCCGTAAATATTAATATCAAATATTTATGAAATGGGGGGGGGGTATGAATGTACACATTCGAAACCTTGGGAGGCTCTTCTTGTACATAAAGTATTCTCTATATGGTATTTTAGTAAATGTTTCTAAGATTTACATAAAATCTGTGAACTCACGTTCATGAAAAATTTGTTATTATATAATAACATCTCAACACACATACTAAGCATACAAATACATGCAATTATCCAAGAATTTTACACAAGGTTTGACTTGTATTCTCCCCCAAAATCAATAAAATATTGAAAAAGGTGGGGTATGAAGCTCACCTTGGTTTGTTTGCTGGGTGGATTTGAAGAGTGGTGAGGAAGTTTCCAACTCCAAGACTTTGGAGATTCTTAAATCTCTAGAGTATTCAAAGAATAATTTTTGTGTGTAAATATAATGAAATCTAAGAAGTAATATGAAGAATCACTAGTAAAAGAGGATGAACACTTACAAAAATTCTAGAAATTTTCCTTGAAGGAATGAAGCTTGAGTCTTGAAGGAGTTAGAGAGAATTCTTAGGAGTTTACTGGAGGAGGAAGTGAGAGGTGAAATATGGGGGAAGGAGATTCACGTATTCTAAAGGGGAAGGATAAGGAGTGACTTGACATTTGCATGGAAAACTGGTGGGTAAAGCTTAGTTTCTAAGGGTAATGCGTGTTTAACTGGGATTTGCATGGGAAAAATGGAGGGTTTAGCATCACATCATAAAGTCAAACCCCTTTATCCTCTGAAAATCTCTTTAAAATCTTGGGTATTATTTTATATAAATATGTTTAGAGTAATTAACTTTGGAATAAATTAGTGGTTTAAGGGGTCTAGGATAGGAAAAATATGAGTTTGGAGGTATTCCCGAAGCCAAAATGCCTTAAAATGATAAAAACGTCCGAAAATGATGAAAATCTGAAATGGAAATATGTTCCTACGAGGGTCCGAAGGTCTGAGGGAAATTCCGGATTGCTTACGGAGGATTTCGAAGTCATAATCTAATTTCCGAATCAAAAGGAATGAATTTATGAGGCTAATAGTGAAATTTTGAAGCAAATCTCGAATTTCCAAAGTGCTTTCTTCAATTCTGGAGTCCGCAGGCGAAGTTCGGTCCGAGGTGTGAAGGTGGCTGACCCTTCCGGAGTGGTGCGACGCGAATTCTTCCGGGGTCCAGCGAAATTGTCCGGATAGGAAGCCTATTCTGGAGCTTCTCACTTCCTGAGTCATCCTCAAAGTTTCCGAAGTAAGGGGGATGGTTCCGAAAATGTCCTTCCTCTTGGCTCCATAGAAGGCATTCCGGACAAGAGGTTTAGGACGAAGACGGTGTTGGATTAGTCTCTAAGTCCATAACTATTTTGGTATGTACTTGACCCGATGGTGCATGGTCCTTTTGGGTTGCCTTCACCAAAGCAACTTGATTGGAGAAATAAATAAAGAGAGAAAGGTTATTATGATTTATTAATATGTTATAAGAATAATATATTAAAGGAGAAATCATATTTGTTTAATTAATATTGGTCAATAATTAATTAAGAATTAATTTTGTGATCAAGTGTAATTAATTAAACTAGAGGGGCTGAATTGTAATTATGTGATGGTAACAAAATAAGGTAAGGATTATCTTATTAATGGGTTGGACGAATTTAAGGTGATAAGGCCTTAGAATTCGACTATGATAAGGATTCAAGGATTATCTTATGGGTTGCTTGGAAAGCAAGCAACTAGATAAGGATAATGACTGAAACCCTATCTCTACACCTATATAAACACCCCTTGACTCATGAATTCGGCCAGACCTTCCCTAAGGCTTCTTAGGAATGAATTCAATACCTCTCCTCACTCTTTATACCTTCTCCATTTGCTCTTGGTGTTTGTAAGCCATTAGAGGAGTGACACTTGTGACTCTAAGCCTTCCAAAGTCTATTCAAGGAGGATTAGGATTGTTATTGCTATATAACAATCAAGGTATGTTCTTAAACCCATTTATATGTTAATATTGATTTCCATATGCTAGAATTAGGGTTTATAGTCTTGGATTCAAAGCATGTACAATAGAGAAGCCTAGATCCAAGCATTAGGGTTTGTATGAGCACATAGGATGTCTTATGACCAAAACCCATCAGTGGTATCAGAGCCTAGCCTGGTTTCAATTGTATTGATGCATTGTATATCTAAAAAATTCATTTTTTGGTGTTTTGGAGGCTGTACTCGCCGAGTCCATAGCTGAACTCGCCGAGTCCAAGGTGACTCGACGAGTCCAGGCTTGACTCGACGAGTCAACTCGTCAGATAAAGCTTATCTCGGGATTTCTTGCTGTTTTTGCATTGGGATAGTTACCTTATCATGCTAGATCAATATTAATCCGATTATGTGATATATTTGACTATATTTTTGATCTAATTGGAGATATTTATCAATTAATAAGATAATTGTTTCCTTATAAGATAATTGATTAATTATTTTGAGTAAATTGATAAATTGTTTTGCAAGAAATCATTAAACAAATCAAATATGGATAATTATGTAATTAAATGTTAGTTTAGATTATTTGTTATCTGATCCTTGTTGTTATGAAAAGTTTCATATTTTGCCCTTTAGCTTTTATAGTTTAAATTTGAACCCAATAGTTTTGTAGTTTTGAAATTTAAATAGTTGAAACTCTAATGTTTTGAAAAAAGGTTTCAAAACTTGCCCTCAAGTTTTGGAATTTAAAAGTCGATTAAAAGTTTAAATAGGAATGTTAAATTCTAAAACTCTAGTATATTTTGAAAAAGTTCAAATCACACCCTTATGGTTTTGTTAATTAATTAAGGTGTATAATTAAAGAAGTTTAATAAATCCATAAAAGTTTAGGTTTACAATTTAATTGAATTAAAAGTATAATTGTTAAATTAGACCACCTAGTATTTTGAAAGTATAAAATACACCCTATACTATATATATAACATTAAAAGTCTAACATTATATATATATATGTATGAGTAAAAGTCAGTCTTACCGTTAGTAGGCCTCATTCACGAAGCTAGTCTATAAGGGGTGTTTAAGGAAATTGCCTATAAAATGGTGATTGAATGGGTATCCACTCTTACCCACCGCACTCTTGACTAGTGGAGGGTCGTTAGCCGAACGGGTAGGATAGGATGAAATCTTCCATTATAAGTATAATAAAGTATAAAAGTAACTAAATGTTTTCATAAAATTCCCAATCTTAGTTACTTAGGCAAAAGTGAATTGATGCAATTCCATGAAATTACACTTTGTGCCCTTGCGAAGATGTTAGTGGAGTGTGTGTGGTTTACCGGCACACTAATTGGTTCTAAGCAAAGGTAGCAAAGGGTGACTCAATGTTTGTCATAGTTCGGTGGAGCGTGTGTGGTTTACCGGCACATCGAATAGGTGACTGTAACATGTGAGGGCACCATGTAAGTTTGCATGGTTATTCACACCCGCTTTGTGATCCTTGGCATCCCAGTCACAAACGAGAGGGGCATATCGAGATTTAAACATGTCATTGAAAGCTCAATGAATCTCAAGGGATCTAGGAATTTTCATAGATTTAAAACTTAAATTTCTTTTTTGTTTTTCGTGGTGGAAATTAGTGAATCGTCATTCACTTACCTTCAAATGTTCTTCAATTAGGGTTACGGCATCCCTCTCCCGAGTTGTAGAATATTGTGTTGGGTCCTAGCCTTAGTATTTCATTTGGGTGATTTACTAAGGACTCAATCTATCAACTAACTTGAATTTCTTTTCTCCCGTTTTGTAGATGTCAAAGTTCGACAACTATGGTCTTCTCAAATCCCGTGGAACAAGCATTCCACATGAAGATGATATTCCATGATTTGATCGAGGAACAAGAAATCATGCTTCACTTCCTCCACCTCCTCCAATTATTCTCCCTAACCCACAAGATCAAAGGCTTGAAAAGTTCAAGCTCACTCAAGCCCTTTTGGCATGTAAACATAAAGAAGGAAAGTATGTGTGTGCACACGTCCTAGGGATGAAGTCACACATTGATAGGTTAAGAATGTTGGGATCCGTTGTCTATGAGGAAATGGCTATTGATTGGGTTCTTCAGTCACTTCCCAACTCATATTGTGAGTTCGTAAGAGAGTACTATATGATGAACTACGACGTGACCCTTATAGATCTCACCTATATGCTTATTGCTGCTGAATCAACAATGATTTGGCGCAATAGAAAAGCAAAGTTGATTGGTGAATCTACCTTCGAGACCTCTATGGATATAGACAATGGCAACGAAATACATGCTATGATTGAAAAGATTGATCATAAGAGAAAGACGATGTCTGAAGTAGTTCCATGTCCTGTTCCAAAAGAGTCGATTTGCTTTTATTGCCAAGAGAAGGGGCATTGGAGACGAAGCTGCCCTATTTACCTAAGAGATCTAAGAGATGGGAGAGTCGAAACGTATGGCTCTAAGATAGGTAAAATCCATTAACTAACTCTTTTAAGCTTCTATTCTAGATTCTTAATACATAATGTGATAAGATTACAATTGATGTTCTGTAGGATCGAAGAAAAGAAAGGAAGCTTAAGGGAAGAAGTGAGCAGAATCTAACCGTGAAGGAATGGATTTCGATCGCATTTCTCGAAGATTAGATTCTTGAGCTACTACTTAGAGTTAGAATTAGATTGCTAAGAAAGATGTATTAGCATAAGTTTTTCAATGAGTTGCATTGTAAGGACAAATTTTTCCGCAATAAAATAAATTTTGATTTTAAATTTTATTTATTTATCCTTACAATGGCGTGTATGAAAAATTGATGTTAAAATGTTTCTATTATTAGCAATAATGAATTTGGTTCTTATTATGTTATTTATGGAAAGTCGAAAATTTACCAAATAGGGAGAGTTTCTCATCACCCAAGTTTTAATTGGACAGATACTTGGAATCATGCATCTTGGTTGCACGATGAATGAGAAATTTCATATTTGGAAATTAGACTAATTCATTGACAAAGTGTCAAGTGAAGGACTTGGAGATCGAATACACAAAGTTGCGTGTTGATCAAGTCCACCATAAGAGTAACAAAGACATTCGTCATGATTTACTAAAGGTTTAGTAAATATGATTATGCTTATAAGATTAAGTGTAATTCTAAATTAATTGAAAATGTTTAAATCAATAGCAGAACGAATAAGAAGAATCAAGTAGGCAGAAAGATAAAAGTTTCTCTATTCTAAGAAGAAGGGACAGTACCTTTTATGCTTTATGATAGGTCTTAATGATTAAGAACCATATCTCAATTGATCCTCTAAGTGAGTCTTAGTACAATTGTATGTCTAAGAAGAGGAATCAAGAATTGAAGAAATGGTTAAATCAATAAGTCAATCATACTTCGTTCCAAAACAAGTCTTAAAGTTACGATTGTAACATTGAGTGAAAAAGTATTAAGAAGGTTTATAACATTCATCAAATATGGAAAGTTGTGATGTCTTGGATGAGACAAAGACCAACTAAGACCACTTTATGAAGTGTTTTGATAAAAACTACACTAACTCTTGAATATTTGATTGTCAAGGAATCTTATATGTCAAGGAGTCAGTGGGAGTCTTAATGATCTTGAAAAGTTTCAAGAACAAATCAAATAAACCTTATCGATCATCACTAGCACACGAGTTGAGGTTTACAACCTATCGTGTTGACACTATTTTGTTTTATATGCCATTCCAATTGAGTTAATTGTGCATATGAGTCCTATGAATTCTCATTTGAATGCATAAGAGGCAAGGACCTTAATCAATGGAAAGTACATTGATAGGAAAAGGTGTGTTGCTTAACTACTTGGAAGACATGGTGGGCAGCTGTGCTGCCATAAGGCAAGAAATCAAGATTAAGAAAGTTCGGTCCATACGAGTTTGAATTTGTCGTAAACCGTGGTTTTGACAAATTCACATGGATAGGAACACATACACCGTTTAAATCTAAGTGTCATAAGATTTCCTCCTTCATGAAAATGATTGTGAGGAAATGCTTTCACTAAGAAAGATTTTAAGAAGATAGTGATTGTAAAATTGCATTCTCGAATTCAATTATGGTTACGGTATCCCTTTCCATAATTTGAATTGTGAGGTTTGGAAATTAGTCTTAAGTGTTTAGAAACACATATGAACTATCGAAGGCAAAGGTGTATAAGTTCAAAAAGCCTTGATAAAAGATTATCAAAGCATTAAGTATTAGAAACATGAACTTAAAAAATTCAATAAGTATTGATTTTTGAAAGTCAAGATGTTTATGAATACATGTCGAAGCTAGTGGGAGCATAAGTGTTATGTTTTATAATAATCATCATGATAGTGGGAGCATAAATGTTATGATTGTATGATTATTAAGGAAAGTATTGCAAGTTGGCAATATTAATTATAGAAAACAAGAGTCATATTTTGCAAAGTTGTAAGAGTTGAAAGGTTGTTTTGCTATAATTAAGGGAGAGAATATTATGCTTCATTTCAAATCTAAAGGCTTAGGTTGTGGAATGTTAATAGATTTAGTCAAAGGTATATAGTGTGTTCTTAAAATTTCGATTATGATTACGGCATTCCTCTTCACAATTCGAATTTTGAGAACATAGCAAATAAAACATTATGCGTCGTGTCCCATACGCTTCGGGTATAGGATCGATTGCAAATGCTTTAATGTTTGACCATTCTAAAATTTTCCAAATGTCTAGCGCATTTAGAGGGAAAAGGGACTAGAATCGGTTTTGACTAAAATAATTAAACAACTATCAAAGGACAATTCAAAGTTCGACGAGAATTGGTTGCTTGTGAGTAGTTGGAAGTATAGTATTGGAAATTATGGAAATGTTTCCATATTGGATGGATCATATCGACATCATTACAAATAGAAAAGATTCTATTAAGAATAAGTTGTCATGAGGAAAATATGGAAGCGTGTTCATATTAGGAAGTAAATATTGAAAATCTATGTCTAGATTAGGAACTTTTATGCAAAAGGATGTTCAAAGGAATATACTTTGAGAGAGAGAGACATCATATCTAAGGAATTGTCTTGTAACAATCTCCGATAGAGGACTTTGTAATATCATTGGCAATAGTCTTTGTGACTTTGGTGCAGTGACATTATGAAAGGTTCGTTGTGTAAAGTGTCAGAATCTAGCATTTTCTATAAGTAGCAAGAATTTGATATTCTTACACTTATGAAAAAGGATTTGGAGTTGTAAAATGAGAATGATTGGAAATGTGTTCAATTTGTCTATTTCACAAAAGTAAGAACCATAGGTAAACATTGTGTGCATGCTAGGAGCATGGGACAAGTGTAATAATTCAAGTAAGAAGTTGATTACCCGAAATGACAAATAATGAGTAATCAATATGGTGATAAATAAAAGGCGTTTCATTTATATTCAAAGGTTTGAGGCCATATGGGATTAGTATTATTCTTGTGTTTCACATTTGCATGTTTTGACTTCTAGAATAATTGAGTTTATTAAGAATAATCGAATTATTCGAACGGGCCACAGTCATTCATATGATGGAAGTAGATATGAATGAAGATTGTCAAGAATTGGTGTGTGGATTGTCTAAAGAGCATTAGACATAAGCAAATGTTTGCTGCAACGTTCATGAGTGCTTATGAATATGATTTGAGCATTGGATTAAACCCACGCTCACTTGGATCACTCCATGAATTGTATCACGAGTAATTAGTGAGACGATAACATCTTATATTCTTGAAACCGAGATGTGTGAGTTGTATTTTGCGAATCGGTTGCACATTGATAATATGTAAACGCACTAGTAACTTGGTGTTATAAAACATATTGTTGTGTGTGATTTGGTTAGTGAGTGCAAGCGAGCATTGTATCGAAGTTTATCCGTTCCTTTTATTCAAAGTAGAATAAAAGCGATATCTTTGGGCCCCTCGATGGTTTAGTGATGACAAACGTAAATGCTCAGCCGGGCTAGGGCTAATTTGATTTGTTCAATTAGTAAGTCGTCATAAATCGGAAATCGAGATATAGTACAAAGAGAATGATTTGAAATCATATCTCATATGATATCTAGAATGGAGGAATATATGATCCCTTATCTAAGGACACGCGTATCTGATATGATCAGAGTTGACAGCGGCTTTGGAAAGCTACGATTGCAAATCAGGATCTGAAGTCATACGCATAATAGTTATTAGACTTATCCAAGTGGGAGACTGTTGGATTAGTGTCTAAGTCAATAACTATTTTGGTATGTACTTGACCCGATGGTGCATGGTCCTTTTGGGTTGCCTTCACCAAAGCAACTTGATTGGAGAAATAAATAAAGAGAGAAAGGTTATTATGATTTATTAATATGTTATAAGAATAATATATTAAAGGAGAAATCATATTTGTTTAATTAATATTAGTCAATAATTAATTAAGAATTAATTTTGTGATCACGTGTAATTAATTAAACTAGAGGGGCTGAATTGTAATTATGTGATGGTTACAAAATAAGGTAAGGATTATCTTATTAATGGGTTGGACGAATTTAAGGTGCTAAGGCCTTAGAATTCGACTATGACAAGGATTCAAGGATTATCTTATGGGTTGCTTGGAAAGCAAGCAACTAGATAAGGATAATGACTGAAACCCTATCTCTACACCTATATAAACACCCCTTGACTCATGAATTCGGCCAGACCTTCCCTAAGGCTTCTTAGGAACGAATTCAATACCTCTCCTCTCTCTCTTTATACCTTCTCCATTTGCTCTTGGTGTTTGTAAGCCATTAGAGGAGTGACATTTGTGACTCTAAGCCTTCCAAAGTCAATTCAAGGAGGATTAGGATTGTTATTGCTATATAACAATCAAGGTATGTTCTTAAACCCATTTATATGTTAATATTGATTTCCATATGCTAGAATTAGGTTTTATAGTCTTGGATTCAAAGCATGTACAATAGAGAAACCTAGATCCAAGCATTAGGGTTTGTATGAGGACATAGGATGTCTTATGACCAAAACCCGTCAGACGGTTCTGGATGAGAGGGTCAGGACCAAGACGGTTGCGGACAAAGAGGGTCCTTATGGGTGTTCCTCTTCTGGTTTTGGGCTGTTTTCGACTGAGGAAGGTACATAGAGAGATTTGGGAGAGATTTCACATACTTGAAGAGATTTAGGTGAGATTTCACATACTTGGAGAGATTTGGGAGAGATTTCACATACTTTGAGAGATTTGGGAGAGATTTCACATACTTGGAGAGATTTAGGAGAGAGGGAGATTTAGTGGGAGTGATTGAGAGAGACTTTGTCTGGAGTCCTTATTAATGCTTTTCTTCATAGAGTAAGGAATTTAGACTTAGTTACATCCCATTTTGAGTGATATACACCCCCGAAGAGTACTTAGTAGTACTTTCTAGAGTCGTTACTTCCCCAAATCAAATTAGGATGCTAAATTTTGAACATTTGGGACTTTCAAGAGTTACTTTGCATTAGGAATTATAGTTGTACATTAGTAAACATAATAAAATTCCTAACACATAACACTAGTTGAGTTGACCAAGTTGACTTGTTGACCTTGACTCAGCTTTGATTTGACCAGAAACTTTTCGGTTGTCACATCATCCCCCGCTTGAGGGAATTTCGTCCCAAAATTTTTGCTTTAAGAAATCCTTCAAGGTTTAGCGAATAGGTGGGGATAGTTGTGCATCATTTGATCTTCACATTCCCACGTGAATTCAGGCCCGTGTTTGGCACTCCAACAAACATTTACAATTAGGATGCTACTTCTCTTAGTACATTTCACTTCTCTGTCCATGATTTCGACTGGTTCTTCAACGAATAAGTGATTCTCGTTTACCTCGATCTCTTCTAGCGGGTTACAAGGGTTTCATCTGATAATCACTTTTTCAAATTCGATACATGAAACACGGGATGCACGTTGCTGAGATCAGAGGGTAGCTGCAGCTTATAGGCTGCGCGACCAATACGGGCAAGAATCTCGAATGGTTCGATGTAGCGCGAGTTTAACTTTCCTCGCTTCCCGAAGGGGATCACCCCTTTCCAGGGAGAGAATTTCAGTAACACGCGGTATCCCACTTGGAACTCTAGCGGCTTCCGCCTTTTGTCTGCGTACCTTTTATGTCTATCATGGGATGCTTGAAGTTGTGACCGGATCTGAACGATTTTCTCGGTTGTTTCCCGGATGATCTCAGGCCCGGTGAGAGTGCTATCCGGTAACTACCCTCTTGCCAGCTGGGTGTCACCCACCTCAACCTAAGAAAGGGGTGATCTGCACTTCCGGCCATACAAGGCCTTGAAGGGGGCGATTCCTATGCTGGTGGGGTAGCTGTTGTTGTATGATAATTCAACTAGGGGCAAGTGGGTATCCCAAGCCTTGCCAAAATCTATTACGCATGCTCGGAGCATGTCTTCTAGAGTCTGAATTGTTCGCTCTCTTTGACCATCCGTCTGGGGGTGGTAGGCGGTGCTCATATCCTGTCGGGTTCCCAATGCTTTTTGGAGCGACTGCCAAAAACGAGAAGTCAACCTACTATCCCGATCCGAGATGATAGATATGGGGACTCCGTGAAGTCTTACTACCTCCTTCAGATATATTCGAGCTATTCTTTCCATCTTGTATGTCTCCATTATTAGTAAGAAATGGGCGGATTTAGTCAAACGGTCCACGATCACCCAGATTGCATCCATACCATCTTCCGTCTTAGGTAACTTTCTTATAAAATCCATTGTTATCCTCTCCCATTTCCAGTCGGGTATTTCAGGTTGTTGAAGTAGACCTGAGGGCTTCTAATACTCTACTTTAACCTTGGCACAAGTGAGACACTTGCCAACGTAAGTAGCAATTTATGCTTTCATATTCGGCCACCAATAATGTTGTTTGATATCCAAGTACATCTTGTCGGCACCCGGATGGATTGAGTACTTCGTTTTGTGAACCTCATATATTATCACGTCCTGAAATCCACCGAACTTCGTTGTCCAGATTCGGCGCATAAGGTAATAGGCTCCGTCTTCTTTGACCGCCAGATTCTTTTCCATTCCTCGCAATGCCTCATTGGTGACATTTTCCGGTTTCAAGGCTTCATGTTGGGCTTCTTTGATTTGCAAGGATAGATGGGAATGGATGGTCATTGTCAACGTCTTTACTCGGCAACCCGAGTGTTCTTTTCGACTTAAGGCATCAGCTACTACGTTTGCTTTTCCTGGATGGTACTTGATTTCGCACTCGTAGTCGTTTAGCAATTCGACCCATCTTCATTGCCTCATGTTTAATTCTTTTTTATTTAGGATATGCTGGAGGCTCTTGTGATCTATGAAAATGGTGGACTTTGTACCATACCGGTAGTGCCTCCAAATCTTCAAAGCGAAGACCACATGTATTCCCTCTTCGCTGACTATGTGACCCAAAAAATTCCACTTTGCGGATCTAAAATTTGCATTTTGAGAACTTTGCGTAAAGCTTTTCCGCCCTCAATGTTCCTAAAATTTGTCGGAGATGTTGGCTATGCTCCTCCTCACTCTTAGATTAAACGAGTATATCGTCGATGAAAACAATCACAAAGTTATCAAGAAGTGGCCGGCAGACTCTATTCATCAAATCCGTAAAGGTTGCTGGTGCATTGGTGAGACCAAAATGCATGACTACGAACTCAAAGTGTCCATAACGGGTTCGGAAAGCAGTCTTTGGGATATCCTCCTCTCGGACTCTTAGTTGGTGGTATCTGGATCTCATATCTATCTTGGAAAAGTAACTGCCTCCTTGGAGTTGGTCGAATAGATCATCGATTCGGGGAAGTGGGTATCGATTCTTGACGGTGAGTTTGTTTAATTCTCGGTAATCTATGAACATTATGAAAGACCCGTCTTTCTTCTTGAAAAATAGAACCGGAGCTCCCCAAGGGGAGAAACTCGGTCTAATGAATCCTTTGTCGAGAAGCTCACTTAGCTGACTAGATAGCTCTTTCATCTCGGAAGGAGCTAATCTGTAGGGTGATTTGGCGATAGGGGTGGCTCCAGGTACAAGATCATTTGGAACTCGACATGGCACTTGGGAGGTATTCCAGGAAATTCCTCGGAAAATACATCGGGAAAGTCACGTACCTCAGGAATGTGGTTGATGTTTTCTACTCCTTTGTTTTATCCACAACATGAGCATGAAAGGCGTGGTTATTTTTATGCAGGCACTTCTATGCTTGGATGCAGGAAATGAGTTGGAGGTTTGAGCCCGGTTTATCGCCATAAGTTATTAGGGTTTCATTGTTGGGTAAGTGAAGACGAACGACCTTCTCGTGACACATAACTTCAGCATGGTGGGGGCTTAACCAATCCATGCCAACAATCGTACCAAAGTTCCTAATCTTAACATGCATCAAACTGATTGGGAAGGAGTGATTATTTAACATTAGTGTGCACCCTACGTACACATCGTTGGTTGATTCTATTTTACCATTGGCCATCTCGACCGTATAAGTCTCGTTCAATTTGTGAGGGTTTTGATTTAATATGTGCTTGAATTTATGGCTTACGAAGCTTCGTTTGGAACCACTATCAAATAAAACGCACGTATAAGAATTGTTGAGGGGAAACGTACTAGTCACCACTGTTGGATCTTGGACCGCTTCTCCTTTCCCCATGGTTAAGACCCTTCCTGCATTCTGATTATTGTTCTTGGGGTAGTTGTGATTAAAATGGCCGGTTTCCCAGCATCCATAACATGTGTGGCTGGCTCTGGCGTTGTTGTCGTTGGGTTGTTTGTTCTATTGCGGGGGCATCTTGCAATACCGGGCAGTGTGCCCCTTTCGATTGCAGTTGGTGCATTGGAAATCCTTGCATGCCCCATAGTGATGATAGTTGCACTTGTCACATTTGGGATTTGATCTCGCATATGACTTGCTAGGTGCCGTTGTAGTTGAGGCTGGGGCTGTTGGAGCTGGTGCGGCTGGAGCGGTAGCAGAATGAACTGCTACGTTCTGTGGTTTCTTGGATGACCCTGCATCCTGTTGTCCCTTTCACTTGTTTCCCCATTTCTTCTTGTTTCCTCCTTTTTGCTTGCTCTCTCCCTCGTTTGTTTTCGTGCTTTTCTTGTCACGGTGATCGTAAAGCTTCTTGCCCAGGCGCTTTGCATTGTCATAGGTCTCGGGTTTTGAGGCTTTTACGTTGCCCTGAATGGGAGGCGTCAACCCCCGAATGAATCGCTCAACCTTATTTCCTTCGGATGTAATCATGCCAGGACACAAGAAGGATAGCTCGTTGAACCTTGAGATGTTTGCGTCAATATCCGAGTTCTGCACCGTAAGGTTCCACAATTCTTGCTCAAGCTTTTGCACCTCCCCTCGAGGATAGTATTCTGCAATCATCATTTCTTTGAGTTCCTCCCAGGGCATGGCGTTAGCAATGGGGAGTGTCATGGCTTCAACATGACCATTCCACCATGATAGTGCTTGATCAATGAAGGTGCAGGCAGCAAATTTGACCTTACTTTCTTCCGGACAATCACATATTTCAAACACTGATTCTGTCTTCTCGATCCATTGTTTTAAAGCTATGACTCCTCCAGTCCCGTTGAAAGTACGGGGTCTTGCATTGGAAAAATCTTTGTAAGTGCAAGCCCTTACAGGTCCTTGATTCATCACTTGGTGGGAGCTTCCCGTCCCTTGATCATTTCCACCATTATTTCTGCTTTGAATGTAGGCTAAATCTATTGCTACTGCTGCTAAAGCTGCCGCTCAAAGGCTACAAAGTTTAATTCCAGCGGGGGCCGCGGTGGTGGTGCTGTGTTGTTGTTCTTTCGTATTGGTCTCCTCGGCATTTTTCTGTCATGGACCAGTAGGACAATGAGTATCTAATGCATTTCGCTTCACGATTTCTTGGTTATACAATAGGATCGGTGATTTGGGTGCATATGGACAAGTGTGTGTATAATTTCAATCATGTGACATAAGCAATAAATCACACAATAGGTAACACATCATAAGAAAATATATATCCGCTTTTCATTGATAACAACTTCTTGAGTACATGAAAATTTTTCCTTATGACTTCATACATTACACATAGTGAAATAATAGCTAACACGAAAATACGTATGGTAGTGCACAGAAAGAAGTCGATACGATAGCGAGTGAACATGTGCTAGTTGCGACGAGTCAGTTCTGGTGGTGCAGACGATGAGGTGGACGTGCCCTAAAACTCAACTAACTTGCGTTTGGTGATCCACACGCGCTCCTCCAAAGCGGCATGGCACTCCTGGTACTCCCTGACCTCTGCTCGCACAATAGCAAGATCCTCCACGAGCCGTTCCACCGGATAGAGGTCTCGCTCTAGGTCCCGTGTGCACTATCTATGATCTGCATAGCTACTAGCATTTGCATTACTCGGTCGGCGGTCACTTGAGCTTGGGCACTGATGTACCTAATACGTCTGACCACGACAGGGAGTGCACGATCTGCTGGTCGTCCATGCCGAAGATCATAGTAACCTCGGTTCATTCCAAATGGTGGTTGCTGACCCTAGCGTTGGCCCCATCTCTCGATATCATCAACCCAAGGAGGGATAGAGCCATTGTAGCCCATCCTATACGGTGGTACTCTTTCCATGTAGGGAGGATTGATAACCTCGGACTCTACGTCCGATCCCTCCTCCTCCTCAACCTCTTCCTCATCATCTTCCTTGACTTCTTCGTCAACGTCCTCTTCTTCAGACTCTGCTAGTTCTTCGGGATCCTCCATAGGCTCCTCAGGGTCTTCTTTTGGGTCTTCTTCAATCCAACCTCCATTTCCTGGGTCGGGAAAGTGGGGGTCTCCACGGTGGTGAAATCTTGTCATGTCGTTTGTACAAGAATAAGTGAGTACGAGGAAATAGATAGTGTATCAAAATACTCCTATAGTATTTTACTTAGTTTAGGGTTGGTTCTTAAGACTTTGGATAACGAGTTTGGAAACTCTAGACTTGTTGGAACACCACTACCATTCGCGAACACATGTTGGTCATATCTCAAATAAATATAGTTGATCAGGCTATATTTATCCAAGATATGATTACATAATTGTCTGGGTTTGACTGTAGTCTTCAACTTCTGAGTTATTCTATTTTACTTCTTGTTATGATGCATTCCTAGAAACTATGTGTTCTTTTTGTCAGAGTGTTTTAGCCCCATTGTATTTATAGTTGTATATCCTGTATGGCTGGATATACTAGTTCATTATAAACAATGCTCTGATACCAATCTGTCACACCCCTGGACCGGAACGGCGGAAACGTCCGGAGGCAGGTGACTTCATTGTGTAGTATCATAATAATTGCATATAAATGAAACATAGCAACTCCAAACATCATAAATTAATATGACAAGCTTACATTGTTTTACATCGTGTTTATGTTCCCAAATATTACACAAAAGAGACATTAGCGAACAAATTTCAAAATATAGCAAAATAAATCTTGAGTCGTCGATCCATAATCTGCTTATTGATTTCTTGAGAATACAAGTCGTTTGAAAAGCGTCAACATAAAATATGTTGGACAGTTTATAAGCATTTGCGTATAAAAACTTTGATGATAGTTTTGAAATCCAGAAAATCCAATATTTTCTTATCGAATAGTTGTAACTCTTGTTTCAAATCGAGAATAGTTGCATCTGTGTCCTAAATCATCGTTTTCGAAATCGTACAAATCTTTTCCCCAGAAAATCCTATATTTTCTTATGAGTAAAATAGTAGTTTTGGTAAAAACATAACACTTGTGTGGAGAAGTCTCGTTGAGATAGTCAAAAATAGTTGATTTTTAACCGAAGATGAAATATCTATAAATACGTTTCTGATGTATTCTAGTGAGTCTTTATAACCATACTAATATGACAGAGTGCCTGTTACAACATTCTTCTGGCGTCGGTTTTGTTCAAGACATTTGTCACCCTAGGTTGGCCGGCCTAGCTGTAGCGAACAACAAAGGTGCGGGGTGTCAACCCCGTATAGATCTATACACAAATTCCCGCTCTCCCTCCAAGAGACTGTAGTTACCACTCTTATAGGACTTAAAGTGTACAATATTTTATTAATATATTTACTGTGAAGATTTTGTCTAACTAGAATACTAACCGATCTTTGAGCAAATCGTGAAAATCATCTTTTACTAAATAAATAATAATAATAGTTGTAGTTATGTCTACATATTTCGTTTCGTTCGTCTCATTTATTGGAATTAACCAACTTTGAAATATTTATGAAAATGGCCCAAATATTATCGAAGCCGGCAAACAGTCATTTTCTTTATAAAGTTATGCCTTGTGTAAAACTATGACTTTTGTGAAATTATGTCAGCAACTTTATGACATACAAACTTTTATGTCATAAGGACTCTATTTGTGTATTTTCTTGCCGCAAATATTAATATCAAATATTTATGAAATACCCTCTAATAGTTTGCAAAACAATCGTTTGTGGGGCATAAAGTTCAAAACTGTGAAGATCCTAGCAGTTGTGTCAATTGATAAGTCCATTTCAACTCCTTTTATCTTTAGTTATAGAGATATAAAGTAGGGGGTATGAATGTACACATTCGAAACCTTGGGAGGCTCTTTTTGTACATAAAGTATTCTCTATATGGTAATTTAGTTAATGTTTCTAAGATTTACATATAATCTGTGAACTCACGTTCATGAAAAATTTTGTTATAATATAATAACATCTCAACACACATACTAAACATACAAATACATGCAATTATCCAAGAATTTTACACAAGGTTTGACTTGTATTCTCCCCCACAAACAATAAAATATTGAAAAAGGTGGGGTATGAAGCTCACCTTGGTTTGTTTGCTGGGTGGATTTGAAGAGCGGTGAGGAACTTTCCAACTCCAAGACTTTGGAGATTCTTAAATCTCTAGAGTATTCAAAGAATAATTTTTGTGTGTAAATATAATGAAATCATAGAAATAATATGAAGAATCACTAGTAAAAGAGGATGAACACTTACAAAAATTCTGGAAATTTTCCTTGAAGGAATGAAGCTTGAGTCTTGAAGGAGTTGGAGAAAATTCTTAAGAGTTTACTGGAGGAGGAAGTGAGAACTGAAATATGGGGGAAGGAGATTCACGTATTCTAAAGGGGAGGGATAAGGAATGACTTCACATTTGCATGGAAAACTGGTGGGTAAAGCTTAGTTTCTAAGGGTAATGTGTGTTTAACTGGGATTTGTATGGGAAAATGGAGGATTTAGCATCACATCATAAATATATTATGTAAATATGTTTAAAATAATTAATTTTGGCATAAATTAGTGGTTTAAGGGGTCTAGGATAGGAAAAATATGAGTTTGGAGGTATTCTCGAAGCCAAAATGCCTTAAAATGATAAAAAGGTCCGAAAATGATGAAAATCTGAAGTGGAAATATGTTCATGTGAGGGTCCGAAGGTCTGAGGAAAATGCTAGATTGCTTAGGGAGGATTCCGGAGTCATAATCTAATTTCCGGAGCAAAGGAGTGAATTTCTGAGGCCAACAATGAAGTTCCGAAGCAAATCTCGAATTTCCGAAGTGCTTTCTTCAATTCCGGAGTCAGCAGGCGAAGTTTGGTCCGAAGTGCAAAAGTGGCTGACCCTTCCGATGTGGTGCAAGGCGAATTCTTCCGGGCTCCAGCGAAATTGTCTGGATAGGAAGCCTATTCCGGAGCTTCTCACTTTCGGATTCATCCTCAGAGTTTCCGAAGTTGCGAGGTCTGAAGTAAGGGGGAAGGTTCCGGAAATGTGCTTCCTCTTGGCTCCTTGGAAGGCATTCTGGATGAGAGGTTTAGGACCAAGAGGGTTCTGGACGAGAGGTTCAGGACCAAGAGGATTCCGAACGAGAGGTTCAGGACCAAGAGGGTCCTTTTGGGTGTTCCTCTTCCAGTTTTGGGTTGTTTTCGACGGAGGAAGGTACATAGAGAGATTTGGGAGAGATTTCACATATTTGGAGAGACTTAGGAGAGACAAAGATTTATTGGGAGAGATTGAGAGAGAGACTTTGTCGGGAGTCCTTATTAATGCTTTTCTTCGTAGAGTAAGGACTTTAGACTTAGTTACATCCCATTTTGAGTGCTATACACCCCCGAAGGGTACTTAGTAGTACTTTCTAGAGTTGTTACTTCCCAAAATCAAATTAGGATGTTAAATTTTGAACATTTGGGACTTTCAAGAGTTACTTTGCATTAGGAATTATAGTTGTACATTAGTAAACATAAGAAAATTATTAACACATAACACTAGTTGAGTTGACCAATTTTACTTGTTGACCTTGACTCGGCTTTGACTTAACCAGAAACTTGCCGGTTGTCACAAAAACATACCTCATTTCTTACATATTCACTATGAAAACTCTTCACTTATTTCTCAAAACTCATAAAAAGACCTTCAAATCTTCAAGTGTTTCCGTTGTATCTTCAAACATCCTCAAGAACACTTCACATATTCATCCAATTTCCGAGGAATAACAAAGACTTCAATTAATTCTTAGGAATTAATTTGGTGAGTCTACTTATATCATTTAGTGATAATATAACACTTTATTAAATAGTTTATCTAATTTATATACAATATTATGTGCCAATAAAAATTAGGATACAAATATATTCATGTGCTCTAACGCGAAGAACATCGCCACTCACACCATTACCCACCCAAGAGCAAACTCAAGGTGAGTTCATATACCCCTACATTTTCATGATTTTTATATGTTTTAGGTGGGGTGGGGGAATACAAGTAAAATACAGGATAAATTGTGTTAATATACAAATCGTTACATTTATATTTTTATTAAATATAAATACATATGGGTACAAATTTGATATAGTAAAACATTAACCTTTTTGTAACATGTCGAGCAAAAATGTTATAATTATATAAACGAACGTATATAATAATTTTATTCCAACTTATTATCATGGCAAATTTGATAATAATACACAAAGGGTATACCATTTCAACAATACATTTATATAAACTATAATATGTATTGTTTATGGAACATACATACTATTTTACCCTGTTGGGGGCATAAAAAATAATTATTTAAAAGAATAATTATTTTTCATACTATGTAAACATTCTTATACAAACATTTCAAGAAAAAGGAGTTTCATTACACTACACTTAAACCATTAATATCGCTTTGTGAGACATTATCTTCAAGTACTTACCCATGTACCATCAAAAGTCCTGAATTATAACCAAAGGCTCCTGGAGGGAGAGCGTGATAATTGTGTATAGATCTATACCGGACTAACAATCCCGCACTTAAGCTGCTTGCAATAGCTAGACTGGCAGGTCTGGGGTGACAAATGTCGTAACATTCCGACACTTGAAGAACATCGTAACAGGCCAACAGTCTCTAAGTAGGGTTATAATAACTCACAATTTGGTATTAATAATACGTTGGTTTACAAACACAAACATATCTTCATTGTTTTTATTTAACGATAAAACTACATTACACGAATTACAAGAGACAATACAGTTTAAATTGGGAAACGTACATACAAAAGGTTTTATACATATACGATTACAGAACATTTTCCCAGTACAACACAACTTACATTTCCAGAAACATGCATTTCCATGGTTTTATATATGTATAAAACTAAAGGTTAGTATTTTAAGTATTGAAAACACTTGTACATATCAGTCTTGGAACATTTAAGACTACATTTCATATTAAAGAAAATATTGGATTTTTTGGAAGAAAACACTATCATTTTCAAGGAACAAAGACTACATTACACATAATAGAAAATATTGGATTTTCTGACATCTCACTCATACATAATTCAAGGGAAAAACAATAGATTTTTTTTACAAATTCTTATTAACTCACCAACTTTAATGCTGACACTCTACTCTTTTCAAAACTACTTGTATTCTTAGAGAACCAATAAGACAGGTAAAATCAGGCTTTTGAAGATGAGACGTTAAAACGTCAGTCCAGTCTTAGATCATCATATTGTAATTGATTTGTGAAACATGTAATACATACAAACCATGTAACTTTATCAATTACATTTATGATGGTTGTGTTTACTTTAATCTCTTTTATACAATCGTTATGATATTGTACATGACGTCATTGTCCTTCAAACATTTTCGTCGTTCCATCGGTTCGGGGGTGTGACAATACTGGTATCATTCGAAATGTTCTAAGCATACTACTAATTTGGCCTTTATGCATAATCATGACATATATGATTAATCCAATTGCAGCAGCATATTGAATGCAATCATATTATCTAGTTTAAAAACATTTTCACTAGGATTTTTCTCAAAATCATGTCATGTGGTATTTGACAAGATAACTCTCTGAATTAGTATGTTGACTATATATACGACTACGAATTTTATTGCGCTCCCACAAGCTTTGTAGAAAACACAAGAGTCATATTGATTCATAACTAAATCACACTATGTAGTTAACTTACAGGAAAGAAGATTATTACTTTGAGATGTTAGCTTAAATATTGGAAAGATTTTCATTCATGTATGTTTTATCCTCTAAAAACTCACTTGCTATTTATAGTCAAACTGTATCGAGGAATATTAATCAAGCCTATACTTGATAATCATACATGAGTGCATATCTAAGTGTTTTCTTAGTTTATGGTAAACTATTGAGCAGATTCAACAACAGTTGAAAACTTGCTAGTTCCAAACTATGATGCATTTAGTTTATGGTTCTGCTCTTAAAGTTCCATATTGATCTCAGTTAGAAAAAGAAATTTCTAAGTACTTGTCTTATAGAATGAAAATTGGTGGGATTAGTAAAAACTTCATCCTAAATAATCATTTAGGCTAATCTATATAAATGCAGTTAGTAAATGCTAGAGTGGTTAAGCTTATTGTCTAACATAAGCTCTATAACTCTATACATTTTAGATAAAGATAAACCATTTCATCCTCGGCCTAATATATGTATCTAATCTACTTGTTTGGTTGGAATATATATATATATATTTGTTGCAGCAATCATATTTCCAATATAGCATTATCACTCAGCATCTACTAACTACATTTATGTAGATTCTATTTAGAAAAATATGTATATATAATACACATATGGCACATAAATAATTATATGAAAACTCTAGATTGAAGATTAAGTAATTGAAAGTAATAGGCATTATCCATATGTGGACTTTAATTACATGGAAGGAATTATATGAGTGACACATATCATATTAGAGAGGTTTTCAAACTTATCAAATAGTTTGTAGTACATATGTATTGGTATCCATACCTATATGCTAGTGGCTAAGCTATCCAATCCTTAGAAGGAATTCAAAATTTTAGTTTAATTTGATTGTGCCTAGCCATTAAGATAAAAGTTTGTAGTACATATTAGTTGATTGCTTAAGAACCAACCATTAAGACAAAAGACTGAAAAACAACTAGATTTCGGTTTCAACGTCAACATCCAGAAAACTGGTAACACAAGAAGCTAGGAGATGTTATTGCCTTCAGTTATGTTATGTAGACGATAAAATGCATGTTTTGGATGGCAAGTGAAATAAATACATCAAATGTCATGAGGGAACTTGAAACCTTTACCTATATCTATGGGTAAATGGGACGATCTTTTCTTAGATCTTATCATCAAGTGTCTCGGGAATGTATAGAACCATGATGTGTTATAGTTGACCAAGTAATAAGAGTATACGTTGTAGGGCATTACATATGTAGAGAATTGGTATATACTTAATGTTTTCATAGATTCATTATCATGAATAAGTAAAAGTTTTGATTAAAGATTATCCTTTGATTATCTTGAAAGTACTAGTGTTAGTGATAATTTGAAAATGGTTGTAGCCCGAAAAATTCAAAACCTGAAAGGGGCACAAAACAATAAACTTTGTGAACTTTTCCATATAATCCTATTTGGATAAGAGTATGAGAAATTTAGCGTTATAAGATCACTTAATTGTAGCGAAATTTTAATCAAGAAAGTTGATGTTCCGATAATGGAGCTAGGTCGACAGACTGATAAGCTATCATAAAACAACCAAAGATATTATTCTGAATACAAGACAAGCACGACTACAAAAAGCTTCTAGGTCCCGATTAAATCAATTAAATAACCCGGTTTTGAACTGGATCTTAAAACCAACAAGTCTTATGTGAAAAAAGAAATAGAACCCGATTTTAAAACCAACTCTTGTTTGCCACATATGAATACGGTTGTACATTAAACTGGGACATATAAGAGGAACATAACGCAAAATACTTGATCATATATGAAGATTAGGACATGGTCCTACCCTACAAAACCGAGTCATATAAGGATATAAGATCCCGATTCTAATCCCCAAACTGGATCATATAAGGATTAAATATGGACTGGTTCCATTCAAATAACTTGGTCTTTTCAGCCTTGTAAAAAAAAAATTATAATCACAACACCAGATATATATAACTACACGAAACTAGGTTATATAAAACAAAGCATGGTTATAAGAATTAAATTGACAACAACTTTCTTCAAATAACCATAATATAAAGAAAACAATTGATAAAAAGCAAAAACTGATACTTGCATCCAAAGCACACATTCAAAACAAAACAAAAATTATGCATTGATGAACAAATTATATTATTATAAACATGCTACATAACCAATCGTTATAGTCATCGATAAAAACATGCTTAAGTGCTAATAAAACTCCTTGATTTGGTCATTTCATACTACATAAAACTTACATAAATAAATTCAAAAAAGAAATTGTTTTCCCATGCATATGTATTGTCCAATAATCAAGTGTCGCAGCTATCCTCCATCCTCACTAAAAAACAAAACACAATAAATAATTAGTTGTTTTTCTAATATTTCATAGGAGTTAAATTGAGCAAACAATCATTAAACTAAAATTAGGATGTTATAAAGATTAACAACTAACCTTATATGCACTTTTTGAAGACCACGTCATTCATAAAAAAAAAATTTAGAAATTTTCTGACCCATGTAGCAACGGTTGTAACCAACCCCTTTTCCTCGAATATAGGTTTGTCATTCCAAAGGGTACCAAACTACATGAAATAAAATTAAAACTACAGAATAACGAAACAATTTGTTTCTTGCTTTAGAAGAAATAATTTTTTTAAAGAAGTACTTACTCTACTCAAAAATCCACATTGTCTGTTCAACACAAAATCAATGATCCAATCATTACATAATGCCCACTCAGCTCACGTTCCAATACGTCGGCTTGGTTGCACTAAAATTGTGATACAAGGTAAACATAAATCCAGCAAATGAAACTACATCTAACTAGTGGATAAGTAATAAGATAAATTACCTCAGTGAGCTTCCATACAATTGGAATTGATATGTTGTTTTCATACCTCTCAAAAGCCCTAAAAATAAACAAACAACATAGTTGTATTCAAAATTATAGAAAGAATGTTATTTTCATGCCATATTAAGAATTTTTTTACATTTCCAGAAGTTTGAACAGGTAGTAGTTATATACAATGTTATTTGAAGGGCAAATCACCAAGAGGACCCAATGCCTACTAGTGATATTTCGAAATTTTAGTATAAAAAAATCAGTGTTGTAGAAATCGGCATTGGCGGCCGATTAGTCGGCGATTAATCGTTTGGCGGCCTTGAACTGATTACGATTAGGGTGCTTGGTGGAATTTGGTCAAAATCGGTCAAAGTCGGGCTTGGCAGAAATTTTTTAAAAAATTCAAAAATTTTAATTTTCAATTATTACACCAAAATTTTAAATTTTGTATATTTTTAATCTTTCAACTTTTAAAATAATATAATAAAATTTTTAAAATTTCAAAATTTTAAAATTTTAAATTTTCAAATACTTAGTTTTTTAGCGAATATTAATTTTTTAAGTAATTTTATTAATAATAAAGGGTCCCCAATTAATCTCCGATTAATCCCTGCCTAATCCGATTAATCTCTTATCGTTAGTCGACCGCCGAGCTACCGTCGAGTAATTTTTACAACCTTGAAAAAAAAACAAAGAACTATTAATATATATATATATATATATATATATATATATATATATATATATATATATATATAGCAAGGTATAATGCTTTTGTAGGTATGACATGATAAGAAACAATTTTCCATGATGAAGACGCATCACATTAACGAGATAGTTGACAACATCACTCGGAGTTCCCTGACAGGTTTTCCCAAGAATCTTATACAGGTTTAGGAAAGCACACTTGCCTAGCCGTTTCCGAACCATTCAGTGTAGAAGGCTACAAGCAATATTACAAACCATTTACAATCAAGTAATATCTTATAAGCATTCTAAAAACAAAATATCATGGAAACAAATTATAGTAAAATTTGAATGGGCTTACATCTGCCAAGTTGTTATGATGGACAAAATCAGTTGTTTGTTTTTTCAATAAACGATTATAATCTTCATATGTTACTGAAAAATCAAACGCCCCTGTCTAGCATCGGCTACCACATGAACCACTAGGTTGGTCTTCAAAAGGCCACGAAGTGATTCTATTGGCCTTGGTTTGTTGGCCTTTAGTTTAGACATGTTTTTTTCCATAACAACCTTTGCAGTTGATGGTTGCGCACTTGTGGTCTAAATTTGGTTATGTAATGGTGTCTTGCTTTGTTTTTCCTATTAATAACTTATTTTAATTAGCGAGAATGTTGTATATGTCATTCTTAAACATTAAAATATTTTTTTTGTCAGCCTAAATATAATGTTTTGATGTTTAATAGGGGCATATAGGGAATTCTCCAATTTTAGAAAATTTATATATGGTAGATAAAAAATTATAGGATAATGAAGATGTACCTTACTAAGAACAATTATGACCCGCAACCATTGAATTATAGTGCTAATTGCATCTTCTAGGATACCAACTTCCTCTGTCATCACATGAACAAGAATACCTATATATCTTTCATCTATGTTGTCTATCATAACCTGTAAGTGATTTTCACATAGAGAAAGTTAGTGAACTAACACATCATTAAAAGGAAAGAGCATCCCTCTAGCACATTTTTGGTTCATATCACCATAATGTAACACGAAATCACAATGAGTAATAGTTTGCAATCATATAGCATGTAGTGTATTTCATGTATCTAACATGTTAGAAATTTGATATAAAACATAATTTGACAGCAACGTTCAAAGTAAAATGGTATCAAGAAATTCAAAAAACATAAACCTAACACATTAAAATAGAAAAATACGCTAAATTAAAATAAATATGCTAAATATAAAAGGTTGGAACTATTTTAGTATATTTTCTATCATACATGGACCATTATTATACATTTGTATAACATAGTTACCAATTCTACATTTCTATACATTTTTGGTTTATATCATCATAAGGTAACACCCGAAAACCCTCCTTAGGGAAGTTCCCTTTCCAAAAAAAATCAAAATGAGTAATAGTCTGCAATCATAGAGCATGTAGTGTATTTTATGCGTCAATATGTTAGAAAATTCAATATAAAACATAATTTTACAACAAAGTTCAAAGTAATATGATATCAGGAAATTTAAAAAACATAAACCTAACACATTAAAACAGAAAAATAGGCTAAATTCTGCATTTCTATACATTAAGGTACCTTTTTTGTAATTATTTCTACATAGTGCCTTCTTTTGTAATTCAGGGATTTGTAATTGCTTCTTACAGGGACCATTTCTATAAAAAAAACTTATAAGGACTGTTTTGTAATAGCTGGAACATAGGAACCATTATGTTATTTTTACACAAGCTCTATTTATCTAGTTTTATTGTTTGCTCTATACAACACATACATAACACATAATGGGAATATTTTGTAACTTTTTTGAAACACTTGGACATTATAGAAGACTATGATTAGTCATCATATATAACTCAATTGTGTATCTATTTTCGTACCCACTTTTACCCGAAACAAGAAACAAGTGAATTTGATTATTCTTTTCCTAACTTGTACCACATAATTATAATAAATTTATGTAATCAACTAGAATTAGTGATAAAAATAAATAAACCGAATCATTGAGTTGTGGAGTTTATTAGTTGTTAAATGTTGATGCTATTATAAAGAATTACCTTTATTATATCTAAAGCATCCAATGTCCAAGTCGAGCCAGAACTATTGTTTTGAACACCGAAGCATACATTATTCGGAACTTGGTTCCTACACTATTGCATCACAAACTTTGTTCTTAACTCTTCCAATTGGGTGATAGCTTGATCTCATTGAAGGTGCATCAAATTTTATGTAAACGATAAGGTTCCACTTCAGTTTTATATTGTTTATGGTCCTTTTATTATTCTTTAATCTTGATCAATTTTGGTGAAATATTTGAACTATATATCACCTAGAACTTGCACCCAAGAGTAGATCATAACCATCGATCACCATAATATGCATCACATTTACTATATAACTTCTTACCAATAATAAAGTCGATCAAAAATGTGTTTCCCAGTCGAATGCAACCTTCTTCGTGGCCATCAACCGCTATTCTGGTAGTCAGCATCTCAATTATAATCACCATCTTCATCTTCTTCTGCAAGTATCTTCCCAGCAAAACTACAAGCAACCAACCTGGTACCACCTGAGCTGACTCCTTTACCATTCATTGGTTACACCATTCAAATGCTTCTAAATCGGCCAACTTTCCGATGGATCCACAAACTCATGGACTAATTTAATATCCCAATACTTTGCATGTAGCTAGGACCATCAACCCATGTCATTGCAGTCTCCTATCAAAACTTAGCATGCAAGTTCTTGAGAAAGCAAGACTTAGTATTTTCTTTCAGGCCTGAAACCTTATCAACTTATCTAGTAAGTGACAGATATCAAAAAACTATTTTATCCCCTCCTGGAGACCAATGGAAGCCATTCACTTGTTTAGCTACATTCACAATCAAATAAAAAATTGATACCCCTACTGAGGGTGGGTTAGTAAATATTCGAAACACAAGCCATCTTTATTTTGGAAATTTGATATGGATGATGATTTTTGGGACAACATTCTTTACGGGTGCGATGGAAGATGAGGTACAGGTGAAGAAGAAACAGAACATGTCGCGTCTGTTTTCACCATCCATTAGTATCTTTATGCATTTTCTGTCATCACTTTTTTCTCATGGTTGAGGGGGAAGACTTATTTTGAGGGCCGTCAAAAGATTATCAGAATGGTCATTCAAAGAGTTCGTAAGTACCAAGATGTTTTGATTGATGAATGGATTCTAACATGGAAAGATGGAGTGTGAAAGGTAAAAGAGAACGTCCTTGATGTTCTTATTAACCATGAAAGCCCCAAGCTTACCGATCAAGAGATCAATGCCTAGATTTTAGTAAGATTCACATGCAACTCTTAATGACTTCAAAAATATTTATATCCAAAATCGTAACAAAATATTATAGAGTTTAATCTCTTCATAAGAGTTGTTATAAATCTCTTTGTCAGGTTATTGACTTTTGGTGTTTTCTTGGTGGCTTGCCTAATTTTGGTGTCAGATTATTGACTTTTGGTGTTTTCTTAGACTTATTTGATTGAATAACAACAGTTTAGGTTTTATCAAAAGTTTTAATTTAGAACTATTCATATTCGTAAATGTCGAACTTGTTTTCAAATCAAAAAATTTAAAGCAAAACAAAAACACCAATGTTGTCAAGATTGTGATTTTTTGTATGATTCTTTTTGGTTTGCAAGATCAGGATCGGGTAAGGACACCACGTCAATCAATGAATGTGTAAAAAAACAAATTACAATTTGTCAATTTTCATAGAATGGTAGGATCGGATCGTATCCCGATCCTACGATCTCATATATAAAGCGATCATATTACGATCTGACACGATTTTTATAGGTAGATTCTTAAGATCTCACAATCCTACCTGAGAATAAACTTTTAAAGTAATTTTAAACATTATGTTGAACTTATTTTATCAAGTAATAGTAGTTTCCATTTTGATCATATTTTTATATTCATTATCTTTACATGGGATGGACTTATTGTTGTATGCATCATGTTGTTTTTTAATTCAAAAACTTAATTAAATATAAATAATTATAAAATTATATATATATATATATATATATATATATATATATATATAAATCCTAAGACATCTTTGTGTTTATGAATAGTTCCATGTTTTGATTGAGTTTCTTTATTAATTTTTTTCTTTTTTGTAAGTTGTATTTTTCCATAATAGTGAGTCAGTGATACTACGTGTGATTTCCTATCTATGTAGCTTCATATTTTTACCACATTTCATTCATCGTTTCCTCACCCTCTCCTTTGCCCAATTGCATACAGTTGCTTCCACCACTTTCAATTTCTTTCATCTACCTCTCGGAGACAGTCACTAAAATGGAACCATTTTCAGTTTCCTTCCCTTACTCTCCACGACCATTAGCATATTCGTTTATTATTTGGGTTCTCACTCGATATTTCAACTAGGTGAGATTGCACCATTTACTTCTTTTGCAACTGTGTTTTATATTTGATTTCTTCAGGGTTTACTAATTGATTGTGTTTTCTGTGGCTATAAAGAGGTCATGCTCCAATGACATCCACACTGGTCGTATTGATGTATTCTATAAATTACACCTCCTGCCGATCTATGCTATTCGATTCCCTTTTCTTGATTGGAGGCTGAGAGCGAGTGATGTTGAAAACGAGATGTTCATAAACCATAGGTTTTGTTTTTGGGGTTTTCATAGGAAAATCCTAAAGTCATCTATTTAATCATCTCATCTCTGTAACGCTACTGGAGACATAATCGATATATATATATATATATATATATATATATATATATATATATATATATATATATATATATATATATATATATATATATCTTATAAAGGAAGCATTTTTCCTTGATTCTTATGCATTTGAAACCCCCTAATTTGACTAACACCACTCAAAAGACTTTTTAATGATGATTATTAATTGGCTCTTCAATGTAAAAATAACATGAACAAAATCAAACATAACAAGACCAAGTATAAATACGGTGAATAATAGGAACATCTTTTGTCATATTTTGAAAGGATTAAGGACCTTTAAAAAAAGGAAAAAGACTTTACATCTTTTTCATATAAGTTTCAATATTTTTTTTACCAACTGTTCAATATGTGGTTGCTTCCGGTATGTCACATCTTATATTCGGGGTAGAAACTTTTGCTTAAAGATGCATCTAATTCCATTCACTACAGGTACTAAATTAATATTTGCTCATGCATACACAAACAAATCTTGATGATCATTTTAAATTCTTTGAATAGATTCAGTTTTTATCATCGTTCCTTCAACAATGGAAATTATCTCTACCTTCAATATTTGACACTTCCATATGTATCCATATGTGTAAGAATTTTTATTTTTCTTAAGATTATTTGTTAAAACCAGTTTAATACTTAAGAATATAAAAAACAAAGACGAAAATTGTGAAATATTCATCATTGGCATCACAAGCTGGATTTATTGAACCCTAGAAGATATCGGAAAATTTGAAGTCATATTACCAAATGTATTGCTACATTTAAATTGTTTTACATGTCAATTGGTCTTAGTTTCCATTAAAGTCATGATTTCCTATTTGATCCTATAAAATATCACATGTGAACTAAAGGCAGGCTATGCATATTTTAATGTTGTACCGGTACAACCGATATCAATGAGTTGTCATGATCATTTTCAAGTCATGAGAAGATAATAATTTTAGCTATCTAATTCCATTCACTACAGGTACTAAATTAATATTTGCTCATGCATACACAAACAAATCTTGATGATCATTTTAAATTCTTTGAATAGATTCAGTTTTTATCATCGTTCCTTCAACAATGGAAATTATCTCTACCTTCAATATTTGACACTTCCATATGTATCCATATGTGTAAGAATTTTTATTTTTCTTAAGATTATTTGTTAAAACCAGTTTAATACTTAAGAATATAAAAAACAAAGACGAAAATTGTGAAATATTCATCATTGGCATCACAAGCTGGATTTATTGAACCCTAGAAGATATCGGAAAATTTGAAGTCATATTACCAAATGTATTGCTACATTTAAATTGTTTTACATGTCAATTGGTCTTAGTTTCCATTAAATTCATGATTTCCTATTTGATCCTATAAAATATCACATGTGAACTAAAGGCAGGCTATGCATATTTTAATGTTGTACCGGTACAACCGATATCAATGAGTTGTCATGATCATTTTCAAGTCATGAGACGATAATAATTTTAGCTATCATTTTATTGTATATATACATTTAGTCTCAACCAAACATTTTTGTGGTAGGGGTGTTTGTATTAGTCTCTAATAAAAATTAGATGTTGGTATTTAGACTATGACTATATGGTTTTAGTTTGCCGATGTTGGAATATGAAATAATATGATGCATCGATATGCATTTAACAAATAATAAGTACATCACATTATTTACTTAGCAGATATTAATGGATATAAATGTCATTTGTGCATTTGCAGTTGCATAATCTGGATTAAAGCAGAGCAGTAGAGGTGTGTGGTGATAAACAAACATAAGTTTCGTAGTATTTGTTGGATGTTTTGGTTTTGATAGAAAAGAACTCATCAAATACAAAAAACAAACATTAGTATATTTCTAAAAATGAAAACGTTGTATTTTGAATAACATGTAATATTAGGGTAAAATATGAAAGGTATTATGATATAAATATCAATAACATATATTATTTTTAATATATATTTGTCAAAAATTTAAGTACGTAATTTTACGTTGCGCAACGCGCGGCTATTCGCCTAGTGTGTGTGTGTGTGTGTGTATATATATATAATTATATATATATATATATATATATATATATATATATATATATATATATATATATATATCATATCATATCATACTATATTATAAAGGAAACATTTTTTTTCTTTCACCACATTCATTTGAAACTCTTATGACTTTTCAATTTTTTTCTAATAATAATTATAAGTTGGATAATAACGTTAAATAAATATCAAACCTAAAGTTAATCATATATAAACTAAATTTTAATATTAAAATAATATATTCACTTCTACTTATAAAGTTATGTTTTTTAACTTTTAACATATTATACTTAATTTATTAGTTTTAATATGTTGTTGGATGTAAACCATTATCATTTTAAAGATACAATTTTGGAATAATTTCTATAAAGTACTTAAATTATTAATTTAAATATAATATTACAGGGTCAACTTAAATATGAATTTTAGTTTAACTTAAACAACCCAAAAAATATTTTGTAAATAGTTAAAAGTGATTAATTGTATTGTCTTTCTATTAATGATTATAAGTTTGTTAATAAGGTTAAATAAATATCAAACTTAAAGTGTAATCATAATTATACTAAATTTCGATTTTAAAATAATATCTTAATTCTACCTATAAATTTATATCTTTAACTTTTAACATATTATACTTAATTATTTAGATTTAATATATTGTATGTAAACCAGTATCAGTTTAAAGTTACAAATTTTGAATAGTTTGGACAAAATACTTAAATTGTTAATTTAAATATAGCATTACAACGTCAACTTAATATAATTTTCAGTTCCACTTAAAAAACAAAGAATATTTTGCAAAATAGTTAAAAGTTATAAATTGTAGTGATAAATAAAAAAAAAAATTTTAATCTCAATTTAACTAAAATATTTCTTAAAGATATTTTTATAATCGTTAAAAGCTTTCAAATAAGTAGCTTAAAATAAATTACAATGATAATAGTTAAAAATAACTTTATATAAATGATAATATTGTTACCTATAAAATAAAAAAACAATGTTTGTTGTTTTAAATAATTATACTGATAGAAATTAAAACATTAATTAAATAAATTATTAATTAACAATAACAACTATAAATAACATTAAACCATATATTATATTCAATTTTATTTATGTGTAACTCGTGGATAAAAGTCTTTCAAATGATTGAGATTATGCAGTTATAATAGATGTATATATTATCATATAATTCAAAATAATCAATATATTATATAATTTAGTATATATGAATTATTATATCAAAATTAATAACAACGTTATTGCTATATTTAAAAAATCATATATTTGTAAAAACTTCAAGTATATAGGTGTTTCTACGTAAACCACGTGCATTCGCGTAGAATATGATATATAGGTTATCATATTATATTTAATTTTATTCATGTGTAACTCGCGGGTAGAAGTCATTCAAACGATTGAGATTATGTAGTTATAATATATATATATATATATATATATATATATATATATATATATATATATATATATATATATATATATATTCATATAATTCAAAATAATTTGTATATTATATCAATTTAGTATATAAATTATTATATCAAATTAAACAACAACGTTATTGTTTTATTTAAAAAAACATATATTTGTATAGACTTCAACTATATACGTGTTTTTGCGCAACGTGCAGGCATTCGCCTAATATATATATATATATATATATATATATATATATATATATATATATATATATATATATATATATATATATATATATATATATATATATATATATATATATATATATATACTTTAATTTCATGGAAGGAATTATATGATTACATGTATCATGAGGTTTTCAAACTTGTCCAAATAGTTTTTAGTACATACATGTTGATTTTTTAAGAATATTCGTACTTAATTATTTGTTAATGACTAAGTTATCCAAAACTAAGAAGCAATTCAAAATTGGGGAAATGACTTATTAAGGTAATTATATATATATATATATATATATATATATATATATATATATATATATATATATATATATATATATATATACCTTAATTTCATGGAAGGAATTATATGATTACATGTATCATGAGGTTTTCAAACTTGTCCAAATAGTTTTTAGTACATACATGTTGATTGTTTAAGAATATCCGTACTTATTTGTTAATGACTAAGTTATCCAAAACTATGAAGTAATTCAAAATTGGGAAAATGACTTATTAAGGTAATTAACTTTTCAATATGTTCACATCTAGGTAACTATTTTTTTTGTACACATCTAGGTAACAAACTTGTTGGAAATGTTCACATATGACCAATGTGACCTACTATAGCAGGTTAAATCTTACATGCGAACGCTTTCAACAAGTTCATTACCTAGGTGTGTATAAAAAAATAGTTACCAAAATATGAACAAAACCAAAAATAAAAGTGTGTGTTATTTAAGGAATTTTACGGGAGGTGTGCCCGACATAATTCCCATTTCTGAATAAAGGTTGGATGAGAGCAAGAGGTTAATTGGAGAACCTGAGGCAATCGTTAACCGTAAGACTAAGAAGTTTTAACGTAAGATAGTCGATTTAGTGCTTGTGCATTGAAACGTTATAAATGGGCCAAATCCCACCTAGGAAACGAAGAGTGACATGGTGAGTCGCTACACAAAATTGTTTATCGTTGTGTGATTCCGGGGACAGAATCATCCTAAGGGGGAGAGAATTGTAATGCCCGTGTTCTAGTCTAGGCATTAATATTGAAATTATAGTCTAGGTTAACCTTTGTGACTCATTTTGGAGAAATGAAAAGGAATTATATGAAAATTATGTGTTTTATGCTTAATTATTAGGGTTTAATTAATTAAGAATAAAAATAAGTGTCAAAATTAAAGTGTGAGATAAGTCCGATATCTTTACATAAAGTTGTAGTGGTCGAAACAAGGATTTTGGGGATATAAAGAATACCAAAATCCGAGTTATAACGAAGAAATTATGACCTGTCGAAGTTTCGCGACAAAACCGACACGGTGCCAAATGTCGTAAAAAGTGAGTATTTGATAAACTACTTTTTAGCCTTATTGACTAAACAAAAGTCGTAGTATTCGTTAAAGCGAGAAGTTCGATAAAAAGAACGCCAAAATCTGACTTCGTATGAGGAAGTTATGATTTTTCGAAGTTTCAGCTTACCAGTAGACATCTAAAAACTCGAATTTTAGATCGAGCGACTTTTAGCCGACACAACCTAAACGAGAACCGAAGGTCTCGTCATTAGTAGCACAACGGTAAAAAGTCTGACGAAAACAGACGTCAGATGAAGAAGTTATGAATTTTTAACGGATCTACTGTCCAGGTCTGTTAAAAATAATAATAATAAAATCAAATGTCCAAATTAGTCGATGAAGTCTAAACGGAAGTTGTAGAGCCTAATTTTAGCAACGCGTGCATATAAAGAACGTCAAAAACAGAGCTCGTATGCGAAAGTTATGGATTTTAGAAGTTTTGGCGCGAAATCGAGAAAATTCGCATAGTCACGAGTTGCCACGTCACCCTCGCTGAAAATGTGCCACGTGTCCGAAATTTGGATGAGTCGTCCGAGCTGCTGATCCGAAGGGGTCCAGTGAGGATCCGACGCGTGTTGCCTTCCCTCGCGTGAATAGTAGCTGCGTGGCGGATTCTGATTCGACCGAAGGGAGGCCCAATCCGAAGCTCGCAGCTGGACCGAGCCTCGCACCGCCTAGCCTCCGAACCTCGCATGTGGACCAGTAGACCACGGTCCAATCAGAGGCTGACACTGAGGCCTTCGCACATACAGCCACCTGTGGACCATCGCCTGCGGACCCCACCACCGGAGCCGACTTCGGACCCCTATAAATACAAGGGGTATGCGAGCCTTCTCGGTTACTTTTGGAGTTTTGCCATATTTAGCCTCTTTCTTCATATTTTCTTCATTTTAACATCCCCCGAAGCCCCGATACTTATTTCAAAGCCCGGAATACTCCACGAAGTGCCCGAGAAGCCCGGAAAATTTATCTTTTCGGTTTCGAAGCCCGACCTTTGCAGAGCCCGGTTTCTCAATAAAATTCCCGATTTTATTAGAAACGATCGTTTATAGGAAACGAATTGTTTCCCGATGGTCATGAAATCATGTGAGTGTATACTCACCTTCATCTTACACCTAGATATGAAGTATTTTACATGAAATACATGCTACGTGTATTTATATTAATTGTTTAACTGAGGTGACTATTGAATTGATGTTTTATACAAGTTTTAAACTGTATATGTATTTTTATCTACAAATATGTTGGGTAAAAATGGGTAGATAGTGATGTGTGATAAAATAAAAGTGATGAGAGGCCTCGATGTGTTTTGAGATCTAGTCATCTAGCGGTGTTTGGATGACGACCACGGACTTTCTAGACAATCCAGTGGGAAACATTAGCAGGTCCGCAACCTGCAGGTGTTAATGAACTAAGAGTGTTCATTCGTTGTACTCCATCCCCCTCATGGTTGCCTTTAGGACATGTAAGGCTGAGGAAACCCCTTAGTAGTAGTGTCCATCCCGATGATATTCTTTAGGCTAGGTCCCTTGTGATAAGTGTTTAGGGATGTAAAGTGAGGATAACGGGAACGGGTAATCAGGGTTATTGTTGATTGATGAATTTAGTAAGTTTATTATTACTGTGGGTTGAAAACCCTATATGCTCACCAGGCTCCTAAGCCTGACCCACTCAGCTTTTTATGTTACAGGTAGTGGACCCCGAGCATACTCGGAGGACAATAAGGGATTTTTGGATTATAGGCCAGTAGTTGTAAATAACTATTGAAAGACTTATAATGTCTTGTTTATGCTTTTGATCTGTATCGGAACATGACATCCCGAGGTTTTGATATGAAATAAAACTATACATTTCTTAAAGAAGGTTTTGATAAACTTTTATCATGTTTTGTTTTGGGAACAAATTCCACAACATCTTTTAAAAAGATTTCTCTGATTTTATTTTAAAAAGCATAAATTAAATCGGTCTTTACTGTCCAAGAAATTAGGGGATGTCACACAGTAATTTTAGCAAACATACCAAATTCATTACAAACAGATGGTCCTTAAACGTTTTTGTTTGTTGGAAACACTACAAAAGTCCTAATAAGATTCCTTGTTGCTCATGTTGGTTTGTGTATCACGTTCCTCCTGCTCCCCCGTCGTTCTTCTCAGTCGGATAGTCTCTCTTGAAGTGTTCCATCTTACCGTATAGATGGCATACTGGATTATCATCGGTGTTGGTGTTTGAGGCGATGAGCCGGGTCCGGGTTCTGTAGGAGGGGGAAGTGTGTCCATTCTTATTGCAGTTTTTACAGTGCAATACCCGGCAAGCCCCATTGTGGTGGTAGCTACACTTGTTACACTTTGGAAGTTTTCCAATATACCGCCTGGCTAGTGCTTGAGTGACAGGTGTTGTGGCAAAGACCGAGGCATGCGTCATGATTGCTGGTTTAATCGTAGGGGCAGCCACGAATTGTTGTCTTTTAGCGAGTTTTTGAGTTAGAGTGTGATTCTTTTTGTCCCAAAACTTTCGTTTCTTGCTCTTTGGCTTGTGGTCTGAGACGTCTTCGTTGGTGGACACCCATTGGTGTCCTTGACTGTTACTGCGGTTAGTATTGCCGACACCGTCTTCACCTCTGCGAGCGTTATTACCATTGAGTTGCACCATAACGGCTGCCGCGGTTGCCGTGACTGCAACTTGAAAGGTAGCAGAGTCTATTTGCAGGGTTGGCGCCTTGCTAGTTGGTTGGTTGTTTCTTGGTGAAGACATAGTTCTGTTTCATGATGAAAAACGACTTCGTAAGTGGGGATGATTATCTCAAGTGCATTCTTACGATTTATATTCACATATATAAATTTTGCACATTGTTGTATTATTCCTAGTGTTTTTGCTAAACACTCCTGAGATGGAGTTACGGAAATGGGTAGAAGTAGGTTTTGTACGAATGTTAAGTTTACTCATATTGGGATCATGTTTGTCCAAACACACCTGGCTGAGGAGTTTTTGATGGGACCCGATGCATTAGTGCTGGTATGATCGCACCCTCATAAGTCTACGAAAAGGGCACCTTTTAACTATGAGGTTTAAAAAGGTGAGATGATAGTGACTCTTGAATAAGGGTTTATACGTCGGGAGTTATTTATCTTAGTTCTGAGTGTATCGTGTTCCTGTTGTTTATGGTGTTCTGAAAACAGTTCATAACGAGAGTCTATATATGATAAACTTATGAATTTTAGTAGTATTGCTCCCAAAGAAATAATATGCATGTCCCTTTTATTTGTATATTTTAGCATATTTAGTTTTTAGAGGAAGGTTTTGAGCCTGCTGCAGGTCCACACCACATCATTGCAAGAAAATTTTGGACTGCAAATAAATCACTCGACTAGTGTAATCACTAACTCGTGGGGTCGGGCCTACACATGGAGGGGAGTAACACCAACGCATACTCATACACCTAATCTACAAGGTCTTGTGAGTAGTATGAACTCTACTCACGACGATCAGTCCCCTGTGATGCCTGAGACAAAGTCGATGCACCTTGTAGTTCTACCAATCGACGCTTGTCTACGACCATTCTCTCTTTGAATGTCGGGTGCATATCCTGACGCTCTCTTGCCTTCGCCCGAGTGGCAATAAAGTCCTTATGATGTTGGTCTCTGAAATAGTAGTTTCTTCCCAAGTTTTGAGTTTGTGAGATGGTAGTGTATGTGGTAGCACGCAGTTCCCGGACTTGATTCGCAGTCTCCCTGTTTTAATCCCCGATGTTTGCGATCTGCCAGGTCTTTGCTAGAAGGGCTCTGTCATTCGGTCCCCTGTTGTTGAGGTTATAGCAACCTCGTTGGTCTCCAAATGGTAATCGATGTCGTTACTGTCGACTACAACCCTCGATCACGGTTGTCCAACGGGGCACAGGTCTGATGTAGTCGAAATGGTTCGTGGGAACCCTGGCTATGTACAGAGGGTTGATCACCTTCGGTTCCTCTTCGGGTTCTTCTCCTAACCGTTCACCATTTCCCTGGTTGGGAAAGTAGGGATTGGCTGGTAAGTAGAATCTTGCCATGCTATACGTGCGAGAATGGGAGGGGTAGGAAGCATATATTAGTCGTATTCCTAGAAGTACTTATAGGGGTTTGATCCTCATTAATTACTTCTATAATGACATAGTGCATACTAATTACATATAACAAAGATACGATAGACCTTCGAATAAGTGATCCTATCCTAGGTCCACATCCAAACAAGGAAAAGGAAGTAAGGTAATGACCACAAATTCTAAGTCTATGATTTCTAAGTTATATATAACTTTAGAGTATCCGCTCAGTGACTATAAACCTATTATTAAGGATTTGTTTAGTTTTCACATAAGTTATAGTATTACAAAATACTCCTATAGTATTTTTAAATGTTATGTTTGGATCTTAGTAACTTTCTTGAATGGGGAGTTTTTAGGCTTGTTGCTCACTACGACCATACTTCGGCATACATTAGTCACACCTTGGATAAATATAGTTGATCAAGCTATATCCATCCCAAGTCTTATTACATATCCCCAAGGTCTACTCGTAGTGTCCAACTCCTCGTTTTTCTTTTGTTTTCTCCTTAGACGTGACACTATACCGGTGTGCATGTATGTATTTATACTTTTAATAATAAACTACTTATTTCTAAAAGTATAATTATTTGAAAACATTTAAAAGAGAGAATTTAGTCCCAATGCATTTAAAGTTTGTATATCTTATGTGGTTCGATATACTTAGTTCACTATAAACAATGGTCTGATACCAATCTGTCACACCCCCAAACCAAGGATAGCGGAAACGTCCAGGGGTGGCAGACTTCATGTATAGTATCATAACAATAGGTATAATAGTGATCAAAGCAATACAACCAATCATAAATATAATCGAAAAAGATATTACATGGTTGCAAGTGTTACATATTTCAATGATTGATTTCAACATGACAATAAAATAGTTGTTCAACGTCGTAGCGTTCCATCCTCAAAAGCTTGTGGTTACTTGATTTCGTTGATTTCCTGATAATACAAGTATTTTTGAAAGAAAAGTGTCAACAATTAAGTTGGTGAGTTCATAAGCTTTTAACTGTGATGCTAAAATCCTTTTCCTTGTAAAAGTGTTGTTTGTTAATACCCCATGTGAGTTATTATAACCATACTATGACCTGTCGGCCTCGAAATACGACGTTCTTCAGGCGTCGCCAGTTAAATGACACTTGTCACCACAGACCTGCCGGTCTAGCTGTTGCATGCAGCTCAGGTGTGGGTTTGTCAGGCCCAATATAGATCTATACACAACTATCATGTTCTCCCTATAAGAGACACTGGTTATAATGTACAAGACTTTTGACTTTGTTACTTTGGAGGTAACGCGAAGCGAATGTCTCAAAAATTTATTCATTAATAGATTTACGTGAACTAAACTGAAAACTCCTTTTTGTATAAACCCGGTACTTTGTATTTGTACCCCATTTATATGAACTGAAAACCCCTTTTTTGTATAAACTATACCTATTATAGTTTATCATAACTGTTTGTAATGTATATGAAACATAAACTATACCTATTATAGTTTATCCAAAACGTTTGTAATGCAAATGAATCTCATTTTATGTGAGTCGAATGTATAGCAAAAACATAACTATGTTTATCATGCCTTATTTTGTATTATTTGTAATGACAACGGACTCTTAAAAATCAGTGAGTATTTTCTTTTATATAATTATACCACAATGGAAAACATAGATAAAATATGAAACCATCAAAGATTAACACTTTGTTCAACATGTTACAAAGTGTAATGAAAGTTGTAAGTTGTTAACTTGTTTTTAATATTTCTGTACTGTTTTGGAAAAATCACAGAAAAATCATACGTATTTGAAAGCTGAATCCGTAAACTCTGGGAGTTTAAAAATGTGTCTAGTTTATTCATAAATTTTATCATGATTTTTAGATGTCTCTAACTTGTGTGAAAATATCCATATTCACAGACTGGTCCGGATTCGTAGCTACAGTAATAGGCAGTTTTGTAAAAATCACCATAAATTGTAGAAAAATCCTATGAACATGTGCAAGTAGTCATTTTAAAGGTATAAACCTGGTCTATTTTCATCTGATACATTTTTGAAAACTAAAATGTTTAAGTTGGCCAAAACAGTCCGTGAATAGAGTCAAACTTTTCTAATGAAAGTAGTTGGATGAGTTTAGTTATGTTCTTGGTGTTTTATCTTGTATTCCCCCCCCCCCCCCCCTTCCTTAAGACTTGAGAAAAACATGAAAATATAGGGGTATGAACTCACCTTGAGTGATTTCAGTATATGGATGATGAAGAAAAGAAGTATTCAACTCAAAAACACTTAGAATGTTGCTAGAAGATTCGAAGATCTAACACCAATATAATGGAATTTGTGTAAGAAAACTATGATTGAAGTAGAAGGAAGTGAAATAATTATATGGAGGATGAATATACTTACCAAAAGTGGAAGAAAAGCTTGGAAGAAGGCCCTTGAATATCGAATTTTAGTGAGAGAATTGAGAGAGAAAATGTGTTTGATCTTTGGTGGAAGAATGAGAAAATAAGAGTGTTCGGAGAGATGATAGATTTCAGCCATAGACAAAGAATGGGGTTGGGAAATGATGGGAAAAGGACAATGAATGACCAGGTATGGTGGGGATGTGGGTTGGTAATGGAGTGGGTGTGGGTGGTTGCTTGTGTCATAAACTAAAGTGAAGTCAACACTCCACCTCAAGTACTTCACCCACTCTTCTTGGATAAGATTTACACCCAAAAACGTGGAAAATACTGAAATATGGGGTTTTAAATGTTAAAATATAAATTTGGGTGAAAATCCCGTGTTAAAATAATTAAAAATGGGCCTAAAATGAAGTCGTAGTCAAAAACCAGGAAGAAAGGTGAAACCTGCGAGACCTCTCGGTGCTGGGCCGAAGGTTCGGTCCCTTCTGGTCATGGACCGAAGGCAACGTGAGCCGAAATAGCCCGAAGGCAAAAGGGGGTTTCGGTCCGAGAAGGTTGGTTCGGGTTCGGTTCCATGAGCTTCGGGTTTGGTCCTCCTCCTCAGTTCGGTCCTAGTGGTCTCGACTTCGGTCCTCAACAGAGTTCGGTCCCTATAGGGGACCTTCAGTCCTAAGAGGCTTCGCTTCTAATAGGAAGGTTTTGGTTCCTTAAGGTTATTTTACCCGTTTTTACCCCGTTTTAAGCGGTTTTTGACCCGGTTAAGGGGCGGGATGACCCGAATGATTACATAAAGTTAAAGGAACTTTTGAGAGAGATTTGGGAGAGATTTCACATACTTGGAGAGATTTAGGAGAGATTTTAAATAGAGAGAGATATAGTGAAAGAGATTGGGAGAGGCTTCTTTTGTGACCTTTTTGAGTGCTTGGCTCCGCAACGCAAGGTCCTTAAGCCCCGTTAAGCCATGTTTAAGGATCTTACACACTCCCGATGAGTATGCAACATTGTTTTATCGGTTTGGTTCGTTACTTACCATAGTTTTAGGTTAATGAAATCTAGATATACGAACTTTTCAATTGATGATTTCTCATTAGCATAGCGAGTTGTATGGTAATTACCTAACGTAAACCCTAGTACACAAGGGTTAGTTGAGTTGACCGGTTTGACTTGTTGACTTTATTTGACTTTGATTTGACCAGAATTTGACGGCTGTCACACAGGTAGCGGTGTTAAGACTGTTGGAGGCTTGAATAGGATACTGTGTAATTAAGAAGAAGACATGCAATAATGTTCAGGATCGTTCGGTTGTTGTAGTTTATGTATTGTATTGATTATGACATTCTTAGAGTTTTGTATTTTGAAACATCTTACTCAAGATATTTTAATAAAATAAAACAATATTCACAAAATATTTTATTATATTAGGATTTTCCACAAATAAATATAATGTGGTATTTGGAAAGCGTAAAGAAAATATTTTTTCGATTCAGGAAAATAGAGAATATCACATAAAATACTATAAAAATATGCATATGGGTGAATCGTATCAACTAAGGAAGACTAAGGGAAAGGAGATACCGCTGGGAACACCACCATATTTGTGTTGATAGCGAAGATTTTAAGTAACTTTCAAGGTGTACAACACAAAATTCCTTCGACCTATCGAAAGGCTACAAACCTACCCTCATGCCCCTAACACCAATTTATTTGATTTTTAATTTTAATGAAATATATAAATAATATTAAAATCTTCCAATTTTTTCACAAACAAATCAACATATTTCTCAATTTTAGACCATGGAATTATGAGTCTGCACCTAACACGCGTTTATACACGACACTGGAAATAATTTCACATAGAAGTATGGAATGTGATGTAGCATTGAATATATACAATTGGCTAAAGAGGAAATTTCCAACGGTATGACGAGGTCCATACAAGAGACGTGATCACAACCACCCATATGGTCGAACACAGGGTATCCCGGGGTGCCACATACAACCTCTCAAAATTTACAGTTAAGTGCAAAACATAGTGTAAATTCGTCAAAATCCATTACAAACCTATCGGAAATCTGTAACGAATTTGTAAGAAATTCATCACAAAGTGCAAATAAGTGTAAGTTTAGTGTAACTCTTTTGATGAAACCCTTTAAGTGATGAATTTTGTGACCGAAAGACCGCTAAAAATTGATTTTTTTTCTATAAGTGCAACTTTTAAAAAATTATGCAACCATGATATTTCTTTCTATGAGTACCGTGACCGAGCACCCGACACTTATACTTGAAGCTATAGCCTTACAATATTAATAAATTTTGCATGTACTATTTGGTGTTGCATGTTCCAATAACAACAACGTTCTCAATGAATGGCTATTACTAAAAGTTTAATTTATATAAATACAATATTTGTGGATTAATTGGGTTAAATATATCATACCACCCTTTTTAAAAAGAAATGAGAGTTTTGACCAATATTATAACCAACTCGATATTGACGTCCCTATTAATATTATAAATAACACAAGGTTTGGACAAACATCGTTACAAACATGCATGACCTTGGAACAAAAATTTTTAAGTCTTCAAAAAAGAATGTGTAATTTGTTTCACCATACGTTTGTAGGGTCATCAAATTTTATGTAAAAGATAAGACCCCACTTCAGTTTTTTTTATTGTTTATTATGGTATTTTTATTATTCTTGAATCTTGATCAAAATTGGTGAACTATTTGGACTATAAATCACCTAAAACTTGCACGGTTGCACCCGAGAGTAGATTATAACCATTGATCACCATACTGTGCATCCCATTTCTTATATAACTTCTTACAAATGCAACTTTCTTCGTGGTCATCAACCGCTATTCCGGTGGTCAGTATCTCAATTATATTAATCATCATCTTCATCTTCTTCCGCAAGTATCTTACCAGCAAAAGTACAAGCAACCAGCCTGGATTACCACCTGGGCCGACTCCTTTACCATTCATTGGTTGCACCGTTCAAATGCTTCTAAATCGGCCAACTTTCCGATGGATCCATAAACTCATGGACCAGTTTAATACCCCAATACTTTGCATCCAGCTAGGACCATCGACCCATGTCATTGCAGTCTCCTGTCCAAACCTAGCATGCGAGTTCCTGAGAAAACAAGATGCAGTGTTTTCTTCCAGGCCTGAAACCTTATCAACTTTTCTGGTAAGTGACGGGTATCAAACAACGATTCTGTCCCCTCCTGGGGACCAATGGAAGAAGATGAGAACAATCCTGATCCATGATGTCCTCGACCCACATATACTCAAATGGCTCCAACCCAAACGAGACGAAGAAGCCAATCACTTGCTTAGCTACATTCACAATCAAATCCAAAAAAATGATACCCCTACTGAGGGTGGGTTAGTAAATATTCGAAACACAAGCCATCTTTATTTTGGAAATTTGATACGGATGATGATTTTTGGGACATGATTCTTTGCCGGTGGGATGGAAGATGGGGGTCCAGGTGAAGAAGAAACAGAACATGTCTCGTCTGTTTTCACCATCCTTAAGTATCTTTATGCATTTTCCGTCATCGATTTTTTCCCATGGTTGAGGGGGAAGATTGATTTTGAGGGCCATCAAAAGATTATCAGAACGGCCATTCAAAGAGTTCGTAAATACCAAGATGGTTTGATTGATGAACGGATTCAACTGTGGAAAGATGGAGTGCGAAAGGTAAAAGGGGACGTCCTTGATGTTCTTATTAACCATGAAAGCCCTAAGCTTACCGATCAAGAGATCAAAGCCCAGATTTTAGTAAGACTCGCATGCAATTCTTAGTGACTTTTCATAAAGATTTGTTTCCAAAATCGTAACAAATGTTGGAGAGGTTACTCTCTTCATAACAGTGGTTAATTAATCTCTTTGTCGGATTATTGACTTTTGGTGTTTTCTTGGTGGCTTGCCTAATTTTAGGAATTAATGCTAGCTGCGATTGATAATCCCTCCAATGCAGTAGAATGGGCGATGGCAGAGATGATCAATGAACCTTCTATCCTAAAAAGAGCCGTTGCAGAGCTGGATCATGAGGTAGGTCACAACCGTTTGGTCGAAGAGCAAGACCTTCCTCAACTTAATTACATAAAAGCATGCCTTAAGGAGGCCTTCAGGCTGCATCCTTTCGCACCATTCAATTTTCCCCATGTTTCGATGAGGAATACTACAGTTGCTGGTTACTTCATACCCAAGGGTAGTGGGCTTGGTAGGAATCCAAATGTATGGACAGATCCAATGCGCTTTGATCCAGATCGACATCTTGATGCAGAAAGAAAGCAAGTTGTTCTTTCAGATAATGAGCTGAGGTTGCTTTCGTTTAGCACCGGGAGACGTGGCTGTCCAGGAGTGTTGTTGGGTTCAACGATCACCACAATGATGTTGGCTATAATGGTTCAAGGGTTCACCTGGGAAGTGCCACAAAATGAGTCGGGTGTTAATCTTGTTGAAAATCATGATGACCTTGCCTTGGCTAAGCCACTTGTTGTAATTGCGAAACCACGGCTACCTAAGCATCTCTACCCAAAAAGCTGAACATAATATAAATTGGTTTCGGAATATATGTGTCTATAGATACAACTACCGATACACCTCAATAGGTTTACCCCATCATGATATATACTCGAACTTTCAAACGTAACGTTTGCATCATGCATGGAAGGAATGCTTGCTTATTGTGATCCACACTACAATACATTGAGAAGTTCTGTAATTATTTATTGTTCAGTATTTCAAATGATATTTTATTTAGTAATAGTAGTTTACATTTTCGATCAAACTTTTAAATTCATTCTTTTTATTTAGGACTTCTTTATCATTGTAAACGTCAAGTTGTACTTGTTTTTTAACAGAAAAAAGTTAAATGGAACATAAATAAACTAAAAGTTTGGTATTAACATAATTGTAAACGTCATGTTGTACATGCATATTTTATAACAAGGAAACATAAATAAGCTAAAAGTTTGCTTTTCAAATAATTTTAAACGTCAAGTTGTACTTGTTTTTGAACTATAAAATTTAAGTTAAATGAAACATAAGTAAACTAAAAGTTTGGTTTTAAAATAATTGTAAACATCATGTCAGTTGGACTTATTTGATTGAATAACAATAGTTTAGGTTTTATACAAAGTTTTAATTTAGAATTTATAGGTAATCGTAAAGGTCACGTTGTACTTGGTTGCAACTCAAAAAATTTAAAACAACACGTTTAGGTTGTCAAGATCGTGATTCTAATTATGATCTTTTTTAGTTTGTAAGATCCGGATCCTAAGATCCTACCGAAAATGATACAATTATAATTTAAAACATGAAAAATATATCTTTTTCAATCACTTTAATCTTTTATGTTCTTTATAAGAAATATAGGTAAGAAGCAATATCGATTAGTTTAAGTTTCATAAAAATTGGTATTGAATGAGGTTATTCTTGATTGACATGGGTAAGGCCAAGTCGGTAAGTAAATGCTTAAAAAAATCAGATTACAATTTGTCAATTTTCATAGAATGATACCATTGGATCGTTTCCTGATCCTACTATCCCTTTTGAGATATATAAAGCAATCCTATTACGATACGATTATCATAGATAGAATCTTAAGATCTTAAGATCCTACCATCAAAATCAGGATCTTGACAATCTTGATAAACACACAAAAATTTTGGATTTTAAAATAATTTTAAACGTCATGTTGGACTTATTTTATCAAGTAATAGTAGTTTACATTTTAATCATATTTTTATATTCATTATCTTCATTTAGGACGGACTTATCATTGTATACGTCATGTTATTTTCTAATTCAAAAAAGTTAAATATAAATAAAATATAAAAATATTAATTTAAAGTCGTATTTACTTATTCATTAACCAAAATTATAGAAAAAGTATTATAAAAACGACATATAGTTACATATTTTTCAAAAACAGTTTTTTTACATTTTAGATTATTTTAGAGGCCAAAGGTTACTAATAAAATTATATCCTAGACATTTTTTGTTGGGTAGTGTGACCATTATAAAGAATTTTCAAATCTTTTGCTAACAATTTAAGTTAAAAATGTACTACCCATGATTGAAAATTATGGGTAAATGTGACTATCTACAATGGTATTTGTTTGATTTATATAATATTTTTGTGATTATTTTTGTATAAGAGGATAGATACATATATAGTCATTTGCAAAATTATTTATGTGTCTAGATAATTGATAAAATAATAGTAATGAATAGATTCTAATAAAAAAACGTCATAGAAGATAAGTTCAAATCAGTTGAACACAACAAAGTAAATAAGATCTTCAATTTCATTACAGAATAAAAACAAGTTTGATACATTGAAGAAAAAACGAATCCACAAAAGATATTCTTTCTATCTAACTCACTCTCCTATTTGTATACTAGGTGAGAAGATAGTCGTTTAGGCTCTAACATGTGAACCTAAGTAAATAAATTAGGACACCTAAGTCAACAGCCCGCCACTTAACTAACATGTGAACCTAAGTAATAATGAGAAATACAGACATGCGAGATTGAAACATTTAGTTTGCATACGAAACGAAAAGACTATAACACACAAGACTTGCAAAACATTTCGCATACAGACTTGGCACAATCTATTCATTCTGCGTGACCTAACAATCTCCCGCTTTGCATCGAGTCGCAAAAGTATTCTTCACTTCTTTTCATCAAAAACTTTTGGAATCATCCCAAACAATCATTTGAATAGTTAACCACCATTTCAACATATCTAAAACACACTTGATATCATCAGTGGTGTTTAATTTGTGCATCTCTGCCTTTGAAAGAATAGTTGAAATAGTTGTAAAATGGAACAAATGTTTATCTCGTAAGTGCATCATACTATTTCACAGAACACAGTTCTCATTTTCCTTGTAAACTACACCCTATGGATCATTTTGAATAAAAGCAACCTTAAGATTTTCCAATCCTTTAGGTTGTGGGAATGGCTTCGGAATATGCACCCTTGTAACCCTCGTTTCAGGTATCATTTATTTCTTGAAAATTTGAAGGTTTTGGATTGGGACTCAACGAGTTGGGAACTCGAACTCGTCGAGTAGGGATCATTATGGACGCAGTATGAAGGTTCTACTCGACGAGTTGGAAGGCCCCAACTCAAAGAGTAGACGCTGGAAAGGAAAACCCTAATTTTCAGGCTTTTGTGCCCTATATAAAAAACTTATGGCTCATTTTGGCCTCCCTCATCATCTTTACAGCCCAAATAAACCCTAATTCGAGCCTAGTACCTTCTTGAGTGTGTGTGAGAACCTTGAAGAGTGATTTTGGTGTTGTTGTGAAGGAATTTGGAACTTGAAGAGGTTGGAGCAAAAGGAGAGGCTGTAGATCTGACATCTAATCTGTGTTAGCAACCATTTGGAGGTAAAAAGTTTTTAGCTTGGCTTTCTATTTCTTAGATCTTCCCTTATGCAAGAATATGGTCATTTCTAGCGCAAAATGGAGTCACTCGCGGGTTTGAGCTTGTAATGAGGACAAACTTCAGATCTGGACTCCTTATGGTCTCTTTGGACGTAAAGTTACCATATTTATTAAGTTATGGCCCTTCCTCATGTCATAAACCCCTTATTAAGTTTCATATGAGTGTTTTAACCCCTTGGATGTCATGCATGAACGAAAAGTTAGCAACTTCACATGGTATCTTAACCCTAGGGGACTAGATTTGTAGTTTAGGGTTTTATATTCGACTAAAAAAGGCTGAATAGGTTAAGATTGGGGAAATTCGACGAGTTGCCCTAGAAACTCGATGAGTCGGATCAAATTACCCCTCCTTCTGGATATTGGGTACACTCCACGAGTTGATGAGATAACTCGGCGAGTTGGCGAGGGTTTGTCCCAGTTTTCCTGAAACCTGAAGGAACTCAACGAGTTGGGGTCAGCATGGACTGCTGACTTAACTGTTAACCTTGATGTTGACTATGGTTGACCAAGTTTGACGTTAAGTGTATTTATGGTATTTCATGATTTTACCAAAGCTAAACACTTAGTGGTTGTAGGCAGTTGAATTGGAGCTGTGAGTTGGGATTTGATCTTATCAGTTCAACACTTCTTGAGAGGTAAGTCTCCTTACCATACCAATGGGTCGAAGGCACCAAGGTCGACCCATTGTTGTTATGTGATGTGGTAGTTGATTATTTGCATTGTGGTATGCTAGCCGTATTTATGGTACTTGCATGAAAGACCTCGGGGTGTTCCCGAGGCATTTGGGTGTAAGACCTTGGAGGGTTTCCAAGGCATCCTAAGTAAAGACCTCGGGGGTTTCCAAGGCATCCTAAGTAAAGACCTTGGGGGTTTCGCAAGGCATTTGGGTGTAAGACCTTGGAGGGTTTCCAAGGCATCCTAGGTAATGACCTTGGGGGTTCCCAAGGCACTAAGGTGTAAGACCTTATAAGGTTTCCATTGCATGGGGTATGCTCTAGGGAACTCACTAAGCGTTAGCTTATAGTTAGTTGGTTGTTTTAGGTACTTTAGAGCCTAAGGGCAAGGGCACGACGTGATGGCGCGACATGCACTCTCCGGATTTTATTTGGGGACACTCTGATGTTTTTAGATAAATTTTTCGATATTATGGATTTTTGAGAAACAAATGTGGTCGAATTATTATGTCTTTAAGATTGATATTGTTAATTTAAAATGAAAACTTTTATTAGAAATTTAGGTTGTTACAAGTTGGTATCAGAGCTTTGGTTTGAGGGATTCGAGTACACTCTCGGGTGTGTCAGGACTCAAATTAAGGAAATGGTAAAACTGTTTTGAAAAAAATTAAATTTTAAAACTTCTTAAACTGGAAAAGGGAGAATGCAATGCGTGTAATCAGCCGAGCTCAAGTAAGTGGTTCCCCAATATGTTAGCCATGTTGTACTGATATTTGGATTACGATAGTCGGATGGATTTCCTATGTGTACGCTTTAAAAAATGTATACAGTTAGGATCTTATAACCTTAGAATGATTGATTTGGCCTTATTTCTTGTTCCTTGTTTGGTTGTGGTCATAGGGTAGTGTCAGTTATTCAAAATTGTATTTGATCCTGTTATGTGTATAATTTGCATGCATAAAGCAACCTGTTATGTCTGTTGTGATTCTAGTTTGATAGGGGTTGACAAAATCTTAGGATAGCCTAGGATTTGAGATATGCAGTAGTCTGTGAGATATATTTTGTATTGGGATGAATGAGAGTTATCAGGTAGAGCCGTGGGGAAGGTACAGGTAGGTGTAGAAGGTAGTATCGGGCCCGTACTACTGAAAGCACAGGACATGTACCCATACCAATGTTAGATCTGGGAGCTCTATGGAGACCAGTGTGGAAGGATCCCCTAATTGAATATCTTGATCATTATGTTTTATGGTATTTCAAATCAGGATGGTAATCACACGACATGGAGCAAGGGGATCAGGATTAGGATCCAGGACGGGTTACGATACCGAACCTTTTGATGAGAGGCTGCACGAGCTTATTGCAGCTGAGGTTACAAGAGGCATCCTTGACGCTACCCCAATGATTTTTGGGACAGTCAAGGAAAGGATGATACAGATCAAGGAAGAGCGGCTCAGGTCTTTCCGAGCCGAGATTGTTGCGGGCTAGGTCGAGGCCAGAACTCCTTCGTTCATGGAATTCAAGGCATACGGAGCGCCTGAGTTCTTCGGGGTCAGGAACCCCATAGCTAGTCAATGCTGGGTGGCAGACATGGAGAATGCCCAGTGCACGAGCTTTTGCCCCAATGTGGAAAAGGTGTGGTTTCGTGTACATTGAGGGACCGAGTCAGGGATTTGTGGGAGAATATGACTAGCTAGGTGGGAGTAGCCGGTCTGGCTGAGATAACATGGGTTGAGTTTGTTAGATGCTTTGATCTGGAGTTTTGAACCACCTATTGAGGTGCAACGGTTAGTGAGGGAGTTTCAAGAGCTCTAGCAGACCACCAAGACTATGGCGGAGATCACCGCCAAGTTTCAGGAATGACCACTGTTGATCCTGCAGTATGTTGTGTATGAGGATATGAGGAGAATGAGGTATCATTCCATGCTTAGGGATGACATCCATGAGTTTGTGAGCTTTACAGGGTGCAATACCCTGAATGAGATGGTGGAGAAGGCCCGAGAGCGGGAGATGGAGCTGGAGCTTCGCACTAAGTGAAAGTCGGAACAGGTTCAGACAGTTGTGGGTCAGGCTAAAAAGCCTAGGACCTCTGAATCTTCTGGAAAGGGCCAGAAGGGCCGTGGCCAGTGTGCCAAGTGCGGGAGGTCACATGGAGGAATTTGTTGGGTGAGGGGCACATTATGTTATACTTGTGGTCAGCCCCGCGACATGAGTAGGGACTGCTCCAAAAAGGGCTTGATTTGTTTCCACTGCAATGAGACCGGCCTTAAAAGGGCCGATTGTTCTAGTGGGGTATTATCGGAGATTCGTCTAGGATTTCTCCAAGATCACCGTGCCATTGACCCGTTTGACCAAGAAAAATGTGACTTTCTGAAGAGGTCCGGACCAACAGTTGGCTTTCAAGGCATTGAGACATAGGTTATGCGAGGCCTTGATTCTAGCACTACCTAAGGGGCTGGATGATTTGATAGTCTATTCTGATGCATTGATCTCAGGGTTAGGGGCAGTACTGATGCAGAGGGGGCATGTGATCACGTACGCCTTGAGGCAGTTAAAGCCTCATGAGGCGAATTACCCCACTCACGACCTGGAATTGGGGGCAGTGGTGTTTGCTCTCAAAATCTGGAGGCACTACTTGTATGGGGTTTGGTTCACCATCTTTACTGACCAAAAAAGTCTGAAGTACTTGATGGATCAGCAGAACCTAAACATGTGACAAAGGAGAAGGTTGGACGTCCTAAAGGACTACGATTGTGAGATTTTGTACCATCCAGGGAAGGCCAACGTGATGGTCGATGCTATTAGCCGCCAAACGGCAGGTTCCCCGATCGAGAATTTTTGTTTGTGGATGACGGTGGTCTCTCACTATTATACATGATCAAGAAGGCTCAAGTGGAGGGTTTGAAGAGTGAAAATTGGAAGTTAGAGCGGATTCGGGGTCAGATTCCCTTGTTTGTTCAGGATGGTCGTGGTCTTTTGACACAGTGTGGTCGGGTGTGGATTCCGGCATCTGGGGGAGTGAGACAGAAGATATCAGAAGAGGCACACAAGTCCAAGTTCTCTATACATCCGAGGGATACAAAAATGTATATAGACCCGAGACTGAGTTACTAGTGGCCCTGCATGAAGCGGGAGATCGCCTGGTTTATGGAACGGTACTTGGCCTGCATGAAGGTCAAGGCCGAGCATCAGTGGCCTTATGGTAAGGTTCAGCCGCTACCTATTCCCATGTGGAAATGGAAAGAGATCACCATGGACTTCATCATGTAGTTACCAAGGACAGTGATGTGACATCCCCAAAATCACGGCCATAAAAGACCGATTTTTTTTATGCTTTGTGTGAAAATCAGAGTAACATTTTAAATAAAAGTGTTGCGGAATTTGTCCCAAAATAATAATATGATAAAGATTTATCAAAAGCATTTCCAAGGAAATGTATTTCATTAAAAGACTTGGGATGTCAAAAGCATAAACAGTACAATATAAGCCTTACTACATTATTTCATATCTACAGGCCTATATATGTACTCCCTCATCCAAAACATCACATCTATGCTCATGCGTCACTACCTGTAATACAAGAAACTGAGTGGGTCAGGCTTGGGAGCCTAGTAAGCACATAGGTTTTATCCTCACTTTACGTCCCTAAACACCTATCATAAGGGACCTAGCCTAAGGATCATCATCGGTGATAAAGTATCTCACAGTCGTAGTCCTTGAGTAACTCTAGCCAGCATCGTTGCCTCATGTTCAGTTCTTTTTGATTAAAGAGATACTGGAGACTCTTATGATCAGTGAACAACTTGCACTTCGTGCCATACAGGTAATGCCTCCATATCTTTAGAGCGAAAACTACTGTAGTCAACTCCAAATCCTGAGTGGGGTAGTTCTTTTCGTGCTCTTTCAATTGTCGAGATGCATATGCTATCACCTTTTCTCTCTGGGTTAGAACACAACCCAACCTGACTCCAGAAGCGTCACTATAAACTGCGAAATCTTCAACTCCATCGGGTAGAGAAAGTATCGGTGCTTCACATAACTTCTTCTTTAGCTTCTAGAATGCCTCATCATGGTTCAATGTTGTTAATGGAGCAGCTATAAGAAAAGCCTTGGATAAATCATCGGTAATATCCGGCTAATCCTAGAAAGCTTCGGATCTTTGTGGGACTCTTTGGACGTTCCCACTTCATTACAGCTTTGATTTTTGTTGGGTGAACCATTATCCCTTCTTGGTTAACCACATGACCCAAGAATTGGACTTCTTGGATCCAAAAATCACACTTGGAGAACTTAGTGTAAAGCTTCTCCTTCCTTAACACTTCCAACACTTCCCGTAGATGCTTGCCATGCTCCTCTTGGCTTTTCGATTAGATCAGAATGTAGTCGATGAACACTATCACAGATTTATCGAGGAATTGTTTACAAACCCTATTCATCAAATCCATGAATGTTGATGCAACATTGGTTAGTCCAAACGACGTAACCAAGAACTCATAGTGTCCATATCTCGTTCTGAATGCAGTCTTCTCAATATCCTGATCTCTCACTTTCGGCTGATGATATCCCGACCTAAGATCGATCTTTGAGAAGTAGCTCGAACCTTGCAGCTGATCGAATAGGTCATCAATCCTCGGAAATGGATACTTGTTCTTCACTGTTGCCTTGTTCAGCTCTCAGTAGTCTATACACATTCTTGTACTTCCATCCTTTTTCTTCACGAATAACACCGGAGCTCCCCAGGGTGATGAACTAGGTCGAATGAAACCGTTGTCCAACAGCTCCTGAAGTTGCGTCATAAACTCCTTCATCTCCGTCGGTGCTAATCGGTAAGGTGTCTTTGCTATTGGTGTTGTACCTGGTAACAAGTCTATCTGAAACTCTACTTGCCTATCTGGTGGTAACCCGGGAAGATCTTCGGGAAAGACTTCCGGATAATCACATACAACCGGTATATTCTGCACCTCTTTCTTTTCCTTCTTAGCATCGATTACGAATGCAAAGTATGATGCACATCCTTTGGACAAACATTTTCTGGCTTTCATCAAGGAGATGATTCCAGAATTCACTCTGCGTTTGTCCCCGTACACCATAAATGATTCTTTTTCGGGTGGGTTCACCCTAACTATCTTCTTTCGGCATTGAATCTCAGCATCGTTGGCAGTAAGCCAATCCATACGCAAGACGATGTCGAAACCATTTAACTCTATGGGTAATAGTTCTTCATGGAATTCGTTTCCGTTTAGGTTAATGATAATGTTCTTAATACGATTACCAACAGGTAAGAAATTGCCACTGGAAACTTCTACAATTAGGGAATTATCAAGTTTTTCTACATGTAATGCTAGTTTCCGACCAAATTTACACGACACAAAGGAGTAGTTGGCTCCGGAATCAAATAGTATATTGGCAGGCAAACCATTTACAAGAAAGGTACCTGAAGCGATGTCTGCTGCCTCCTTCGCAGCCTCGAGCGTCATCTGGAAGGCTCTCACCTTTGGCTTCGGTGGTATGTTGGGTCTTCCTGCCTCCTTCTTCTTCGGGTAATCCCTTGAAATGTGCCCCTCATCGTTGCACTCATAGCAGACCTTCTTCTTCTGCCTGTTGCTACACTCGCAACTCTCAAACATCATCTCCATCTCAGAGATCCAATTCATGACATCCACCGACGTCGGGCTTCCGGATAGACTCGGTGGTTTGGATGCCATGAAATCCTTGTATTTGCATCCACGTCCGTCATTTCCTCCATCCTGGTGGTTTTGCCTAACTATCGGTGGGTTGGCTTGACCAACAGTCCCACTGTAGTTTCCCTCCTCAGTCCGCCCTTCGTTCAACTCGGGCTGTTCGATCTGTATGGTCGCTTCCTCTCGATTTTGCTGGAGCAAATGCCTGGTTTCCTCCATTTGACGATCCAACATCGCCTAGATCATCGCTTGCACTGCGATCATCGTTATTAGCCCGGCAACGGCTTCGACAACTGGTATTTGCTCAATCACTGGGGGTTGGTTTCTGTTCCCATTTGCATTCACGCTTCCGCTACGGGTCCTTGCCATCTTGATCTATACACTGAATAAGGTGAGTTTAGATCTTTATTTAGGACTGATGTTCAAATCACCCTTATCTCTCCGAAACGTTTATATGATAGCTCTAATATCGTACTCGTACGTTTAGAATCCTAAACACATAAGGTTTCCAGATCCGGTCGGCAATAGACCATAGATCCGAACAAACAACAGCATATCATGCACAAAGCATTTAGCACATAAAAGCATTTTAGGCACAATTCCTAAAATAAGCTAGTGCTCACACCTCACAATCATCTCTTCGCATTCTAAGTTTAAGTCTAGAAATCCTACAAATTCCTAGTTCGCTTAAACTAATGCTCTAATACCAAGTGTGACATCCCCAAAATCACGGCCAGAAAAGACCGATTTTGTTTATGCTTTGTTTGAAAATCAGAGTAACATTTTAAATAAAAGTGTTGCGGAATTTGTCCCAAAACAACAATATGATAAATATTTATCAAAAGCATTTCCAAGGAAATGTATTTCATTAAAAGACTTGGGATGTCATGTTCGATACAGATCAAAAGCATAAACAGTACAATATAAGCCTTACTACATTATTTCATATCCACAGGCCTATATTTGTAATCCCTCATCCAAAACATCACATCTATGCTCATGCGTCACTACCTGTAATACAAGAAACTGAGTGGGTCAGGCTTGGGAGCCTTGTGAGCACATAGGGTTTTCAACCCACAATAAATAAGGTTATTAATTTCATCAATCAACAATAACCCGATTACCCGTTCCCGTTATCCTCACTTTACGTCCCTAAACACCTATCATAAGGGACCTAGCCTAAGGATCATCATCGGGATGGACACCACTGCTAAGGGGGTTCCTTAGCAATAAATGTCCTAGAGACAACCATGTGGGGGATGGAGTACACCGGTGAACACATCGTTCACAAACACCTACAGGTTGCGAGCCTGTCAGCGTTCCACTGGACTGTCTAGAAGAGTCCGTGGTCGTCATCTATACTCCGCTAGATCACTGGATCAACAACATCAACATCGAGGCCTCTCATCATTTTATCACACATCACCTATTACATCTACCCATGTTTTACCCCAACATTTTCGTAGATATAAAATACATATACAGTTTAAATCATTGAAAACATGTATAAAAACGTTCATCCAGCATAGATAGCAAGTATTCAGATAATATGCACACATAGCACGTAATTTATATAAAATACTTCATATCTATGTGTAAGCTGAAAGAAACTATGCACTCATCTGAAAGGTGGTGACTCAGCACTCGGACAATGCTTCGATACACTCAAAACAATTTTCCTTCGATAAAACCTAGTATCAATACCACTAGGGTTTAGTCTAACGTCAACCGCGACAAATTAATAGTCTGACTATTATTATTATTATATAAGCGTTAAATAACACTCAATATAACTCATAATAATAGCCCAAATAATTATTTTAAGGACCTAATAACATTCCTATAATTATTTGAAAGCTATATTAAAAATTGCGTAAGCGTAGCTCACTTACAGCGGATTTTAAAGAAAATCGGGCTTTATTTGGAGCAGCGTTTCGAAACCGAAAGACACTTTCTCTCGGGACTCCGGGAGCCTCGGGGCTTAGGGGAGGGTTTGGAACCTTAGAGAGAGAAATATTGTAGAGAGAGACGTGAAGAATGTGTGAAAAATCTAGAGACCCTCGCCCCCTTTTATAGCCTGCGAGCCTCGGACGTACGTTGGGCGTAGTCCTCTGCTACGCTGGGCGTAGTCTCGGATAGGGTTGCCACCCGGATCCAGCTGTCTCGCACTCGTCGGAAGGATAAGGCCGAAGTACGCGGGGCGTTCCGGATTTCATACGTGGGGCATAAGGCGAAGGCGAGGCGACGTGGCGCTGATCAGAAGCGAGCCTTGTCATCGGTATCAGACGGCTATGGCGCTGCCACATCAGTTACTTCGCACCAGGTCTCGCAAATTCGATTCCGAACTTCAAAAATTTGTATCTTGCACATACTAGCTCCGTTTTTAACTTTCTTTATATCCATGCGAAGGTGGGAACGTACTCTACAACTTTCGTTTAGACTTCGTCGGCTAATTTTGACTTTATTTTAAAATTTATATTATTAACAGGCCGAGACATGATTGGTCCGTTAAATTCTCATAACTTCATCCGACGTCCGTTTTCGCCCATGTTTTTCTTGTTACGCTACTCTTAACGAGCTCTTCGATTCTCATTTAGGTTGTGTCGGCTAAAAACCACTCGATCTAATATTCTAATTTCGGGCTGTACACTGCTAATCCAAAATTTCGAAAATCAAAACTTCCTCATACGAAGTCAGATTTGGGCGTTCTTTTTATCGATGCTCTTAGTTTAACATATTCTACAACTTTCTTTTAGATCGCTAAGGCTAAATCTCGCTCTATCGTAAATTCACTATTTACGCTTCCCGGTATCGTGTTGGTTTTGTCACGAAACTTCAACGGGTCATAACTTCTTCGTTATAACTCGGATTTCGGCGTTCTTTATATCCCCAGAATCCTTGTTTCGACCACTACAACTTTATATAAAGATATCGGGCTTATCTCACACTTTAATTTTGATGCTTATTTTTATTCTTTATTAATTATACATTTATAATTAAATAATAAGCACACAAATACACATAATTCACATAATACTCAAATATTTCATCTTTATTACTTCAAAAAGAGTGACAATAGTTGACCTAGACTATTACATTGTCAAAAATGCTTAGCCCTGAAACCCGGGCGTTACAAGCGAGGAGTGTGAATGCGATATGGGTTGCCATGGACAGATTGATGAAGAGTGTCCACTTTATTCTGATCTCAGAGAGTATTTCTGCTGAGAAATTAGCAAATATCTATGTGCGGGAGGTAGTGGTCCAACATGAAGTGCCAGTATCGTGGTCTCAGACTGCGATGTTCGATTTACATCCAGGTTTTGGCGGAAGTTCCACGAAGAGTTAGGAACTCAGTTACACTTCAGCATTGCATACCACCCCCAGACAGATGCCCAGAGCAAGAGGATGATCCAGACGCTCGAGGATATGTTGCGGGCATGTGTTTTGGATTTCGGAGGGAGTTGAGATACTTACCTCCCATTAGCAGAGTTTTCATATAACATTAGTTATCATGCTAGTATCAACCAACCCCCGTTTTGGATGTTGTATGGTCGGAGGTGTAGGACCCTAGTTTGTTGGGGTGAAGTTGGGCACTGAGTCATGGGAAGCACCAAGGTGGTGCTTAAGATGAACAGGTTGATCCAACATGTGAACGAAAAGCTGCGGGTTGCATAGATCTGTCAGAAGAGTTATGCCGACCGGCGTCCCTTGGACCTTGAGTTCTAGGTGGGAGACTACGTCTTGCTGAAAGTGTCACCATGGAAGGGTGGCATTCGGTTCCGAAAGAGGGGCAATCTTGGGCCTCGATATATTGGTCCGTTCAGGATTACCGCTCGGGTGGGCAAGGTGGCTTACCGTTTTGATCTTCTGGACGAGCTTAGCCAGATTCACAACACTTTCCATGTGTCTCAGCTTCGGAAGTGTATCCCTGACGAGGCTGATGTTATATCTTTAGATGGCATTTGGGTAGATGAGAGTCTGAACTACATTGAGAGGCCTGTTCCAGTTATGGATAGGAAGACCAAGGTCCTTCATAACAAGGAAGTGAAGCTAATGAAGGTGTAATGGCAGCACCGAAGACGCTCCGAGTTGACATGGGAGCCAGAACATGAGATGCGAGACCACTAACCCGATTTGTTTACATCAGCAGACTTTGAGGAAGACTTCTAGTTCAAGTAAGGGAGATTTGTGACGCTTGTTTCAGGTATGATTTATTTCTTTAAAACTTAAGCGTTTTGGACTGGGACTCAATGAGTTAGGAGCTCCAACTCGTCGAGTAGGGATCATTATGAACGCAAGATGAAGGGTCTACTCGACGAGTAGATGCTGGAAAGGAAAACCCTAATTTTCAGGCTTTTGTGCCCTATATAAAGAACTTATGACTCATTGTGGCATCCCTCATCGTCTTTACAGCCCATAGAAATGCTAAATCAAGCCTAGTACCTTCTTGATTGTGTGTGAGAGCCTTGAAGAGTGATTTTGGTGTGGTTGTGAAGGAATTTGGATATTGAAGAGGTTGGAGCAAAAGGAGAGGCTCTAGATCTGACATCTACTCTGTGCTAGCAACCATTTGGAGGTTAAAAGTCCTTACCTTGGCTTTCCATTTCTTAGATCTTCCCTTATGCAAGAATATGGTCATTTCTCGTGCAAAATGGAGTCACTCTCGGGTTTAAGCTTGTCATGAGGCCATGACTTCAGATATGGACTCCTTATGGTCTCCTTAGACATAAAGTTACCATGTTTATTAAGTTATGGCCCTTCCTCATGCACTAAAACCCTTATTAAGCTTCATATGAGTGTTTTAACCCCTTTGATGACATGCATGAACGTAAAGTTAGCAACTTTACATGGTATCTTAACCCTAGGAGACCGGATTTGTAGTTTGGGGTTTTATATTCGTTTGAAAAGGGATGAATAGGTAATGATTGGGGAAACTCAATGTAACGCCCCAAATCATGTACGACTTGAAACCCTCAAGAATTCACATTTTTCACAATTGGTCCTTAAAGTACACTGGGCGTACTAGCTATGGATGGTCACGGAGGAGGTGGACATATGTTGGGCATACCAGAAGTACGCCGATCATACGTGTTGAGGGTGCAAACCCTAAATCTCGGACTTGTCCCCTATTTAAACATCTTTTAGCCCTTTGGACCAAATTCTATCAGTCTCTTAAGCCTCATTTCGTCCACGTTCAGCTGAGATATTGTGTGAGAGGGTTTTTGAGCTTAAGGAGTGGCTTTTGTGGCCATTTTAGAGTTCTTTCAAAAAGAAGGATTTGCTAAGAAAGATTATGACAATTTGGTGCTTCAAGAATCTGCATCTTGGTCATCTTGAAAAGCTTATAGAGGTAAAAAGCTTGCACATTTCCACTTAAAACTCTAGATCTAGCTAGGGTTTTCTGCCTTGTCCCTTTTGGTTGATATTGGACCTCCATTTATGAGTTAAGCAACTCCAGAAGATGGGAATGACAGATCTGAAGTCCCTTGGTCCTTTAGTAACATAAAAATGGAGTCTTGGTGGAAGTATTGGCCTCATGCATGGGTTAAAGACCTTGAAAAGGTCTTAATGGAGGTGTTGGGTGTATATTAGCCATGCAAAGGCATAAAGTTGCCAACCTTATGCCTTAGGGCGTCTTAGAAAACTTAGATCTGGCTTTTGGACGTAAAGGAATTGAGTATTAAGCACTTAATAGAGAAAGTGCTTAATCAGGTAGTACGCTGGGTGTAACCCAGTGTATGCCGCGCGTAGTCCCAAGACCCCAGTATGCAGAGCGTACATATCACAGTTAGGCCCGAATCAGTTTTTGGCTTTTGAGCAGTTGGGCCTCATTTGGTTATTGGGCATGGTTGTATTCTAGAAATTATGAGTCATATCATCTGTTTTGGGCCATGGACATATTGATTGGGCCTTATTGGGCCAAAATGCCCATTAATGATCTTGGACTTTGGGCCCATTAACAAGGAAAGGATAATTAGGCCTTATGGAAGGGTTTGGGGTTTGGTCTTCCTTTGTTTAATTAAAGTCCTAACATTGATTAATATTACTATTCAGCACGGGAGGTTACAGGCTATTAGGAGAGAAACTTTTGTATTCAGCAGTCAGAGGTGAGTCTTCTCACCATACCCATGGGTCTAAGGCACCAAGGCCGTCCTATTATGTGATTATGATATACGTGTTACCCATGGGTCTAAGGCACAAATGCGAACTGCTAATCACCTTCGCATTTTTTATCCAATTAACCAAATATGCGAAAATAATTGAGATTTCTATATCCAAATGCGAACTGCTTTTTGAAACCTTTGAAACCCAGATGCGAACATAATATCGATTCACCAATATGCGAACTCAGTTGATTTTATATGCGAACCAAAAAATCATCAACCACACACTTGTCTCACCAAATGTGAAATCCAAGTGAACAACAGAATCGATTCATAGATGCGAACTCATCTGATTTCATATGCGAACCCAACAATTTTGTTATCTGCTATCAATCGCCGACCATCTGTAAACCGAGTTCGACCATTTGGCTTGTTGACAACCAAAATCAAAACTCCAAACATCGATTTCGCAATCGGTTCTTCAACTCAAGCTTTCAAAAACTCCCAAATCGATTTACAGTAAATCAAACTCACAAAGTCTTCTTTTACAGATCATCGACTCCAAATATTACACAAATCGAAATTATCGATCTATCACACCAAAGAAACCGATCGATTATCTCCAAAATCGTGAATCATCGACCACCTTCGCTCATTCAAAATCCAAACCCAAATTAAGTGATTCTTCCAAAATTCTTCAATCTCACATAAATTTAACTTGCGAACAATCATCATGCAATCTCAAATCGATCCTTCGCATAAATCGCAAGTCCAAGTCAAAATTTTTAAATCAAGTTCGACTCTAATACCGCTTTCCTGTTCGATTTCTCAAATGACTCAAAACAAAAACATCAAATGCGAAATCAATTCCAGATTCATCAAGAAACCGATTTTGAATTTTAGCTTTGACTTTAAGAATTCTTCAGTTGACAAACACAAATCCATGAATTTATCAACAATTTTCAGATCAAACAGAGAATATTCAACTTGTTCTTCAACATATTCAGCATTTCTTCATCAAATTCTTCAAAATTAAGATTTCGATGGAAGACTTTCTAGACATCAACAAAACCAAGATCGACTCGATATACAACTAATAATACAATATCGATTCACAGTATCAGTTGATTATTAGAGATGAAATGAAAACGAGAATCAAGAACAAAAGAAAAACTGATTATGAAGAAACATTATGTGATGGTACAAGTACACGATGCGTGTGTACAAGTCAAAAGATGAACAACTATCAATGATTTGAATGATTCAGATGAAAGAATTTTACGATTTGGGCTCAAATATAGATAAGAAATAGTAGCAAATGGAATTTATTTGATCTTTTTAGAATTTTATGGACTCAAAATCAATCGGCAAAAGAATTAGTATTGGATTGGGCTTCACATATTATTCAATGAACAGTATCAGATCGAGGAAAAAATAGACCACAAATTTGTTTTGATTTGGGCTCAAGGAATGAAAATGAACAGTAAACAATTCGAGATTTAATTGATCATAACAATTGATCACGATAAGAAATTGATTTTGATTTTTGAATTGATAAAAAAAAATAATTGGATCAACAATGAGTTTGAAACGGATTAGATCCAATGAGGCAAATCGATCAAAAATGAAAAACGCAAAGCACGAATCGAAATCATGGACGTTTTGGAATCCATTTGAGAATTTGAGTTACCTTTTTGACGAATCGAGTTCCATTTTCAACGAACGAATCAAATTTGGAAGATCTTGGTTCTTTTGTCGGGATGAGAAAATCTCCAAATAGAACATTGTACCACCCACTATGCGAGATGTATAACTCGTTCTTTGTGTTCTTCGTGTTCTTCATCAAACCAAGAACATCTTCAAAAGAACCACCAACACATTCGGGTTTTGACTTCAAATTCAATGCAACCTTTGGAGATTGTTGCTTTGGAACCCAAATTTGCTTCACGGATTTTGGCTTCACAACATATGACGATTTTTGTGAGTAAACCCGCTTGTTCTTCCGATTCATCTTCTTTTTCTTTTTCATCTTTTTGCATCTTGAAGACTTGACTGCATGAACAAACCCACTTTCAACAACATGAACATTTTGAGTTTGAATCAAATCTTTTGGAGTTTGATGCTTGTGATTTTCTTGGATCACCGGCTTCCGATAAGGAATCATTCCGTCAAACGAATCACAAGAACACAAAATATCATCGGTTTGAACTCCAATTGAGCAAAAAACTTTTTCATCTTGAAAATCAACTTGAACTCCTTTTCTTGAACATCAAGAACATCACATTGAACTCCATTGTTTTGAACTTCTTTTCCTTGAACATCATGAACACGATGAACATCATCAAGAACATGTTCTTGAGCTTCACGACAATTTGCATAATATTCAAGTCTATTTCTTCCCGGTTTACAATTAGCAAGAGGAATTCCTTTTATGACTTCACCATTCCTCTTATTTCTTCGTCTTTCTTGATATGTTGTAGTCAATCGATCAAACAAATCTTTGTTTTGATAAATTGGATAACCAATGAAATCTCCCTTTCTATCCCTTTCTCCATTTGACATAAGTACATCTTCACTTTGCGATCCAACAGTCAATTGATAAAGAATGCATTCAAAAGAAGTGTATACGTATAGAAAACTTTCATTCCGAACCAACCATTGCTCCATAATTGCTTCTTTTCTTTTGAATCAAATGTTATGAACTTGAGTTTTCTAGAGAGAGAAAGTGTAAATCAAGGGGATCTCTAGAGAGAGAAAGTGATATGAACCAAATTCTAGTGAGAGAAAGTGGTACAAAAAAGTATTATAGAGAGAGAAAGTTGAATTATGGATCAAATCAAGGAAAAATTCGACTTCTAGAATACAAAAACACTCTCTAAACACGAAGATCAATGAACAATAAGAATCACCAAATCAAAATAGCCATCAAGGATCAATTCTTGATGAAATCAAGAACACCCGCTCTGATACCAATTGTAGAGGTGATGATTCTGATGGCATGTGTGGAATTAGAAAAGATCTAGTGATTCATCATACAAATTTAAGAACACAAGGAGTAAATAAATCTTTGTAAGCTCTTATTAGATCTAGAAAGATTATACAAATGGGTTTGTATACAATTTCTCTCTCTAGTCTAACACTCCAAATGGACTCTTACATAATGGGAGTCACTCACTTCCTATTTATAGGAAAAGACTCAACCCATTTACACATACAAAGAGGAAAGCCTAAAATAATACATCCAAGCATGACTTTGCACCCTAACACCATGTAGGGTAGCCTATAGCATTCTTACAAGTTCTATGTATGCATGGCTTATGTGATATGTATATAGCTTTAATTAGCTGTGTATGTGGTTTGTATGTGGTATGCTCTGGGGAACTCACTTGTTTCGGGTACATCTGAGCCCAAGGGCTAGGGCTAGGCGTGATGGCACGACGTGCACTCTATCTCCCTCTCAGTGATATGTTTTAGGGAGACTCTAATGTTTTCTTTTAAATAAATTGTAATGAATATGGATTTGAAAACAATTATGTTGGGATTTCATGATTTATGCAAATGTGTTCGGCTAATTAAGAATGAAAAATATAAATGAAAATTTTGGGTCGTTACACTCGATGAGTTGCCTTAGAAATTCGACGAGTCGGATCAAATTACCCCGTCTTATGGATACTGAGTGCACTCGACGAGTTGATGAGACAACTCAGCGAGGTTTTGTCCCGGTTTTCCTGAACTCTGAAGGAACTCGACGAGTTGCTAGATGCACTCGATGAGTTGGGTGCAACATGGACACTTGACCTTGATGTTGACTATGGTTGACCAAGTTTGAATTTAAGTGTATTTTTGGTATTTCGGGATTTTGAAAAAGTTATTCACTTAGTGGTTGTAGGTAGTTGAATTGGAGCTATGAGTTGAGATTTGATATTTCAGTTCAGCATTTCTTGATACGTGAGTCTCCTCAACATACCAAATGGTTGAAGGCACCAAGACCGTCCCATTATTGTTATGTGATGTGTTAGTTGATCATTTGCATTGTGGTATGCTATCCGTATTTGTGGTACTTGCATGAAAGACCTCGGGGTGTTCTCGAGGCATTTGGGTGTAAGATCTTGGAGGGTTTGCAAGGCATCCTAAGTAAAGAACTCAGGGGGTTCCCGAGGCTTTTGGGTGCAAGACCTTGGAGGGTTTCTAATTCATCCTAGGTAAAGACCTTGGGGGGTTCCCAAGGCACTAAGGTGTAAGACCTTAGAGGGTTTCCATGACATCAATAGTTAAGACCTCGGGGGGTTCCCAAGGCAATGGGCTAAGACCCTGGAGGGTTTCTAGGGTACCCCGAATACGACCCTGGAGGGTTTCCAGGGCATCCTTATATGTTTATGTTCAGGTACTTCAGAGCCCAGCATGATGACGCAGCATGCACTCTCCGGCGTTTTCTGTAAGGACACTCTAATGTTTTTCGATAATTTCTTTGATCTTATGGATTCTTAGAAAACAAATGTGGCTGAATTATTATGTCTTTGAGAATGATATTGTTAATTAAAAATGAAAATTTTTATTGGATATTTGGGTTGTTAAAACCCTCTTCAAAACAGTTGCGATCTCTACATCCATTTTAGAGATCTCTTGAATATAGGCTCTGATCATCCTTCATAAATGTTTAATAATAGGTTCATATTTCATCTGATATTTATGTAGGATTAGGTGTTTAAGCTAATAACTAAATTGATATATACTTGAATTAAAAGCAAAATCCTTTGGGGTATCCCTCAAAACTAGTAACTGACTGGAATGTCTTTTGGAGAGAAATGTTGATTTATTGATTTATTATATGATTAACAAATAGCAATAAATAATTTATTGATATATTAATTTGAAGTAGTATTATTTAATTAATAACTAATCAAAAATTAATTTTGGGATTAATTGAATTAATTAACATTGCAAGGACTTACGTTATAATTGCTCAAAAATTAAAGAAGAGAGAGATTTTGGATTGTTCCTATGGTGGCCTAAATTTGGGAGCCTCCTAGGGTTACCAGAATGCTCCGAGTGGATAAAAAGGAAAATAGATAAAGTCAAATTTGAAATAATATTATTTTATTTGAAATTAGGATTATTTAGGATTTTCCTATCAACTATAAATAGGTCCCTTTAGGTTCCCTATTTTTGTCCAAGCATACCTAAAGCAAGAAGAGTCGAATTTCTGTTCCCATCTCCTCTATCTGCTCTAATCTTCCTTTACTAGGGTTTGGATACAAACCATTACATGCATCAAGCTTTTGGTGTTAAATTTCCAAAAGACTTCAAGAAAGGAATTGTTTGGTTATTTACAATACTAATTAAAAGGTATGTAAACCTTAATCTTTGTTATTTTCAATAATAGTATGATAGGCTAGGGTTGTTTGGTGTTCAAAGATTATATCTATCAATAGATAAAACTTAGATTCAAATAGGTTGCATGTGAACATAAGGGTTAAATTATTTCACCTCATGCATTATATTGTAACCTATAAAAAAATATAAGTGATATCAGAGCCATAGTTTTCTAGTTGATTGTGCATAATATAGTGAATAGATCAAAATTAGGGTTTATAGCAATTAAACCCTAAAGGCCTTGAATTTTTGCAAATAGGTAGGGTTCTTGAAACCCTAGCCTCCACCCTAAATTTTGAAAAACCCAAGGGTTTCCTTAGGGTTTTTTGGTTTTCTTAATTATCATTTCAATAGCCTTAAACTTTGAATAATAAAAATTGGATAACCCTAAAACCCCAATTTTCATAAATTAGAAAGGTTTTCAATTAGTATTAAATTGGCATTATTTTATTAATTGTTTAATAGAAAATAATTATTTAATCCCTAATGATTTAAATTAATTTAATTAAAGGTTAATTAAAAGATAAATATTAAATCATAATTGGTTTAAATTTAATTTAGACAATTGAAAATTAAACATTGTATGGTGAAAATGTTTTAAAATACACCTTATATATATTATTATTATAAGTTAATTACTATATGTATAACAATAAGTCAGTTGAATCGCTACTATGTCTCATTCACGAAATGATATTATAATTGGGGGGGGGGGGGGGGGGGGTATAAGGAAGTGGCCTATAAAATGGTTATTGAATGGGAGTCCACTCTCACCCACCACTCCTTTATTTGGAGGAGAGTCGTTAGCAAAATGGGTTGGATATGAGATAACTTTATTAAAAGTATAATGATTCAAAAGTACTAGAGCCTTGAGGTGTCCTTCTTCAAATCGATGTCTAATAAAGTGATATTTTCTGTCGATATGTCAAGATCTACCATGATCCCTGGTTCCTTGGTCAAGGCAACCGCTCCTTCATTATCACAGAAAATTTCCATAGGCTCCTTTATGGCAGGTACAACTCCAAGATCAACAATGAAGTTCTTCAACCATATTGCCTCCTTCGACGCTTTGCTCTCTGCAATGTACTCTGATTCACACGTTGAATCAGCTATGGTTTGCTGCTTGGAAGTTTTCCAAGTTACTGCTCCTCCATTAAGGGTAAAGACCTAGCCCGACTGCGAACGGTAGTTGTCCCTGTCGGTTTGGAAACTAGCATCACTATACCCTCGCACCTTTAAGTCATCGCTCCCCCCGATGACTAAAAACCATTCATTGGTCCTCCGAAGGTACTTAAGGATATTCTTGACCGCAATCCAATGGGCTCTGCCAGGGTTCCCTTGATATCTACTGACCATGCTCAAAGCAAAGGCTACATCAGGGCGAGTACAGGTCATAGCATACATGATTGAGCCAATTGCGGAAGCGTAAGGTACTCGGCTCATCTCTGCTATCTCGGCTTCGGTACTCGGACTTTGAGTCTTACTCAACTTGGCATTACTTTGTATCGGTAATTCTCCCTTCTTCGAATTTTCCATACTAAAACGTTTTAGTACTTTATCTAAGTGTTCTGACTAAGTCCTATTAGTTTCTTACTTCTTTCTCTTACTATCCTTATTCCCAAAATATAGGAAGCCTCTCCGAGGTCCTTCATAGCGAAGCACTTCCCGATCTAGGACTTAACCTCCTGCAGTGTTAGGACGTCGTTTCCTATGAGTAGTATGTCATCGACATACAAAATGAGGAAGCTAACTATACTCCCACTGGATTTGACATATACACATGATTCATCTTCGCTTCGTACAAATCCAAACTCTTTGACTTTCTCATCGAAGCAAAGATTCCGTCTGCGAGATGCTTGCTTAAGCCCATAAATGGACTTCTCAAGCTTGCACACTCTATTTGGATGCTTCGTATCAACAAAACCCTCTGGCTGAGCCATGTAAACATCCTCAGCCAGCTTCCCATTAAGGAAAGCGGTCTTGACATCCATCTGCCATATCTCATAATCATGAAATGCAGCAATGGCTAGCATCACCCTAATAGACTTTATTTTCGCAACTGGTGAGAAGGTCTCATCATAGTCAACTCCGGGAGTTTGAGTAAAGCCCTTCGCAACCAGTCGTGCCTTATATGTGTGCACATTCCCATCCACTTCGGTCTTCTTCTTGAAGATCCATTTGCACCCAACGGTCTTACGTCCGGGCACATTATCAACCAAATTCCAAACTTGGTTGTCATACATGGATTGAATCTCGCTGTCCATTGCCTCTTTCCATTTTGCAGACTCCGGGCCTGCCATGACTTCCTTATAGCTATTAGGTTCATCTAGATTTATTAGTGTACCATTATATACGTGTTCCCTTCGATAGTAATATGAAAACCATAAAACTAGGGTTGAACTCTAAATCTTTCGAAACGTCTTAGAGGTAAGGACTCGTCAATTGGTTCAACCGGAGTTTCCTCCTCTGGTTGAGCGCCAGCGGTAGAGGTTCCTTCATCACTCGATTCTTGAATCTCTTCAAGTTCGATCTTCCTCCCACTGTCGCCTTGGCTTATGAGTTCTCGCTCTCGGAAAACCCCTCTCCTCACAACGAAGACAACATTGTCATTCAGTCTATAGAAGAGATATCCAAAGGATTTCTACGGGTAGCCGATGAAAATACACCGCTCACTACGAGGTTCGAGCTTGTCGTGAGTATCTCGTCTTACGAAAGCCTCGCAACCCCAAACCTTGATATGTGCCAACGAGGGAGCTTTCCCTGTCCACATCTCATGAGGTGTTTCGGCAACCTTCTTTGTAGGGACTCGGTTAAGGATATGGGCGTCAGTCTCTAAGGCATACCCCTAGAATGAGATAGGTAGTGAAGCACGACTCATCATAGAACGAACCATGTCTAACAAGGTTCGATTACGCCTTTCTGCCACACCATTCAACTGCGGTGTCCTAGGTGGCGTCAATTGCAAAATTATCCGCATTCTTTGAGATAATCGTGGAATTCAAGAATTAGGTACTATCCTCCTCGATCGGATTGAAGCATCTTGATTTTCCTGCCCAATTGATTCTCCACTTCATGTTTGAATTCTTTGAACTTTTCAAACGTTTCTGACTTGTGCTTGATTAAATAAATATACCCATATCTACTATAATCATCGGTGAAAGTCACATAGAAGTGGTTTGCATCCTTTGTGGTGGATCCAAAGGGTCCACATACATTGGTATGTATGAGATCCAACAAACCCTCACCCCTCTCACAAGTACCAGTGAAGGGTGACTTGGTCATCTTTCCAAGCAAACAAGACTCACACGTGTCATCTTCCCTAAGGTCGAATGACTCCAACACTCCATCCTTTTGGAGTTGGGCTATGCGCTTCTTGTTGACATGTCCAAGACGACAATGCCACAAACATGCTTTACCCATACTATTGGAAGAATCCATGCATAAAACATCATTTCCTAAGTTATCTACAATCATAACAGTCTCATAGATTCCATTACAAGGCATTGCTTCAAAATATAAAACACCATTTAGATAAGCATAAATCGAACCATTCTCATTATTAAATGAATATCTAAATCCTTGTCTAAACAAACCATGAAATGAAATGATGTTTCTTGCCATATCTGGCGAGTAGCAACAATTATTTAAATCTAAACTTAATCCATTACTAAGCACTAAAGAATACACTCCAATCTTGGTGACAGGTGATGATCTTCTGTTTCCCATGATTAGATTTATTCTTCCATGCTCCACATCCATATTTCTTCTTAGTCCCTGCAATTCAGAACAAATGTGGTAACCATACCCGGTATCAAGCACCCAAGAAATAACATGAGATGAATCATTAGATTTAATTGTGTAAATACCTGCGAAAGATGGCTTGATCTTTACATCCTTGATGGCTTGCAGATATTCCGGGCAACTTCTCTTCCAATGCCCTATTTTTTGGCAATGGTGGCATTCTGCCTCCTTCGGGTTAGGGTTGGGTTTAGCAGGATCAACCTTGGTCCCACTAGAAGAGGAACCATCTCGGGACTTTCCCTTGCGGTGGCTCTTTGACAGAGCCTTCCTCTTCTTACCCCTTCCCTGCCCTATAGCCAAAACAGGAGCAGTGGGTGGATTAGGAGTCGGTGCAACAGACTTGTCCTTAAGGTTGCTCTCAGCAACCCTTAGGAGCCCTTGGAGCTTGCTTAGGGTGACCTATTCCTTGTTCATGTGGTAGGTCATCCTAAATTGGTTATAACATGGAGGCAAGGACTGAAGAACCATGTCGATAGCCAAATCTTCCCCAAAGTCGACATTCAACTTGCGAAGACGATCAACATACCTTTGCATCTTTTGCAAGTGCACGGTTAGAGATTCTCCATTTCCTATTTTAGTAGTGATCATGTTAGTCAAGATCTCGTAACGTTCCTGCCTCGCGTTTTGATGGTATCTCTCCAACAAGTCTTGATGCATCTCGTACGGATACATGTCCTCATAGGATTTTTGGAATTCGGCGTTCATTGTGGCTATCATGATGCAATGAACTTTCGTTGCATCACGCTCATGAGTCTCAAAAGCAGTCATTTCAGCCGGAGTAGCGATTTCTGGATTGATCTTTTCGAGCTTCTCGTCAAGGACATGCCCCTTGTCCTCATAGCGAGCAATCGTGCGAATGTATCTTATCCATTCGCTAAAGTTCGTTCCATCAAAAGTCACTTTTTGGAAAAGGCTCATTAACGTGAATAAGCTAGCAGCAGCGTTGTTCGCGTTCGACATCTACAAATAGAAAAGGACAAAGTTTGATAAGAATTGAATCCCTAATTATCACCCAATAAAAAATTAGGGCTAGGATCCAACAACACTATTTACACATTAGAAAAGGGATGTCGTAATCCAACATGCAAACAATTTGAAGGTAAGTGAATGACGATTCACTAATTCTCCACCATGAAAACATAACCTTAAGTTTTAAACGCATTGAGAATTTCTAGGTTTCGATGAGATTCATTGAACTTTTTCAATGGCATGTTTAAATCTCGATATGCCCCTCTCGTTTGTGACTGGGATGCCGAGGATCACAAAGTGGGTGTGAATAACCATGCAAATCTACACGGTGTCGTCATTGTTACAATCACCTATTCGATGTGCCGGTAAACCACACATGCTCCACTGAACTATGATAAACAATGAATCACCCTTTGCCACCTTTGCTTAGAACCAATTAGTGTGCCGGTAAACCACACACGCTCCACTAACTTCTTAGCAAGGGTGCAAAGTGTTATTTCATGGGATTGCATCAATTCACTTTTCCTAAAGTAACTAGGATTGAGAATTTGAAAAACATGTAGTTACTTTGTATTTTAACATTATACTTTTAATGAGAAGATAGAGTTGCCCTATCTACCCATTCGGCTAACGACCCTCCACCGGTCAAGCAAGCGGTGGGTGTGAGTGTACACCCATTAAGCGTCATTTTATAGGCAGCAACCTTATACCCACCTTATAGACCGGCTTTGTGAATGAGGCCTACTAACGGTAAGACTAGCATTTTAATTATACGTATATATATATATATATATATATATATATATATATATATATATATATATATATATATATTAGTCTTGTAATATTATATTAGTATGGGGTTGAATTTTAAACTTGTAAAATTCTAAGGTTTGAAATTTAAATTGTCCAAATTAAACTTTTAATCACAAAACTTGAGGATTAGTTTTAACTTTTCAAAACACAAGGGATCAAATAACAAATAATTTAAATTAACCATTTAATCTCATAATTATCCATATTTGATTTATTTAAATGTTTCTTGCAAAACAATTCACCAATTCAATTAAAATAATCAATTAATATCATATAAGGAAATTATTATTCAACTAATTGGTAAATATCTTTTGTTAGGTCAAGAATATACTCACATATATGTTAAAATTCGGATTTTATTGACCCATAAAGATTAAGGCAAGTTTCCATAAGAAAAACAGCAAGAAATCCTGAAACTAGCTCCACCTGACGCTCGAACTCGCCGAGTACCACAATGGACTCGCCGAGTTGAGCCCTACTCGTCGAGTTCATCAGGCAGATGGACAAAATCGAATTTTGCAATCAACAAGCAATCAACCATCGCATTAATTCAATAGAAACCAATCAAGGTTCTGATACCACTGATGGGTTTGAGCCATAAGAACTTTCCTATGTGCACATGCAAACCCTAATGCTTGGATCTAGGTTTCTCTAATTAAACATGCAATGTATCCAAGACTTTAATTGATAGATCTAGTGTAAACATTCAAATTCATAACATATGAAATCAGATCTAAAGGAATACCTAGAGTTGCTTGCTTGATTCTTCTTGTCTTTGGAGCTTAGAGTCACAATTTTCACTCCTCTAATGGCTTAGAAACACCAACTAGCAAGAGGATGATAAGAGAGAGAGAGAGAGAGAGAGAGAGAGGAGGGTGAGAAAATCGGCCTAGGGTTACTCCAATAACAAAGGTGCCGATTTCCTCAACCCCATGGGTCTATTTATACTTATGAGCTCCTAGGGTTTCACCCTAAAACCCTAATTGGATAACTTAGGCCCTAAGCAATCCAATGATCCTTATAGATTAGGCCTTGGACGATTTCTAGGCTTCTCCAAACCTTAAAATCGTCCACCCTCTTATCCATAAAGATTCATAGCCCAAAATACAACTATCACACATTTGACAGTTTATGCCCCTTTATTCAATTAACCTCTTTAAGTCACCAAATTAATTCCTAATTAATTTATGACTTATATTAATCAAATAACAATATTATTATTCTTTATATTATTCTCATAATATATTAATAATATTTCTTCTCTCAATACAAATCATCCTATCAAGTTGCTATGGTGAAGGCAACCCAAAAGGACCATGCACAACCGGGTCAAATACTTGCCAAATATAGTTACAGCCTTAGACACTATTCCAACAATATCTAAATGTTTAGCAAGGGCATATATGAATTTCTCTCCTTCCAAAATGGTGGATCGCATTCCTAAAAAAAGAAAAAAAAATGATTTTGTACTTGCACCACATCACGGTGATTTGTTTTTTCTTGGACCACTTGAAAAATTACGGTGATTTGTTATTTTGGAACTAGAGCATTCCACCAGATCTTCTGACCTCTTGGACCCACGTTTTGTATTACATTTTCTCAACATTTACATAGGCCTGACAATCGTGTCGTGTTTGGGTTGGCATGTCGCGGGTTGACGGGTTGGCGGGTCAAAATATGCCAACCCAAACACGACCCATTTAAATATACATGTCATGGGTTGGCGGGTCACGGGTTGGCGGGTTTGGAACATAAACCCATATATGACCCAGCAACCCATTTATTTATACGGGTTCACAGGTTGGCGGGTTTGTGGGTCAGGTTTGGGTTCGTGGGTTAGATTCCTTAAATAAAATTGACAATTAAACATGAATAAATTCTTAATGGTTGATGTAAACATATCTGAATTTTAGACATTTAAGTATTAAACATCCAAATGAAAATTAAAAGCATTCATAGAAACATGTTACAGACTTAGCCTTATAGGTTACGACTTACGACCTTAGACCATCCACTATGAGTCAAAATGTCAAAACAGTCAAATGGTCTATGAATCAATGGTATATATTATATAATATATACTAAATATTAATACTTGATACATAAATACATTTAAAAATCAAAATAATTTTTTTTATTAAGAATATAAACGGGTTGGCGGGTCAACCCGTTTATTTTTTGAGAAACTCATATATAACCCGTTTAATAAACGGGTTGGCGGGTTCAAAAACTCAACCCAAACTCATTTATTTCGTGTCGTGTTGCGGGTCGTGTCGGGAATTGTCAGCCTTACATTTACATGTAGATTAAAATTTTATATGAAACGCTTTAAAAAACATGATTTATGCTTTCATGCAAATATTTCATATTTGCCACTTTGCCAGTGAGCAGGCCAAAAGTTCTCCTGTCATTATATGAATTTTCCATTCTCCATTTTAATCAATGGACCACCTTTAGGTTGGATTGAAAAATTTTAGGATTGATTGACGGGTTCTCCTCTTCTACTACTTTAATTCCCCCACATGTAGTGAAATACAAAACAACCATTCCATCCCTCGATAACAATAGATTAAGATATGGTTACATATTACCTCCTTTTTGTTAGCGTAGCATATAGTGTATAGATATAGTTGTATTGTATTAATTTCCCGACCAGATGTACCTTGACCCAATTTGTGTATCGATGGAATCCTAGCTATTTAGGGAGAATTTCATATATGTCCCTCTTAAACTTCAAAATATCATATATTGTCCATCTTAATTTCTCAATATCATATTTACCCTTCATAAATCTTCAAAATATCATATTTGCCCAAATCCTTTTTTATAATGTTTTTAATATTTTATACTTTAGAATTATTATAATAATTAAAAAATTTAACCATGTTATCCTTACGTCTATGATAATAGAATGTGAACTTTTAAATTGTTGAAATGTCAGCCTCTTGATAAACAAAAAGATTCATCTTCAACCCCTTCTATGGAATTTATATTTTGATTGTTTAGTTTTTGTTGTTGTTGATTATTATTATATTGTATATGGAGGATATTTTAGATATTACCATTGATATTTTGATGTTTAAAAAGTGTGTATACAATATTTTGATATTAAGAAGGATATATATGATATTTTGATGTTTAAAAAGGACATATATAATATTTTGAAATTTTATGAAGGGTAAATATGATATTTAAAAATTTTATGAAGGGTAAATATGATATTTAGAAATTAAGTTGGATAAATATGATATTTTGATATTTAAAAAGAGCATATATGAAATTCTCCCTAGTTTGATTATATAGGTGGAAGAAAAAGAGAAATTATTTTTTTAATTGATAATTGTGTTAGTTTTGGTTGTGAATGGAAATAATCTTATACACCGTATAATATTATAATATTATGATATCTCAATTTAGATATAAAGAATAATTGTATTAAAAGACAATTCGTGGTTCATGGATTCATTGGATTGGATTGAATAATAGGGATACGACATGGGGTCTAGTCAATTCTGGACGACCATGCCGGTCTCCATCACCGTACATGAACTGTGCCATCCTCGCAAGGTTTGTTGCACCATCATTAAACTCCCTTAAAAACTGTGAGTTTGCGCCTGCCCGTTCCTTATTAAGTTTCTTCCAGGTTTCCGTGATTAACTTTTGGATATACCTTCTAGCTTCCGTTTCTGTAGCACCAGTCTCATGCATGTAACATTGGATTGATTTTGGATTATCCCCTCTTGCAATTTCATCCTTAAAGGAATAAAAGAATATATATTAGAGCTTATTTGTTTAAAATACTTTTTTATGATGAAAATACTTATTATGTAATTATGTTGAGAAATATCTTTAACTCTATGTGACTGCAATATAAATTGTAGAAGCATATAGAACAATAATTGTAAAAAATTATAATTACCGAGGATGTCCCTAAGTCATCAACAAGTCGGAGGATTAAGGAGGAGTAGCGAACTATATTTTCAGCTCTCTTTATGCCTTGTAAAATTTCTTCTTTTGAAGTAATCGAGGTCAAAAAGCTAAGATGCGTAAGTATTACTGGAGCAGCTATCGATACACAAGCGTTGTCCAAGTAGTCTTCTAGTGTTGGTGTATGTCCACTGTGATACCACCGTGCTTCTACCAAGTATGCCTTGCATAAATCTGCCCACTATCATGTTATCATTATTGAATGCAAAATTAGATTTGAGCGGGGTCACAATATATTATTAATCAAAAAGGAAACAGGATATGCTATTATTGAAAAGGATGGAATAATCACCTCTTTTTTTAGGTAAGGAAGGATCATGAATCCGGTTTTCGTTAATGTCTCATATGTCATCTCATTTACCGAATTGTAGAATCCAATGAAACAGATCTTCATATAATGTGGAAGCTTTCCGACCAAATTGATGTCCCATCTACAATTATAAACATTTTTTGAAATAATATAAAACTTCTACTGTAATTCCAAGGAAAGAAAGAGCATATTTACAATTACCTGTCCACGATATCAGTAAATAGTTCAAGTTCATCCAAAGTAGCATACACATCATAGACATCGTCAATAGTAGTTATTATGGCATTAACCTTCAATAGTGTTTTTCTTTCAACACTAAAGTGAGGTAGGTAATTCACCCCAACTGTCCACAGGAAATTCTCCACCAATCGATCTCGGGCAAAGCTTAAATTCTTATCCCAACTTGTATCTCTCCACCATCTATTCATATGCGTCATCAACTATCATCATTAGTCTATTCAAGCATACGTACGTCTAACTATTGTTGATTTATAGGATAATGGATACAAATGGGGAAGAAAATGTACCTTGAAGAGTGTTGTAGATCTTCAAGGTGCATAGCTTGGCCGATATTAAAATCTAATTTTGCAAGCTCCAAAAGGGTCGGATTCATGCCACTTCTATTCTCATATTCAACGATAAACCATTTTGCCTCTACCCTCGGTACTCTCCAGTGCAGTGGAAGCTCCAAAGCGTGAGTTACCATTGATGATAAATTTTCAGTAATTTGCTCTAGATTTTCTTTGAGATAGTTAGATGTAAAATCTCTAATATCGTCCAATACGCTTTCATTCTCAAATGAATGATATGAAGCCTCATACAAGTTCAATGTGCACATCATATCCTGGTATAAGTGCGGCTTGAGATTTCGAGTTGTGTCGCTGAAGTTGCAAAATATATCTAATTATATACAAAAAAGAATGATTGAAAGTGTTACTTTTGTGACTCGTGTTCTTTGAACTTTTATACTTTTGGGATGCTGGACCAATATAGAAATCTTTAAATTATCTTTAAGAGAAATGAAGCATCGGAGGTTATAAAAGATATTTTATTAACATTGTACCTTGAGGAACATGATAACCATGTTGTCTCATTATTCTAAAACCAAGGGCTTTATGGTTTAGATCCATTATATCCCACATGTCTTGAGTTTCATAGTAATTGTGGTAAATCATCTCCAAGAGATAATTTATTTCATCCACAAAATGATACGCTATTCCAAGTCTCTGCAAATCATCAATTAGTTCAAGGGTCCTGAACGGATGGCTCACTTTGCATATCATGGACTTCACTGCATCTATCAAAGTATGTGCTCTTGACGTGTAATCATTTCCCTGTGCATGTAACATAAATTCGTGAATATACTAGCAATTAAAAAGGACATGTAAAATGGAAATAGTTATATATAGAACTTATATTGCGTACCTTGTATTTGGTAGAGAGTGACTGAATATGATCAAATGACCATAAAGACAGCTTATAGTTTGCTGATCGTCTAACGAGAGATTTATCCAATGTCGTGGTGGCTATTGATGTGGATTGTGATGAATATAATGGCTTGCATATGTTAAACCCTCTACTTTTGGCACAAGAATCTTTGTAAAAGAAGCTTGAATTGGAAATGAAGTGCAATAAAGCCATTAAGAAGGACGTATACGTCAAAGCCAAAGACCACACTTGAGTTGATGCACAATTTTTTGTCATTGCCAGCTCGTTATAAGTACACTATTAAATTCCTCTGTTTCTTTCCTTTTTTTTTTTTTTGTGGTGAGCAAATACTCAAAATATTATCTTGTTGGTTTGAGTGGACGATATTAATTCTTTGTCGGCAGTTGGTCCCCTGATATTGACAATGCATGTAATGTTTTAAACATGCTTTCCATTGGAAATAGAAATCTATGGACGTTAGTATTCGATGCATTTTTATGCATCTTTTATTATATCTACTCAATTTTTATGCTCTCTTTTAGGATATCTACTCAATGCATTTACATTATTTTTAGGTATTGCTAATTTTTCAAACACAAAAGTTCTACATTTAATATTGGGATATATACAGTAAAGTCCAATATTTTCATCGATTTGACAAGAAAGTCCTAAACTTTATTTTTTTTGACAGTAAAGTCCAAATTACCGGTAATTTTTGACACTTTTACCCTTTTTCCCCGGTTAGCCGGTAATTAGGACTTTTTTGTCAACAAAATAAAGTTTAGAACTTTCTTGTCAAATCGTCAATTAGGACTTTACTGTCAAAAAAATAAACTTTAAGACTTTTTTGTCAAATCGTTTAAAATATTGGGACTTTAGTGAATATATAATTTTTTTTGTTAGAAATTTAATGGTATGATACTCTTTAAGCATAAGAGTTATTGAAACATTCTCTAATCAGCTAGATCCTATTGAAATCCTTTACGTTTGCTTCTTGTTAAATCGTTTTTTTAATCTCAACAAACCGACATTGAAAAAAATTGAGATAATCAATTTTTTTCAATGTCGATTTGTTGAGATTAAAAAAACGATTTAACAAGAAGCAAACGTAAAGGATTTCAATAGGATCTAGCTTATTAGAGAATGTTTCAATAACTCTTATGCTTAAAGAGTATCATATCATTAAATTTCTAACAAAAAAAATTATATATTCACTAAAATCCCAATACTTTGAACGATTTGACAAAAAAGTCCTAAAGTTTATTTTTTTTTACAGTAAAGTCCTAATTGACGATTTGACAAGAAAGTCCTAAACTTTATTTTGTTGACAAGAAAGTCCTAATTACCGACTAACCGGGGAAAAAGGATAAAAGTGTCAAAAACTACCGGTAATTTGGACTTTACTGTCAAAAAAATAAAGTTTAGGACTTTCTTGTCAAATCAATGAAAATATTGGGACTTTACTGTATATATCCCTTTAATATTTTACCGAACATATATGTTTGAGAGTTATTCAAAATTTCTGCAGTTTGCAAGAATACCACTGTTTGTTTTTTTAAGTCACTAAGCTGTTTAATATAAACTAAAATTTAAATAAATTAATTGTTTAAACTTAAAAAGAGTTTATCACAGTACTAGAAAACTAGGCAATTTTCAAATGAAATATCCGTCGAAAATCCATAGGTAAAGCTAATTTCTGAAAGAATTATATCTTTCGTAAAAAGCCCCATGGGTAAATTTTACTGACGCAATACCGACGGAATTTGCGATAGATTTCTGACGGACATCGATGACCACTTGTTGGACTTCTTTGACCAAATTAACGACATGATATTAACGGAGAATCAACATACACTTTTAGTGATTGATTACCGTTGGATAGTTTAATGACGCATTACCGAAAAACACTTTTAGTGACGAATTATCGATGGAATCGACAGTGACAGATTATCAAGAAAATTGTTAATGACGATTTACCGACGAAATATTTTAGTGACAGATTACCGACAAATATTCTTTCCTTTTCGTGACAGCCTTTTCTGTCACAATTCTGTTAGTAAAATGATTTTTTTTAAGGGCTAATAAAAAATAAATTAAAACTTCCAATTTTTTTCTACACAAATCCAGAAACTAAACTAAAGTGAATAAGTAAAAAAGAAATACAATCATAAAGTGTCACAAAATACGATTACATGTTTAAACATCTAAGAATACACAAACTAATATTCCAAAATACCTAATCAAACATCTTATGCCGCATGCAATTACCAATTGTTTGAACATAACTAAAAAGTGTCACAAAATATGATTACAAATTGTTTAGATTAGAAATATAAACTAATTTCCTTGTGACAGATTACCGACCATTTATTATGGAGACAAAAGACAAACCTAGAAAGCTTTTTTTTTCTGCAAGTCACTGAGACAACTAGCTTATTGGTCCATTGACTCCCCAGCTAAGCAAGAACACAAGAAAGCCTTCTCTCAAGCAAGCAAGAAGGAAGGCTATTAAGATGGAAAGCTCTTATTAAGTAAGATTGATTGCTAGTTTCCATCAGTTCAATCATTGAAATCAGTCTCATTTCAACATTAGGGAGAATCCACTTTATCCATTTCAATCTTGTTATCGAAGGAAAAAGGACTAGCACCATTTCTCCATTGCGGATAGACCACTTTTGAAATGAAATATCAACTTTTTGAAGGGAAAAGCTTCAGTGTGAAATTACAACTATATTGGCATCGACTATGTCTCTCACACTTTTTTCTAGGTGGAAGCTGGCAGCAAGGCTTGCTTAACCGGATACACGGAATTGGGATATCTTTCACATGCAAATGTTTATATCGGGAAAGCCTTGCTTATTCAACTCATTCAAAGGGATTATTATTTAGAACCTTGCTCATAAGATAAGTAAGAAAGTGTTTGTGGAATCGACGAGATGATGATGAGTATTTAAATCAATAAAGACATAAAAGATGAAATGGCAAGATAAATTGAATATTGATGGCGGTGCATTGTTGATGTGGAAAACAGGGTAGGGCTTCTCTACAATGATACTGTAGACCGGTTGAAAGGGATGTAGCATAGCTTGGTATTGCCTTTTTCGGGTAAAAAATATCAGAGGTTCCAGTCTTGTCATCTCTACATGTTGTTCTCCTCTGGGCAGTCATGCATGTTTTTGTTTATCGACGCATAAAGAAAATATTTTTTTGCGAATGAACAAGATATTGACGAACTATCCATACGTAAAATCATAATTGTTGATACAAGCCTTCTCCACATAAAAGGAAAATGTTTTGTTACAATAGAAATAGAAGTGATGTAGATTATTCAAGAATCGAAGTTGATTTGCTTTATACAAAAGATCTCAAAGAACTTCTATGAAATGATTTCATGGGATTCAACAAATTGTATTGATTGTGGAATACCATTGAGAAATAGGAATTTGTGTTGTCAAAGCATTTCCTGCGCTTATTTCTAGCATGGAATGAGTCAATCATCCACTATGGTATCTTATTGAACAAAAATGGTGATATTGTTCCTCCAAAGATCAAGAATTTAGATTTTTGGCAAGTCTCATGATCATCCTATAAGAAGGGTTTCAATTTTTTCAAATGAATGATTTGAAGACCTATTGATTCTAAATCAATAAAAATTGTGGATCACCTGGACCTTTCAATTCATAGATGTAGATATCAGACCTATAAATGGGGATATTCCCGAAACTGACAAACAAAAATGGAAGTGAGTTAAACAAAAAAAAGAAGCAACTTGGACAAAAAGAAACAAAGTGGCTTGGAAAAATCTTTTTTGTCAATAACCTTAGATCAATCAATCGAATATTGATTAATACGTAATCGAATTTTCTTGAAAAAAATGTCATTTGGGCTTCAAGAAAGGCATGCTTTTTTCGCACCTCCTCTATTTTGTTTCCCTTTTGCGCCCTGCGCTTCCCTTCGTGCTTCATTTTCATGCATGCTAGCCATTTCTTTATGAAAACTTTGTACCTAAAAATGGTAAGACAAACATATATAGTTAATAAATCTACTAAAATTTTAAACCGTTATAGCAATGTACTTATAATAACAACAAACTTTCACTCTTTTATCCATTATAGCAATTAATATACTCATAATAACAACATACTATAATTTTTTGTCCATTATAGCAACATACTCATAATAACAACATAATTTGAGTTTTTTATACAATATAGTAATCACTTTATTACATTATTACAACATACTATAATTTTTGTCCATTATAGCAATGTACTTATAATGAAAACATACTTTGAGTTTATTCTACTATTTTAGAAATCAATTTAATCCATTATGACAACATGCTATAGTTTTCGTCAATTACAGCAACATATTCATAATAACAACATACTTTGACCTTATGCATTATAGCAATCAAAGTATGCATAATAACAACATACTATATGATGATGTATATATCTTACACGACCGCTTTTCAAGTTCAGGCATAAGTTGTTCGATAAAATACAGTTTTGCCAACCATGTTATGTTCGGTCTTCTGCTGATGGCTCGGTTTCAACTTCTGCTGAAGGTTCAGTTCGGTCTTCAGCTGAAGGTTCGATTCGGCTTTCCACTGAAGGTTTGGTTCAGTCTTCTACTCAAGGTTCAGTTCTCTCTTCTACTGATGGTTCAGTTCAGTGTTCTATTGAAGGTTCGGTTCGGTATTCTCTGATGGTTCAGTTCAGTCTCCTACTAAAGGTTCAGTTCGTTCTTTCACTAAAGGTTTGGTTTGGATTTCTGCGGAAGGTTCAGTTTGGTCTTCTGCTGAAGGTTGGATTTGGTATTATCTAATGATTAAGTTTGGTGATTCGGCCAACATGGCTCGGTTCAATTTTACAGCTCGCTCCTTCCTAACACAAAAAGTTCCAACCTTGCGCCCCTTCCTAATGTACAACCGGAATTTACCTTCCCAAGGTAAATATACTTCAGACTATATATACACCTCACAAACACACATTTTAGGTATGCTCTAACTCTCTCTACATACTTATCGCACTTACACTCGGATTCCACTCGCTCGATGGATCTGATCATCGTTTTGTATCAATACTAACTTAATCGTCGGATATCGCTCCCGGGATGCAAGTCTTGGGGCGACTCTAACGATTCTCACTTATAAGTGTAACAGGAAATTAATATATCAAGGCTTGCTAAAGGCATCGAAGCTCATATCTGAGATCTTCTCTCGATCAGCCTCGTGATGAATTTTCGGGTTACATCAAGTAGCGCCATTTGTGGGACCTCGAGTAAAATAGTTACCGTCTCTTGATCTCAACCTCATTTTCACCCTCGATCTATTCAGATCAATGTGTTTCACCTAAGTTTTGTCAAGATCTGTTGATTTCTATCATCAGCTTTTCAAATCTGTCATGCTCTTACTAATCTAGATCCGCTTCACCATTGTTTAGATATCAAGATTTCTCTTAGTTTCTATTCTTTTGAACATGTTTGGAGATTTAAAGATCTTTCTAGATCAGTCTTGTTTATATCTTGGTGGTTACTTTAGAAACCTTGGAATAAAAACCAATCTTATGAGTCTTATCCTATATCCTTAGACCGTATTACCATCAAATCCTTATTAGTTGAGATTTTTCTACATATTATTCATTCTTTGAAGCAGCCATTGTTTGCAAACACATATCTTATATTTGTACATTTAGTAAACCCTAAGAAATCATTTACCCTTTTACCACAACCAAAACACGTATACCTTCCCTATATTATACAAAAATGATCAAATTGAAAAGTGGTCAACTCATTGTCTCCAATCAACGTAAAAAAGCAAAAGAAATAAAGAAAAATAGCTGATAAATGTGCAAAGACAAAGGACAAACACATGTAAAGACAAAAAAACAAAACAAAAAAGATCCCAGGTGAGCCCAACTCAATCATCCTCTCCATCAGAAGACCTCCGACAACCACCTTCAAGAAACACACCACCTCTAGTCGACATCAAAATTCCGACCAACACCGGTTGCCTCCGGCTACCATGAATCATCTCTGCCTATCAATCGGAAAACCCATCACCTGTCACTCATATTACCGTTCCATTGATGTCACTTATCTATTCCTTTTTACCGATTGATTGTGGTCCGGCAACAATGGTCCATCATCGGTGGTTTGACATCTATATTCTGTCATCCGTGGTCTGGGCACACATAGATCGGTATGTCTCATGTATATATGGTTCAACGTCTCTAGTTTGAACTTGTATTATTCGACATCTCCAGTTCAGGCAGTTTTAGAAGAGAAACAACACTAAGTCAAGTCCAAGAATTCGGAAACCTCAAGTTCAACGAATACAAATAAACAGCAATTGAAAATCAGACCTGTAAAGGGATTGTTGGATTTGTGGAGATGTGTGTTTTGGTATTCTATATAATTAGAATGTTATAAAAACTTCACTCTTCTTTGTTTTATTATACATTTTATAAATATTAAAATGGTAAAATATATTATAGTTTTTCCATGAAACTGGAAAGAATTAGAAAACCACCTAGTTAGACTTGCATTACGAAGTACCAAATCCAAAGCATTAAAACATAAGAGATTCAACTTACTTGGAGTAATGGTTAGTAAATTTGATTGCTAGAACGATTTAGAAATACATGATATCTTATTGTCTTCAAAGTACATTGTCGTTTACAATGTTACCCTTTTAGTTGTAAATATTATATATTATGAATTGAATTGATTTTAATTTGTTAAAACGAACGCTACAAACGATCCAAGCTGATCCCGAGCCAGGTCAGACTTGGCTCGAGCTCGAGCTCGACTCGATTCGAGTTTTCTTGTACCGAGCTTGACTCGAGCTCGTAGAGAATTATACAAATCCGGCTCGAGCTCGAGCTCGAATCGATTCGAGTTTTCTTATACCAAGTTTGACTCGAGCTCGTAGAGAATTATACAAATCCGGCTCGAGCTCGAGCTCGAATCGATTCGAGTTTTCTTATACCAAGCTTGACTCGAGCTCGTAGAGAATTATATAAGCTCAACTCGAGCTTGGGCTTCACTCGTCTTATGTCCAATGTGCGCAAATAAGCTTAAGCTTTATTCAAGCTCGTTAAGAAGCTCATTTCCTATTACCCTAAATCCTTAATTCCTCAAAATATTTTTAATTTTAATATATAAAAATATAATAAATTATATATATATATATATATATATATATATATATATATATATATATATATATATATATAGGACTAGGTTAATGTGTTTCTTACATTTATTGTGTGCTAGAATGCATCAATAGAAATTTAGTAAAATTAAATAATTATTTAATTAAATAAATATAAATATTAAATTATTTCCATCATTGTATGTATATTAAATGATATCCATAATTATAATTCTCTTTTTATGGAAACTAATTAAATTCGTCAATAACGTCAACAATAACATTCTTTCGGAATGAATTCGCATCTACGTTTTATATGTGAGTTCGTTTTTTGTTTCATTACTCACTCACTTAAAATACAATAAATTTGCATAGAATATGAAGAACAAGAGTGTATTCTACTAAAATAAACACTCAATATTCTAGATACGAATTCATTTTGAAAGAATATTATTATTGACATTAATGACGAATTTAATTAATTTCCATAAAAAGGAACTATAAGTAAGGATATCATTTAATATATATATATATATATATATATATATATAATTTTTACTAAATTCTTATTGGTGCATTTTAGCACACAATATATGTGAGAAACATTTGAACCTATATATATATATATATATATATATATATATATATATATATATATATATATATATATATATATATATATATATATATATGCTCGTTTAGGATTGCGAGCCTAATCGAGCTTTGTGGCATAGGTACGAGCTCGAGCTCGTTTATTAAACAAGTTTAATATTAAGCTCGAGTTTGACTCGGACTCTTTTAAAATGGGTTTCGACTTGAGCTTTTAATGAGCCGATTCTGAGTAGCTCACAAGTAGGTTGACTCGTTTACACCCCTAAGTACATCTGCCCCATGCTTTGTATGGGTTCCCTCTAGTTGTAAATAACCGGTTCCAAATTGTCGCTATTATGTATTTTTCGATGATCAAATATAAATGAAAAAAAATGACGACATGAAGTTTATGAATAAGCTACTTCATTCGAGTAGTGACATTTATTTGAATTATTAACCACAATTTTTTTGTTACTATTTAATTTGTTAAACCTAAAATCGAAAGCTTCCTTCACCCTTCTTCTTCTTGAACCTGAGATGTGTGTGGGAAAGATCCCTCACTTCTTGACTGCTACATCAACTTTACATTTACTTTTTTTCCCTCACCAAAACTAGGGATGGCAATGGGGCGGGTTTACCATCCCCATCCCCATCCCGGAGTCTATAACCTTATCCCCATACCCATCTCCATCTCCAACAGATGCGGGAAATCTAATCCCCTCCCCTTTAGATTTTGGGCTTGTCCCCGACCCATCCCCGGCCCATCCCCAACCCATCCCCGTGCTATCAAAAGTTCAAAATCATATGTCATAATAAATCAACTTAAGCCACAAAAAAAATCAAGTTTAATAAACTATCAAAACCATATCTCATAATTAGATTGTTTACATCAATCATAAAATTTAACAACCATCAAAACGAGAACATGATTAAACAAAAGAAATTTCAAGTCTTTGGTTCTATTTCTTTGAGAATTACTCAACATCCTTATCATATGCAACTGATCAAAAGCCTTTGGTTCTCCTTTCTTTTTACCTTGAAGTTCTTTCCGTAGCCAACTTTGGCTACACGTTAATGCCCCAACTTTTTCCGCTTTGAGTCGGTTACGTTGTTTTGTCACTTTATTCCCGCTCATGCTAAAAGATGATTCCGAAGCAACTGAAGAAATTGGAATGGCTAAGATATCTTTAGCAATCTTCTGTAATATAGGAAACTTAGAACCATTACACTTCCACCACATTAATATGTCAAAACCCTTCTCATTCGGTAACAACTTCTCAGCTAAATAATCATCCAACTCAGTTTTTTCCAATCCATCATCCTTAGAAAGCATATTCTCGAAATCCAATTCCCATGTTGATTTGCTTAAAGTAGAACCCCTTCCCTCAAAGACGTTTGTTTCGCATTGTCGTTTCCAAGAAGCTCCTTGTTTTGCATCATGTTTCTTTTTATACTCTTCAAATAACTCAGTAATTATGTTGCGTACTTGCATAATCTCACTTCTTGCTTCTTCCCCATATAACTTTGGAAAGAAATAACCGGTCAACTTTAACTTATTCCTTGGGTCTAAGATAATTGCTACACTCATAATATTATGTATTACATTCCAATACTTCTCAAATTTGGTCAACATAGTTGATGCCATAGACTTAATAACATTATTATCAGATACGCTCCAACTCAACAATGATAGTTTCATGTCACAAATTAAAGGGAAGAATATGTTTGATGTGGGAAATTTGGTACTAGAAATTTTTTCCGTCGCTTGATAGAACAATTTAAGCTTTTCAGAAACACTTGATGCCATATTCCATTCATCTTCACTAGGCAAGCAAACATAATGTTTATCTTTTTTGCTCAAACGATTAAAAACTTCTTTGTACTCCAAAGCAACACTCGAAATCATATAAATGGAATTCCATCTTGTTTTGCAATCAAGAAGTAACTTTGTTTGGAAATTAACACCCACTTGCCAAGCAAAAAATCTAATATCTTGTATTCTTTTAGGAGAACTTGTCAAATAGGAGACACTATTCCTAACATTCTCAATTGCATTGGCAATCACATAAAATCCATCTTGCACAATAAGATTAATTATGTGTGCACAACATCGCATATGAAATATTCTCCCCTTCAAAATCAGCGATGAAGTAGTAAGCGTACCTAAAAGCTTGTCGACGATGGCATCATTTGTAGAACAATTGTCAAGTGTTAATGTTGACAACTTGTTGTCAATGTTCCACTCCAAAAAGCATTCTATCATAGCTTGTGACAATGCATCAACAGTGTGTGGAGATGACACATGTATAAAGATGCACTAAACAAAATACAACACTTACAAACTTCATCCAATATAACTTACAAATAATAATATTAGTTATAGTAAATACCTCATAATTTGATTTTGTAACTTCCAGTTGACATCTATATAATGTGTTGTGATTACCATGTAACCTTTCTTTTGGTTAATTGTTGTCCACATATTAGACGTGAGAGCAATCCTACTAGCATTCTCTTCAAAACATTTGAAGATATGACATTTTTTATCTTCATATACCTTCATTATATCGTCATTGACTGTATTACGACAAGGAGCCTTAAATAAAGGTTGAAGACTTTCGGTATACTTTCGAAAACCATATCATGAATTATAATCATCTTTGCTAGTTCATCTCTAGACACTTCAACACAAATGAATATTTACTCATATAGGCTTTACCATCAATAGTTTTTTGTCCTTGAACCAATATATGTTGCCTAATGTCTCTTCTATTTTTGCCAACACATATCGTGTAATGATCTTTCAAATGTGTTGTTCCATCATTGGATCTACCAGTCAGTTGTTTCTTGCAATGTATGCACTTCGCCCATCTACGAACACCATCAACAAAAATCGGATCAAAATGGTTCCAAGTAGCGGATTTCAACCTTTTTTAGGATTATTTTCTACAGCTTCTTGTTTTTTGTCCTCAAGTTCATCTTCATCATTCATGGTTGGTTGTTTATCATTTTCTGGTGTAGCCATCTAAACCTACAAAAAACACAATTTGTAACATCAAATAGAGTCTAAACATCATACAATCTACACAAAAACATTAATTATAAACATAAATTCATCATCATCATCATCATCCAAAATCTAAAAAACAGAGTATGAACATCACAAAGTCTGCACTCTACACAACAATATCAAATTGGAAAATCATAAACACATATTTGAAATGGTGTATTGAGAATAATATGCATAACAACATCCTAAATTCGTAATGAAAAAACAAAATTGAAACACTTACTCGAATTGAAACAGTTAATACAAAAGAAAATCGTCTCACTGTAATGAAAATTGAAACAGTTAATGCAACAAAAAATCATGTCGCTGTAATGAAAATCATGTCAAACAAAAGATGAGAAGCACGATTGGAATCAGGAGAAAGAAAGTCGCTAACCTGTAACCTGTTTCGTGCCAATGCCGAGTGACCTGCCGCCTGCGATGTTTGGTTCAAACAGAACCACGAATGCACAATTGAAGTTTGGAGATTGGGGTTCTCAGACTCTCAGTTCTCGCCTTCTGGGAAACGACTCGTCACTCTCGTCGTCTCGCAAGTTGCAACTCGTCACAATCTCGTCTGTCTCGCAACTCACAGCGTGCCAATTGCCTAAGCCCAAGCGAATCAACATATGATCATGAAGTGATTGGAAATCGGAATATGCAAGACATACGGAATTATCGATTCTGATTTTCAATTTGGGTCAATCACTCGGTCATGGGCATATTTCACTTAAAGTATATAACATTTATATTTATAGGATAGTACTGGATCTATAATGAATTGATATATTATATGTCTATGTGGGTATAATATAATCGGGGGAGGGGCGGGTTGGGGAATAGCATACCCGTCCCCATCCCTATCCCCACTTTTTGTCATACGGGGATCCCCGAACCCATACCCATTATCCGGTTTTGTAGGGAATACCCTTCCCTAGTCGAGGCGGGTTAACTGAGTTCCCCAGCAGGTTGGGTTATATTGCCATCCCTAACCAAAACTCAAAGTATGGATGAGAATGATCTTTCACTCTTTTTCTTTTTTAAATATATGTATATATTAAATTTAAATATTATCCTCATTTTGTAAGCAATTAAAAACTATGAATCATTGCTAATATATTTTTTATAAGTTTTTTAGGTATGTAATTTAACTGAAAGAAAAAAAAAACAGAAAGTCTGTCCAATCAAAACAAGAAAGTGAATGCGGGTATCTATCCCACTCCCTTCCCGCGTCGCACCATCCGTTATTGTAACCGGAAAACAAAATTCGTCATTCTAAAATATTTTGAAAACCCCGCTTCCCAAAATTAATAGAGAATCGTCGGCCTCCTCCTTCGACTACATAGTTTACTGTTTCTCCGCCCTGTTTTGACCTCGCTCATCTTTTCACCCCTCCAGTGTGTGATTAGGGCTTAAGAAATTCAGCATCACGCATTCACGTCGTCCGTCATCCGTCCTCGTCGTCGGTCGTCGCCTATTTTCACCGTGCGCAATTAGGTCTTAGCGAAAGATTTGATTCGCATCCTCTCCGATCTCACATAAAATGGTATGAATCAACGCTTAATTTTTTTGGCTTTTAAATTTCCTGTTTCTCCACACACATCCTCTTTTCCGAGTCACGTTTTAACTTTTCGGTGGTGTTCAATTTGTGGTCGTAGTTGTGTAACTTTGCTAAAGGGAGGCGACATTTGGGGCAAAATTTGTACCTTCTGTTTTGATTAAATCGTTCAATGGGAACTGTTTTTAACATTTCTTTCACTGTCATTCTTCTACAATTTCATATGTTCTTTTTAATTGATTCGGTAAAACAAGATAGGCGATGGTTCTACAAAAACAACATGCCTACGCTTCTCATATGGTAGCTCATAGCTCTGTAAATTCCATCAGGTTCTTTCTATTGATTTTTGAGTTTGTCTCTATTGATTGTATATGTTTCTTTGAAATCTGAATTTTCATTTTGGAATTGCTATCATCTTTAGGGAGAAAGGTTACATCTATGCTTCAGTATACATTGAAACTTCATTGCAATATATAATCATCTGTTCTTTTGCTTTGATTTGATGATGGTGATAAGGAAAGGTTAGTTGAGAAAGACTTGAACATTAGGAGTCCTTGGGTCATACAATGTATTTCAAACTATCCTCCATTAGTCTAATCGATCCTAAAGTTTCAAAGGGCTGATTGAATGAATCTTTCTTTCTAATAGATCTCTGTAAGTTATTCCTAGTGATCAAGTCATTATAATTTCTTGAAAAACATAATAGCTCAAGTTGCAAAAATCTGATAGTGATTAAAGTTTCTTAAATTTCAGTTTTCTTATATAGCTTAAGGGTGAAGTGAAGTTGTCGATTCTGATTTTAAAAATCTGATATAGAAAATATGATGTGATTCTATTTTCTAAATAATCTTATATGTGTTCTTAATTTCTCAGTAATTTGATATGTTATTATGATTATTATATAATCTAATGTATCATATTTGTGAGGTAATTAATTTTCTAATTAATCTGATGTATGCTAAAGTTCTGATTGAAAATCTGATATGTGAATTCTGATTTTGAAATATTGACATGTGATTTCTAATTCGAAAGTCTGATGTGTTTTTGATTTCTGAATAATATGATATTGTATTTTCTGAATATTTGATGTATATGAAAATCTGATAGCTTGTTTTAAATTCTGAATAATCTGATGTATTTGAAAACATAACAGGTTATTTTTATTTTCGAAAATCTGATGTATTAAAGTTCTGAAAATTTGATGTTAATTTAATTTATGAAAATCTGAAATGTTAATTATGATACCAAATTTATGTTTTTGTTCTGGTTGTGGTGATGGATAGCTAACTTGAGGTTTCATTCACTTGCTGTTGTGGATTTCGTTTTAGTTTTCATTGACCACATTGAATTTACTAATTACTAATTTACCCCTGTTAGATTTCATTCACTTGCTCTTTTAATTTCTAGTGCATTTGGGATATGTCTATATAGATGTATCAGCTACAATGATTCTCAATCTTGTACCCGTGATTGATTTTCTAAAATCCAACCAAAATGCATAAGATTTTTTTTCTGTTTTGACTTGTTAAGGTAAATAGAAAATTTACACTTAAACACACCATTTTCTTTATATTTTTATTAATCTCACACACTATTTTCTCATACTTTACAGGCCAAGAAAATGCTTCTTAAACACTTGAGTTTTTCTTCTGATTATGTAGGCATGGTTTTTACTGGTTTCCTTTTAGAGTGAAAAAAAAAAAAAAAAAAAAAAAATGATGATGAGACATGATGAAAAGATAATAGGCATTACAAGGTTTGTGTGATAGAGACATTTTTGTAATTCGCTAGTATTTATTTTCTGCTTTATATATATTTAAATTCTTTTCTCTGGCAGAAGCTTTTGACTTCAATTAAAATCGGGAAAGAGTAGTAGTCAATTTTTCTGTCAGTGTGATGCAAATTATCTTCTATGCATTTGGGCTATTTGGTAAGAAAATACCATTAATGCCAATATATCATTGTACATGAAACCTCCTTAAAGGTTTTGTTGAAGAAGTGGTAAAGGAGAATGTATATTATCAAATGAAACTTCCAAACACGAAGTAGTTAGAGAATCACTTGAAGGTTTTGTTGCTTGGACAAAAAACCATGTCATTACATGGACAACTTAAAATTTTCTGTTATATCTTTTAAAGTATTTTTCCCTTTTATCAATTTTGTTTTAATGTTTGATGATACATACAAATTGTATTGCTAGAGGTTCCGACTACAACTACAACTAAGGATGCTAACATTGATAATTCTAAAGAGCACAAAATAACTTACACAACGAGTAAAGCTCATGTGAACTACAAGCAAGAGTGTTCATAAGTCGAAGAAGTAATCTACATTTTATTTTATGACTTATTTCATATTTTGTTTGTATATATGGTAGATATATTTTGAGTACAACATTTATGTATTGTATGCTATTTAATTTGGATTAATGATTAATATATTTTTTATTTTTTGTGTTTATTCACATAATATCTATTTGTAACATTTTAATATTGTTGATGTCCATTCGTAATCAAGACTATGATTACAAAATTAAATGTGGCTAAAGGATGACAATAGTCACACCATTTAGAAAAAATCCGATAGTTTTAACGATTATGTATCACCAAATGTAAACAATAGTTACATTTTATTTTCTATAATTATGTATCACCAAATGTTAACAATGATTATGTTTTATTTTCTGTATTAGTTTTTATTTGATTAAATGATATCACATAACATGCTTTACCTTAAATGAATGTAACTAAAGGTAACAAGTAGTCAGTCACATCAATTAGAAAAAATGTGTTGATATAAGTAATATATATTGATGGTTTTAATAGTTATGTATCATTAAAAACAAACAACTGTCACATTGTTTTCTTTATGAGTTATTTTTATATGACTAAATGATATCATATATCATGGTTGAATACAAATGAATGTCACTAAAGGGTAATAATAGTCACAACATTTAAAAAAAATGCGTTGTTATAAGTATTATTTCGTGATGGTTTTAACAATTATGTATCACCAAACTCAAACAATGGTCACATTTTTTTTATATGTTTTATTTATGTGAATAAATGATGTCATATGTCATGCTTTAACATTAATGAATGTCACTAAAGGGTAAAAAAAAACACAATTTAGAAACCATGTGTTGTTTTAAGTACTAGACTACGATGGTTTTAACGTGATAAAATTGCAAAAATGGTCCCTGTGGTATGCATTTTGCTTCTTAGGTTTGGTCTAAACCTCAATTTTTTTTTTTTTTGGATTGGTGGTCCTTTTGAGCTAGTTTCATTATCTATTTGGCCCCTCTGAATATTGCAATGACTTTAATACCCTTGGGGTAGTTATTTTTTATTTTTCTTTCACTTTTTAAATATAATATTTATTCTCTTTATTTTAATAATTAAAAATAAAAGATCTCTCTCTCTCTCTCTCTCTCTCTCTCTCTCTCTTTCTCCCTCTCTCCCTCCCCTCATCTCTCTCTATCTCTCTCTAGAAAAAGGAACACACCCAATTCTCGAAACCCCTATCTTCTTCCTTCTTCCACCTTCGTCGTTATCTCTTTTTCTTTTTACAAACCTTGTTTCAACAAAAAGAAAATCAGGAGAGAAGATACCACTAGAATCACTTCACTTCTCCTATTAAACGACAATAATTTCTCAAAATTTAATGTAGAAAGAGCCGATATTATTATGGGATTTTTACAGGCTTGAACTTGTTTCAAAAAGAAGAAAATCAAGAGAGAAGAAACCACCGTTGTTGCCCTTGAAACTACCGTTCTTCGCATTACAACCCTAGCTCTATAGATCAATGATTGTTTATCAGACTCATTCCCACCTCTCTATCAATTTTTGGGTTTTAATTTCTTGGTGGTGTTTGGCTTCTCAAAAATATTGGTTGTAATTTTGTGAATGCTTTTGTGTGTACCTACATCTATATATTTGTTCTCCGATTTGGCTCTCTTATCCTCGATCTTGTTCCAGGTACATTTGATGGACTTTAATCTATAGGTTTGAAGTTGTTTTCGTATATAATGGTTTTCATTGGAAAATCTTGGTAGTGATTCCAACAAATGTCAAATGGTGGATGTTGTTAAAGACCTAAGAGTCGATACAGATGAAGGAGATGGCGGCTACTGTGATTTACCCCGATGGTTTGGGTGAGGGTTGGTGTCGCGGCAAGTGGTTGTTGCAACGGGTGGAGTGGTTGCATGAATGGAAATAGGAGGTGATTATTGTGGCAATTTTTGCAGTTTTCTGGTGAGGTGGATGTGTTTTGTGGCTAACGCTTTTCCGACATGAGATGAGAGATTGTGGTTGGTCGGCAGCTAGGTGTAGGGGAGGTAGAGTAAGAGATTGTGGTTGGTCGCCGGCTCAGCGGCTAGGTGTAGGGGAGGTAGAGTAAGAAAACCTAAGGGTATTAAAGTCATTTCAATATTTAGAGGGACAAAATACACAACGTGAAACATCCTGAAATTATGATACAAAAAATTTCATTTTTAATTTATGTAAAACAGTATTCCAAAACATTATCCATACAACCCAAATGAAAATAAGTGTATCAACATCATATCAATCAGAGTAATGTCACAAAAGCGGAAACACAGGTGGTGTGTACAATGCAGTCATCCTGAGCCATTCCCATTGGAACCGGAAGTACCAGAAACATAAACTGAAAACCGTAAGCACAGAGCTTAGTGAGTTTCCCAAGATACCACATACCATACATACATATCAAATAATGGGCCCCACCCAATGAGTATAACGGGCCCCGCCTAATGAGTATAACGGTCCCCATCCACATACAATTCATATAAGCATAACATGTAATAACATACAAAGTAACCATCGGGCCCCACCCAGTAAGCATATAAGCACATATACAAGTGTCACACAGATAGCGAGTATTCTAACATAACAGATCATGGGTCGGCATTTGTGCCTTCCACCCGCTAAACATAATGAGGAGACTCACCTCGACTACTAAATCTCACTGAAAAATCCCTGGTTGATGGTCCAACGAATCCTCGAGCTAATCAAAACCAAAACAACACCCAATTAACATTTGGGGTCCAAACCATAACCATAAGTCCGAAAGTCCATTCTTGAGGTACATTTTACCCCTCACTTAGTTTAAGCCAAGACTAAGGCCCAAACTCAAAATCTAAAATGGCCCAAAACCAAATAATCATTCAAGACGTATACTTGGCCTAATTTTCCAAATTGGGCCCAACCCTTTACGTGCTCTTAACCTAAAGCACAAACATTTTCCTAGTATAAAATTCCTCTTCGCAGACGGTCCAAAAAGAACGCGAACTCCCAACCCAAAAAGAAGGCCCAACCGAAGCCCAAAATGAATAATCCCTTCCAACTGAGTACGCGGGGCATACTCAGCTGTATGCTAAGCGTACACGCTGTTTGGCTTGTATGTTGCACATACAGACTTGTATGTCCAACCTACTCCTCCATTAAGCCAAATCTTCCATTAAGCCCTTAATGCTTAAGTCTAGAAGTCCAAATCACAGATCTGAGTCCCAATAAGTGTCTATAACCATAAAGTCACTGTCTTGGTGACTTTGCATGCCCCATAAAGACCCAACTTCAAAATATAACACCCTACTATTAACAAATTGACATAAACTATTTCATGGATGAATCTAAACCCTAAAGGTGACAACTTTATGCATCTAGAGCCTCAGAAACACCAAGAATGGCAACTCATAGCTCCCAGGGTGGCATCAAACCAATAGATCTCATCCTTGGGACCAAAAAGGAACTAAAACTCATAAATGATAGATCTAAGCCACTAATGAGCAAGTTAATAAATTTTTACCTCAAACAAGCAGGAAATGAAAGCAAACAATCAAGATCCACTAACTCTTCCTTGATCCACCACCTTGCTCCAAGCTTCTCCTTCTTAGATATGGATGAAAAACACACCAAATGTACACAATGAGCTCAAAAACACAATGAAGTGCTTAGGGTTTCGAATATGAGGCTTAAGGGTCAGAGGAGGCTAAGAAATGAGGGTTTTTTAAGCCATAAAGATGAATATATAATGTCCAACGCTGAAATTAGGGTTTTCAATATATGCCACATACGCTCTGCATACGCATATGTACGCTGCACATACATGTATGGATGCCCGTCAATCCCTCGCATAAGTACGCTAATGTAACACCCATAAAAATCGAGCCAATTTAAAGCTTTTTCAAAGATTCATAAACATTTAATTATTACAAAATGTTTTTAAAATAGTTTAATACCAGAGTAACCCAGAAACCATAAGTCCAAAACACGAGGATGTGTACGGTCATGCCTTCGCCTTGCCGAGATATCTGAAGCACAAAGTTTAGCGAGTTCCCCCAAAATAGCAACGCCATACAAATATAACCATATCATATAACAAATACAGAACATCATGCATAATGATCCTTCAGCATGACTGGACCGCCTCGCAGGGACTAAAGCCTATCTGGGCCGCTTCCGAGCCTTCGGCATGACTGGACCGCCTCGTAGGGCCTATAGCCTATCCGGACCGCTCGCCGGGTATGTTGGCCTACAACACAAAGTAGGACCGTCTCAACCCAACCCCCAAGCAAACAAACATGTGCACATAAATATCATACACTAGCTTATATCATATAACAGTCAAACCGATCTAACAGATCTCTAATCATAGCAACATCCCAAAAACCGAGTTATTGGACCTAACCGGTCACAAACATAACATCATCCTATAACCAGGACACTAACCTAACCAGGTCACTAAGCATAAGCATATCACCATCCTAACTACCAGGATGTAAACCAATAAACATATCGTGCCATAATCTGGATACAATCCATAAAGGGCCGGCCTTGGTGACTTAGACCCTATCGATATAGTAAGGATAACTCACCTCAAAATGATGAAGTCCCGTAGACACAATCCCAACTGCTGGATGACAGTTTCCCGAACTGTTAATATTAAAACATCACCCAATTAATAATTGGGTCCCAACACATAACCACAAGCTCTTGGAGTAACAGGCTACATTACCCCATCTTGGCTTGATTCAAGCCCGAGGCCCAATCCAAAGGCCCAAAAGTCAAACTAGGAATCAAAGCCCAACATATGGCCTAATTTTCCAAATTGGGCCCAAACTATGGCCCATCTACGACCCAACTACTTAGTCCAGTCCAAACATTTGGCATTTCCAATGAGCCTAATATGATATAATCAACAAGGCCCAAACTATGGTCCATCTATGACCCAATTTTCCGAATTGGGTCCACACCCTCATATGGGTCTTACCCTAAGCCCATCAACATATTCTAGTCTATATGATTATTCTTGGATGACCCATTAATAATCTAGTTACCAAAGCCCAATAGAAAGACCCAACTCAACGCCCAAGTGAAATTATGATTTTCACATAAAATGATGATTAGGGTTAAGTTTTCCTACTTAACCCATTAAGGACTTAATCCATTAAGTCTAATATTGACTTAGGTTGACTGCACATGATCATTAATTAATATATTGAGTTTAGTGAATAATTCAAGTGCAGTCCCGATCAAATCCAAGCCCATAGATCCAATATTAGGGTTTTCTAAACCCTAATTAGGGTTTCCAACCCCATCTTAGCCCAATAGGCCCAATAGCTAAGTCTTTTGATCAATTAAAGTTCATTAGGCCCATTAGACACATGTTCGGGCTTTTAGGTCAATTAGGGCTTCATTGGGTCCATTAGGGTTTCATTGGGCCCACTTTGTCCAAACATCCCCAAACGAGTCAACACGCAAATGAGGCACACCACCACCTAATGCGGCGGTTGGTGCCGGCAGCCCCACCTCACGATGGTGGTTATAAGTTTTCCTTTTATTACTCTTATATCGATTACAATTTACAAACCAAAAATCCTGAATAAACATACACACAATAAAGTAAACAAACACACATAGCCACACTGTAGCTTCATGCGGTGGTCGGAGGTGGCAGCCACCACCTCACGGTGGTGGTGGTGGCTCAATTTTGCTTCCATTTTACACAAACCACATATACACACAGTTAATGAAATACAGCAGCCGTACATACACCAAAGTACATAGAAAAAAATGCACACACAACCACCTTCCACTGTGGCTGGTGGTGACGGAAAAATGTCAGCAAGCGGCGGCCACCATGGCTGACGGTCATGGTGGGTCTTTTCTTCGGTTTCCGGCCAGCAATACTTATACAAGACATCTCAGGTTCCTTGGAAGCACATAACCATGCACGACACGAGCCCACAACTCCAACTATCGACTAGGAGGCTGGTGTTATTTGAACGACTTGGAATAGCGACCATAAAGCCATATCTGACGGCCATAACGACACACCCCGCATCGGACACCTCGAGGGGAAAGAAAGTGTGAGATGAGATTGGTCCTACCGGTGATTTTGGACGTTATCAACCTGCTCTTCGTCGTTCACAGCTCAAACCTCGATCTCGGTGGGATTTCTTCGGTCGATCATGACATAACTAGCGACATTAGCTGTGGTGGTGGTGCTCGACGACTCCAACGAAGACGGTTTGCGACTCAATAGAAGAGGGAGCTGCGACGCTGGAGATCTAAGGATGAAGGGGTAATGGCGACTGGAGGGACAAGGGTGGAGAGGGTGGTGACGGCTGGAGTTGTATTAGGTTAGGGTTTAGATGCAATAGAACACTTATACCCGCTTCATTTAACTAGTATTCATATTTGTCACAACTGATCCCTCCTCCTTTTCCTTTCATATTAAGTCCAAAAATTACCATTTGACCCATGACTCCATAAAATCCTTTCAATATAAGTCCAATAGTTACAAAACAACCCCTCCTCTACAAATTATTCTCAAATGAAGTCCATACTTTACCCTTTATACCCAAGTTCCCATAAATCCTTCTAGAATGAGTCCAAAAGTTACCCATTACACCCTGCCTTCTAAAATCCTTACAAATACGTCCTGAACTTACACTTTAACCCTCGGAAATCAAAAGTGTATCATTTGGCACCTCGAAACCAATACCCTACTAGTTATTATTTGACTTGGATAGTAATAATATAAAATAATAGTAAAATTTCTTCTCGGGGTTTCAGATTTATTATTTTAATTATTCTATTTTAAATGGGAAGTTACAACTCCCCCCCACTTAAATTTGATTTTGTCCTCAAAATCGTTTCTTATCATTCCTTACACGCTAGACAACTTGAATGTGACATCCCCATTTTCACGGCCAAAAAAGACCGATTTTGTTTATGCTTTATAAAAATTAGAGTACCTCTTTTAATAAAAAATTTCGGAATTTGTTCCCAATAAAACATGATAAATACGTTATCAAAGCATTTCCGAAGAAAAGTATTTTTATTCGTTTTAAAACATTTGGGATGTCATCATCAATACATAAAATAAGCATCAACAGAACTTATATTCATTATCACTAGTGATTTATATCTCCTTAATCTCTCAGTGTAATGTGACTCCATATTAACACCTGTGATATTAATAAATTGAGTGGGTAAGGTTGAGAAACCTGGTGAGTACATAGGGTTTTTAACCCATAATAAATAAGTTTATTAACTTTATCAAACCAAACAAACCCGATTACCCATTCCCGTTATCCTCACTTTACGTCCCTAAAACTTCTAACACAAGGGATCTAGTCTAAGGACTTCCATCGAGGTGACAACACATGCTTCGGGGGTTCCTCAGCAATTCATGTCAAATAAGGCAAGCATGTGGGGGATGGAGTACTGCTGGTGAGCACACAGTTCAAATAAACACCTATAGGTTGCGAGTCTGCTAGCGTTTCACTGGTCTGTCTAGAATAGTTCGTGGTCGTCATCTATACTCCGCTAGATGACTGGATCATCAATAACATCTATATCGAGGCCTCTCATTATTTTTATTTGGTCACACAACAACTATTAAATCTACCCATGTTTTACCCAACACATTTTGTAGATATAAAATACATATATAGTTTAAATCATTTAAAATGTGTATTAAAAATATTTCACCTAGCGTAGACAACAAGTATTCAGACAATATGCACACATAGCACGTAATTTATATTAAATACTTCATATCTATGTGTAAGATGAAAGGGACCATGCACTCACTTGAAAATGTAGTGATTCCGAACTCAGACAGCGCTTCGCTTCTTAAAATAATTTTCTTCGACGAAACCTAATATTATTACCACTAGAGTTTAGTATATTATTTGCCGAGACTAATTAATAGTCTAGCTATTATTACTATTATATAAGCGTTAAACAATACTTATATAACTCATAATAATAGCCCAAGTACTTATTATAAGTTCCTAATAACGTTACTATAATTAAATAAAAGTTATATTAAAAATAGCTTAGACGTAGCTCACTTATAGCAGGTTTTACAGAAAACCGGGATTTGCTTGGAGCAGTTTTCCTAAGCCGAAAAGTCTTCTTCTCGGAGCTGTCAAGCACTCCGGTGCTTCTGCCTCGTGCTAGGGAGGTCCTCTAGGATTTTCGGGGGGTTTCGGGGCTAGAGAGAGGTTTTAGAGAGAGAGTAAAGAGAGAAAGAATGGGAAAGGTGTGAAGAAAATGACGGTGGGAGAGCAGGGGTGAGTTTACAATGTTAATAAAGGGTGTCCATGGACACCCCTAAATCTCAAATTTTATTTACAAGATATAACGTAAATTCCATGGGACACCTGTTGGGAAAAAGTCCGGACACCCTTGGATAAAGTAACACAAAATAATAAATAATACATTATTTTGATTTGATTTACCACATTTGTCAATCGCAATTTCTTATTAATCTTTAAAACTTACAAAACAATTCAAGAGCAGAAATTTAGGAGTTTGTTAAGTAAACAAAATATTTTACAAATATATAATAAGAAAGAATATTGCAAGTTCATATTCATCTATAAACTATAAAGGGTAGAAAATTAGTAAAGTGGAAAAACAAAAACCTAAAACATTATGATTTTCGAGTGCCCTTTGTCTTCCAAAAACCGAATTACCGCCTTCCGGCCGCCGCTGATTTTTGGTGTCGCGAACAATAACGACTTCGACTGTCTCGATCTCCGGTGACCGTAGGTTGTCTTCAACATGTCTTGGGGTCATAGTTTTAGACGACTGGTCGTCTCTCACCTGCTCTTCGCCACTCCTACTGGATACCATCCCCACATTCATCTGACCGGACTGGACAATCTATCACCTGCACTGCAACCAGAAACATGCGTTGCTTCTCCTCTATTCAACTTTTATTTGGGTAAGTCTTTCTTTTCTTTCTTTTAGGACTTAAGGTTAAATTTCTTGTAGCAGTCGATATGGTTGATATGGACTGTAAAGCAAATAAAGGAAAAAAAAAAGCATAGTTTACCTACAAACTAGAAAAGTCATAGTCTAAACCTATCATTGCTTTTGTGAACATATGTCAGGCATCAAATGTCTCTTATTGCTTTCTATAATGAACAATTGTAATTATCAATTTAATTTACTTCACTAAAATTGTACTGAAAAATACTTCCGACTTATATAACATAATAATGCTTAAATGAAACAAAAAAAGGCACACTTTTTGTTTGGTAAAATGAACAATTATGATTATTATTTTATTATACCTTTTTAAGTGATTTTTTATATATATTATTTGTTTAGATGCTTTATTTATATTATAGATAAATAGTGATAGTGTATATGTATTTGTTTTTGATGATTTATATAGATTTGTAAATATTTATTTTATTATTTTTGGCATAATGCTAAAAATTTACATAAAAATGTGAAAGAAGCTCTTTATGGTATGATCATGATACCAACAACAAAATTATGAATAACAAACACCTTGATCAAAGTATATCGACAAACCGACTCATATCCAAAATTTTCAACTCATTTATTTTATAATGGGACACACGTGAGTTTGAATCATAGATTCGCCACTGTGGGAGAGGTTCTATTTATAGGGTGAAATATGGCTGAACTTGGTGCCACATGTCACCATCTGGTGGCAAGACTTGGGGAGAAAACAATAGCCAAGATTATGCCACGTTACCCATTTTTGCATAACACACTTCCGACTTAAAAAATCCATAAATTTCACATAAGAGCTCCGTTTTTGTCATTTTTTATATCCACGCGTAGATAAAAATAAGATCTACAACTTTCATTTTGACTCTGTCGGCTAATTCTCGACCGATCTTAAATTTAATAGTACGAGGAGATTATACTGTTAAATGTCTGCGTAAAATTCATAACTTCTACATACAGACTCTGTTTTCGTCTGTCTTTTTACCGTTGAGTTCCTATTAATGAGATCTTCAATTCTCATTTAGGTCGCGTAGGCCAAAAACCGCTCGATCTAAAATTCTAGTTTCGGGCTGTGCATTGCTAAGCCAAATCTTAGAAAATTCATAACTTCATCATACAAAGTCAGATTTTTGGCGTCCTTTTTTTGTATGTTCTCGGTTTAACGTATACTACAACTTTTGTGTAGATTTCTAAGGCTAAAAAATCCTCCATCGTAAATTCACTATTTACGTCTCCTGGTGTCGTGTCGGTTTTGCCGTAAAACTTCGACGGACCATAACTTCTTCATTATAACTCGGATTTTGGCGTTCTTTATATGTATGGAACCCTTAAGATGTATTCTACAACTTGGTTAAGATTATTTATTCTAAATAATCTTTTGTTGAAAAGTCGTTTTCGACCCCTATTATCTCTAAATTGACTAGCCCGGATCTACGGGAGTTACAATTATTCCCCCCTTAGGATGATTACGACCCGGAATCGTCAACGAAACAGGGCTCACATGATGACTCCATACATTATCTCTTCATCTTAAGTAATAACCGTAACTTTGATGTTTCTTTGAACGAGTATCTAACTCTAAGACTTCCTGATTGCAGGCAGTGCTCGATCTTGCACTTGCTCTCTATCTCACGTTAGACTCCAAATTATGACCTTCAAGTCACAATCTCGATCCTTACTTGAGATTGCTTCTTCTTCTTAACAAACTTAAGATAAATTATTTTATTACTACAATGGACCGATGTGCCATATTCTAATGACTTATCATCGTATGTTCCCATGCTTAGACTCAGGTCTCTTAGAGTCTTCCAGAACAGACTATACATTTCTTCATGTTCTAATCACATCTTAAGAGGTAGCATTTCTAGCTACAAGCAACTATCACGATACCTCTACTGATCGCTTTGATTATCTTTTATTTCAATCTTCCGCCTTAAGTCAGATGCTACATCAAACTTGGTTCTCTGAACCACGTAACATACTTATCGTAGTCGGACTCAATTCGATATGACCACTAGGGTCAGAATAACAATCATCCTCTTATTCATTACCAAAATGATGGTAATGACATATTTGAATAAAACGGTATCAATTACTAGCTTATTGGTAACCTTGTGACTTTCCCTGATCCCAACATGAGTCATGTGCTTCCGGTAGTATAGGCCTCTAATACCTTTCACACCTACTCATACTCGTCCCAAATATTGTCTCGCTGTTCACCCAAGTCACCATACAAGAAAATCACATAACAACTTGACACATTAGATAACAAAACGATGGTTTTATATTATTCCTTGAAATGATTACATAGGTGTTCAAGTTCAACCTATACTATGCCTTTAATAGGCTACACCACATGTTACTATTTACACGGCTACTTCATAGATCCTCATTCCTGATCCCTTTCATTTCCATCTTCTTTGTCAATGATCATATGGAACGATCTTGCCTTCGGTTTCGGTGGAATGTTTCACCTCTTTCTTCTTCGGGCAATCCTTAGCAACGTGCCCTTCTTCACGACATTCATAACACACCCTTTTGCTGGCGGTGCACTCGTTGGCGTAATGTCCGGTCTTCCCACACTTGTAATAAGTCACTTCCTCGCTACATTTCCCGAAGTGCTTCTTCTTGCACTTCTCGCACCCTTTCACTTTGTTTCCTCCTTCGCTAAACTCCTTTGAACCAGACTTGATCTTCTTATTGGGCCTCGTAAACCCCTCAAACTTCCTCTTTTCGCAAACCTCAATCTTGTTGGCAACTCTTCCCTTAATCATATCCTCTACAGACTTGGCAGCCCAGATAGCTGCCTCCAGAGTAGGTGCCTGACGCACTGGCACAACATACTCATATGGAAGTCCTTTTGTGTACTTGTCGATTTTCGTCAGCTCATCCAGAACAAGACGCAAGGCGAACTCTATCTTCTCTGTGAAGTTGTTGGTGTATTCATCAATTGACATGCTTCCTTTCTTCAAGGTCATGAACTGGTTCTCTAGCTCGAGCAGGTTTGGGCTGAGTAGTACTTGCGTTTGAACTACACCAAAAACTTTGCCCATGTCAGTTGTAGGGGCTCATTAGGGCTCAGAGTCTTCCCCAGGGTATTCCACCAACGCACAACACCTCCTTGGAATTGACGTACTATAAAGGTGGTATGTAACTTGCCTCTGCAACCACACGTCATGAAAGCTAACTCCATCTCCGAGATCCAATCCATGACTCCGATCGGATCTACTTTTCCAGTGAAAGTCGATGGCTTGCAAGTCAGAGAATCCTTGTACTTTCATCCATTCCTCTCGACTCCGTCATACTAGTTGTTTTTTTCGAACTATTGGTGGGTTAGCTTAACCAACGGTCCCACTATAGTTCCCTCCTTCTGACTGCCCATTGTTCAATTCGGGCTGTTCAACTAGCATTGTAGGTCTGTCCCTATTTCATGCAACATCTACCTCATCTCTTCCCGTTGTTCAGCCAACATAGCCTGTATCATGGCTTGTACTTCAACCATTGTAATTAGCTCAGGAGCATCTGCTACAACAGGTATTTGTACCTCCCTCTAGCCGCCACCATTCACCTCTTCAATCCCCGGCGTCGTTGCTACCTCCGACAACCAATCACCGTAGCCTTACCGCGACGCTTCCGACGTCGCGTCGCCACTGTTCTTGTGGAAGACCAACCGTCGTCGGATGTTAGTCTGTTGTGGCTGACAGCCTCCCCGGTCATTGACGCCACTGTTGCCACTCTGTTGAAGACCAAGATTCGCCATCTGCCACCGTGAAATGGAGGCTGAGTTCAAGGACTCATGAAGCTGAAGTGTTTTTGGGTGTTTTTCCATTATTAGTGTGGTTTTATGTGGTCGAAACTCTCGAGAACAGTCACCACCACCACCGTGAGGTGGTGGCTGCCACCAATTACCACCACTGGCCACCACAAGGTGGCTGTGTGTGTTTTTTTTCACTTTTAGTGTGTTTATTTTTGGGTTGTAAATGTAATTTGAAAATGGAATAATAAAAGAAATTGAAAACCACCACCTTAGGGTGGTGGCTGCCACCTCCTGCCGCCACCGGCCGCCGTGCCGGGTGGCAGTGTGCTTGCCTTGTTGAGTTTGATTCGTTTAGGGTGCTTGAAACCCTAATGGGCCTTGTAAGCCCTAACAGACCCTAATTGACCCAGTAAAACACTAATGGGCTTAATGATATTCTAGTGGGCCTAATAGGCCCAATAAAGCCCTAATTGACCTAAAATCCCAACAAATTGATAAATGAGCTAGTATTTGGGTTGGAAACCCTAATTAGGGTTTAGAAAACCCTAATGCCAATAAAACCCTAATTTTGAGAATTATCGGGACACACATGGGAATTATTTAATAACTTGAAATATTAAATAATAAACATTGGCAGAAATTAATCTAAGCAATATTGTACTTAGTGGATTAAGTCCTTAGTGGGTTAAGTCCTTAATAGGTTAAGTGAGAAACACTTAACCCTAATAGTCATTTTATGTGATATCCTAATTTCACTTGGGTTTATTGTTGGGCCTTGATGATTGGAATATTAATGGGCCATCCAAGATCAAGCAAATGAATTAGAATAATTAATGGGCTTTGAGGTAAGGCCCATATGAGGAGTTTGGCCCAATTTGGAAAATTGGGCCATAGATGGGCAACAGTTTGGGCCTTTATGATTATGTGATATTGGGCCATTAGAATATTGAATGTTGGACTGGACTAAATGGTTGGGCCTTATGGTAAGACCTTGTAATGGTTTGGGCCCAATTTGGAAAATTGGGCCATATGTTGGGCTTTGACTCATAGCTGACTTTTGGGACTTTGGATTGGGCCTTGGGCTTGAATAAAACTAAGTTAGCGGTAAAGTAGTATTTAATCCCAAGTATGTATTTATGGTTATGTGTTGGAACCCAATTATTAATTGGGTGATGTTTTGATGTTGACAGATCGGGAATCTGTCATCCAGCAGTTGGGGGTTATGTCTATGGGACTTCAGCAGTGTGAGGTGAGTTACCTTCCAGTAGGGGTGGGACTAAGGCACCCATGTCGACCTACCAATAGGTGATTATGTTTGAGATGATTGTCTTTTGTGATAATTATCTGTTTTCCATTATTTGATATGCTTATTATGCTGGGATGCTATGAGATATGTGTTAGTAGTATTAGGGGTGCAATAGTTCCCAGTTACTAGTTGAAAGATACTGAAGACGGTTATCGGTTGAAAGATACCGAAGGGGTGGAAAAAACCCATGCATGCCTAGCAGTATGTTTATGATATGTTATTATGTGACTTGTATGGTTATGATATGCCATTATGTGAGCAATATGTTTATGATATGATATTATGTGACCAGTATGGTTATGATATGCCATTATGTGATTCAGTATGTTTATGTTATGTTATCTTGGAACCAATATGTTTATGACATGTTATTATGTGATAGTGATAGGGGTGAAATAGTCCCCAAATACCGGTTGAAAGATACCGAAGGAGAGGTTAGCTCCTGGTTACCGGTTGAAAGATACCGAAGGGGAGGTTAGCTCCCGGTTACCCGTTGAAAGATACCGAAGGGGAGGTTAGTTCCCGACTATCGGTTGAAAGATACCGAAGGGGAGTCCAACTCCCAGTTATGCCAGAAAGATACTGAGGGATAGGCATTATGTGGTATGATGGGGGAACTCACTAAGCTTCGTGGTTACGGTTTTTAGTTTTGGTTTTAGGTACTTCGTTTTCAAAGGATGGGAGTCGCCTCGATCGCAGCGCATCACACCATGTTTTCCGCACACGAGATCCTTGGGATTATACTCTGATATGGTTTTATGATACTATGTTTTGATTATTGATACTTTGGTTTTGACATGAGATATTATTAAAAATGTTTTTATACTAATGGTTTTATGTAATAACTTAATTAAAACGAAATTTTTGGCCTGTATTTTTGGTATGTTACAGTTCGGATAAATATCTCACTTTTGGATATGATCCAACATATCCCTCGGTATGCTAAATTTCTTAAAAACTTTTGTAACTCAAAGAAAAAAAAATGAAATTTAATCAGATTGTAAAAGCTGGAAAAAACATTTCTTTAATTCTGCAAAAATGTTTGCCTCCAAAGTGCAAGGATCCGAGAATTTTCTCAGTTCCTTGTAAATTAGGTAACCTTGATTTTCCAAAAGCCATGCTTGTTCTAGGTGCTTGATTCAATGTCCTTCCCTATTCTGTTTTTGAAAAATAAAAAATGGGAACGTTACAAAAGACCAGAATAATTATACAGTTGGCTGACCACTCGATAGTACACCCAAAAGGTGTGCTGGAGGATGCTCTTGTGCAAGTGGATAATCTACTTTTTCCTGCTGATTTTTACATTTTGGACATTAGGAACTTGGACACTTCAGATACAAACTCTATTATTTTGGGAAGGCCATTTATGAAAACTAAAAAAAAAATCATGTTTTTAATGGCATAATTTCAATGGAGTTTGATGAGGAGGTTGTTAATTTTAAAATTAATAATGATGATTTTCCTTCTGAAAATATTTCTGTAAATTATCTTCGTACCAACAATCATTTATTTGAGGGCTACTATAAGTTTTCTAATGTCTCTGTGCAAGAAACATTTGTAGACAGAAACTTATCTGCCACATCAGAAGAGTTGGAAAAAGGAAAGCTTGGGGTAAAAGAGGAGGAGCTGAAATCTGCTGAGGAGGAATCATATAAAATTTTGAGAAGAAATAAAATTTTGAAAAAAAAGGTGGGAGAGGTGAAATCAGAGATGCATCTGAAAAGAAAAGAAGCTGAGAATTTCGATGAGAAGATTTTAGGAAAGAAAAAGAAGATCAGAAAGAGAAAGAAGAAATCAAATCATCTGAAAAGCTTACCTGAAGACAATATGAATTCCTTTCTAGTGTGCTAAACATGTTCCACATCCATCCATCTTGCCATACTTGAAGGGATTTGGAGTCACAAGAAAAAGAGTTGAGCTTCAAACAAGTCCTAACCATACTAGTTAGTTAATCTGGTTGGGCAAAGTCGAGCCAACGACTTTAAAAATATGGGGCTTTCCGGGAGGCAACCCGAGGATTAGATTTTTAGTTTTTATGCTTTCAATAAAGAGATGGTCACAGTTCCAAGCAAGCTGAGGGAAATCAGAGGATCTTCAAAGTTGTTGAAATTCAGATTTTTTGCCACATTGTCGTCAAAATCAGATTTCTGCAACCTTAACAGGTATATTCTTTCCTAGCTACACCTTTTTTTTTTTTTTTTTATATTCTTTATTGACCTGTTCATTCCGCTCTGATCTTTGAGAACAATGCATTATTTTAAGCTTGAGGAGGGGGTTAGTCTAAAAAATTGCATTTTTTTGTTAAAAATTTAAAATTTTTAGTTTTTCATTTAAAATTTTCAATTTCTTTTTAGCATTTTATTCTTTTGCATTTGCATATAAAAAATTTGAAAAATCCTAAAATATTTTATATACCTTTTTTTTTTCTTTTTCTGCATTCATAAAAAAACCCCAAAAAGATTCTATTTCTAGTTATTTTAGTTTCATTTTATTTTATTTTTCGCATATTAACAAAAAAAACCGAAAAATTAAATTTTTTTATATGTGATGAGAATATTATTTACATTCGATAACTCCGTGAAGATGGAAAATGAAAGTACGAAGCGGAAAATGAAAGTACGAAGTGACTGGGTTGTTACTGGAAGTGTAGAATCAGTTGTCATAACTAGAGACCCAAACACCGTAATTTGAGACCCAGCCCTAGATAATTAAAAAATGGCATAATGAAATGTTTTTGCGGGTGGTAATAACAGCTTTGGGATGATTTACTTTTGAATGTTTAAAAAAAATCTGCATCGACAACTCTGTACGCCCAAAACATGGAACTACTTGTTGATACACGTTGCCCTCGTGGTAATAGAGATCCCTTATACCAGATCCACACAGTCAAGAAGGAAGAAAGGGTACAATTGTCATATCCAGTACCCAAACCAAAATTCAAAGAACTTAATCGAAAAAATTTCAAGAAATTCAAAAGTTGATTGAAGAACTTAAGCTAAAAACAAAGATACAAATTCGAGTTCAATCAAATCAGAAGCCATCTCAAAGTCAAATTTGGCGAATAAAGAACTGTGTGTTATGATATTAGTGGCTCTTAGAAAAGTGAAAGCATAGGAGCTCGGCTCCTATGAGTGTGGCCCACTGCTTCAGTGAAAGTTGATTTGCCGTGATGTGTTCTTAAGGATGCGTCAATACTAGTTCTTGAGTATCTATTCTTAATGATATGAGGTCCTGGACTATGTTATTTTTGGTCTAAAAGCTAATTAAGGTGTAAAGTTTAAATAAAAGTATGGCTGGACTATTAGTTTACACCGTTTCATGATCTTCCTCGCTTTGGGAGTCTGTGATACATGAAAGGTAGCAGTATGGTCGTCTAGGTAGTAGTGATTGGAACACTCTCGGTGTAAAGTCTGATTGTATAAATAATATATAAAAAGTATAAAAAAGATTGAAATAGTTTCTTTTATTCTAAATTCTGTTAAAGTCAGCTACATCTTTCTATTTGTTTATAATGTTTTATCTTTTTCTTACTTGAGTGCAAGTATGGTTCAAGTTTGGGGAGATTTGTTAGATGCTGTTTTATGCATTTTTTAGGGTAGTTTTTATTATCATTTAGCATCATATTTTGTACATTTTCATGTCATTTGTTTAAATAATGTTCAACTCATGTCTTTTATCAGAATTCCAGTATTGCTAGCATTTTTTGCCAATTTCATATAGTTCAGGTGAAGCAGTGCTTTGGGAGCAGCTAGATGCAAATTTGGAGCCTAAAAGGAGTTTCAATTGAAGGAGTATGTTGAGGAATACTTGAAAGATTATTTGGTCAAGAAGCATTCGATCGAATTGATCACACGTAGAAACAGTCTACAATCTGAAGCTAAAGGATGTTGTTGGTAGCTTTGACCCCATGTTACAATTTTTACCATATCTCATGAACCGTAACTGTGATTATTGAGATTCAAAATGTTACGAAAACTACACACAATTTGGCACAACTTTCATGTTTGTGAAAAAGGAAAAATTTGCGATTGCATGGCCCAAAAATTCGATCGCATGTATGATAACATGTTTTTCTTGCGATTGCATGTTTGCCACGAAGCTTCCCTGGGTCAAAATAAGTCGTCTAGAAGGGATCTGAAGTAAAGACTCAAAACATGCGATCACAAACTATGTACATGCGATCAAAACTTTGCTAAAAAAAGCCTAGAAATAATATTCTACTTCATTAAACAGGCTTGAGACGCGTTTTCTTAAAAACATGCGATCACATGTATTGCCGTTTTTCCTGCTGTGCTTATAAAAAGACGCGAATGACATTCCATTAGAGGAATTTGGTACCCTAGTCGATTCCTAAAGTTCCATACGACGAAAATACGATTTTGGAGGTTTTTCTTCTCCAGTTTTAACAATTTCTGAAGATCTAAAGACTATAGATCATCTCCTTCAATTAGATTAGTAAGATTAGTTGTTTGATGTTTCTTTTCATCTATTTTGATCAGATTTTATCCATGTCTAGCTAAATCCTTATTTTCAGTTCTGCATCAGACTAGTAATTTTCATGTGATCAATCATTGGATCTGGATTTTGACTTGTGTTTCTATCTAGATACTTTAGTTTTGTTCTTAATGAATGTTTGGTTTTAAATTCTTGTTAGTCTGATCACCTAATTAGGGTTTAATCATTCCAGTTACCAAGTTAATAGAACACATAATTGTTCTAATTAATTGCTAATAAGTAACAAATAATAAATCGTTTCCGTGCTTAGGATTTGAGATTATTATAAACTGAACAATAATATCTTTATGCTTCCGAACTAGTGAGAAGTACTGGATATTGTTGGGAATTTTACAAAGAACTTAATGCAATTTTTTTGATTTAATTAAGAGCTTGTTTAATTCAACATTAAAAATTTAGGGTTAATTGAAGAGCTTGTTTTTATTAACTAGCTTAGGTAAAAGAGATTATACTAGAGCTTGTTAGTTTTTCTCAGTACCAACTTAGATAGAACGCATCTCAAATAATCAGATCTCAGTTAGTTGCATGATTAGGAAAATCGCAGTTGAGCTGAAATCGTTTTTAATATTGATTTTCTTTTAATTTAATATCACTGCAAATTTTAATTTTCTATTTAGTTTAATTCAAAACCCCCTTTTAATAATTTACTTTTGACTGGAATGTGCCTGATGAATTAAAGGATTGACCGTTAAGCTGTGTCCCTGAGGATTTGACCCTGTTTCCCTGTGCTATATATTTATTGCAACAAGTAGTGATAAATTTACTTGTTTAAATCGGCCGCGACAACTGGGATTAACAGATTGGCGCCGTTGCCGGGCACAATGCGCTTTCTAATAGTTTTATGCCAATAATTTTTCATGTAACAACCCAAAAATCAAGTGTAAAAATTTCATTTTTTAATACAGTCAAAACACATATATCTTATAAATCGAAGCTTTCGAAAATCTTTGCTAATTAAAACATTTATCAGAGTTCATCCCAAAATCACATATTGCGGAAAACATGGGTGTATGCACTGCGATCAAGCCGGGCCATTCCTTTTCAAACCGATGATACCTGAAACCATAAAAAAAACTATAAGCATGAAGCTTAGTGAGTTCCCCAAAACACCCCACATAATCAAATCAACCATATCAATTGCATAAACCATGCATATACACATATAAGGATGCCATGGAAACCATCAGAGGTCTTATACACATAATCACAGATATCATACTAATTGCATAAACCATGCATATAAACATATAGGGATGCCATGGAAACCATTCAAGGTCTTACACGAAGTGCCACTGGAAACCCCCACGTGGTCTTAACTACCTGCCATGGGAACCCCCACATGGTCTTCATCTGCTACCAATCAAACCATACATTCAAACATATAAGCTAAACATGCAAACATATAAGGATACCCTATAAACCATCCAATATCTTATATCGGGTGCCACTGGAAACCCCAACAAGATCTTAACTACCTAGCATGGGAACCCCCACATCGTTTTCACCAACTACCACATGAACCCCCTACATGGTCTTCACTAACTGCCATGTAAACCCCCACATGTTGTTAGCTAACCAATGAAATATCATGCAAACTAAACATACAAGCATACGAAGATGCCATGGAAACCATACAAGGTCTTACACCGAGTGCCACTGGAACCCCCACGTGGTCTCAACCAATGCCATGGGAACCCCTCACATGGTATTAGATTGGAATGCCATGGGAACCTGATGGGTTTAGAGCAATACGTCAATCCTATGGTGTACATGCAAACCCTAATAGCTTTTGGATCTAGTTTGTCTAATGAACATGCAATTGAATATCCAAAGCTATAAACCCTAGATCTGTCATATAAGAACTGAAATAAGGGTTTAGTAATTACCTTTGAATGTTATATTGTAATAACAATCAATTCCTTGCTTTGATTGGCTTCAAAAAGCTTAGTGCCTCAAGTGCTGCACCTCTAATAGAGTCACAAACACCACTAACCAACTTGGATGAAGAGGATAAGAGAGGAGGCTGCCCAAAACGTCTAGTACCCTAGAGGAAGACTTGTCCACGTTTTTGGGGCATAAGGGACCTTTATACACATGTAGGCTATTAGGGTTTTCAACTAGGAAACCCTAATCTGACTGCTTAAGCCCTAAGCAACCTATGGACCCCTTTAACATATCCCTTAGACGATTTCTAATGGGCTTGCCATAGAATTCGTCCAACCTATATATTATTAGGTGATCCATAGCCCAATTATAATTATCTTATAACTACAATTCCAGTCCCCTAAGTTTAATTAATCTCTTTTAGCCACAAAACTAATTCTTAATTAATTCTTGACTAATATTAATTAAACAATATGATTTCTCCTTTAATATATTATTCTCATAATATATTAATATATCATATTTAAATTTTTCTCTCCTTAAATCATCCTACATATTGCTATGGTGAAGGCAACCCAAAAGGACCATGCTCATAATCGGGTCAAGTATATACCAAAATAGTTATGGACTTAGACACTAATCCAACAGTCTCCCACTTGGATAAGTCTAATAGCTATTTTCTGTATGACTTCAGAATCTGATCAACAATCGTAGCTTTCAAAAGCCGCTGTCAACTTTGATCTTATCAGATAATGTGTTCTTTAGATAAGGGATCATATATTCCTCCATTCTCAAGATATCGTATAGACATAAGACATGAATTTCAATCATTCTCTCTATATTGTTTTCCTGACTTCCGATTTATGACGACTGACAACAGACTACAATTGAACACATCAACTTAGTCCCAACTTGGCCAAGCGCTTAGGTGACATCACTAAATCATCGAGGGGCCCACAGATATCGCTTTTATTCCACTTTGGTTAAAAGGAATGGATAAACCTCAACTCAAATTCTCGCTTGCATTTACTGACTGAATCACACACAACAATAAGTTTTATAACACCAAGTTACTGGTGTGTTTACTTATTATCAATGTGCAACCGACCAACAAATAACAACTCTCACGTCTCGGTTTCAAGAATATACAATATTATCGTCTCACTAATCACTCGTGATAAATCCATGAAGTGATCCAAGTGAGCGTGGGTTTAATCCAATACTCTAATCTTATCAAAGCCCTCATGAACTCTGCAGCAAACTTGTGCCATGTCTAAACACTTCAGACAGTCTACAGACAAATTCATGACAGTCTTCCTTCATACATACTCCCAACGTATGACCGACTGTGGATGTTTGAATAACCTAGTTATTTTGGAAGTCAAAACATGCAAACTGAAACATAACAATAATCCTTAATCCTATATGGCCCCAATCTGTGAGAGTAAATAAAACACTTCTATTTATCCACCATATTGATTACTCATTATTTATCATTTAATGTTTCGGATAATCAACTCATTACATGAATAACAACAATCGTCCCATGCTCCAATCATGCACACTTTGTTTCCTATGGTCCATGCTTTGTGAACTAGATCAATTGAAAAACTTTTCCAATGATGCTCATTTCACAATTCCCAATTCTTATCATTTGCGTACACACAAGGAGGTTCTTTGCTACTATTAGAATATGCTAGATTCTAACATTTTATCCAATGATCCTTTCGCAAAGTCATAGCACAAAATTCACCAAGACTTGGCTAATGAAATTACAAAGTACTCTCTTAAAAATTGTTACAAGACAATTCCATAGACATGAAGTCTCACATTCAAAGCACATTCCTTTGAACATCCTTCTTGCATAGAAGTTTCTAATCTAGACAAAAACTCTCAGTATCCAACTCCTAATATGGAAACATTTCCATATTTCCCATATGACAACTCATTCTTAATAAAATCTTATCTATTAATAATAATGTCGATACGGTCCATCCAATACCATACTTCCAACTACTCACAAACGACCAATCCTCAGTGAACTTTGGATCATCCTTTGATAGTTGTTTAATTATTTTAGTCAAAACCGATTCTAATCCTTTTTCCCTCTTAATGCGCTGGACATTTGGAAAATTTTAGAATGGTCAAATACTATAGCATTTGCAATCGATCCTATACCTGAAGCCTATGGGACACGATGCATAATGTCTTACATAAAGATATGATACTTTATCAATCTTCTGCCATAATATTTTATGTGTCACGTTCTCACAATTCAAATTATGAAGAGGGATGCCGTAATCATAATCGAAATTTGAGAACACACTATGTATTATTTGACTAAATTTATTAAAATTTATCAATCCAAGCTTTAGATTTTGAAACGAAGTATAATATTCTCTCCCTTAATTATAGCAAAACAACTTTTCAACCCATGCAACTTTGCAAATTGAATCTTTGTTTTTCTATAATTAATATTGCTAACTTGCAATACTCTCCATAATAATCATACAAGCACAAAACTTATGCTCCCACTATCATGATGATTATTATCTTATAAGCATAACACTTATGCTCCCACTAGCTTTGACGTGTATTCAGAAAAAACTAAACTTCCAGAAACAATACCTATTGAATTTCTAAAGGTCATGTTTCTAATAGCAGATGCTTCGATAAGCCTTTATCTAAGCTTCTTAACCTTATACACCTTTTCCTTAGATAGCTCATATGTGTGTCTAAACAATTTAGAACTTATGTTACTAAGTTCCAAATGTTCAAACTAATTGCTAAATCTCACAATTCGAACTATGGAAAGGGATGCCGTAACCATAATCGAATTTGAGAATACAATTTTCACAATCGCTATCTTTTTAAAATCTCTCTTAGTGAAAGCATTTCCTCACAGTCATTTTTATGAATGAGGGAATCTTATGACACTTAGATTTTATGGTGTATGGTTCCTATCCATGTGAATTTGCCAAAACCAAAGTTTGTGACAAATCCAAACTCATATGGACTGAACTTTCTTAATCTTGATTTCTTGCCTTATGGTAACACGAGTGCCCACCATGTCTTCCAAGTAGTTTACCAAGTTATCCTTACATATCAATGTACTTTCCATTGATCAAGGTGCTTTGTCTTTATGCATTCAAATGAGAAGTCATAGAACTCACATGCATAATTAACTTAATTGGAATGGCACAGAAACAAAAATATATCAACGCGATAGGTTGTAAACCTCAAGTCGTGTGCTAGTGATGATCGTTAAGGTTTATTTTTGATTTGTTCTTGAAATCTTTTTCAAGAAACATTACAACTCCCACTGACTCCTTGACATATAAGGTTCTCTTATCAAGAAGCATTTCTTGACAAACAAATATTCAAGAGTTAGTGTAGCTTTTATCAAGACAAAACACTTCACAAATTGGTCTTAGTTGGTCTTTGTCTTATCCAAGACAACACAACTTACCAACTTCAAATGTGCAAGAATAGAAAAACTTTTCCAAATTCCACATTTGTTGAGTGTTATAAACCTACTTAAGACTTGTCACTCAATTTGCAATCTTGGAGTATAACTCGAAGATTCGATATTGGAACGAAGTATGATTGACTTCTTGATTTAACCAATTCCACAATTCCCGATTCCTCTTCTTAGACATACAAATGTACTAAGACTCACTTAGAGAATCAATTGAGATATGTTTCTTAATCATTAAGACTTATCATAAAACACAATAAAAAGTACTCTCCCTTCTTCTTAGAATAGAGAAACTTTTATCTTTCTGCCTACTTGATTCTTCTTTATTCGTTATGCTATTCATTAAAACTCTTTCAATCAACTCAGAATTACACTTAATCATATTTACTAAACTTTTAGAAAATCATGATGAATATCTTATCTCTCTTTGTGGTGGATTTGATCAACGCACAATCTAGTGTACTCGATCTACTAGTCCTTCACTTGACACTTTGTCAATGAATTAGTATAATTTCCAAATATGAAAGTTTTCATTCATCACGCAACCAAGTTGTATGATTCCAAGTTTCTGTCCAATTGAAACTTGGGCGATGAGAAACTCTCCCTATTTGGTGAATTCTTGACATCTCCACAAATAACATAATCAAGAATCAAATCCATTATTTCTAATAATAGAAACCTTCAAACATCAATTTTTTATACTTGCCATTGCAAGGATAAATAAATAAGATAAAATCAAAATTCATTTTATTGTGGGAAAATTTGTCCTTACAATGCAATTCAATTGAAAAACTATGTTATTACATATTTCTTAACAATCTATTCTAACTCCAAGTAGTAGCTCAAAAATCCAATCTTCAAACAATGCGATCGAAATCCACTTTCTTCATGATTAGATTCAGCTCACTTCTTCCCTTAAGCTTCCTCTCTTTTCTTCGATCCTACAAAACATCAAAATGTAATCTTATCACATCATGTATTAAGAATCTAGAATAGGAACTTAAAAGAGTTAGTTAATGGATTTTACCTGAAGCAGAGCCATATGTCTTGACTCTCCCATCTCTTAGATCTCTCAGGTAGTTAGGGCAACTTCGTCTACAATGCCCCTTCCCTTGGCAATAAAAGCAAATGGACTCCTTTGGCACAGCACACCAGATAATCACAAACTTAGTTCTTTCTGGACTTCCAATGTTGCCAGTGTCCATTGAAGTTTGGGAGTTTGATTCACCAGACAAATTTGCTTGACCAGCACACCAAATCATTGCTAATTTAGCAGCTATAAGCAAATAGGTGAGATCAAGGAGGGTTACATCGTGATCCATCATATAGTACTCTTTAACGAACTCACTATATGATTCAGTAAGTGACTGAAGAACCCAGTTAACAACCAACTTACTTGAAATCCCGACACCCAACATGCTTAACCTATCAATGTGTGACTTCATCTCCAAGACGTGTGCACACACAGGTTTCCCATCTTTGTGTTTACTTGCCAAAAGGGCTTGAGTGAGCTTGAACATTTCAAGCCTTTGAACTTGTGGGTCAGGGAGAACAATTAGAGGAGGTGCTGGAAGTGAAGCATGACTATCATTTCCTTGATCGTATCTCGAAACGTCATCTTTATTTGGAAAGCTTGTTCCAAAGGATTTGGGAAGACCATTGTAAGATTCAGACATCTACAAAATGGGAGAAAATTCAAGTTAAGTTGATTAGAATTCTTGATGTAACACCCAAATGAAACATCAAGCTAAGATCCAATACAATACTTTACAACCTAGAAGAGGGATGCCGTAATCTAGTCGCAGAATATTTGAAGGTAGGTAAATGATGATTTACCAATTTCCACCATGAAAAACGAAAAGGAAGTTTAAGTTTTAAATGAATTGAAACTCCTAGATCTTTTGAGATTCATTGAACTTTTCAATGGCATGTTTAATCTCGATTATGCCCTACTATTTGTGACTGGGATGCCGAGGATCACAAACAAGGTATGAATAACCATACAAATCACGTGGTGAACCCAATGCAACTATCACCTAATCAATGTGTCGGTTAGCCACACACGCTCCATTGATCTATGATAAGCATCGAGCCACCATTCGCAACTAATGTCATCCCCAAATCAGTGTGCCGGTTAACCACACACGCTCCACTAACGTTTGACAAGGGTATGAAGTGTAATTCCATGGGTTAGCATATAATTTCACATTTTGCCCAAAGTAACTATGATTTGGGAATTTGAAAAGCATTTAGTTACTTGTGTACTTCATTATACTTATAATGGAAGGTTTGTGTCCTATCCTACCCGTTCGGCTAACGACCCTCCACTAGTCAAGAGTGCGGTGGGTATGAGTGGATGCCCATTCAATCGCCATTTTATAGGCAATTTCCTTAAACACCCCTTATAGACCAGCTTCATGAATAAGACCTACTAACGGTAAGACTGACTGTTTACTCATACATATATATAATATTAGACTTTTAATGTTATATATAGTATAGGGTGTATTTTACACTTTTAAAATACTAGGTGGTTTAACTTAGTAAATTATCCCTTTAATTTAATTAAATGTAAACCAAAACTTTATGGATTTATTAAATCACTTTTAATTATACACTTTAATTAATTAATAAAACATAAGGGTGTGATTTGAACTTTTCAAATTACTAGGGTTTTAGAATTTAACATTTCAAAATTAAACTTTTAATCAATTTTTAAATTCCAAAACTTGAGGGCAAGTTTTCAAACATTTCAAAACATTAGGGTTTAGAATTTAAATATTTCAAAATTAAACTTTTAATTAAAAAATTTAAATTCCAAAACTCGAGGGCATGTTTTGAAACTTTTCAAAACATTAGGGTTTAACTTATTTAAATTTCATAAACAAAACTTTTAAGTTCAAATTTAAACTTTAAAACCTAAAGGGTGCAATTTGAAACTGTTTCACAAGATAAGTCAAATCTAAATTACAAATAATCAATATTTATCTAATAAAATAAAAGATTATCTAAATTTTGACAATTATCTTCTATTTTGGTAAGGATATTCACCCAAAATAATAAAAATCGGATTTTAAGAATAAAAAATGTTTACGGTAAGTATCCCAAGCCAAAACAACAAGAAAATCGCGAAAACAACCTGCCAGACCCGCTGACTCGTCGAGTCTGGACCTAGACTCGTCGAGTACAGACGACTCGGCGAGTTCACCAAGTGACTCGGCGAGTCATGCATGCAGAAGCCAAAAAATTTCGATTTCAGTCAAAGTTCGATCAATTAAGCATCAAATTCACTAGCAAACAGTCCTAGGCTCTGATACCACTGATGGGTTTAGAGCAATACATCAATCCTATGGTGTACATGCAAACCCTAATAGCTTTTGGATCTAGTTTGTCTAATGAACATACAATTGAATATCCAAAGCTATAAACCCTAGATTTGTCATATAAGAACTGAAATAAGGGTTTAGTAATTACCTTTGATTGTTATATCGTGATAACAATCAATTCCTTGCTTTGATTGGCTTCAGAAAGCTTAGTGCCTCAAGTGTTGCACCTCTAATGGAGTCACAAACACCACTAAGCAACTTGGATGAAAAGGATAAGAGAGGAGGCTGCCTAAAACGTCTAGAAACCCTAGAGGAAGACTTGTCCACGTTTTTGGGGGCATAGGGGCCCTTCATATACATCTAGGCTATTAGGGTTTTCAACTAGGAAACCCTAATCTGACTGCTTAAGCCCTAAGCAGCCCATGGAGCCCTTTAACATATCCCTTGGACGATTTCTAATGGGCTTCCCATAGAATTCGTCCAACCTATATATTATTAGGTGATCCATAGCCCAATTATAATTATCTTATAATTACAATTCTAGTCCCCTAAGTTTAATTAATCTCTTTTAGCCACAAAATTAATTCTTAATTAATTCTTGACTAATATTAATTAAACAATATGATTTCTCCTTTAATATATTATTCTCATAATATATTAATAAATCATATTTTAACCTTTCTTTCCTTAAATCATCCTACATATTGCTATGGTGAAGGCAACCCAAAAGGACCATGCTCATAATCGGGTCAAGTACATACCAAAATAGTTATGGACTTAGACACTAATCCAACAGAACCCCCAATGGTCTGACATCCAATTGCCTCGGAAACCCCCGGGTCTTCCATGCAAGTATCACAAAAGCAGCTAGCATATCATATATCACATAATCAACAACAACAAACATATCACAAAATAGGCCATGGGAACCCCCACATGGTCTTCGCATAAATACATAACATACTGACAACACATTCCCAAATAACCACTACATGCAAGAGTCATGAAGACAACTGGCATACTACATATAACTGAATGCCATGGGAACCCCCGCATGGCCTTCACATAGATAGATAATGTATCAATGACATATCCGCAATAATCATCACAGCTAGGTAAATGGGCTGGCCTTGGTGCCTTCGACCTATTGGTATGGCGAGGATACTCATCTCACACTGCTAACGTCCCATGGATAAACTCTAGCTGCTGGATGACAGACTCCCAAACTATCCATATCAACACAACACCCAATTAACAATTGAGTTCCATACTATAATACTTAATCCATATATAGGGTAAAATGACCATTCTACGCTTGGCCCAGTATGATCCAAAACTGAGGCCCAGGCCCAAAACAAAAGTTGAGCACTATAATGTCCTTAAATCCATCAATGGCCCAATTTTCCAAATTAGGCTCCAAACCCTAACATCCCTTACTCTAATCCTATAATCTCCTTCATTATAATTTGGTTTACTCCAAGCACCCCTTGGGACTAAGTTGCCTAAAGTCAAAGGTCAAAGTCAAAGTCAATGTCATCAGTCAAGGTCAACAGTCCATGTTGACCTAACTCGTCGAGTGCATCTAGCAACTCGTCGAGTTCCTTCAGTGTTCAGAGAACTAAGAAAGACCCTAGCCAACTTGTCGAGTTATCTCATCAGGTCGTCGAGTTTGATCAGTATCCAAAAAGCGGGAAACGTGACCCAACTTATCGAGTTGCCAGGGCAACTTGTCGAGTTTCCCCTGTCTCATCATATTCAACCCCTTTCCAGTCAAATCTAAAGCCCCAAACTACGGATCATGCCTCCTAGGGTTAAGATACTGTTGGATAAGGTGTCTAAGTCAATAACTATATTTGGTATGTACTTGGCCCGACCCGGCATGGTCGATTTGGGTTGCATGGCATCATGCATTTGGATAGAAGAGAAATAACACTTGTGGTTTATTAATATATTATAAGTTATAATATATTAATAGTATTATTTAATTAGTATTGATCAAGAATTAATTAAGTGATCAAAAGATGACTAATTAAATATATGTGTTGATTATGTAAATCATCCATAACTTGTATAGTGGGCTAAAAGCCTCCATGGATTATCAAGTTGGGTTAAACCCATAGGATGCTCCATGGGAGTTACAAACCCATGGGTCATGGAAATGAAGAGTCATGTCACATTAGGGTTTACATGATGTAACCCTAGATGTGAAACACTATATAAGGAACATGATACTCACCAAAATCGGCTACACTAAGAAAAAGAGAGGGGTAGGCCGATTTTACAAGTGTTATACATTCTCTTAAGTTATTCCAAAGCATTTGGTGTTGTGTGAAGCATTTGAGGCATCACACTTAGGGTGCTACGCTCTCAAGGTTTTCAAGGAATCAAATCAACTACAAGGTATGTAATTCTAGCCATCTGTTAAATTAAAAGTTCCCCATGTATGCTAGATAGGATTATGAACCTTGGAAATCATATTTTGCATGTATGTTAGACAAACATAGATCCAAGGTTTTCTAGGGTTGGATGTACACTTAGGGCTGTTAGAATGCTCAAACCCCGTCAGTGGTATCAGTGCCTAGGCTTGTTTGTTAATACTTGATGCAAAATAGTGGAATCAATCGATTTTGAGCTGTTTGCACAGGGAACTCGACAAGTTTATGGGGAGGACTCAACGAGTCCAAGTGAAAATGCATCCAACTCGGCGAGTCGGTTCGTGTACTCGACGAGTTGGCTGGGCAGGGTGCATAATTTTGATTTTTGCTGCTGGAAATGGACTAGAAACATTACCCTAAACTGTTTTGGTGTTGTAAAACTTGTTTTAGATGGTGTAGTGGTTGTTCTAATCCATTTACAATGGCTAATATCAGTTTTTCATGATATTATGTGTTCATATGTTCTTGATACTTTGATATGAATATTCATGCTCTTATGAGTTTTTTGATAGATCATGGGAATTAGTTTTTTAAATGTTTAATTTAGGATCTTTATGTGCTTAAATGGAGCCCATAACTTGTCCCCAAGTATGGATAACAAAAAGTCTCTTTGAGTTAAAAATCATTAAAAGAACACATAAGTTATAAAATGAAGAGTACGTCTTCATTTTAATAACTCATAAGTTATGAATTTGAAAGGTTTTGTAAAGTTACAAAACTTTCCCTCAAGTTTTGGAACATGTAAAGTCACTTAATAAACTTTATTTCCATCCCCTATATTTTTAAAAGTTAAAAATCAACCCTTATACTTTATAATATTATAATTTAATTTTATATATATATATATATATATATATATATAGATGTGTGTGTGTGTATGTATATATATATATATATATATATATATATATATATATATATATATATATATATGTATGTATGTATGTATGTATAAGAGCAAGTCGTCTTACCATTATCAGGCCTTATTCACGAAGCTGGTCTATAAGGGGGGTATAAGGTTGCTGCCTATAAAATGGCAGCTTATTGGGTGTTCACTCTCACCCACCGCTTCCTTGATCGGTGGAGGGTCGTTAGTCGAACGGGTAGGATAAGGACTTATAAATTCTCATTAAAAGTATGCTGAATATTATAAAGTAACTAAATGTTTTATTAAATTCCCAATCTTAGTTACTTTAGGGAAATGTGAATAAGGTGCTAATCCATGAAATTACACTTTACACTTTGTTTAAGTCGTTAGTGGAGCGTGTGTGGTTAACCGACACACTAACCTGGACTTAACAAGGTAAGTAAAGGGTGACTTAAAGTTTATTATAGGTCAGTGGAGTGTGTGTGGTTAACAGGCACATCGATTGAGTGATGAACTTTAAGGGTAGCAAGTGATTTGCATGGTTACTTCACACCTCGTTTTATGATCCTCGGTATCCCAGTCACAAAACGTGGAGGGCACACTCGAGATTGAAACATGCCTTTGAAAAGTTCATTGAATCTCAAAAGAATCTAGGAATTTCTAAGAACCAATTAAAATCTAATAATTTATATTTCGGTTTTTGGTGGAAATGGGTGAATCGTCATTCACCTACCTTTCAAATATGTTATAGCTTAGATTACGTCATACCTCTTCTACGTTATGATATATTGCGATTGGATCCTAGTCTTAATATTACATTTGGGTGTTTTATTAAGGACAATCTTTATATCTAAACTAAATTTGTTCTCTTCTTTTCAGATGTCTTCCAATAACACTGCATTTGGCTCAAACCCTACTGGCTCCTTTTCCCTCATGAACCTACGTGAGAGGGTCATCTTCGATGGTTCCAACTTTATGGATTGGATTTGGAACATCAGGATGGTGACTCATTACGAGGAAAAGGAATATGTCCTCGATAAGGAGCTAAAGGAGAACGATGAGTCCACTACTACTCCCCAGGAGATTGCTGACTTTCGGACTCATGAAAGAGATGCCACCAAAGTGGCATGCATCATGATGGCCACCATGACAGCTGAACTCCAGAAGTCCTATGAGGACTACTACCCTTTTGAGATACACCAAGATATGATGGAAAGATACCATCAGAGTGCTCGGAAAGAGTGGTATGAAATAATCTCCTCCATGATAACAACCAGGATGAAGGATGGAAAATCTGTCACGAGCCACATTCTGAAAATGCAAAGGTATGTGGATCGTTTACTGAAGCTTAAAGTGAACTTCCAAGATGAGCTTGTAATAGACATCATTTTGCACTCCTTACCCTCGTGTTATGATCAATTCTGCATGACATACCACATGAATAAGGAAGAAGTCACACTCAGCAAACTTCAAGGCAATTAGGAAAGGTAGAGGGAAGAAGAGAAAGAGCTCTTCGAAGGGTAACAAGGCTAGGACCCTTGATGGCTCTTCTTCAAGTGGAACCAAGAAAGGTTTCATCACTCCTTCTTCTGACCCAAAAAGAGGCTGAATGCTTTTATTGCCATGAAAAGCCGCACTGGAAGCGGAATTTCCCAAAGTACCACCAAGATGTGAAGGATGGGAAAGTTAAACCCAACCATGTAGGTATTTACACTATTCTATCTAATAACTCACCATATTCTAACTCTTGGGTCCTTGATACCGGGTGTGGTATTCATATCTATTCTGATTTGTAGGGACTAAGAAGAAGTGAGAATGTGGAGCATGGAAAGATAAACTTGATCATGGGGAATAGGAAAGCTTCACCTGTTACCAAGATTGGAGTTTATTCTTTATTGCTAAGTAGTGGGTTTACTTTAGATTTGAATAAATGTAGTTATTTGCTAGAAATTGCAAGAAATATTAATTTCTTTCATGCTTTGTACAAACAAGGGTTTACCTATTCTTTTGATAATGAAATTGGTGGAATAAATGTTTTCTTTAATAGTGTTCTTTATTTTAAAGTATTACCTCGTGATGGTGTGTATGAAGTTATATCTGTTGTAGATAATCTAGGAAATAATGTGTTGTGTATTGATTCTTCTGATAATAATAACTTCGATATGGCATCATAGACCAGCTCCAAAAGGATGGAGTCTTGGAGTCATTTGACTTAAAGTCAGATGATAGTTGTGAATCATGCTTACTTGGAAAAATGACAAAGTCACCCTTCACTGGTTCTTATGCTAAGGGTGAAGGTTTGTTGGATCTAGTGCACATGGATGTGTGTGGATCCTTCAAATCTGCCACAAGGGATGCTAATCGTTATTATTTGACTTTTACTGATGATTATACTAGAGATGGTCATGTCTATTTAATCAAGAATAAGTCAGAGACTTTTGAATGGTTTAAAGAGTTTAAACAGGAAGTCGAGAATCAGTTGGGCAGGAACATTAAGATGCTTCGATCCGATTGTGGTGGTGAGTATCTTAGTACAGAGTTCCTCGACTATCTTAAGGAATGTTGGATTAGCTCACAATTGACACCTCCCAGGACACCACAGCCTAATGGTGTGGCTGAGAGGCGCAATCGAACCTTGTTGGATATGGTTCATTCCATGATGATTCGAGCTTCGCTACCAATCTCATTTTGGGGGAATGTTGCCAAAACTCCTCATGAGATGTTGGATATGGTTCACCCATATCATTAATCTGGTCCCTATAAGGAAAGTTGCCAAAACTCCTCATGAGATGTGGACTGGTAAAGTTCCTAAACTAGACCACATCAAGATTTGGGGTTGCGAGGCTTTCATCGGCTACCCACAAAAATCCTTTGGTTACCTCTTCTACAGGCCTAGTGACAATGTGGTCTTTGTAGCAAGGAAAGGTGTCTTTGGAGAGAGAGAGAGAGAGAGAGAGAGTTTATATGCCAAGGAAACAGTGTGAGGCAAATTGACCTTGAAGAAATTCAAGAGTCAAGTGGTGAAGGAACTTAAAACCCTAGCACTCAACCTGAGGAGGAAACTCCTGTTGAGCCAATTGGAAAGTCTGTACCTCTGAGGCATTCTACAAGGGTTAGGAATGCACCTGAGCATTATTATGGTTTCCATAATACTGTGGAAGGTGAGACACTTATCAGTGATGAGACATTAGTAAGTCTAGATGAACCTAACGACTATGCGAAAGCCATGGTAGGCCCCGCGTCTTCCAAATGGAAAGAGGCAATGGACAGCGAGATACAGTCCACGTATGAAAGTCAAGTTTGGAACTTGGTTGACAATGTACTATGTAACGTCCAAAATTTCAAAACAATTAAAACTTTTCAAAAACCACTCATTTTAATAACGTTGTTACAAAAGGTTTTCAATACATTATTTAACAGAGTATTTTCCCAGGTTCATATCATAAAACATCAACGCGAGAAACGGTACGATCACGCCTTTGCCTCGCCACAGACTCTTGAGAACCTGAAACATAAAACCACAACTGTAAGCCCGAAAGCTTAGTGAGATACCCCCAAAATACCAACCACATATACGCCCTTCCAGGCCACGACCTTCCGGTCCATGTGTCTCAGGGGACTTCCGTCCCTGCTGGGTAAACCTTCCGGTCCTACCCACGCCGACCTTCCGGTCCATAACACAACATATTGCCTTCTGGCCCATAACATATTGCCTTCCGGCCCATAACATATTGCCTTCCGGCCCATAGCATAAAATGCATACATAACATAACAAATCATAGGACGACCCTACATATCGGGTCACACCCCAGATCTAGCAATCATAACACATATTCATATAAGAAACCACAGACAACAATCGATCAACAAATCACATATCATAACATTACTCTAAACAAGATACCGGTCTAGCCGGTCACTAGCATAACATTGCCCTACGAATCAGTCAACATACTAAATGCATACATACGCCTTTCCAGGCCATGACCTTCCGGTCCACATAGCAATGCCTTCCGGCCCATAACATGTAATGACAACTACCCGGATTTCCATCCGATAAAAGGGTCGGCCTTGGTGCCATAAACCCTAGCGATATAGTGAGGATAACTCACCTCAAAACTGCCGACTGAACAGATAGCTCAAGCTGCTCTGATCACTGATACGATCTCCACCTCTGGACAGCCACCAATGCACTGAACTCAAACAATAACCACTGGTCAATCCTTGGTCAAAGACAAGGTCAAAGTCAACCCCTAACTGACCCTACTCGCCAAGTCAACCCTATGACTCGCCGAGTCCCCATACTCAGAACTTCACTCAATCCGCGATCTAACTCGCCGAGTCACCCCAAGACTCGCCGAGTTCAACAACTCTGAGTCCACTCGCCCATGACTCACCGATTCTCTAAGATTCCCTTTCTACACGTCGAGTATCCCCCTTGACTCGACGAGTTCCTCCTGGACGAATCGCGGGGCCACCCCGACTCAACTCGCCGAGTCTGAAGAACAACTCGACGAGTCCCCGTTAATCTTCAAGCTACTCGCCGAGTCTGTTCATCGGACTCGGCGAGTCCATGCCATGCAACCGCTCAAACTGCTTTCTAAGGTCAGAACTGCTCTGACCATTCATAGGTCTTGGCTTCCTAGACTGATTCATCACGTAAGATCCTCATTTCGGTGCTCATAATACACCCCATGACTCATAATTTACATTTTGACCTAAGGCATAAGGATTCCAATCCAAAACCTCCATTGATTCCCGAAATGCTCAGGCATGGGACATTCTGGACTTCCAAAGGTCCCAATACAGGGTTCCAACCGCTTGGGGGACTAAGGTAACACTCAATCTAGCCACAAAAGGGTTCAATAAACCCTAAATCCATAAACACATCAACATAGAAGGATGCAACTCGAAATATTACCTGAATAACGTGCTCTCTGTGTCCCTAATCCTCAGAATGTGGCTTCTCTTGTTGTTCCATTAACCAAGCCTCCTCTTCCTTGCAAAACAACACTTCCAAAATCAACAATGGTCTTCTACCTTGCTCCAGATGCTCACACTCGAATTAGGGCTTCACTCACAGGACTAGGGTGAACAATGACGGCCATAAGGCCCCTTATATATGTCCCCAAACCTGGACGGTTAGGGTTTCGCTAAACAGCGTGGACTCGCCGAGTCCATATCCGGACTCGTCGAGTCCAGTCGCGACCCCGCGACCAGATCTGCGATCCTACTTGGCGAGTCTGAGCTCCAACTCGCCGAGTCCCCTCTTAAAACACCCAAAATGATAATTATAGCGATATCTGAAATTCCGGGCTGTTACATACTAGGTCGTAAGACAGTTGGGTGCAAGTGGATCTTCAAGAAGAAGACCGACATGGATGGTAATGTACACACATATAAGGCGCGACTGGTTGCAAAGGGCTTTTGTCAAACTGCAGGAGTTGACTATGATGCGACCTTTTCAACAGTAGCAAAGATTAAGTCCATTAGGGTTCTATTAGCCATTGCTACATTTCATGATTATGAAATATGGCAAATGGATGACAAAACCGCCTTCCTTAATGGAAGTTTGGCTGAGGATGTGTGCATGAGTCAGCCAGAGGGTTTTTTCAATACAAAATACCCTAATAGACTGTGTAAGCTCGAGAAATCCATTTATGGATTGAAACAGGCACCTCGGAGATGGAATCTTTGGTTTGATGAGAAAATCAAAGAATTTGGCTTTTCAAGGAGTGAAGATGAATCTTGTGTCTATGTCAAGGCTAGTGGGAGTATAGTTAGCTTTTTGGTACTATATGTGGATGACATACTATTCATAGGAAATGACATCCCAACCCTGCAGGAAGTGAAGTCCTGGCTTGGGAAGTTTTTCTCTATGAAAGACCTAGGAGAAGCTGCCTATATTCTGGGGATAAGGATTCTGAGATACCGGAGTAAAAGACTAATTGGACTTAGTCAGAGTACCTACTTGGATTAGGTGCTGAAGAGGTTCAACATGCAGGACTCCAAGAAAGGAGAACTACCCATCCAGTGTAATGCCAGGCTGAGTAAAACTTAGACCCGAGTACGGAGGCTGAGATAGCAGAGATGAGTCGAGTACCTTATGCTTATACAGTAGGCTCGATCATGTATGCATGGTCAGCAGATATCAGGGGAACACTGGCAAGGCTCACTGGACCGCGGTAAAGAATATCCTCAAGTACATGCGGAGGACTAAGGACTGGGTCCTTACCCTCAGTGGGAGTGATAACTTGAGAGTTGTAGGGTATAGTGATGCTAGCTTTCAGACTGATATGGATAATTTCTGCTCTCAGTCAGGCTCGGTATTTACCTTAAACGAAGGATCAATTACTTGGAAGAGTTCCAAGCAGGAGACCGTGGCTGATTCAACTTGTGAATCAGAGTATATCGCATCAAGCGAGGCAATAAGGGAGGCGATATGGCTAAAGAACTTCATCGGAGACCTTGGAGTTGTACCAGCTATAAAGGAGCCAATGGAAATTTTCTGTGATAGTGAAAGTGCAGTTGCCTTAGCCAAGGAACTGTGGGATCATGGGAGATCCAGACACATTGACAGAAAATACCATTGCATCAGACATCGAATAGAAGAAGGAATCCTCATGGCAAAGAGGGTATCATCGGATGAGAACCCATCAGATCCCGTCACAAAGGGACTGAGTCGTGTTAAGCATCTCCAGCATGCTCGGAGCATAGGGCTAAAGGATGATATTAGTTTTAGTAGTTAGATAATTTTGAAATTTGTAAAGTGTAATTGACATTTGATGATGAATAAAAGTTGTGTTTGTTTATGAGTAAAGTGTTGGTATCTTTTTTCAATCGTTTACTATATTTCTTTTGCATGTTTTGACTTCCAGACTAATTATGTTTGGTATATCATATTATTCGAATTCTCCACAGTCGGTCATATGTTAGAAGTAGGTATGAGTCAAGACTGTCATGGGTTGGTTGCAGAGGTCTAATTTGTTGGACAGGGCTACAACACTCATGAGTGCTCATAAGTTCTGAGTGTTAGACTCAACCCACGCTCACTGGTATCACTTCATGGAATTTATCTCGAGTGATCGTGAGACGATAATATCATATAAGTCTTCCAACCTAGAGATATGACTTGTTGCCTATGAGTTGGTTATGCATTCATCGTACGAAACCACATTGGTAACTCGATGTTATAAAACGTACTTTTGTGTGTGATTTAACAAGTAGTAGAATAAGCATATGAGTCAAAGTTTACGTGTTCCTTCTTGGATTAGAAGCGATATCTGGGCCCCTCGATGATTTTCTTTTGACCTATGTGCCGGGCCCGGTCAGAACCAAATTGACGTGTTTAATTTAGTTCTATGTCAAACAAATCGGATATCAGGAAACAAACTGCTAGACAATAAGTAAGACATTGTTCCATGAACTTGTCAAGCTGATTTCTTGTATGATCACTTCCGAGAGATCTTGAAAGAGCTACAATTGTTGATCGGGTCCGAGAGATCTTGGATAAGTCTTAAATGGCGCATCATCATTTTCTCATTTCCGAGAGATCTTGAAAGAGCTACGATTGTTGATCGGTTCCTGAAGTCATGCTTAGAGATACAGTTATTAGACTTATCCAAGTGGGAGACTGTTGGATAAGGTGTCTAAGTCCATAAACTATATTTGGTATGTACTTGACCCGACCCGGCATGGTCCATTTAGGTTGCATGGCATCATGCATTTGGATAGACTAAATGAGAGAAATAACACTTTCGGTTTATTAATATATTATAAGTTCTAATATATTAATAGTATTATTTAATTAGTATTGATCAAGAATTAATTTGGAATTAATTAAGTGATCAAAAGATGACTAATTAAATATATGGGTTGATTATGTAAATCATCTAAAACTTGTATAGTGGGCTAAAAGGTTCCATGGATTATCAAGTTGGGTTAAACCCATAGGATGCTCCATGGGAGTTACAAACCCATGGGTCATGGAAATGAAGAGTCATGTCACATTAGGGTTTACATGGTGTAACAGTAGATGTGACACACTATATAAGGAACATGATACTCACCAAAATTGGCTACACTAAGAACAAGAGAGGGGTAGGCCGATTTTACAAGTGTTATACATTCTCTTAAGTTATTCCAAAGCATTTGGTGTTGTGTGAAGCATTTGAGGCATCACACTTGGGGTGCTAGGCTCTCAAGGTTTTCAAGAAATCAAATCAACTACAAGGTATGTAATTCTAGCCATCTTTTAGATTAAAAGTTCCCCATGTATGCTAGATAGGATTATGAACCTTGGAAATCATATTTTGCATGTATTTTAGACAAACATAGATTCAAGGTTTTCTAGGGTTGCATGTACACTTACGGGTGTTAGAATGCTCAAAACCCATCAGATACTATGTAGAGTTGCTAACTATACATCCATTCAAGGCATCAAAGGCTAAAATCACTTAATCGAAGCTTGTTAAGGGACTTAGAGCATGAAGGAGGCCAAGACTTGATAAATTTGGCAAGTTTAAGTCCCCAAAGGCCCTGAGATTTCCAAATCTAAAGCCATATCTTCATATCATGCTCAAAACCAAAAATGGTACCAAACTAGGCTAATAATGGCCATAAACTTTTATAGAAGAAGATCTACGTGATGGAAGGTCAAGGTTTCGACTTTATACCTTAAAATGGTTGCCACGGCAGAGTAAACACCGGATCTACAACCTCTCCCTTCAGCAATGCACCAACCACTTCAAGCTTCTACACATAAACACCAAAAAGGCATTCATTAAGCCCTCACACACTCAAAATGGGAGATGAGACACAATTTAGGGTTTCTCTGGACAAAGGGGGGTGTTAAGGGAGGCTAGAAGTGATGCTTAAGGCCTTTAAATAGGATAGAAACCATGAAAATTAGGGTTTTCCTTTCTAGTGTGTACTCGTCGAGTTGGGGCCTGCCAACTCGTCGAGTAGATCCTTCATTCCGCATCCAAAATGATCTCTACTCGATGAGTTGGAAATACCTAACTTGTCAATTTCCAGCACAAAAGTCTAAAAATGCTGAAAACTAAATAACACATAAACCAAACGTTACAAATCTCCCCCACTTGAAGTAGACTTCGTCCTCAAAGTCTGCTGATGAACAGGGTCTGGTTAATGCATCCTCATCTCCTCCTCCGACCGATGCTCACAAGCCACGCCCACGACTTCCATTATCTACTATGACGCGGTTGATGATTCGCATTGCACCTTCACTAATCTTGCTACCTTACTTCCTGATGGTCTACATTTTATGTTCAATAACTAGCACTAACTTCTTCCTTTGATTTATATTCTCCTTTACCTGAATATTGACTATAAGGAAGTACAGTAAATTCGTCATCCAAGCACTTTCGTGGATGATACATAGTATGCGCTATGAATCAATCTGAGCTTCCGCAACAGTCCTACATGATGCATCGCCTTGCCCAACGGGGTAAATTCTGACCGAATCACAATACCTGGCCTTCAGCCCTACTTCCAAAACCGGGTGTCACCCCTTAAGTCAAAGCCTACTTCAACCTCGGAAAAACTTGGCTATCCAACTCTTACCAATAATCAACAAACCGTTCTGAATCCAATGAACACTGACACCTAACGTCCATAGAGACACAACCATTACCCTGATCATTCAATGACCTTTCAAAAGGCATTAAGACCCAATCACACCAGACTCTCTCCGATCGTGATTATCTCAGTGTTACCACCTGAATGAATTCACTTTCCATAACTGGATGCCGAACACCTACATTCGGAATACCAGATTCTTGTCCGGTTGCCAAGCTGACTAGCAACCTCACACTCGCCCCACGCGACCTCCGAAAGAGACCTCGTCTAGCAATAATTGTTGGATATAGTGTCTAAGTCCATAAATATGTTTGATATGTACTTGACCCGACCCAACATGGTCCATTTGGGTTGCACTTCACCCAAACAATTTATGGATAATCTTTTGAGAATAGTATAAGTTATGATTTATTAATATATTATAAGTTCTAATATATTAATATAAAATCATATTATTTAATTAGTATTGATCTATAATTAATCTAGAATTAATTTAGAGATCAAAACTATGACTAATTAAATATGGGCACTTGTATTTATATAGTGTGGGCTAATGCTTATTTGGAATGGGCTTGGCTTGCATGGAAAGTCCATGGATACTCCATGGAGCTTTAACCCATGGATCTCATGGAAATGAAAAGACATGGGTATTAGGGTTTACATGGATGTAACCCTAATCCACCACACTATATAAAGGAGGCTTTGGTTCTTGAAATCACACCAGTTGTAGTGAGTATACAAAGAGGGCCAATTTCAAGAAGGTTGTTGTGATTTGTGATTTCCATTTAAGGCATCCACACTATTGGTGCTAGGCTCTAAAACTCCAAGCAATCAACTACAACTACAAGGTAAGTAATTCTACTAGCTTTATTTGATTCAAGTTCCCCATGCCATGCTAGATAGGATAAGAACCTTGGAAAAATAATTATTTGGATGTATCTTAGGCAAACATAGATCCAAGGTTTCTAGGGTTGCATGTACACCATAGGAGTGCTAGAATGCTCAAAACCCATCAGTGGTATCAGAGCCTAGGCTTGTTTGTTAAATACTTGATGCAAACTTGTTTTTCAAAAGCCAAAAACTATCCAGACAAGAAAACTCGACGAGTTCTGGCCAAAAACTCACCGAGTTTATGTCTTATTGCATGAACTCGACGAGTTCCTTGATGAACTCGACGAGTTTGTCATCCAGTGAGCAGTTTTTGGAGCTTTGCTGCCGTAAATGGACTAGAAACATTACCCTAAACTGTTTTGGTGTTGTAAAACTTGTTTTAGATGGTGTAATGATTGTTTTAATCCATTTACAATGGCTAATATCAGTTTTTCATGATTATATGTGTTCATATGTTCTTCAAACTTTGATATGAATATTCATGTTCTTATGAGTTTTTGATAGATCATAGGAATTACTTGTTTAAATTTTAATTCATGATCTTTATGTGTTTTAATGGAGTCCATAACTTGTCCTCAAGTTATGGATAACCAAAAGTCTCTTTGTGATAAAAAACCATTAAAAGAACACATAAGTTATAAAATGAAGCGTCTTCATTTTAATAACTCATAAGTTATGAATGTGAAAGGTTTTGTAAAGTTACAAAACATGCCCTCAAGTTTTAGAACATGTAAAGTCGCTTAATAAACTTTAGATCCCCTAGATTTTTAAAAAGTTAAAAATCAACCCTTATACTTTATAATATTATAAGTTAATATTTTATATATATGAATAAGAGAATGTCGTCTTACCATTAGTAGGCCTCATTCACGAAGCCGATCTATAAGGGGGGTATAAGGTTGCTGCCTATAAAATGACAGCTTAATGGGTGTCCACTTTCACCCACTGCTTCCTTGATCGGTGGAGGGTCGTTAGCCGAACGGGTAGGACAAGGACTTATAAATTCTCACTAAAAGTATAATGATAATTATAAAGTAACTAAATGCTTAAATTAAATTCCCAATCTTAGTTACTTTTGGAAAATGTGAATAAGGTGCTAATCCATGAAATTACACTTTACACTTTGTTTAATTCGTTAGTGGAGCGTATGTGGTTAACCGTCACACTAACTTGAACTTAAGAAGGAAGGTAAAGGGTGACTTAATGTTTAACATGATATCGATGGAGCGTGTGTGGTTAACTGGCACATCAATTGAGGGGTAATACATTAAGGGTACCAAGTAATTTGCATGGTTACTTCACACCTTGTTTTGTGATCTTCTGCATCCCAGTCACAAAACTTGAAGGGCACACTTGAGATTGAAACATGCCATTGAAGAAAGTTCAATGAATCTCAAAGAATCTAGGAGTTTCTAAACCAATTAAAACCTAATTAAATATTTTGTTTTTCATGGTGCAAATTGGTGATTGGTCATTCACCGACCTTCAAATATCTTATAGCTTAGATTATAGCATCCCTCTTCTAAGTTATAAAATATTGTGTTGGGTCCTGGCCTTAATATTACATTTGGGTGTTTTATTAAGGACTATCTCTATATCTAATCTAATCTATTCCCTCTTCTTTTCTGATGTATTCCAATAACAATGCTTCTGGCTCAAACCCTACTAGCTCCTTCTCTCTCATGAATCTTTGTAGGAGAGTCATCTTTGATGGATCCAACTTTGCAGATTGGATCAGAAACATCGGGATGGTCACTCGGTTTGAGAACAAAGAATATCTTCTTGAAAAGGATCTGAAAGTACCTGAGTAAACTGCTACTCCTGAAGAGCTTGCTAAATATGAGGTACATAAAAGATATGCTACAAAAGTCGCATGCATCATGATGGCCACCATGATAGCCGAGCTCCAAACGTCCTATGAGGACTATTATCCTTTTGAGATGCAACAGGACTTGATGGATCGTTACCGTCAAAGTGCTCGTCAAGAGCGATATGAAATAATCTCGTCCACGATAACAACCCGAATGAAGGATAGTGAACCCATCACGGGCCACATGCAGAAAATGCAAAGGTATGTGGACTGTTTACTGAAGCTGAATGTGAACTTCCCCGAGGAGTTAGCAATAGACATCATTTTGCACTCCTTACCATATGTTATGATCAATTCCGCATGACATATCACATAAATATGGAAGAAGTCATCCTCAGAAAACTTCAAGGACTCTTAAAGACCGCCGAAAGCGGTCTAAAGGGTAAGTCGGTTGTTACTACTCCTACTCCTACTCCAACTGCGACAAATGTCTTGGCAATCAGGAATGGCAAAGGGAAGAAGAGAAAGAACCCTTTTAAGGTTACCAAGGGTAAGAGCCTTGAAGGTTCCTCTTCAAGCAAAACCAAGAAATGTTTTGTCATTCCTTCTGCTAACCCTAATGAGGCTGAATGCTTCTATTGCCATGAAAAGTTGCACTGGAAGCGAAACTCCCCAAAGTACCAGCAAGATTTGAAGGATTGGAAAGTAAAACCCAACCATGTAGGTATATACACTATATTGTCTAATAAATCACCTCATTCTAAGTATTGGGTCCTTGATACAGGTTGTGGTATTCACATATGTTGTGATTTGCAGGGACTAAGAAGAAGTGAGAATGTGGAGCAGGGAAAGATAAACTTGATCATGGAAAATAGGAAAGCTTCACCTGTTACCAAGACATGAGTTTATTCCTTAGTGCTAAATAGTGGGTTTACATTAGATTTGAATAAATGTTATTATTCACCAGAAATGTCAAGAAATGTTATTTCCTTTCATGCATTGTATAAACAAGGTTTTAACTTTTATTTTGATAATAATAATGGTAGTATTGATGCTTTCTTTAATAATGTTATTTATTTTAAAGCATTACCTTGTGATGGTGTGTATGAAACTGTATCTATTGTTGATAATCTAGGAAATAATGTATTGTGTATTGACTCTTCCACTAGCTTAGATAAAGCATCATTATGGCATTGTCGTCTTGGACATGTAAGAAACAAACGCAAAGGCCAACTCCAAAAGGATGGAGTCTTGGAGTCATTTGACCTAAAGTCAGATGATAGTTGTGAATCTTGTTTGCTTGGTAAAATGAAAAAGTCACCTTTACTGGCACTTGTGCTAGGGGTGAAGGTTTGTTGGACCTCATACACACAGATGTGTGTGGACCCTTCAGAACTGCCACAAGAGATGCTAATCGCTTCTATGTGAATTTTACTGATGATTTTAGTAGATATGGATATTTCTACTTAATCAAGCATAAGTCAAAAACCTTTGAGAAATTTAAAGAGTTTAAGCAAGAAGGGGAGAATCAGTTGGGCAGGAACATTAAGATGCTTCGAGCCGATTGTGGTGGTGAGTATCTTAGTACCGAGTTCCTTAACTATCTTAAGGGATGTGGGATTGTCTCACAATTGACACCTCCTAGGACACCAAAATTGAATGGTGTAGCTGAGAGGCGCAATCGAACCTTGTTGGAGATGGTTCATTCCATTATTAGTCGAGCTTCACCACCAATCTCATTTTGGGTGTATGCCTTAGAGACTGTCGCCCATATCCTTAATCTAGTCCCTACAAATAAGGTTTCCAAAATACCTCACGAGGTGTGGACTGGAAAAGTTCCCAATCTAGACCACATCAAGATTTGTGGTTGCGAGGCTTTCGTGAGACGCGAGACTCACGATAAGCTCGAACCCCGAAGCGAAAGGTGTATTTTCATCGGCTACCCACATAAATCCTTTGGCTACATCTTCTACAGACCCAATGATAATGTCGTTTTTGTAGCAAGAAGAGGATTCTTTTGAGAGAGAGAGAATTCATAAGCCAAGGAGACAGTGGGAGGCAAATTGACCTTGAGGAAATTCAAGAGTCAAGTGATGAAGGAACCTCAAACCCTAGCCCTCAACCTGAGGAGGAAACTCCTGTTGAGCCAACTAAAAAATCTATACCTCTGAGGCGTTCCACCAGAGTTAGGAATGAACCTGAGCATTATTATGGTTTCCATATTACTGCAGAAGGGGAAACAGTTATCAGTGACAAAATTACCTGATCGTGAGATAGTTGGGTGTAAATGGATCTTCAAGAAGAAGATCAACATGGATGGTAATGTACACTTATAAGGCACGACTGGTTGCAAAGTGATGGGATTAAAATAACCTTTAATCTATGAAGATCGATTAGATCTTGAACAAGTATATGAATATAAAAACAGTAAGAACGCAATAAAAAGAACAAGACAAGATTGAATCAAACGTGTCGAATGATTAAAACAAAATCCTCAGAAGAGCTCGATGAAGAACATCAACTGTAGAGGATTGATAGGTTACAAAAAAGATTAAGAAACCTGCTGTACTCTAGATGAATCGCTATTCGTAAATCTCTATAATCGTAAACCTCTATCTCGCTGTTAACCTAATATGCATGCAAGCATTGACTTATATACAATACATAAAAGGCTCTCGGTTGGACAGGCCCAAACCGGAGTGTACATGGCTAAACTATCGAGCCCAAAAGACGCAACATCAAAATAAAACTTCAGCCCAACAATCTCCCCCTTTGCGTCAATTTGGAGCGAGACCTTTACTTCTTACTTGAGCCGGCAGCTGAAGCTGGTACCTTCTTCTTCACGGTGCTAAACAGACACTTGGTTATGGAGATGATGGTCTGTCTAAACCGGATGTACCAATTGATCATATCATTGAAGTACTTGATGTCATCAGCCGAATTCTCTTTACACCGCTTGATAATTGATAAGACGTGCTCCAAGCAAGCTGTGGTGTAAAGGTGTTTGTCAGCTAAAGCGAAGAGACATTTCTGTCCTTCGGCTCTAGTGAACATCACTGAGTTACGCCTCGGATCAATCTTGCCCATTTGCATTTGGTTTAGATCACTGGCCGATCCCACAGGTGCGATCTTCGGTTTCTTTTTGAAAACTGTGGCGACCTCCGGAGCCATTAGGGCAACCTCCATGATATAGCAGGCCAACATCCTTTTGACATGGTCTATGATGGGACCATATTCGGTTTCATCAGTCAAAAGGATATTGTATAAGACAATCCAATCATGAGGATTTAGATTGGGCAGATTCGCCAGGGAGATAATGTGAGCAATTCTTGCAGATCCTCGAATGAGCTTGAACTTAACGTTTGTGAATCTCCCCACGGCATAAGGCTTCAGCACCCGAACGTTTACAATCTTCTGGGTGCTCCAGGTAAGATATTGAGGGCGAGCGGCCTCCAGGTAGAAGTCAATAAGCTCCCTGTCAAGCTCATCGTTCGGATGCGGGACTTCAAAAATGTTAGAGAAGGCGTGGAAGATGAACGCCTTTCGAGTTAGTGGCATATCAAACTGCGAATCGACAGTGTTGTTGCAGTCGAATGATATAACCGGCTCGAGCCATAATATGCTTGGAGTTTCTATGGCCTCTTTTATCATACGATCCCTGGTCCAGGCAGGGAAGAGCATCTTTCGGCTCTCAAGGAGATCGTGGGCTTCTTTTTGCTTGCGTTCGGCTTCTTCAGCCTCACGCGCCACACGACTGGCATCGTCTTCAGCATTGCGACTGTTCTTTCTTTTTAACATGTCGACAATGGTCTCCTTGTCTTCATCTTCATCTTCATCTTCCTCAGCTATGTTTTTACCCTTGTTCTTCACACCCGAACCCGAAGCATGATCAGCAGAGGGTGGTTCGGTTGTGTGAGTAGCTTTGGAGGAAGGAGGTGGTTTCGATCCTTTCTTCTCATCTCCCCCTTGTTTCGGAAGGGACACGAAACTCGGTAGGCCTTCAATCTTGCTTAAAAGGTCCATGGCCGGAGAGAGTTTTTCAGCGAGGGTACGCCTCACCGAATGGTTTAGGATGGGGTCGTGTGCTTCTAGGATGTTTGATAACGCTGCGTGGACATCCGAAACACACGTCTTTATTACCTCCCTTTCGTATCGAAGAGCTTCCAATTGTTGCTGGGAGTTGGAAAGCTGCGTGCTCTTGACCTTAAGGGCGGTTGTTTTACTCGCCAAGACGTCCATCAGATAATTTTCAGCTGCAAGATCCTCTTGTAGCTTAGCTAGGCGGGCATCGATGGAGGCACGAAGTGCCGAGTTGTCGTCACTTATATTCTGGCGTAAGGTAGCGAACGAAGACAGCTCCGTCGAGACAAACTTGGCCAATTGTTGAACAATCGGTTCCAGAGTTGTCTTGGTGGCTTCGGCGCTCTCCTGTAAGGACTTCAGCAGGACAGAAGCGTCGGTGAATAGTTTATCGACTTTTTCGGTCGCAGCCTCACAGGCTCGGGTGGAGGCATCGATTGCAGCAGTTGCTGAGGCCACCGAATCATGTTGAGCCCTTGCGAAGGCGTCAACAATCTTCTGAAGGGCAGCTTCAGAAAGAGATGACTGTTGGTTGGTGGAGGAGGCGAGAAGTAGATCAACCTTCTCGTTTAGCTCTCAGAGATGCTTCTTTGTCACCGGAGCATCAGCCTCCTAGTCACTTTGAACTTGAAATGGACTATAGTAGATCGAATCGAAGTTCATGTGATCACCACCAAGGTATTGGTTGTCGCCATCGGAGGCGTCTTCTGGAGATGGAGGGGGTGGTGAAGCTGGGGGTGTTGTAGGTTTGGTTGGTTCAGGTTGAGTGGGTGGGGGGTTAAATTTGGGTGGTGGTTGAGTATGGGTAGTTTGGGTGGTATGGGTTTCGGTTTGAGGTGGTTCGGTTACTGGAGGGGTTTCGGTAACTGGTGGTGTTTCGGTTGATGTGGTAAATATGGGTGGAGGAATAGGGAAAGAGGTTGGGGGAATAGTGGGGTTTATGGTGGGAATGGAAATAGGAATAGTTGGTGGAGGTGAAGGAACTAGGGATTGATGAAGTTCCATCTCTGGGGTTGGGGACCGAGGTGGTGTGTTGCCTCGTTGAGGAGATTCGTCTCCTTGAGATCCTTCAGAGTCCGAACTTCCACCCTCAGATTCGCTTGAAGAGGAGGGAATAACTAGCTTTTGCTTCTGTTGGGTCTTCCTTCTCTTCGGCTGTGGGGATGAAGCAGCCTTTGGTTGTTTCCTCTTTTTGGGAGAAGGTCCCTTTGGAGCTTTGGACACTTGCTTCCCCTTCTCTGCCTTTTTACCCCTGCCCACCGGTTTGTCGGCATCATGAATCGATCTTAGCATGTCCGGTGTCAGTTCCCTCGGACCAGTTGGCCTAAACTCCTTGATTGTCCGGATCAGTCTGCTGTCGGAGGGCACATTAGCGTACATTGTCTCCGGGATGGAGCCAATGAAGGAAAATTTTGATGCATCAGAGATGATGATCTTCTTGGTATGGAACGTACCAATAGAAGACATCGATGCACCATCAACAGTTGGAACATCAAACTTGTCCATGGCCCATCTTGTTATCAAGATCCAGAACCGGGCCAACGACACCTCAGAGTGTCGGGATGAGGAAGAGAGGCTCTGAATCAGCTGTTGCCATAGGACAAACCCATAGTCCAAGTTTATCCCGTTGTACACCCCATACATTTTCGATAGGAAAAGACGACTTGCACCGTCAGATCCTGAGCTCCTCTCTGACAGGCCCTTGAAAAGAACTGTAAATAGACCATTCCACTGGGGCGGCAGACAAGACTTCTTAAACTTGGCGACGGAGGTGAGAACCTCTGTGTATCCCATGTTGTAAAACATGTTATACAAATGGCCGATCGGAATCGTATCCGGATGAACTCTTGAAGGGTCAACGGCAAACCCTAGCACAGTGCAGAACCTTTGTCGTGAAACGGAGGTCTTGTGTTCTGCAAGCTCGAAAAATACCCGGTCGACGGCCTTGTCGTAGTAAGCCGTCTTGTAGACCTGCGATAGAGCCACCATAGGCACAGTTTCAATTCTGGACAGTGCAGGTGCAAGCTGGGAGTACTTTAGGCATTCTATGACCGGCGACATGTAGGAATCATACGCCAGTGGGTTAAGATCAATGACAAGACATTGTTGGGGTCGGATGGGAAGAATTTGTGAAGTTGCATGAACAGAAGAAGATTCAGCCATTGTTGCAGGTTTGGAGAAGAAGATGAACGGGAGAGTGTTTGGGAGTATTTGTGCTTTGGAAATTATGGAGGCAGTAAAGAGGTAAAAGGTGGTGTAGACGGCTTTTTATAGTGGGTGATAGGAGAGAGAAAAATCGTTTCAAATCTCTTATGGGAATACGAAGCGGGTTTTTTGAGTGACTGATTGGTGACAGTTGGGGCGTGCGATGATCACGTAGGAGAGAGAGTGTCAGTTTCCTAGGATTACGCCGCCCAATGAGCGCCGGTTCAGAGAGAGGAACCGTTTCCATTTCCACACGCGCCTTTAATGCCAGAGTGATGACGCTTCGATATCGCACACGCGTCCATAAGTGTCAGGAAAAGCGCGACCAGTTCAAATTCACGCGCGCCTCCTTTTTACCGTCGTTTGAATTTTTTATCCCTTTAACTCCCGCCGAGTCAGCAACTTTTCGTCTTATCCCTTTTAAACGGCAGTTTTGAATTAATGACCCACGTGGATAGTTTTTTACCACAACTTCATTATTAACCATCCAGTAATAATCCAGCCTGTAAATAATTAGTAACGGAATTTTGGAAAATCTAGGATTTTCGTGCAAAGAGTGTAAAAGAAAAAGAAATAAAGCAACTCTTTTAAGGATATTCTGTGATGTCAATAATGACACGAAACTGATGATCCCGGGCACGAATCTCTTCCTTCAAGGTCAAGAGAGACCTCAAAGTGTTAGTGTGGAATCCCGTTGAATTACGATCAAACATTTATTAATAAATGTTGAAAGGCTTCTGTTAATTAGGCTAAGTAAGGGTGGTTTCGCTTTGATTCATCAATTCTATTATTGATATAAGAAAGAAAGTGAACAAAGTACTTGTGAGACCGGTGTAGTCTGTTGAACAAGTAGGTAGGAATTGATTTTGTATTGGCTTGGATTAATATAAAATCTCAGATAAAAATTTAAAACTGGATCCCTTGGGAAGAAATGTTATGGTGTGTAACAATTTCATGGGAATCACGCAAAAGAAAAATTGAGATTTCATGAAGGTACATTCGTCAATTCATTGGTGAAAACTTGAGCAAATTAATTGGTCACCGTCAATTCGTTGGTGTTGAATTTTGGGTTTCACTCAGCTCGTAGTGGCACGAAACTAAGATCATAAACATAGATGTTGTGTAACCATAAACCTCAGTGGTAGTTTCTGAGAGTCTCAAGGGTTACGATAATGAAACGAATGTAGTGGAGAAGAGTTCTGGAGATGGTGTAAGAAAATATAGTACGTCTGCTACGAAAATAAGGACCAAGCAGGAAACTCTTAACTCATGTGAGAAAAGAGTGAGGTAGCTCACGATGTGAATAAATGTGTTAGCCTTATTGGGAAGACAAGGTTTGTGTATACCAGGTCATGAAGGCTATTATTCAAAATCTTATGAGGCTTGGGACACATACAGCAGCATGCTTCTAGGGACACTTAAGTAAGTCATCAAATATATCCCCATCAACGAATGAGCACACAAAAAAAAAAATTTTTTTTTTTTTTTTTGGAGTTTTTGAAATTTATAATAAAAAAAAAATAAAAAAAAATAGAAGAAGAAAAAAAATAAGACTAAAAAAACTTTGGAGAGAAGAAAAAATGAAAAACCGAACCCGAACGTTCGGTTGGGAAAAAGTTGAAAAACCGAACCCGAGTGTTCGGTTGGTTTCGGTTCTAGAAAATTTTGAAAAACCGAACCCGAACCTTCGGTTGGTTTCGGTTCCACAAAATTTTGAAAAACCGAACCCGAACCTTCGGTTGGTTTCGGTTCCACAAAATTTTGAAAAACCGAACCCGAACCTTCGGTAGGTTTCGGTTTTGGAAAATTTTGAGAAACTAAGGAATTTAGATATACAGGAGATAAATACTTTTAACACAAAGAAAAACAAAATTGTACAAGAAATATACAACACAGAAAAACTACCTTTGAAGTAATGAGCGAGTCAGATGGTTGAACCGAACCCGAACGTTCGGTTGGTTTCGCTTCTTACGTTTGAGGTTGAGAGGTAGTGTGAGGTACTGACTCTGATTCCATCATACCTAGCGCTTGCAATATTTTATTGAATGATGCTTCTGGAAGAGCTTTGGTAAAGACGTCAGCCAGTTGATCAGTGGTTCTTACGAAGTGACTTCGACATTTCCATCTTCCACATGATCTTTGATGAAGTGATACCTTAGTGCTATGTGTTTGGTTTTAGAGTGTTGCACTGGGTTATGACAGATCCTAATTGCACTTTCAGAGTCACAATATAGTGGGATCTTCTTCATATTGAGTCCATAGTCTCGAAGTTGACTTTGGATCCAAATCACTTGTGATGTGCAGGATGCAGCGGCAATGTATTCCGCTTCGGCAGTAGACAGCGACACACACGTTTGTTTCTTGGATTGCCAGCTGACCAACTTCCCGTCAAGGAATTGACAGCCACCAGTTGTGCTTTTACGGTCGAGTCCACATCCTCCAAGGTCAGCATCAGAATAGGCTTGAACGAAGAAGCCTGAGTTGGATGGATACCATAGACCTAAGGAGGTGGTTCGCTTGAGATAGCGTAAGATGTTCTTCACTGCAAGCATATGAGGTTCACGTGGGTTTGCCTGAAATCGAGCACAATAACACACAGAAAACATGATATCAGGCCTGCTAGTAGTTAGATACATCAGTGAGCCGATCATTTGACGGTAGAGCGTGATATCGACAGCCGGTTTGTCTAGAGATGGGGTAAGCTTGGTGTCGAATGCCATTGGGACTTTGACTTTTGAGTCTCCCATCATGCCAAACTTCGCTAGGAGAGTCTTCGTGTAAGTTTCCTGATTTATAAAGATGCCTTCGGGTCCCTGTCTTATGTTTAAACCAAGGAAAAAGTTAATAGGACCCATTGAGCTCATTTCAAACTTAGTCTCCATCAGCTTTCTGAATTCAGCTGTTAAGCTGGGATTCGTGGAGCCAAAGATGATATCATCGACATAAATTTGAACTATCATAAGGTGGTTACCTTCCTTTTTGCGAAAGAAGGTTGGGTCAACCGAACTTTGTTTAAATTTAGACATCTTTAAAAATTTTGTAAGCGTTTCATACCAGGCTCTCGGAGCTTGTTTGAGGCCGTACACAGCTTTATCCAGAATATAGCAATGATTTGGATACTTTTCGTTCAGGAACCCAGGAGGTTGCTCCACATACACAGTTTCTTCGAGTTCTCCATTGAGAAATGCACACTTGACATCCATTTGGAAAACCTCAAAGTTTTTTTGAGCAGCATAGGCCAGGAATATTCTAACAGATTCTAGCCTAGCTACTGGAGCGAAAGTCTCTTCATAGTCTATCCCTTCCTCCTGACAGTATCCCTTGACCACCAGACGAGCCTTGTTCCTTATGACATTACCTTCCTTGTCCATTTTGTTCCTAAAAACCCATTTGAGACCAACAACCGAAGCATCTGGAGGAGTTGGAATGAGGCGCCAAACTTTGTTCCTCTCAAATTTGTTCAGTTCGTCTTGCATTGCTTGAACCCAATCAGAGTGATCGAGGGCAGTGTTCACTGTCTTCGGTTCAACTTTTGATACGAATGAGTTAAACATACAAAACTCAACCTTTGAAAATAAGGATGTCTGTTTTGCCTTCAGTTGTGATCGGGTCAGAACCTTTTCAGATACATCTCCGACTACTTGAGAGATAGGATGATCTCTGGTCCATTTGGTAAGAGGAGGGTAATTCGGATCAAAGGTTGGGTCTAGTTTAGCATTGATCATTTCTTCTGGCTCAGATTGGCTATCATAATCGAGCGTCATGTCGTCATGCTCCCCCTCAATTGATGAGTCTTGAGAAACATGAGGTGTAGGGGTTTCTTGTGGTGCTGGGCTTTCAGGCGTTGAAGCACCTTCGTTTGGAGAGGCATCTTCAGTTGGTGAAGGACCTTCGGTTGAAGATGTAGAGCTTGGTTCCCCCTGGACTTGTGAGCTTGGCTCCCCCTCGACATGAGAACTTGGCTCCCCCTCGACTGAAGCATTGTTGGATGGAGATTCATCAGTGGGCGATTCTCCTTCATGCATTCTTCTTGCAGCATCTTCGACAATCTGCTTCATATGATCAACTATGTTGTCAGCTGCACCTGCTTCTGAGAGAGAAGCTTTTTCCGGTTCGACAAAGAGTTCCAGAAATTTCTCGTATAAATTGGCGATCGAGACTGTGACTTGGCCCGTTTGAGGAAAGATTTCCCCGGCATTGTCTTCTATGGCCTGTAGCTTCTTGACATAGCTATCGTCAAAGGTCACATAGTATGTCTCTTCAATCCTTCTTGAACGTTTGTTTAGGACCCTGTACGCCTTGGATGTGAGTGAGTAACCCAGAAAAATTCCCTCGTCGGCTTTTACATCAAACTTGTTGCGGTGTTCTTTAGAGTTAAAGATGAAACACTTTGAGCCAAACACATGGAAAAATTTTACATTGGGCTTTTTGTTGTTTATTATCTCATATGGAGTGAGCGTGAATCGCTTATTGAGATAGGACCTCTTCTGTGTAAAACAAGCAGCAGAAATAGCGTCAGCCCAAAAATAAAGAGGTAAGGAAGCGAAACTTAGCATAGTTCGGGCAGCTTCACACAAAGACCGCTTTCGCCTTTCGACTATTCCGTTCTGTTGTGGTGTGTAGGGAGCTGAGAAATTGTGACTAATTCCCTTTTCTGCAAGAAACTCTTCAAACTCCCTGTTTTTGAATTCAAGACCATTGTCGCTTCTGATGTTGCGAACGACCTTCTTGAGCTGGACTTCAATTTGCTTGATAAACACTTTCAGCTTTTGAGTCGCTTCAGATTTGAGCTTTAGAAAGAACACCCATGTAAATCGTGAAAAGTCATCAACAATAACAGGAATATACTTGCTACCACCGATGCTTTCGATAGATGAAGGACCACACAAATCGATATGAAGCAATTCGAGTGGTTCAACAACTTTTGTGTTGATTACGGATGGGTGACTTTGACGACTCTGCTTCCCCATTTCGCATGCAGCACACAAATGCTCTCTGTCGAACTTGAGCAATGGAAGACCCCTAACATGACCTCCAGTGACAAGCCGGTTGATATCTTTGAAATTGAGATGAGAGAGTCTTCGGTGCCACAACCAGCTTTCATCGGATTGAGCTTTTGATACCAGGCATATGGCTGGGTTTCCTTTGATGGGTTTCATGTTTAGAGGAAACATTTCACCCTTTCGCTCTGACTTGAGAATCACTTTCTTTGTCTTTTTCTCTATGATTTCAGAACCTTCATCATCGAATGAGACTTTGAGACTTGTACCTCCAACAAGCTGAGATACACTGATGAGGTTGTGTTGGAGTCCTTCCACATAGGCCACCTTCCTTATAGTGAAGTCTCCATTTGTTATCATTCCATATCCCTTTATGGTGCCGAAAGAGTTATTTCCAAACTTGACATTGACACCATTTGCAAGAGATCTGTATTCCCTGAGCTCCTCTTTCCTCCCTATCATGTGACACGAGCAGCCACTATCGTTGTACCATTCTTCGTCAAACTGCTCGTCACTTATAACCTGCAAAAATTAAGCAGATTTAGGAACCCAAAGTTTCTTGGGTCCATGTGAGTTTTTCATGGGAACGGGAATTGTAAGAGAGATGTCAACTAGATATGTTCGTTTTATGAGAGTTGTTTCATCTTTCTTTTTAATGGTAAAGAATTTTATTTTGTTAGGATTGGGTGAGTTCGTTTTGGACTCTGGTTTGGATTCATTGACCTTCTGCTTTCCCTTTTGTTCAGCTGATGAATGAGATTTTTGAGAACAAGCGGAATTAGCTTTAGAGCAAGATGGAGATGAATCGGTGGAAGTAGAGGAATTAGAAGAACGAGAAGAATTAGAAAGAGAGGATTTGGATGGAGAGGACTTCCTGGCTGGTGACTCTAGGTGACCCTTTTGCTTTTGATCATTGGAGGGACTGACCTTAGAGTCTTGTTCTCTTTTGACTTCAGAACCGAACCTCTGCGTTCGGTTGGAGTTGTTCTTGGAACCGAACCTTTGGTTTCGGTTGAAGTCCTTTTCAGAACCGAACCTTTGCCTTCGGTTGGTATTTTCTTGTGAACCGAACCTTGGCTTTCGGTTGTTGGAACATTCAGGCTTTCTTACAGGATTGTTTTCATACTTCAGATTCTTGTCTTGGTGTGAGTAGTATGCATTCTGGGAGTGCCAGAATTGTTTCCTTTCAGAAAGGTTTTTCCTGTATCTTTGGTTCCTTTCTATCTTCTTATTCCTCATCTGCTTAGGTTGATGATGAACGTTCGCTTTCGTTTTTGTTGTCTCCTTGGCTGGTTCCTTTTGAACTTTAGGAGTTTTACTTTGAGCCGAGGGAGCAGAGGGAATATCCGAAGAAGATCCAGTTTGCACTGAGGGAGTAGAAGGAATGTCTGAAGAAGTTCCACTTTGAGCTGTTGGAGTAGAGGGAATGTCTTCTTTTGCTGAACGATCATCCTCCTGAGGAATATCTTTCGTACCACTGGTACTTGGCTCATTGAAATTATCCGGCTTGTTCAATGGTTCAGGGATGTATCTTCCTTTGCTCATCCAGGAGGTTCTTTCAGACAAGCCAACGGTTTCGTTTGCATTATCAATTGGAGCTTCCCAAAAGTACTCATCACAGCCATCAGCATTGTCTTCGTTAACAATAACTGTGAGTTCAGCTGTTTGATGTTCGGTTACTCCAGTTACCTTGTATACTTGATTCGGAGTGGTCCTGACCTTTTGATACACAACTGCTTTCTCTACTAATTTCGGGGACCTTTGTTGGGACAATCGAGCGAACTCCACAGAATTTTCAGAAATTAGATTTTTGTGGTTTTCAGTTTCGCTTTTAACAAATTCTGAGCAGTCAACCGTATCCTCTACAGAAATTTCACTCATGTTTTCGTCCTCGTTAAGCTCATATGCATTTTCAACATCAATTTTGTTTTCTGAGCTTACGTTGGCGTTTAGAGAGTCAAATTTTTTCATGGTTTCGGTTCTCAGTTTAAGTCTGCCATTTTCGTCCAAAAGATTTTTGAGCATGTCCTTGTGGTCTTTGGATTTAATGAAGGACTCGATTTTGTCCAGTCCATACATGTAGGTCGGATTGACATCATCAGACGATATCACACTCTCACAATTGTAGGCTTCGACATCGATTTCATCCTCCTTAAACTCTAGGAAGGGCAAAATCATGCGATGGATCTTTTGGCCTATCTCACAGTCCAAGTGAAGTTGAGTAATATTGGAATATAGACGTTTAGCAATTAAACAAAAAACATTTCGTTGTTTTAACAATTTTAAATTGTCTCTCTGCAAATAAATGTTTTCGTCTTTAACTTTAACTAATTCCGACTCTTTTAACTCAATCCACATTCGCCGCTCCTCACTCTTCGACGCCACCCTGCTTAATTGATCAGTCAGGTTAGAATTGGTGACTCGAGTTTGAGTTAAGCTACTATCTAAATGAGAAATTCTTGTATTAACATTTTTTAGTTCTTTCTGATATGAGGATGGTGGTACTTTAGATGAAATAAAAACAGATTGTACCTTCTTTATCAGTTCATCGAGCTCATTGAACTGCTGGCTGAGTGGTTTGGCCGTAAAACACATATCCTCCTGTATCTTCGGTCCATCGCTTCCTCCATCGGTGTTGTATCCCCTCATTTGAGATACGTCAGTCACCATGAAGCATTTTCCTCCACTGCTTTCCTCCTTAGCCACATACGCCTTTCCATGGGTAGGCTTCCTCACTTCTTCGTCTTCTGAGTCGGTAGACCAAACTTCTGTGCTACCGAACTCATCGTCATTAGCCGAACCCTGCACAATAAGAGCATTAATAGAAGGGTTAGCGGTAGACTTCTTCTTTCTCAACTCATCCAGTCTCTTCTGCAGCACGGCTTCCTCATCATTTCCATCGTCCTTTTCAGCCATCTTCTTAAGAACACAGTCCTTAGCATAGTGGTTCTTGCCACCACAGTAGAAACAGCTTACTCCAGAATCACCATCTGCCTTCGGTTCCTTCTTGGGCTCCTCAGCCTTCGGTTCATTGTTCACCTTTTCAGAGCTGTAACTCCCCTGCCAGTTTCGGTTTTTGTTGCTGGGGAATCTCTTCTTTATGAACCTCTTAGGATTGGACACCATCATGGCATAATCCTCAGACGTGAGGTCATATTCCTCCAAGTTGAGCTCTTCATCCTCCATCACAGCTTTACTTTTAGATAGGAGGGCCAACGAACCAAGACTAGAAACAACGTTCTTCTCTTGTACCACAATATTCTCTTGGGACTTTAGAATACCCACCAGTTTCACCAAAGAGTATGATTTAAACTGCTCATGGGCTTTGACTGTCGAAACCACTGCTCTCCACTCAGACCTCAGTCCGTTCAAGAAAGTAGCCTTCTGTTCGATAAGCTTCCTTTCAATGTCGTGTTTGATCATCTTGCTGAGAAGATGATTGAAGCGATCAAACGTCTGGGTCACCGTTTCTTCGGCCCCTTGCCTGAATTCTCCAAACTCAGATAGAAGCAAGGTTTGGATAGAATGTTCAAGATCTTCATCTGTGGAATACAGTTCGCGAAGTCTATCCCATACTTCCTTCGCCGTAGTACATGAGCTGACCAGTCTGAATGTGTCGGACTGAAGGGCGAATCTGATCAACCTTAACGCCTTAATATTGCACTGGAATTTGTCTTTTTCATCTTGTGCAATATCCTTCACGTCCTTAAGCAGATCGTTGTACTCTTTTTGTGTCTTAATGATTCTGGATGTTGCAGAATGAGAAAACGGTCCATTGATGATGGCTTCCCATATGAGGTAACCATTGTCCTCCGATCCAATCATGTAATCTTCAAAATGATGCGCCCATACCTCATAGTCATGGGTGTATAAGATTGGAATCTTTTTCGTCGAACCGATGCTGTTGGAAATATTAATAGGGTTTGATTGCGTCGCGTCCATTATGATCGTAAAAACCAGTTCAAAGATCAGACTTGTAATAAAGCAGATTAGGGCAAAACAATAAATATTAAGATACGTCAATTAAGATGACGGCTCAATAAATATCGATGATTGCGGAAAACCCTAATGGAAATCTTTTTCACAGAAAAGATGTGTATCGATTACACAGCCTCCTGCTCTGATACCAATTGATGGGATTAAAATAACCTTTAATCTATGAAGATCGATTAGATCTTGAACAAGTATATGAATATAAAAACAGTAAGAACGCAATAAAAAGAACAAGACAAGATTGAATCAAACGAGTCGAATGATTAAAACAAAATCCTCAGAAGAGCTCGATGAAGAACATCAACTGTAGAGGATTGATAGGTTACAAAAACGATTAAGAAACCTGCTGTACTCTAGATGAATTGCTATTCGTAAATCTCTATAATCGTAAACCTCTATCTCGTTGTTAACCTAATATGCATGCAAGCATTGACTTATATATAATACATAAAAGGCTCTCGGTTGGACAGGCCCAAACCGGAGTGTACATGGCTAAACTATCGAGCCCAAAAGACGCAACATCAAAATAAAACTTCAGCCCAACACAAAGGGTTATTCTCAAACTCCGGGAGTTGATTATGATGAGACCTTTTCACCAGTGGCCAAAATTAAGTCTATTAGGGTTCTGTTAGCCATTGTTGCATTTCATGACTATGAAATACGACAAGTGGATGTCAAAACTGCTTTCCTTAATGGAAAGTTGGCTGAAGATGTTTATATGGTTCAGCCAGAGGGTTTTCTCAGTACAGAGTACCCCAATAGAGTGTGTAAGCTCGAGAAATCCATTTATGGATTGAAACAGGCACCTCGCAGATAGAATCTTTGCTCCGATGAGAAAGTCAAAGAATTTGGCTTCTCAAGGAGTGAAGATGAATCTTGTGTCTATATCAAGGCTAGTTGGAGTATAGTCGGCTTTTTGGTACTGTATGTGGATGACATACTACTCATAGGATATGATATCCCAACCCTGCAGGAAGTAAAGTCCTGGCTTGGGAAGTGTTTCGCTATGAAGGACCTTGGAGAAGCTGCCTATATCCTAGGGATAAGTATATTAAGAAACAGGAGTAAAAGAATAATTAGACTTAGTCAAAGCACCTATGTGGAAAAAGTGTTGAAAAGGTTCAACATGCATAACTCCAAGAAAGGTGAGTTACCTATCCAGTGTAATGCCAGACTGAGTAAAACTCAGAGTCCGAGTATAGAGGCTGAGATAGATGAGATGAGTCGATTACCATACGCTTCTGATGTAGGCTCGATCATGTATGCTATTGTTGGATTAATGTCTAAGTCCATAACTATAATTGGTAAGACTTGACCCGACCCGGCATGATCCATTTGGGTTGCATACCATCATGCACTTGGATAGACTATAATGAGAGAAATAAGACACTTATGGTTATTAATATATTATAAGTTCTAGTATATTAATAATAAGAATAATAAGATTATTTAATTAGTATTGATCAAGAATTAATCTAGGATTAATTAAGTGATCAAAAGAAGACTAATTAAATATATGGGTTGATTGTGTAAATCATCCATACTTGTATAGTGGGCTAATGCTCCATGGATAATCAAGTTGGGCTAAAACCCATAGGATGGTCCATGGATGCTCCATGGTGTATTTGTACCCATGGATCATGGAAATGAAAGGCCATGTCAATTAGGGTTTACATGGTGTAACCCTAACTATATAAGCATCTTATTCTTGACCAAAATCGGCCACTAGAGTGTGAAGTGAAAGGGCTAGCCGATTTCATGAGTTGTAGAATTCTCTCAAGCTATTCTAAGTGTTTTGGTGATTGTGATTCCACTTGAGGCTTCCACACTATTGGGGCTAAGCTCTTTAAGCTTGAAGACATCAAGCTACATCAAAAGGTATGTATTCTATCTTGTTACATTCATTGCTTTGTATGCTAGATTAGGATAATACCTTGGAAGTTCTTATTTGCATGTATAATAGAGAAAACATAGATCCAAGGTATTTAGGGTTGCATGTACACTTAGGAGTGTTAGAATGCTCAAAACCCAACAGTGGTATCAGAGCCTAGGCTTGTTTTCTTGTTATACCTGCTGAAAAAAACGAATTTGGTGCTGTCTGATCATCAGACTCGGCGAGTCCATCAGAGGACTCGGCGAGTCCATGCCTAAAATGTGATCAATTCGATCCAACTCGCCGAGTTGGTTGATGCACTCGACGAGTTGGACCCCCAGACATCATACTTTCGAGTTTTTTGGCTAGAAATGGACTAGGAACATTACCCTAAGTTGTTATTGAACTTATAAACTTGTTTTTGATGTGGTAATGTTCATGCTAATCCATTTTCAAAGATAATTGTCAATAGATTCATGTTTTGTATTAGTTTAAGGTTTAGACTAATTACATGAAAAAATTTGATTTGAATTATCTTGTACTTATGAGTTGCTTAGATTAATAGAAAAGTTAATTGAAATAGTTGTTTTCAATCCATTTTAATCTAAGAGTTGAGTATAAAATGTGTTTGTGTAACTTGTCCTCAAGTTACATGAAGAGTCACATTAAAGACTCATAAAATTCATAAGAGTTGGCAATGGTTACAAAATGAAGAGTCTTGTGTCATTGAATAATTTTTATGCCTCCATAACTTGTCCTCAAGTTATGGAAGTTCAAGAGTCACTTCATTAAAAGAAAAATATGTAACCATAGTTAAATCCATAAGTTATAAAATAAAAAAAAAGTTAGTTCTTTTATTAGTTTAAAGTCTTCCATAACTTGTCCTTAAGTTATGGAACTTGAAGAGTTTTTGGATTAAAACTACTTTAAACACATAAGTTATGGAATTAATTAGTTTTGAATAGTTTCGAAACTTGCCCTCAAGTTTTGGAATTTGAAAAAGTTTTCAAGTATGAATACTTTAATTCCAAGTTAGCCCTTAGAATTTTAAAAGTTAAAATTCAACCCTTATACTTTATAATATTATAAGTTAATAATATATATATATATATATATATATATATATATATATATATATATATATATATGTATAAGAGTAAAGTCAGTCTTACCGCTAGTACGCCTCATTCACGAAGCCGGTCTATAAGGTGGGTATAAGGTTGTTGCCTATAAAATGGCAACTTAATGGGTGTCCACTCTCACCCACCGCTTGCTTGACTGGTGGAGGGTCGTTAGCCGAACGGGTTTGACAGGACTAGAATTCTCCCTTCATTAAAAGTATTAATGATAATACTAAGTAACTAAACTCTTAATAATATCCAATCTTAGTTACTTAGGAAAAATGTGAATAAGGTGCTAACCCATGAAATTACACTTTACACTTTGTCTAAGTCGTTAGTGGAGCGTGTGTGGTTAACCGGCACACTAACTTGGACTTAACAAGGTAGGTAAAGGGTGACTTAATGTTTATCATAGTATCGATGGAGCGTGTGTGGTTAACCGACACATCGATTGAGGGGTAAACACTTAAGGGTACCAAGTAATTTGCATGGTTACTTCACACCTTGTTTTGTGATCCTCGGCATCCCAGTCACAAAACCTGAAGGGCACACTCGAGATTGAAACATGCCTTTGAACAGTTCAATGAATCTCAAAGATCTAGGAGTTTCAAAACCAATTAAAACCTAATAATACATTTCGTTTATCTTGGTGGAAATTGGTGAATCGTCATTCACCTACCTTCAAATATTTTATAGCTTGGATTACGGCATACCTCTTCTAAGTTATAAAATAGTTTGTTGGGTCCTAGCCTTAATATTTCATATTGGGTGTCATATTAAGGATTTTAAATCAACTATCTTGAATATCTCCCAAAAGATGTCTGGTTTAGACACCTATGATCTTCCCAAATCTCTTGAAACAAGGTTTCCTAATGAAGATGATGTCCCATGGATATCATACTTCTTTCTCCTCCTCCAACTATTCTCCCTAACCCACATGTTCTCAAAAAAGTTTAAGGTCACTCAAGCCCTATTGGCAAGGCAAGGTCTAGGTGTGGTCACATCTTGGAGATGTAGTCACATATTGACAAGCCGGGAGAGTTGGGTGTCAAAGTCTTAAGGAAGTTGGTGGTTCAATCACTTTCTAAGTCACATAGTGAGTTCCTTTGGGACACCTATAAGACAGACTATGACAAGACCCTTAATGATCTTATCTATTTGTTAAGATCAACTTCCTTGAAACTTGATGGACATTGACAATAGTGACACAGGAAATCCCGGAAAGCATTCTCTTCCCAATGGAAAGGGATCGGCCATAGTCAACTCGGTTGACCAAATGGTAAAGAGAAAAGCTAAGTCTGTGATAGTCCCGTGTATCATTATCAAAGGGTACATATGTTTATATTGCCAAAGGAAGGGGCATTGGTCACGAAGCTGCCAAATTTACCTAAGGATGTTAAAGTCAATAAGTCTGACTCTACTTCAGGTAAAGTCCACTATCTAACTCTGTTAAGTTTCTATTCTGAGATTCTTGATACATGATGTGACTGGGTCACATGGTGATGTTTAAGAATCAAAGAAAAGTGAAGAAACTTAAAGAAAGAATATGCTGAATCTGATCGCGTAGATGGATTTCTATCGCGTAGCTTGAAAAATCGGATTCTTGAGCTACTTCTTAGGAGTTATGATATTTTTGCTTAGGAATAGATAACAACAAGTTTTCATATCGATTGTAAGGATTAGTTTTTCCGCAAAGTTCTAAAATAATCGAAAATTTTTGATTTTATTTATTTTAAAATATCCTTACAATGGCATTTGAGGAAAAATTGTTGATTATAAGATTCCATTAACAGCAAGAGTGGAAATATGAAATTGATTCTTTCATTTGTGGTAATGTCTAAATTTACCAAATAAGGAAAGATCTCATCAACCAAATTTCAATTGGACCGGAACTTGGAATCATGCAAGTTATATAGCATGATGAATGAGAACTTTCACGTATTGGAAAAATTAAGACTAATTACTCGTTCACATGGATGTGTGAGTAATGGACTAAGGGATCGAGTACACATTCTTGTGCACTGGTCAAGTCCACCACAAAAAGATTGATAAAACTATTCGTCATAGTTTACTAAAGCTCAGTAAATATGATTATACTTACAAGCTTAAGTGTAACTCTGAGACATTGGAAAAGGTTCCAATGTATGGCAGAGCGAATAAGAAGAATCAAATTAGGCAGAAGGATAAAAGTTTCTCAAATCTGAAAAGATGGGAGAGTACTTTAGTATCAATTTTGTGATCATCTTAATGATTAAGAAACCATATCAAAATTAGTTCTCTAAGGAAATCTTAGTGCATTCTTATGACTAAGAAGAGGGATCTTGAATTGTTGAAATGGTTAAATCAAGAAGATGAGTCATACTTCGTTCCAATACAAGTCTTAGAGTCATACTCCAAGATTGTAACTTGAGTGACATGTCTTAAAGAAGGTTTAAAACACTTGTCAAATGTAAGAGTAAAAGTTTTCTACTCTTGTACATTTGAAATTGGTAAGTTGTGATGTTTTGGATAAAACAAAGATCAACTTAGGCCAAATGTGTGAAGTGTTTGTCTTGATTAGAATCCACACTATCTCTTGGATATTTGACAAGGGAGTCTTATAGGTCAAGAGGACAGTGGGAGTCTTAAAGGTCTTGAAAGTCTCAAGAACTAATCAAGAATAGAACCTGAAGTTCTTCACTAGCACACGACTTGAGGTTTGTAACCAATCGTGTTGACATATTCTGTGCCCATTCCAGTTAAAGTTGGCTTTGCATATGAGTTCTTAGAGTTCTCAATTTGTTGCACAACAACTTGGAAGCAATGGCAGACCCTTGAGCTGCCAGGTGGCAAGAAGTTAAGATTGAGTTCAATCCATATGGTTTTGGATTTGTCATTATCTTTGTCTTATGATTATGGTTTTGACAAATTCATATGGGTAGGAACTCATACACCATTAAACCTAAGTGTCATAAGGTTTCTCTCCGATTCATGAAAATGATGGTGAGGAAACACTTTCACTAAGTAGATTTTATCTAGATAGAAATTGTGATATTTGCATTCTCAAAGTCGTTAGTGGAGCGCGTGTGGTTAACCGGCACACTAATATGGACTTGTGAGAAGTGGCAAAAAGGTCTAACCATTATGATTACGGCATACCTCTTCATAACTGTTTAGACACACAAGTGTGCTATCTAAGGGAAGGTGTATGATTTTTGATAAAGTTTTATCAAAACAATCTAGTATCAGAAATCCGAACTTTGGTAAGAAAGTCAATGAAGTATTGATTTCTAGAAGTCCAGCTGATTTCTGAGTACATGTCAAAGCTAGTGGGAGCATAAGTGTTATGCTAATAATCATCATGTTAGTGGGAGCATGATCATTATGATAAGTATTTCAAGTTAGCAATGTTAATTATAGAAAACAAAAGGTTTCAATTCGTGAGGTTGCAGGGGTTGGAAAAGTTGTTTTGCTATAATTAAGGGAGAGGAAATTATAATTCATCTCAAATCTATAAGCTTAGATCGTGAGGTTTCAATCATTTAGTCAAGGATATATATGAATTTCATGTTGGAATGGCTCAACATAAGGAAATTCTGTATATGGATCCATTATTTGCGTTCTAAAATTCGATTATGATTACGGCATCCCTTTTCATAATATGAATTATGAGAACTTGGCAAATTGAAATGGACATATTATAGCAAAAGACTGGTTTAGTCTTTATGTGAGACATCATTAATCGATTCCCATATGCTTCGGATATAGGATCGATTACATGTGCTATATTCATCCTTTCTAAAATTTTCCAAATGGCTAGGGCATTAAGAAGGGAAAAGGTTTAGAACTGGATATGACTAAAAGGATTAAACAATTGTCGAGGACAATCTAAGGTTTACCAAAGATTGGTTGCTCAAGGACAGTTGGAAGTATAGTGATAATTCTGGAAGGACCATATTGACATAATCTGGAAGGAGGCAACTCTTGTTCAGAAGTGATAGTCAAAATGGATTCTGGAAATGTTTCAAAGTTAGAATTTTCAACCTGTGTAAGATTAAGGAAACTTAATGCAAGAAGGATGTTTCCAAGGAACTGATCTCCTTTGGAATGCTCTGTAATGTTTGTTGTCAAGTCTTTATGACTTTGTGCATAATCATTACAAGAGGACCAATGCATATAAGTTTAGAATCTAACAGATTTCAGTAAATTGCATGAATTTGGAATTCTTGCAATTACGGTAAGGATTTGGGAGTGTGAAAAGAGAATCATTGAAGTAATGTTCAATTGATCTAGTTCACAAAGTAAAGATCATAGACAAACATAGTATGCATACTTGGTGTATGGCATGACTAGTGTTTAAGAAAACATAGTGTACATGCTTGGAGCATGGGACAACTATTGTTTTAAATTCAAGAATAAAGTTGATAGCTGAAACAGTATACAATGAATAATGTGTAATCATATGGTGATAAAAAAAGGTGTTTTATTTATGTTCAAAGAGTTGATACCATATTGGATTCAATTATTATTGTGTTTCATTTTGCATGTTTTGACTTCCCGAATAAACTGGGTTATTCTTTCGGAATGACTAAGTTATTCAAACCATCCAGAGTCGGTCATATGTTGGAAGTAGATATGAATTAAGACTGTCATGGGTTGGCTTGTAGAGGTCTAAGGTGTTGGACAAAGGGCTACAACACTCATGAGTGCTCATAAGTTCTGAGTATTGGATTCAACCCGCGCTCATTGGAATCACTTCATGGATTTTATCACGAGTGATCATGAGACGATAATATCTTATATTCTTCAACCCTAGAGATATGAGTTGTTACTATGAGTTGATAGTACATTGATTGCACGTAAACGCATACGGTAACTCGGTGTTATAAAACGTGCCTTTGTGTATGATTCAACAAGTAGTAGAACAAGCCATATGAGTCGAAGTTTATCCGTTCCTTTTACCTTCGGGATAAAAGCGATATCTATGGGCCCCTCGATGATTTGATGATGACAAATGGAAGTGCTCGGCCGGGCCAGGACTGATTTGATTTGTTCAATTAGTCAGTCGTCATAAATCGGAAATCGGGAAACAACAAATGGACAGAGAGAATGATTATAATCCATGTCTCAGTCCATATGATATCTAGAATGGAGGAATATATGATCCCTTATCTAATGGACAGGTCACTGACAAAGGTCAGAGTTCATCTACAAGGTCAGAGTTCGACAAAAGCTTTTGAGAGCTACGATTGCCGGTTGGTTCCTGAAGTCATACGCAATAATAGTTTTAGACTTATCCAAGTGGGAGACTGTTGGATTAATGTCTAAGTCCATAACTATAATTGGTAAGACTTGACCCGACCCGGCATGGTCCTTTTGGGTTGCATACCATCATGCACTTGGATAGACTATAATGAGAGAAATAAGACACTTATGGTTATTAATATATTATAAGTTCTAGTATATTAATAATAAGAATAATAAGATTATTTAATTAGTATTGATCAAGAATTAATCTAGGATTAATTAAGTGATCAAAAGAAGACTAATTAAATATATGGGTTGATTGTGTAAATCATCCATACTTGTATAGTGGGCTAATGCTCCATGGATAATCAAGTTGGGCTAAAACCCATAGGATGGTCCATGGATGCTCCATGGTGTATTTGTACCCATGGATCATGGAAATGAAAGGCCATGTCAATTAGGGTTTACATGGTGTAACCCTAACTATATAAGCATCTTATTCTTGACCAAAATCGGCCACTAGAGTGTGAAGTGAAAGGGCTAGCCGATTTCATGAGTTGTAGAATTCTCTCAAGCTATTCTAAGTGTTTTGGTGATTGTGATTCCACTTGAGGCTTCCACACTATTGGGGCTAAGCTCTTAAAGCTTGAAGACATCAAGCTACATCAAAAGGTATGTATTCTATCTTGTTACATTCATTGATTTGTATGCTAGATTAGGATAATACCTTGGAAGTTCTTATTTGCATGTATAATAGAGAAAACATAGATCCAAGGTATTTAGGGTTGCATGTACACTTAGGAGTGTTAGAATGCTCGAAACCCAACAGCTATGACTTGTACTCGCCCTAATGTTGCCTTTTCTTTGAGCATGGTCAGTAGATATCAGGGGAATCCTGGCAAGGCTCACTGGACAACGGTAAAGAATATTCTCAAGTACCTGCGAAGTACAAAGGAATGGGTCCTTACCCTTGGTGGGAGTGATGACTTGAGAGTTGTAGGGTATAGTGATGCTAGTTTTCAGACTGACAAGGATAATTTCCACTCTCAGTCGTGCTGGGTCTTTACCTTAAATGGAGGGGCAATTACTTGGAAAAGTTCCAAGCAGGACACGGTGGCTGATTCCACTTGTGAATCAGAGTATATAGCAGCAAGTGAGGCAGCAAAGGAGGCTATATGGCTAAAGAACTTCATCGGAGACCTTGGAGTTGTACCAGCTATAAAGGAGCCAATGGAGATTTTCTGTGACAACAATAGTGTGATTGCCTTGGCCAAGGAACCAAGAGATCATGGAAGATCCAGACACATTGACAGAAAATATCACTTCATCGGACATCAAATAGAAGAAGGAATCCTCGTGGCAAAGAGGGTATCATCGGATGAGAACCCAACAGATCCCCTAACGAAGGGACTGACTCGGGTTAAGCATCACCAGCATGCTCGGAGCATAGGGCTGAAGGATGATATTAGCTTTAGTAGTTAGATAATCTTGAAATTGGTAAAATTCAATTGACATTTGATGATAAATATAAGTTGTTATTTATGAGTAAAGTGTTGCTATCTCTTGTCAATTGTTTACTATTATTTCTCTTTACATGTTTTCACTTCCAGAATAATTATGTTATGGTTTATATCATATTATTCAAACTCTCCATAGTCAGTCATATGTTGGAAGTAGATATGAATCAAGACTGTCATGGGTTGGCTTGTAGAGGTCTAAGATGTTAGACAAAGCGGAGCTACAATACTCATGAGTGCTCATAAGTTCTGAGCATTAGACTCAACCCACGCTCACTTGTATCACTTCATGTAATTTATCTCGAGTGATCGTGAGACAGTAATATCATATAAGTTTCCCAACCTAGAGATATGATTTGTTTCCTATGAGTTGGTTATGCATTGATTGCACGAAAATGCATTGGTAACTCAATGTTATAAACCGTGCTTTTGTGTGTAATTTAACAAGTAGTAGAGCAAACATATGAGTCGATGTTTATCTGTTCCTTCTAGGATTAGAAGCGATATCTGGGACCCTCGATGATTTTGTGTTGACCTATGTACCGGGCCCAGTCAGAACCAAATTGATGTGTTCAGTTAAGTTCTATGTCAAACAAATCGGAAATCAGGAAATGAATGCTGGACAATAAGCAAGACCATGTTCCATGTATTTGTTCGGTTGATATCTAGAACAGAGGATTATATGATCACTTATTTAAAATGGCGCTTCATAGTTCAACAGAGTTTAAAGAGCTACGATTGCTGATCGGTTCCTGAAGTCATACTTGAAACTATAGTTATTAGACTTATCCAAGTAGGAGACTGTTGGATATAGTGTCTAAGTCGAAAACTATATTTGATATATACTTGACCCGACCCAGCATGGTCCATTTGGGTTACACTTCACCCGAACAATTTATGGATAATCTTTTGAGAATAGTATAAGTTATGATTTATTAATATACTATAAATTCTAATATATTAATTTAAAAGCATATTATTTAATTAGTATTGATCTATAATTAATCTAGAATTAATTTAGAGATCAAAAGTATGACTAATTAGAGATGGCCAACCCAATACACATCACAATAACTCGGGGTGCTATCAACTAAGTCCACCCATTACCCTTGGTCCTCGCAATTGTCTCCCTTGGTGTACAGATACCCCAAATCTCATCTCACTAAAACGAAATCATGTACTGAACACGCGCGAACTCCGATTTGGGATCGTTACCATAACGAATTGATATTCTGCTCCTACCTCGAGTTCCACGAATCTACCTTTACATAATAAACCATAACTTCCGAGATACCTTAATTGACCGGTAAATAAATACCCTTAGCCGGTCCTCGAGACTACCAGTCTCGCACCGGGTCCGACCACCAGGTTCCCAAGAGATCAATATCGAGGCTACCCAGCCTAGACTCCTCAACATCACATACTGATTATCCATATGATCATGCAACTCAAGATCCAAACTCTTGACTCAACAGTCTCTACTAGTTCCACCCTGAATTCCTATCAGGAGTTTGGGTCGTACCTATGTATTCCTACTGCTCATTGTACATAATCAAGGCGATGCCTACTGGTGATTAGGAGTTTCCTGATCTCACACTAACACCACCTAGGCCTACGCATCCATTTGCTTCTCGTCCACTTGGGCTTGACGATGTTCTTCGACCTCCTACAACTTATCGACTTTTGATCCATTTCCATCAATATACATGACCCCTCTAAATCTTGTGCCGAACAATAAAAGCACCCTATAGTTAGCCAAACACAATGATCACTCAACTCTGGAAACCCTGAAGAATACTCTTGTATTCTTAACCAATCGGATGATCCAATCACTTCCCAGGGCGCCCTTTTACCAAAGATATCTGAAGGCAAATGCAAATTTACCACTCATCTTACCATAGCCGAGGGTCCGATAAATGCTACGGGCTACCCCACAGACTTACAACACTCTAGCCTCATCACAACTGTCCAAAATCTTACAACTGATCTATCAGATTGGACACCCTATTGGATATTAAATTTTGTGTCATTGGGCTTTTAGTTTAGTCTTTTGTATTAACGTGTTTGGCCTGTCCACTCATATTTATTTCTAGGGTTAGAGTATTTAAGATGCATACATGCATCATATTTTAGTTAACTCTGATCATTACGCTGTAACCCTAATCACGTCTCTACAGTAGCAATTCTTCATAGAGATCTTCTAAGGCGTGACACTTAATCATTCGAAATTCTTTGAATCATCATTTTGTTCTTGTTTTACTTGTTTTGAATCTAAACGATATTGAAGGATTTTCATCCTTACAATTGATATCAAAGTAGGAGACTGTGTAATCTATACGCATCTCTTCTGTTTATCGAGTTATTAGGGTTTCCGTTAATATACGATCTTGTTTGGTCATCTTTATTGTGTTTTTGACAACATAAAATGATCTTGATATTACCCTATAATCTATCGTAGTTTACACATCTGATTCATAATATGTTATATAGATCTTATCATCATGCAGCACGACGATTCAAACATAAACTCCTTAAATATTTCAAGCAGTATTGAATCAACAACAAGGATCCCAATTCTATTCCCTCATAAATATGAAGTTTGGACGCTTCATTTTGAAGATTACGTTCTCGGTTCAGATGATAATGGTTATTTGATAAGGGAAGTCATTACTCTAGGTCCATTTGTTCATACAGAGACCAAAAGAACTATCACAACTCAGAAGGAATACAACTAGCTGCTCCTTGATGTGAAGGATATTCCTCAAGACGTGAAAGAGAAACTAATCACCAACGTCAAAGGAATGAGGATCATTAGATTCGGTTTGCAGGCTGATACTTTTCGTCTAGTTGGTTCATGTGATATTCTGAAAGCCATTTAGGATCGGCTCAAGGAACTTTCTCCACTGACGCAGATCTTGAGTATTCTACACAAACACTCATGCTTTCGGAGTTTGGTGCTTTCGCCAAAAAGCTAGAAGAAAATCTGAGCCAAACATTCAATCGCTACAATCATCTCCTTAGCAAGATGATGAAACATGGTATTAGATGTGAGGTGATCGAGAAAAATGTTACTCTCATGAATGGGATTAGAACTGAGTGGATGGCAGTGGTCTCTACTATTAAAGCGCATGAACAGTTTAATAGTTTCACTTTAGCCAAGCTTGTTGGGACTCTTAAGGCACATGAAAGTGAGGTGTCGAAAGAAGCAAAAGTTGTTTCTGGTATGGGGTCTCTAGCTCTTGTTATAAATGGCAAGACAGTTACAGAGGATGAGTCTAAGTCTGATCACTCTGAATGTGATCTTACAAAAGAGGAGTGTGCTTTGATGGTTTCAAATCCCAAGTGGTTCGCAAGGAAGAAATTTCCATCAAACAAAAACCAAAACTGGCAAGGCAGTTACCGCTCAGAAAAAGTGAAGGAGGAGAATAAAAGTGCTTCTCAAAAGGAGGAAGAGAAAAAGGAGAAAAAGTTCATTGGTGACTCTGGCTATGACTGCAACTATTATCGTGGCAAAAACCATTTGGCCAAGGAGTGTATGCTGAGAAGGTTGAATGTGAGGAAAGAAGGAGAATATGATGAGGCTTACCACATGCGAAAGCTAGAGGAAATCAAGAAGAAGAATACTACTAATAACTCTATGCCTGCTTTGATTGTGCAGGAAATCTGGCAAAAAAAGAGTTTGGAGGAGTTGAAATCTGGTCAACTGACTCGGATGATGAAGAGGTTCGCAGGCCCACACACGACAGGGCGTTCGTTGCGAAAGAGGAGAGTTCGCGGTTTGTAGGAAGTTGTTTGATGGTTACAAGTGATGGGTCACAGACATAGGAGAATGATACTAGGAGTGGAAGAAGAGAAGATAGTTGTTTCACTGCAAGACCAGTTCCTGAACAAATCAACGAATGTGAACAGCTGATTAACAAGGTAAATCTAATTCTTGAATCTCTCAATATACATGTGTCTAGATACAAAACTAAATAAAATGACATAAAATTTACTTTTTCAAATATTAGTGATAGTTTAAAAAGGACCCGTTTGACAAAATCTAACCTAATTGATCAAATTAGTAGCATTTCGTCGAAAAGCAATGAGAGACGAATATGGATTGAGAAGATCGAGTTAGATTTGTCTAAGTCTAGGGATCAGTTAATTTACTTACTGTGAGACAATTTGATGCTTTTAAAACAACGTAACATTTTTTGCTTGATTTCTAAAAGGCTCTATTTTAACATTACTCAGTTGCACCTTGACTGTGAGATTGGTGAGAAAATTCACAAGATGATTTTACCGTTTCTCAAATTAAAAGAGGAAATTGAGACCGATTGTTATAAGTGCGAATCCATCGTCTCGTCATACGAGACTTCTGATGCTTACAGGGTAGGACTGGAACGAATTGAATCATACATTAAGTCCAAAGACCACAAAACATGTTAAAACAACTTTTGGATGAAAACGATAAGAAGCATATTAAATCTGATACTATACAGAAATTCGACTCATTGAGTGCCAAATTGAGTTCAGAAAATAAGATAAATCTTGAAAGCACATCTGAATTCGATAAGGACAGTGATATGAGTGAAATTTCTGTAGAGGATGAGGTGGATTGCTCAGAGTTTTTTTAGGACAGTGATATGAGTGAAATTTCTGTAGAGGATGAGGTGGATTGCTCAGAGTTTTTTTAAAAACGAAACTGAACCTGCGAAAGCTTTGATTTCTTAAAATTCGGTTAAATTCCCATGTATTTCTCAAAACAAACCTAAAATTTTAAATGATAAGGAAACGGTTTTTGCCAAAGTGCAAAATGTCTCTAATCAAGTGTTTGCTACTAAAGGGCTGGACAAAAATCAAATAGTCGAACTAACGTCCATCGTCAACGAAGATAACAAAGATGGTTGCAATGAGTTCTTTTGGTCTGCTCCTATAAATAATGTAGAAGAAACGAAGGGTCTTTCTGAAAGAACCTCGTGGAGAGTGAAATCAAGATATATGGCAGAACCACTGAAAAATTGTTTAATCTCTGAGAAAGGAAGTCCAAGTACTACAAAGGAAGGTTCAAGTGAACCTCAAAAGGACGAATCTTGTGTAAGAAAAATGAAACCCAAGGCAAATATTCGCAAGTCCTCTGAACAACTCGCAGAGCAAAATCGTCAAAGAAATAGGAGATATCAGAGAAATCTCAATGAAAGGAAGCAATTTTGGCAATCCCAAATTCCAACTATATTCGCAAAGAAAGATCTGCCAACAAAATCGAGAAAGCTCGTTGGTATGAGAATCTCAGTCAATGTTCGCACTGTCATACTTGCAATCCATAGAAACCAAAAAGAAACATTGTTCAAAAATCTTTTCTTTCAAAGAAGCCCATTGAGAAACAAAAATCTCATCATTCTCAACCCACAAAGGCTTCGTTCAAAGATGTCAAAGGAAAGGGAAAGTTAGTCTCGGATTCTGAATCTCAAACCAAGAAATCGACTACTCAATCAAAGAAAGTAGAGAAAGACTTCGTCAAAAATCAAATAAAAAATAAACAAAACAAATATGATTCTAAAGAAACGAAAATGAAAAATAATAAAGTAAAAGTTTTCACCATAACTAAGAAAGATGAAACCACATTAGTTAAACGAACTTATATGGTTGTTCATGCAATTACCTTTCCCCTTTCTCTAAGAGGCTCACAAGGACCCAAGAAACTTTGGGTTCCTAAATCTGCTTGATTTTTGCAGGTAATTTGTGACGAGCAATTCGACTTTGAATGGTATATCGACAGTGGCTTCTCACGTCACATGATTGGAAGGAAGGAAGAACTGCGAGAATTTCGTGCTCTTAAAGATGGTGGAAATATGAAGTATGGAAACAACTCGTTTGAAAAGATCAAAGGCTATGGGATGATAACAAACGGAGATTTTTCAATTCGTAAGGTGGCATATGTAAAAGGCTTACAACACAACCTAATTAGTGTTTCACAATTGGTTGTAGGGACGGGCTTGAAAGTATCCTTTGTCGATGAAGGATCCGAGATAATAGAAAAGAAAACGAAAGCAATTCTCTTAAAGTTGTAATGAAAAGGAGAAATGAATCCTTTGAATCTGAACCCGATACAAGGGAAGCCTGCAATATGCTTGCTTACGAAAGCTCGCTCTGATGGTAGCTGGCTATGGCATATAAGACTTTCGCACCTCAACTTCAAAGACATCAACTAGCTTGTTCTTTGTGATCATGTGCGAGGGCTTCCTCTCTTGAAATATGATAAAGATCATTTGTGTGCAGCATATGAGATGGGGATGCAAAGCAAGAAAAGTCATCCAACCATAGTAAACACGAAAGTCATTGAACCATTGGAGCTTCTACATATTGACCTTTATGGACCTTCTGCAATTGAAAGTGTTGGTGGTAATCAATACATTCTTGTAATAGTTCATGATTTTTCATGTTTCACTTGGGTGTATTTTCTTAAACATAAATATGAAGCTACTCCTAAACTCAAAGATTTTATAAAGAAAATTGAGCTTCAACTACGAAAGCTAGTTCGCATTGTTCGCAACGATAATGGGCTAGAATTCAAAAACCAAGTGTTTAAAGAATTTCTTGCTAAAAAGGGAGTCTCACACAACTTTCATGCTCCCTACACTCCACAACAAAATGGTGTAGTTGAAAGGTGAAACCTCTCTTTGTGTGAAGCTACACGAACTATGCTCACTTTCGCATGTCTACATCTCCGCTTCTGGGCGCATGCTATCGTGACTGCATGTTTCACCCAAAATAGATCTATTCTGAATAAGCAATTCTCCATTACTCCTTTTGAAATCATAAATAATCATAAACCTAGTGTTAAGTTTTTCCATTTATTTGGTTTCAGGTATTTTATCTTTAATTCCAAGGAATAACGAAACAAATTCGATACGAAAGTTGACGAGGGTATATTTTTGGGATATTCACTGACCTCCAAGGCATATAGGGTTCTCAAAAAACGCTCAATGAAGATGGAAGGAACCTACTATGTTACGTTCGATGACAACTAATTGAAGAGGATTCAATCAAAAGTGAGTCAATCGGAGAAAATCTTTCCTAAGCCAAGTCCAACCACTGTTCCAATCTCCAATCTGTATGACGAATTCATGCTACTCTTTTATGAGCCAGAGAAGGCTATCACATTTGAAGCAAAAGCAGCTGACAACAACATAAATGAATTTAAGAAGATAATTGATGACGCTGCGAAAGACATGCACAATCAACCATCAACTATGAAAGTACTTCAAGGCACGAGAATTACATTCCAGGGGGAGAATTCTAACGCCGATGCAAGTCCTCAGGAAGAGCAACCTACACCATAGGATACGTAAATTCCATCGCAGGGAGGGTTATAATTCGTCTCTTTCTTCTAACCCATCCTCTGATACAAATGACTCACCTCCTACAATGACTCACAAACCTCCATTCATAGGGGATTCTTCAATTCTTGAAGAAGAGGATCTCTTGTCATTCGAGGGGGAGAATAAAGATGCGAATGACGATTCAGATGTGCAATTAGAATTCGAAGAATTAAATGCTGAATTGGATCCCTCCTATGATCCAAACTATCCTCCACTAACGAAATGGACCAGAGATCACCCGAAAACACAAGTTATTGGTGAATCTTCTACAAGTGTTCTTACGAGATATCAGATAAAGCGAAACCCACTGCATTATTCTCTAAAGTGGAATTTTGTATGCTTAACTCATTCGTTTCCAAACTTGAACCCAAAATAGTTAATGTTGCTCTCGATCATTCTGATTGGGGCAACCAGTGCAAGACGAACTCAACGAGTTTGAACGAAACAAAGTTTGGAGGCTAATTCCAACTCCTTCATATGCATTAGTTGTGGGTTTAAAATGGGTGTTTCGTAAAAAAAATGGATATAGAAGGGGATGTTATAAGAAACAAGGTGAGACTCGTGGTTAAGGGGTATTGTCAGGAAAAAGGAATCGACTACAAGGAAACTTGCGCACCTGTTGCAAGTTTGGAATCCGTTCGCATCTTCTTGGCATACGCAACCCACAAGAACATAGAGGTGTTTCAAATGGATGTTCAATGTGCTTTCTTGAACGGAGAATTAGAAGAGACTGGATACGTGGAACAACCACCTGGGTTCATAAACGAGAAGTATCCCAATCACTGCTACATCTTAGACAAGGCAATCTATGGCCTCAAGCAAGCTCCAAGAGCCTGGAATGAAACACTCACTCGTTTCCTTAAAATGTCCAAATTTAAACAAGGTTTGGTTGACCCAACCTTCTTTCGCAAGAAAGAGGGTGACTACTTGATGATTGTCCAAATTTATGTTGATGACATCATTTTCATTTCTACGAATTCCAGCTTAACAACTGAATTTCGAAAGTTGATGGAAACTAAGTTTGAGATGAGCTACATGGGTCCAATTAACTTTTTCCTTGGATTGAATATAAGATAGGGACAAGAAGGTGTTTTTATAAATCAGGAAGCATATATGAAGACGTTATTGACTAAGTTTGGCATGGTGGGAGACTCTAAATTGAAGGTTCCAATGGCATTCAGAATGAAACTAACTCCATCTATGGAAAAACCAATCACTGATATGACCCTTTATCGTCAAATGATTGGATCATTGATGTATCTAAAAACTAGTGGACTAGATATTATGTTTTCCGTTTGTTATTGTGCTAGGTTCCAAGCAAATCATCACGAACCTCATATAGTGGCCGTCAAGAGTATCTTCAGATACTTGAAACAAACTTCATCGCTTGGCATATGGTACCCTATGAAATCAGGCTTCTTCGTACAAGCATTTTTGGATGCTGACCTCGGGGGATGTGGATTAGATAGAAAAAACACAGCTGGAGGATGCCAATTTCCAGATGGCAAGCTTGTCAGTTGGCAATCCAAGAAGCAAACATGTGTGTCCTTGTCAACAGTTGAAGCTAAATATATAGTTGCTGCCTCATGTACATCTCAAGTCATTTGGATTCAAATTCAGCTTCGTGACTATGGCTTAAGCATGAAACGAATCCCACTATATTGTGACTCCGAAAGTGCTATTAACATTTGTGACAACCCAGTGCAACACTCAAAGACGAAAAAAATAGCATTGATGTACCATTTCATTAAGGATCACGTCGAAGATGGCAATGCTAAAATTGATTTCGTAAGATCCTCTGATCAGTTAGCTGACATATTCACGAAAGCCATACCTGAGACAACCTTCAACAGACTTCTTCAAGGCCTAGCATTGATGGAAGCTGAATCTATACCAAAACTACCTTCTCTTTAATAAAGTTGTCGATGCGAATCGATGTGAATGCTTGTAGTGACTCACAGTCCACTGTTCATGTGTGGTTCAGTTTTACCAATATCCCTTTGTACTTTATGTATAATGATTTTCTTTTGTTTTGTTCGATACCACTTTTGTTTTTTTATTCTTGTTATGCGAATTGGCGCGAGCGCTCGCTCTAATTCGTTTCCAGTTTTTCCGGAACACGAATTGACATGAACGTTTGCCCCAATTTGCATCAATTTTTTTTGTTTTTGTGTTGTCTGAAATTATTTTTCTTTACTTTGAATATTATGTCTTTAAATTTTATTTTTGTCAAAATTCAAAAATATTTTTCTTCTCTTTCAAAAAATTTCAAGATTGCAAAATTATTTTATTTTGTTTCTTTTTCTTTCTCTTATTTTCATATATCATAAAACACCAAAAATATCTTATACACATACAAAGATCAAGAAGGATCATGTTCGTTATATCTCTCAATTCGTGTGATGGGGAAGGTATAAATTTCTTTATCTATGAATGAGCTAAATGTCCCTAGAAGCATGCTGTTGTATGTAGTCCAAAGCCTCAATGGACTCGATGTGAAGCCTTAATGAATAGAATCTTCCATTCATTTCTTCCCAACCAGGCTATTAAATTCACATTAGTCATGAGTTACCTTACTCTTCTCACTTTAAGTTAAGAGTTATCTCCTTAGTCACTTTCGTATAGCAGAGGTACATTTGTTTCTCTGGAACCATCTTCACACTTCTCCATTGCCTTCCCACTCATAAATGTAACCCTTGAGACTCTCAACAATGCCACTGAGGTTTATGGTTACACAACTTTTCTGTTAATGATCTTAGCTTCAATCACCACGAACTGCGTGAAACCCAAAATCCAACACACTTAAATGGATTGATGGTGAACAATTAAATGTTCAAGATATTCACATTGGATTTAAAGAAAGCCACTTTCGTGGTCCGTAACAAGGAATCTCTTTTTCTTTTGCGAGATCTTTATGAAGTGTTCTGGTTCCAAGTCACTTTTTTCCCACAAGATCCATTTTTTTTAGATTTCAAAGTTTAATCTTGTCACCAAAATAATTCAAAACCTACTCGTTTAACTTCCTACACTGGTCACACAAGTACTTCATCCAACGTTCGTACTTATATCAAGTTCGTTGTTTGGTTGGAGATTTAGCCACCCATTAAGCCTAATTAAAATATGCCTTTCAATGTTTCTTATTAAACATTTGATCGTATTTCAACGGGAAATTACATAAACACTTCTTAGTCTCTCTTGACTTTGAAGGAAGAGATCTTTTCCCAGCATCCACAGTTTAGTGTCTTTACTGAGACATCACAAAATCCCACATAAAATTGTTGTTTTATTTCTTCATCTTTGACACTCTTGCACAAAAATGTCTCTAATATTCCTAAAGACTTGTTCAAGGTACTTATGGCATTTTCAGTTTTGCAGATTCAATGATGTTTGGTTTTATACACACAAGTTACCTTGTGTCTCAAATGTGATAGGATGTATGAGTATTTACTGAAAAGATTGGAGATTGAAAGGATGAGAACAAGATAATGATGACGCGACTTGTGGTAGATAAAATTTCGAAATTAGGCACATGGGATTTGAAATGCTTCCAAGTATCATGCCGCCTGACACCTTTATTGGGTCTAGTGTTGACAAATCCCGCTTGTTCAGGCGCCGTTTCATAGGGAATCGATCAATCAATGCTTCAAATTCTCTCTCTTGCGTAATCATATAAAAGGAATTTTCATCTACAACATTACTTTTTATCTCTAATGATTCTCTCAACAACCCGAACGACGATTTCTCTCTCTTGTTCTTCTTCTTCGTAAACCTACAACAATGGACATTTCTTCCTTAGTTCATGATCAGACCGCTCACTCGTCACTACTTGCCATCAAACAAAATCAAAACTTAATTCTTGATTTGTCTCCCTTCGAGTACGATTCTTTCAAGTTACCAATCATTGAATGCTTGAAGTAATCCCCTCTGGTCACTGCCTTAACTAAGGTTGACTGTGTCCCAATGTCTCTACTCTTGAAGGCTTATTCCTCAGCATCATACATCAAGGAAGAAGAACACATCACATTTGAAATCTCTGACTAGAAAACTTCTATCACCAAGTCAAGGTTTTGTTCTCTGTTAGTTCTTACATACGATGAATCTATGGAGAATCGATACTAAATCTCCATCGTAGATATTGTGGAGATGTTCTATGAGATGGGGTATAAAGATATCACTCCTTCTATCTCAATGTTCAGAAAACCCAACTTGCCTCCTCAATGGAATGGTCTATTTAATCTTCTTTTCAAAGCTTTCTCTGAAATAATCAATGGTTCTGACTGTGCCAGTAAGCTGTTTATGACTCCTATGTATGGTCTTTACCATGGCATCAAATCACTGGTGCAAAGTACTCATTCCACGACTCGACCCAGTGAGACTTCTTGTGCTCGATTTTGGACTATTGTTGTTCAACGGGCAATTGAAAGACACCAAATCCCCATGATGCAAGATCCACTGATTTCCTCGATTGTCACTTTTCATATAACCAAGATCAACATTGCTAAAAGCTTGAAGTTTTCCTTTGTTGGCTCTATTCCAGAGACAATGTTTCGGTGTGTGCTAGCTGCAAGTAAAATTATGGAGGAGTCATCTTCAGGCGCCGCACCATTACTCATGAGATGCGCACAACAATTGAAGAAGATGCAAGGTGAAAAAAGGAGGTAAGCAAAAGCAAACGACTGAGGGTCCCGCTGAGCCAATTGTTACTCCAAAGAAGCGAAAGGCGAAACAGCTCATTCTATAGCAAATCCAAAAAGGCGAAAGCAGCCTGCTCGCAAGCGAAAGACCCCCACTAAAAGTGCAAGCAAAGGTTCAGAGTCTGATACTATGTCAAACATTCGTGTCGAGGAGTATGATAACGTTCGCAACGAGGATGAAAACGTTCACAACAAAGAAGAGACATCAAATCCCGAGGTAACTCAAACTTTTAACGATTCAGTTCGTTCTCCTCCTCCTTCACCTAAAACTACCTCTATCCTGATTACCATTGCACCATGCCCTCCACCTGTCTCTTCACAACAACAAACTAGCATTCCTCTTTCTACCCTAATGTTCATTAATTCTATAGTTCCACCTACTACATCTACCACACCTCTTATTTCAGTCATTATATCTAATATGGGGGCTAAAGCTTCAGGTTTTTCAACCATATTTCACCTTCTGTTTCCCCTTTTAACCGAGATGACCCGGATATGATCTTTTATGATGCTAAAGACGAAGATCTTGGGGGATTCACTTACAGTCCATTCCAAATACAGACTGAGAGTGAAGATAATGTACCTGTTTCGAAAGGGCAACTTCAGTCCCTATATGAAAAGATTGATCAACTACTTCTCGCTTCCTAGTAATCGTCTTCGAACGCATACTCTAAAGTAGTAGTTGAGACTCTCTTTGATAGAATCACTAAGGAGCATTCTGCTAATGCTGCAAAGATGAATAAAGCGGTTGCTGATTCTGCTGAAGTTTTCAAGACTACGAACAAAAAAGTCGATAGACTAATTACTGACACTACTACCTTCATGGAGAATTTCCAAAGAACCTTCAATTCCAATACCACTGTAACCAATGATGCTCTAAAGATTCTTGGTTCTCTCTTCAAATCTGAGAAGACAGAATTGCAAGAGATTCGTACTGGTCAAAAAACTGACCATGAAGCATTTCAAACCTCCATCTCCTCTCAAGTTTCCAAACTTCAAGATGAATTGGCAAAGGACGGTATCATCACGGACTCTCTTGCAAAACTGGAAGCTTCATAGAAACGTCAATGATTTGTTATCTGAGGGAGCTGTCATGCGAAGATGTATTACGGATCTTATAGGCATGCTCTCTGATATCCTTGAGACCAGGGACTCAATGCTCACCATCACAGTCCAAAAGCATGTGCATGAGAAAGTGTGACCCGTTTTTCCTATGCTTCAAAGTCTAGAAGGTGTTTCGCATCAAAGCTTTAATCAGAAACAAGGGGGAGAAGGTATGTATGGTGGGTCATGAAAAGAAAGAAAAGAAGATCCTAAAGCTCCAATTAAACATGTTGCCCCAGTTAAGCTTGTTGTCGAGCAAGAACCAAAAGGCAATGAAACATTGTTCTGTAACGATCCCATTGTCGATAATAGTGAAGAAGAAGAAGAGCTGGATGAAAATGAGCTTAAAAGGTGAAAGGATCGTGAAACTGAAATGGATGAGCACCAACGAATCATCTGAGAGGCTGAAGAGAAAGAAGGAGATGAGAAAGAGGCTCAGGCCACTCTTCAAAGCAAGAAGCTTTTATTCCCCAAGTGGACCATGAAGAGAATCCAGAATGATGTTGTTGATTTACCCAACCAATATTGGTTAGATCCAATTGTGTCGTTTGATCTTCAAAACACACAAGTTTCGCAACTAGATCTACCAATTACTCCAAAGGATTTTAGGTTTCGTGCTTTTGTGAAGGTTGCGAATGTTGCACTCATAGATAGTAGGGATGATCAGATGTTGTTCTCTTTTTATCTGAAGAATATGAAGTCGCAATACAAGACATGGTCCTTGAGCAAAATAACAGGTGTGAAAGTCACAAGACCAATTGAGACTGACAGCTTTCCGAATGTGAAGTTCAAAGTAGAAAGAGGTTCAACCAGTCAATGCTATGAGTTCACTCTCGCAGACTTACCTTGTCTTAACCCCAATGACTGGCTCGTTCTTTACAATATGCTGCTGAAAGACAAAGAAAAATATGAACCTGCCATGTCTCATCTCCAGATAATGATCAAGTCTTACATTCAAGAGATTGGGGAAATGGATGTTGAGGTAGCTGCAGTGTTACGAAAGAAGCCTTCTTCTATTTGTAAGGAATATCCAAAAGAATTTGAAAAGATAAAGTTAGGGATGATTTAAAGTAGGGAATGGTATGTGGTGTATCAAGCTAGGGAACGAACTGGTGCAAACTTTCGTAGGGGATGCTTCTTCCTTTCCGACAGGCATTTGTACACTACATCCTTCCTTCAATATATCCTGGACTTAGTGAAGAAATTCAAACGCAACAGTAAGGATGATCTCAAGTGCTTCACTGATATGATTTTGTGGTACATGCAAATTTGACATACAATTTTTGGCATTATTCCCAAAGTTTACGAAGTTCAGAAGCGAATTCAAGGTTAATGTGTTTAGGCCTCAATAGACGCAAAGGGGGAGATTTTTGGGTATTAGATGTTGCATCATTGGGCTTTTAGTTTAGTCTTTTGTTTTAACGAGTTGGGCCTGTCCACTTGTATTTATTTCTAGGGTTAGAGTATTTAAGATACATGCATGAATCATATTTTAGTTAACTCTGATCATTACGATGTAACCCTAATCACGCCTCTACAGTAGCAATTCTTCATAGAGTTCTGCTGAGGCCTAACACTTAATCATTCGACATTCTTTGAATCATCGTTGTGTTCTTGTTTTAATTGTTTTGAATCTAAATGATCTTGAAGGATTTTTCATCCTAACACACCCTAAGTCGAACATCCACTTACAATGTCACTTGCTGACACGATAAATCCTGCTAAGTTTGTAGCAACCCATAGTCCTGGAGCAATAATTCCATCGTACGGTTTCCCGCTTGTGCTACACTGGCCCTGCTGGTCTCTCAAAAGTTGATCTGAAATCTTGGGTCTCTTCCTGGGGACCCTCCAATATATGCACCTAATCTGGTCCCCTCTTCCTAATGTGCTCCAAATCAGTCTCCTGCTCTCGAGCTCTAGAAATCCTATCATTCAAGGTCTCACACCCAGACACATTCACCTGATCAATCGTTCACGAATGAACTACAGTAGCTGAAGCAACCTCTGCCCTAAACCGAGCAAACACTACTCCCAAGACATAGTCTCCAATCCCGAAACTGCAATAGATCACTCAATCAATCCTTGCAAACCTTACAAGAGATCGAAGGTGAACTCAAATCCTGGCGGTCCTTCTGCTAACTGGCTCGCCACTAGAGTCGAGACCAAACCCTGGTCCTTCCCCTTGCGTTCTCATCCGCATTCTTCATAACAGCTATCCCCATGAACCAATCATAACCAAGAATTCTCCTTCGAATAGGCTTCTTAGATTCTCCAAGACTCTCACCGCTTCGAGTATGGATCCTATGCTTTCAGTAGTATGGGCCCAATACTACCTTTCACACCTATGCATACTTTCCTCAGCAATCCTCCTGAATTCTCTAAGTCACCTACTCCACTAATGCACTAAATACTGCTAAAAGTAGCACAACACCCACCAATGCAACTCCTAGGCTACCCCTAGGTTCCCAACCTCACCCTACCTTCAGCTGCTGAAGGATTCCCATTAATGTCAACTAGGTACCTCATAAATATAGCCACATGCAATAGAGATCAAATAATCCTTCGAGTAAAAGTCTCAACCCTAGAACGGTTGGACTCAGACAAGAGTTGTGCAATAGGGTCAAGTCCATACTCTAAGATTATCTAGCCTATAGCACATGTGAATTAGCACATTCACTTAGTCCATCACTCTAAGAGTCCTACAACGCACAAAGCAAGCAACATTCAAACAATGGAAAACTAACCAACATACTCCAATCATGCAATTCTATCCACACATACAATTCGCAATCAGGTGACTCCTATCACTAATCTCATCCTAGGCTTACCCTAGGGTAATATCCGACCCATAAACTATCATAGAACATTCGGCCCACATACCACAACTCAAGATGTCCACATCCACCCTCACTATCAACTGCCTTATGCATGCAAATTATACATAGAAAAATATATAAGGCCAAATACATTATTCTAAGGCTATAAGATCTTAACCATATACAATTTTTAAAGCATACACGTAGTAGTTATTGATACCAATAGTCATTCTCATTCCAACATATCATACAATATCTCCAAGGCTACAAGCATCACGTATCAGGCAAATCTATCGCTGACTACTCAGCACTAGCATACAATTCTACCAACTCATACAACATATAAAGACATTTCTCATAGCCCTAACTAGCATGTGATTCTCAGATTCATAAATCAAGTCATAACAGGTAACATATATGGGTATTCTTGGGAAACTTAATTGAGCTCGGCTAATTGCATGCACCACACCCTTTCTTGTCTTAGAAAACTTTTTCCTTGAATACATTTTTCTTTTTGAAAACTTTACAGATCCTCAATTTTAGTTCAACACAATCGAAAGTATGTCTGAATCCCTCAAACCAAGGTTCTGATACCAACTTGTAATGACCCAAAAATCAAGGGTAAAAATTTCATTTTTCAATACAGTCAAAACTCATATATCTTTTAAATCCAAGCTTTCAAAAATATTTGCTAATTAAAAACATTTATCAGAGCTCATCCCAAAATCAAATATTGTAGAAACCATGGGTGTGTGCGTTGCGATCAAGTCGCGCCCTTCTTTGTCAAACCGACGATACCTGTAACCATAAACAAAACTGTAAGTACGAAGCTTAGTGAGTTCACCATAGCATACCCCACATAATCAAATAAACCATATCAATTACATAAACCATGCATATACACATATAAGGATGCCATGGAAACCATCGAAGGTCTTATACACATAATCACATACATCAGATCAATTACATAAACTATGCATATAAACCTATAGGGATGGCATGGAAACCATCCAAGGTCTTACACCAAGTTCCACTGGAAACCCCTACACGGTGTTAACTACCTGCCATGGGAACCCGCACATGGTCTTCATCAGCTACCAATCAAAGCATACATCCAAACATATAAGCTAAACATGCAAACATATAAGGATACCCTGGAAACCCTCCAAGGTCTTACACCGGGTGCCACTAGAAACCACCATGTGGTCCTAACTACCTGCCATGGGAACCCGCAAATGGTTTCCACCAACTGCCATGGGAACCCCCCACATGGTCTTCACTAACTGCCATGGAAATATCCACATGGTCTTACCTAACTAAGGAAATATCATGCAAACTAAACATACAAGCATACCAGGATCCCATGGAAACTGTGACATCCCCATTTTTACGGCCAGAAAAGACCGATTTTGTTTATGCTTTATAAAAATCAAAGTATCTCTTTTAATAAAAATGTTGCGGAATTTGTTCCCAGAAAAACATGATAATCGCGTTATGAAAGCATTTCTTAAGAAATATATTTTTATTCACTTTTAAAACATTTGGGATGTCATCGTCAATACAGAAACATAAGCATAAACAGAACTTACATTCATTTACTCTAGTGATCTACATCTCTTTTAAATCTCTCAGTGTAATGTGACTTCATATCAACACCTGTGATATAAATAAACTGAGTGGGTCAGGTTGCGAAACCTGGTGAGTACATAGGGATTTCAATCCCACAATGTTATACCATATATATAGTTTAAACTCACAAAATATACCATTTCACCATATATAAACAACTCTTATCCCACCCCGTCGATCCTCACAACGAGACTATCCATATTCTCGGACCTAAGGTTAGCCGTTTTACCTAATCCATACTCCCGGATCAGAAATGAACGACTTTACCTAATCCATACTCTCGGACTAAGGACAAATGACTAATCCATACTCTCAGATTAATGATGAATGATTATGCATAATCCATACTCTCGGACTAGGGACAATGACTATGTCTAATCCATGCTCTCAGATCAATGACATATACTAAAGTTCTATTCTCAGAGTATAAGTCACTCGTACTCGTAAGAAAATACGAACCAATATTCCTCATAATTAATTTAGGTTTACTCTTCATCCTAAATCATCATATATAATCAGGTATGTTCTTTAACATGTATTTCAGGCAACATCAATTAACTCACACATAAACATATAATTAATACTTGAATCAATACTTGTATCAAAATCATGTTCATGAAAGGGACTATGCACTCACCTGGGAAGGTGGTGACTCGGCACTCAGACAGCACCTCGTTAATCTTAAAACAACTTCCTCGACAAAACCTAGTATCATTACCACTAGAGTTTAGTCTGACGTTAACCGCGATAAATTAATAGTCTAGCTATTATTATTATTATATAAGCATTAAATAAAACTCAATATAACTCATAATAATAGACCAAATACTTATTATAAGGTCCTAATAACATTACAATATCGAAACATAAGCAATACTAAAGATAGCGTAGGCATAGCTTACTTACAGCAGGTTTTCTCGAAAACCGGGCTTCGTTGGAGCAGCGTTCCCGAGCCGAAAGGATATTTTCTTGGGACTCTGGCAGCCTTGGGGCTTCCTTCGGGTGCTAGGGGGTTTACCTAGGCTTTTAGGGGGGTTAGGGAGCTTAGAGAGAGAGAGAGTATAGAGAGAGAGAAAAAAGAGGGTTGAGGGGTGAGGAAATGAGGGAACCCAGCACCTCTATTTATAGGGGTGCTAACTGACCTACTCGCCGAGTAGGAGGACCTACTCACTTAGTTGGTGCATTTGGCAGCCTTCTGGTAGTGCCACGTGTCCAATTCTGGTGGTGCCACGTCACCCCTATCGCGTATCAGCCTTCAAATTTAGAAAAATCATAACTCTCGCATACGAGCTCCGTTTTTGACGGTCTTTTTTTCAACGTGTAGGTAAAATCAAGATCTACAACTTTCATTTAGACTCTGTTAGCTAATTCTCGACCAATCTTGAATTTAACAGTATGAGGCATTTAAACTACTAAATGACCGCGAAGAATTCGTAAATCCTTCATACGGAATCTGTTTTCGTCCATCTTTTTATCGTTGAGTTCCTATTAATGAGATCTTCAACTCTCATTTAGGTCACGTAAGCCAAAAACCGCTCGAACTAAAATTTGAGTTTCGGGTCATGCACTACTAAGCCGAATCTTAGAAAAATCATAACTTCCTCATACGAAGTCAGATTTGGGCGTTCTTTTTATCGAAGCTCTTAGTTTAACATATTCTACTACTTTCGTTTAGATTGCTAAGGCTAAATCTTGCTCTATCGTAATTTCACTATTTATGCTTCCCGGTGTCGTGCCGGTTTTGCCGTAAAACTTCGACGGGCTATAACTTCTTCGTTATAACTCGGATTTCGGCGTTCTTTATATGTACGGGAAGCTTGAGACCTATTCTACAACTTGGTTAAGACTATTTATTATAAATAATCTTTTGCCAAAAAGTCATTTTCGACACTTATTGTCTCTAAATTGACTAGCCTGGATCTACGGGCGTTACAGAAACCATCCTAGGTCTTACACCGAGTGCCACTGGAACCCCCACGTGGTCTCAACCAATGCCGTGGGAACCCCCACATGGTATTAGACTGAAATGCCATGGGAACCCCCAATGGTTTGATATCCAACTGCCTCAAGAACCCCCCGAGTCTTCCATGCAAGTATCACAGAAGCTACTAGCATATCACATTTCACATAATCAACAACAACTCACATATCATAAAATAGGCCATGGGAACCCCCACATGGTCTTCGTATAAATACATAACATATTGATAGCACATTCCTAAATATCCACTACATGCAAGAGTCAGGAAGACAACATGCATACTACATATAACTAATTGCCAAAGGAACCCCCGTATGGTCTTCACGTAAATACATAATGTATCGATAGCATATCTGTAATAATCATCACAACTAGGTAAATAGGCTAGCCTTGGTGCCTTCGACCCATTTTTATGGTGGGGAGACTCACCTCACACTGTTGAAGTGTCGCGGATAAAACTCTAGCTGCTGGATGACAAACTCCCGAACTGTCCTTATCAAAACAAAACCCAATAAACAATTGAGTTCCATACTATAATCCTTAATCCATACATGAGGTAAAGCGACCAATCAACCCCTAACCCAGTATGATCCAAAATAAAGCCCCAAGCCCAAAACAAAAGTCTAGCACTATAATGTCCATAAATCTATCAACGGCCCAGTTTTCCAAATTGGGCCCCAACCCCTTACGGGCCTTACTCTAATCCTATAATCTCATTCATTATAATTTGGTTTACTCCAAGCACCCATTGGGACTAACTTACCCAAATTCAAAGGTCAAAGTCTAAGTCAACAATCCTGTTGACCCCACTCATCGAGTGCATCTAGTAGCTCCTCGAGTTCCTTCAGTGTTTAGAAAACCCAGAAAAGCCAACTCGTTGAGTTATATCATTGGCTCGCCGAGTTTGCTCATTATCCAGAAAGTGGGAAAACCCACCCCAAATCGTTGAGTTGCCAGGGCAACTCGTCGATTTTCCCATGTCTTAATATATTCAGCTCCTTTCCAGTCGAATCTAAAGCCCCAAACTACAGATTCAACCTCTTAGGGTTAAGATACCACATAAAGTTGCTAACTTTACATCCATGCAAGGAATCAAAGGCTAAAAACACTTAATCAAAGCTTATCAAGGGACTTAGAGCATGAAGGAGGGCCAATACTTGATAAAGGTCGCAACTTTAAGTCCCCAAAGGCCCTCAAATGTCCAGATCTAAAGCCATATCTTCATATCATGCTCAAAACCAAGAATGGTACCAAACTAGGCTAATAATGGCCATAAATTTTCATAGAAGAAGATCAAAGCAATGGAAGTTCAAGGTTAAAAATTCATACCTTAATGTGGTTGCCACACCAGAGTAAATATCAGATCTACAACCTCTCCTTTCAGATATGTAACTGTTGGATTTGGTGTGTAAGCCCATAACAGTAACTGGGATGTACTTGGCCTGATAGTAGCATGGTCCTTTTAGGTTGCCTTCACCAGTGCAATTTGATAGGATGGATTTTTGAGAATAAGGTTATTTGTGATTTATTAAGATATTACAAGTATAATATATTAATATTATTGAATTAGTATTGATCAAGAATTAATTTGGAATTAATTTTTTGATCAAAAGAGACTAATTAAATATAGGAGGATTGATTATGTAAATCAATGGTTCTTGGAATGTGGGCTAATGATCCATGATTATGGGCTAAACTAATCCATGGATAGTCCGTGGACCTTAAACCCATGGAGCATGAGAATTTGGAAAGTCATGGGTTATTAGGGTTTACAAAGTGTAACCCTAGCATTTGCCACATTATAAATAGAGACCCCATAAGCCAAAATCGGCTACACACTCTTTGGAGTCAAGTATTTTATTCTCTTAAAGCCTCCTGTTGCATATTGGTGTTTATGAACCATTAGAGGCATCACACTTGAGGTGCTCAAGATTTCAAAGGTCAAGAACTCTACCCTACTCAAGAGGTATGCATCCAAACTAAGTTTTATTATATAACTTTAATTGTATGCTAGCTAGGGTGAATTCTTTGGAAATGAAAATGCATGTATAATTAGAGAAAACGTAGATCTAAAGCATTTAGGGTTGCATGTGCACCATAAGAGTGTTATAGTGCTCCAAACCCAACAGTGGTATCAGAGCATCAGATTGTTTTCTATTATATTTGATGCTTAGTAGTTTTTCAAAGCTGAAAAAAGTCAAAATTTTGCCTCTGACTGGTAAACTTGCCGAGTAGATCAACAGACTCGACGAGTCCACTCAGTAAACAGGGAAACTCGGCGAGTCATTTCATGCACTCGATGAGTTAAAGGCCATGTTTGTAGAATTTCGAGTTTCTTGGCCTGGTTTGGATTAGGAACACTAGCATAAACTGTTTTGGATCATTGGAAATGTTTTTTATGATGGTAGTGCTTGTACTCATCCAACCACAAGATAATTTTCAAAGTTTTAAAATAATTGTCTTTTTATATGATAAACAAAGCTATTTTTCAAATTGTTGACTTATCTTGATTTTGAGTTTAGTTAGATCATAAATCATGTTATAATTTAGTTTTTAGAAAAATGATCTAAATGATGTTTAATGACCTGCATAATTTGTCCTCAAGTTATGAAAAATGAAAGGTCACTTCATTAAAATCAAATTAAACTCATAGGTTATGAATGTGAAGAGTTTTGATAAGTTTCAAAACATGCCCTCAAGTTTTGGAATTTGATAAGTCGCATTAAATGAAACTTTAATTCCAAACCCTAAAGTTTTAAAATTTAAAATTCAACCTTTATATTTTATAATATTATAAGCTTAATATATATATATATATATATATATATATATATATATATATATATATATATATATATGTGTGTGTGTGTGTGTGTGTGTATAAGAACAACTCAGTCTTACCCTTAATAGGCCTCATTCACGAAGTCGATATATGAGGGGGGTATAAGGTTACTGCCTATAAAATGGTGGTTTAATGGGTGTCCACCCTCACCCACCGCTTCCTTAACTGGTGGAAGGTCGTTAGCCGAACGGGTAGGATAGGACATTAATTCTCTATCATTAAAAGTATATTGATAAATATAAAGTAACTAAATTTTTATTAAATTCCCAATATTAGTTAATTTAGGGAAAATGTGAAAATGGTGCTAATCGTTGAAATTACACTTTGCACCTTGTTAAGTCATTAGTAGAGCGTGTATGGTTAACCGGCACACAAATCTGGAACTGACAATGTGTGGCAAAGGGTAACCTTGTGTTAATCATAGATCAATGGAGCGTGTGTGGTTAAAAGACACATTGATTAGGTGATTTGTAACATTGGGTGTACCAAGTTAATTTTCATGGTTATTCACACCTTGTTTGTGATCCTCGACATCCCATTCAGAAACTTGAAAGGCACACCGAGATTTAAACATGCCATTGAAAAGTTCAATGAATCTCAAATATCTAGGAATTTGAAACCAATTTAAACTTAATAATCTATTTTGTTTTTCATGGTGGAAATTGGTAAATCGTCATTTACCTACCTTCAAATATTTTACAATTGGATTACGGCATCCCTCTTCGTAATTGAAGAATATTGTGTTGGGTCCTAGCCTTAATATTTCATATTGGGTGTAATATTAAGGATTATCATCTAATCTAAACTTTATTCTTCTTCTTTTCAGATGTCTATCCCTAACAATGCTTCCACACCAATTCCTTCAGGCTCTTTCTCCTTCATGAACCTATGTGGGAGGGTCATTTTTGATGGCTCGAACTTCAATGACTGGATTCGAAACATCAGAATGGCTATTCACTATGAGGACAAAGAATATGTCCTTGATAAAGAGCTTAAAGATGTTGATGTTACCACTGCTACTCCTGAAAAAATCACTGAAACCACTACTCATGAGAGGAATACAACAAAGGTGTCGTGTCTAATGATTGTTACCATGAGTATTGAGCTGCAGAAGTCCTATGAGGACTACTAAAATTATTAAATGTATCATGATTTGATGGAAAGATACCATCAAAGTGCTCTGAAGGAGAGGTATGAGATCATTTCCTCCATGATCACAACCAAAATGAAGGTTGGTGAAACCACCACGGCCCACTTGCAAAAGATGCAGAGATTAGTGGATCGCTTGCTTAAATTGAATGTCAATTTTGATGAAGAGTTGGCCATAGATATTATTCTACACTCTTTACCTTCTTGTTATGATCAGTTTTGTATGACCTATCATATTAACAAGGAGGAGGTCACTCTTAGCAAGCTTCAAGGCCTTTTAAGGACTGCAAAAAGCATCTTGAAAAGAAAAGCGGTTGTGTCTACTCCTACTATTACTACTTATTTCCCTATTCTGGCAATCAGACATGGGAAGCGAAAGAAGAGGAAGGCTCCCTCCAAGAGCCGTAAGGGAAAGTCACTTGATGGATTCTCTTCTAGTGGGACCAAAGTTGGTTCTACTAATTCCTCCAATCCGAAGGATGCTAACTACTTCCATTTTCATGAAAGAGGGGACTAGAAACGAAGTTACCCCAAGTACTTGCAGGACATAAAGGATGGGAAGATCAAACCCTCCTTTTCAGGTATTTACACTATTCAATCTACAAACTCATCACATGCTAATTCTTGCGTTCTTGATATAGGTTGTGGATTTCACATTTGTTCTGATTTGCAGGGACTAAAAAGAAATAGGGATGTAAAGTATGAGAAGATAAACTTAATCATGTGAAATAGGAAAATGTCGCCTGTGACCATGATTGGAGTTTACTCTTTATTGCTTAGTAATGGTTTAGATTTAAATTTGAATAATTATTGTTACTCGGCCGATATAGCAAGAAATATTATTTCCTTTCATAGTTTGTACAAATAAGGTTTTACCTTTTCTTTTAATAATGAAATTGGTGGTATTAGTTCTTATTACAATGGTGTATTTTATTTTGAAACATTACCTTGAAATAGTATATATGAAACTGTGAATGTTATAGATAACCTAGGAAATAATGTGTTACACGTTGATTCTTCCAATGACTTGGATAAAGCATGCTTGTTGCATTGTTGTCTTGGACATGTCAATAAGAAACACATAGCCCAAGTCCAAAAGGATGGAGTTTTGGAGTCATTCGACTTAAATTCGGATGAACTTGCGAATCTTGTTTACATGGAAAGACGACCAAGTCACCCCTTCACTGGTACTTGTGATTGGGGTGAAGGTCTATTGTATCTCATACACACTGATTCATGTGAACCATTCAGAACCGCCACAAGGGATACTAATCGCTTCTCTGTGACTTTTACTGATGATTACAACAGATATGGTTATGTCTACTTAATCAGGCATAAGTCAGAAACCTTTGAAAAGTTCAAAGAGTTTAAGAAAGAACTAGAGAATCAATTGGGCAGGAAGATAAAGATGCTGCGATCCGATCGAGGATGAGAGTATCTTAGTATCGAGTTCCTTGACTATCTTAAGTAATTTGGAGTTGTTTCACAATTGACGCCACCTAGCACACCACAACTTAATGGTGTGGCTGAGAGGGGCAATAGAACCTTGCTATACATGGTTCGTTCCATGATGAGTCGAGCTTCTTTACCTATCTCATTCTGAGGGTATACCTTAGAGACTGCCACCCATATCCTTAATCTTGTCCCTACCAAAAAGGTTTCCCAAACACCTCACAAGATGTGGATTGGGAAGGTCCCCACATTAGACCACATCAAAGTTTGGGGGTTCGATTCTTTCGTGAGACGCGAGACTCATGACAAGCTCGAACCTTGGAGTGAGCGATGTATTTTCATCGGTTACCTACAAAAGTCCTTTGGATATCTCTTCTATAGACCGAGTTACAATGTTGTCTTCGTTACAAGAAGAGGAGTCTTTTGTGAGAGAGAACTCATATGCTAAGGGGACATTGAGAGGCAAATTGACCTTGAAGAGCTTCAAGAGTTAAGCGATGAAGGAACCTCAAACACTAGCAATCAACCCGAGGGGGAAACTCCGGTGGAACCAATTGACAAGTCGGTACCTCTGAGGCGTTCTAGTACAACTAATGTTCCACCTGTGTTATATGGATGAACCTAACAACTACAAAGAAGCCATGGAAGGCCCCTAGTCTGCTAAATGGAAAGAGGCTATGGACAGCGAGATTCAGTCCATGTATGACAATCAAGTTTGGAACTTGGTTGACAATGTACTAGGTCGAATAACAATCGGGTGCAAATGGATCTTCAAAAAGAAGACCGAAATGGATGGGAATTTACACACATATAAGGCGCGACTGGTTGCGAAGGGCTTTACTCAAACTCCAGGAGTTGACTATGATGAGACCTTCTCACCTCTAGCGAAGTTTTAATTTATAAGGGTTATGTTGGCCATAGCTGAATTTCATGATTATGAAATATGGGAAATGGATGTCAAAAACGCTTTCCTTAGTGGAAAGTTAGTTGATGATGTTTACATGAGTCATCTAGAGGGTTTTGTTAATGCAAAGTACCCTAATAGTGTGTGTAAGCTTGAGAAATCAATTTATGAGTTGAAACAAGCATCTCGCAGATGGAATCCTTGTTTCGATGAGAAAGTCAAAGAGTTTGGATTTTCGAGAAGCGAGGATGAGTCCTGTGTATATGTCAAAGCTAGTAGGAGTATAGTGAGCTTTCTGGTATTGTATGTAGATGACATACTACGCATAGGAAATGAAATCCCAACCTTGCAGGAGGTTAAGTCTTGGCTTGTGAAGTGTTTCGCTATGAAGGACATCGGAGAAGCTGCTTATATCCTAGAGATAAGGATATTGAGAAACAGAAGTCAAAGACTAATAGGACTTAGTCAAAGCACCTACTTGGACAAGGTGTTGAAGCGTTTCAGCATAGAGAACTGCAAGAAAAGTGACCTAATTATCCAAGGCAATACCAAACTAAGTAAGAATCCGAGTCCAAGTATCGAGGCTGAGATAGCAGAAATGAGTCATGTACCATATGCTTCCGCAGTTGGTTGGATCATGTACGCTATGACTTGTACTCGCCATGATGTGGCCTTTGCTTTGATCATGGTTAGCAGATACCAAGGGAACCCTATTAAAGCTCATTGTATTGCGGTTAAGAACATTCTTAAGTCCCTATAGAGGAATAAGGATTGGGTCCTTAACCTTGGTAGGAGTGATGACTTGAGACTGACAAGTTATAGTGACGCCAACTTTAAGACCGACAGAGATAATTTACACACTCAGTCGGGCTTGATATCTACCCTGAATGGAGGAGCAGTGACATGGAAAAGTTCCAAGCAAGAAACTGTAGCCGATTCAACATGCGAAACAGATTACATATCAGCAAGCGAAGCAGCGAATGAGGCGATATGGTTGAAAACTTTCATTGGAGAGCTTGGAGTTATTCCTTCCATAAAGGAGCCTATGGAGATTTTCTGCGATAATGAAGGGGCGATTGCCTTAACCAAGGAACTGAGAGATCATGGTAGATCCAAGCATATTGACAGAACGTACCACTTCATAATACATCAAGTAGAAGAAGGGCACCTCGTGGTGAAGAGGATATCGTTAGAGGACAACCCAGCAGATACCCTCGCAAAGGGATTGACTGTTGGAATAGTGTCTAAGGTCATTAACTATTGTTAATACTTCTAATAATAATAGGGTCCTTTTGGGTTGCCCTCAAGACCCAAATTGAGTAGAATAAATAAAGGAGAAATTGGTTTATTAATTATTATGGTTAATAATTAATTAGAAACTAATTATAATTATATTTTGGGAATTAGTTAAAGGGTTGAATGCTCATTAATCGATATTTAGTTAATCAGGAATGTTCCAGAACCTTTATGGAATTAGAGTTGGATGAAAATCACTCCATCCCATATGGAAAGGAGTGAAATTTCGTGGTTAGGCCTCCATCCCACATGGGAACGAGTACAAAACCCTAGAAGGCATCCAAGGTTATAAATAGGGCCTTAAGGATTTCATTCCTCCTGGCACCTTGGCTTGAAGTATTCGCTAACCCTTCTTCCTTCTCCCATAGGGACAATTTCTAACCCTCTTTGGGTTTGGGAAATTGACCCTTCTCCTAGTTATTTTTATTCCACTCTTTGGTGTCATTGGGTGTGATACCATTAGAGGGATTCTGGTTTGGGTCCTGTCATCCAAGCAACTTTATAGAGGTTCAAGATCTCAAGCATGGAGATCAAGGGCTACATAAGAGGTATGTCTTCTTCTTCTATTTTATGCTTTCTAGGGTTGATGTAATTAGCATGAAGCCATAGATCCATAGGATGCATGTACACTAAGGTATATCGTTGTTTTGATTTTTCCGCTGCCTAGTTTTAGAGTGTATTTGATGCGTAGAAAACCTAACAGTGGTATCAGAGCCAATGGTTCATGGTTACCTTCACCCAAGATCCATGTTTTCTGAAAATACTTGTTTGAAATTGAATGGTAGAAGGATTATTGAAAAATTCGTAATTGATAATACCTTAGTCGCAGCTCACGACGTGAGCTCAGCAGAATTAGGGTTTCAGATTTTTTGCCATTTTCCGAATATGTAGCTTTGATAAACATGGATAAATGCCTAATTTAAATTGTTTTTGAATATGCAAAATTGATAAATATTATTTAAATATGTTTATTTGAATTTTAATATTTATTTGATAATGGATAAATATTTTGTGGATAAATATAATTTAACTATGTTTATTTGAATTTGAATATTTGTAACACCGTGATTTTCAAGACAAAAATTTTTATTTAAATAATCAATTTAACATTAATAAACTTATTTAAAATCTTATTCACATTCGAATTACAAAACATAGGTTCGTTTTTATTATAATAGAAGACCAGGATCCTCCAAAACACAACTCTTTCTTCGGTGTGTACAATCGAACCGTTGCCATCCCGCGTTACTGTAAGAACCTGAAACAACATAACAGAAACAACGTAAGCACGAAGCTTAGTGAGTTCCCCAATATACACCTTACACACGTACGCCTTTCCAGGCCCTGACCTTCCGGTCCCCTGCACAATGCCTTCCGGCCCATGAGATAATCGCCTTCCGGCCCATAAGATATTTGCCTTCCGGCCCATAAGATAATTGCCTTCCGGCCCATAAGATAATTGCCTTCCGGCCCATAAAATATTTGTCTTCCGGCCCATACACATATATAACACATAACACAAATACTCTAACACATAAAGCACATATATCATATATCAACCTGCCTTCCGGCCCGTAACATACTCTAACACATAAAGCACATACATCCTATATCATACCTGACCTTTCTGTCACATAATACTTTGCCTTCCGGCCCATATATAAACATGTATATCACGCGTAGCAGCTAACTTTCCATTTATAGCATATAACATAACACATAACATACTTGACCTTCCGGTCACACAATCAAACCCTTCCGGGTACAGTATAGTGAGAAAACTCACCTCGCGGACGCTGGAAGATAACAACTCCTGAAATCCCTTGCACTTGATCCTCCGAGCTACAAGCTCCCTGAACATCATATATCTCTTCATTAATGCTTCTATCTTCCATGCTAACTGACCCTAAGAAATCACACCGGTCAACTCTGGTCAACAGCCATCTCGACTGGACTCGGCGAGTACCCTGGCGACTCGGCGAGTCTAGTCGTCCTCACAAATTCCTGAATGTTCCCTTTCTACTCGTCGAGTATCCCTCTTGACTCGACGAGGTCCTCGTGGAAGAATCGCGGGGCCACCCCGACTCTACTCGCCGAGTCTGAAGAACAACTCGGCGAGTCCCAGTGAATCTTCAAGCTACTCGCCGAGTCTGATCATCCGACTCGGCGAGTCCACGCCATGCAGTCGATCGAACTGCTTCCTGAGATACATATATTCCCGAATATACAAACATGGGACCTTCTGGACCTCTAAGGGTCCTAATACAAGGTTATAAACATTGGGTAATGACACAACAATCCATCTAATCTCCAAATGGGTTTCACAAACCCTATATCCGTGCACACATTCACATAGCAGTAAATAATCCGAAGGGTTACCTGAATCATGCAAAACGTGATTCCCTTGCTGTCCCATTAGCCAAAACCTTCTCCTTCTTGAACAATAACTTCCTCAATTCACCAATGATCTTCAATCCTTGTTCTGGATGCCCACAAACGTTTAGGGTCCTCCTCAATCGGCCAAAAGACGTGAAATGACGACATAACAACCCTTTTATACGACCCAATACGAAACGGCTAGGGTTTCCGCTGAACAGCGTCGACTCGCCGAGTCCATACCTGGACTCGTCGAGTCCAGTCGCGAACCCGCGACCAAATCTGCGACCCTACTCGGCGAGTCTGGCTCCAACTCGCCGAGTCTCCCCTTTAAAACACCCCAAAATGCAATTTAACAATACTTGAGATTTTGGACTGTTACAATTCTCCCCCACTAGAATTAGACTTCGCCCTCGAAGTCTCACTCTGAAAATAGCTCTGGGTGCTGCTCCCGCATCACACGTTTCGGCTTCCCTAAACACTTCCGATATCTTCCGAGGTTGTCACTGAATCAATACCAGAGGTACCTCCTTGTTCCTCAGAAACTTGATCTTCCGATCCTTGATGGCCACTGGCCTCTCGGCGTAACACAGGCTCGCATCCACCTAGTCGTTCTCTAGTAGAACCACTGCTGACTCATCTACTATACACCTCTTCACTTGCGACACATAAAAGTGTCATGGATCCATCCCAATTCCGTTGGCAGCTCCAACCGATAGGCCACCTTTCCTATCTTCGCACCTTCACGCAAAGACCCAACATACCGGGGCCCCCACTTACCCCTCTTCCTGGAATACGAAGTCGCCGACCTGAAACACATGCTCGCGACGGCGACTGTCTGCATAACCTTCCTGTCAACTCTAAACGATCTTTAACCTCTGATTAATCTGATGTATCTGCTCTGTCGACCAAAACATGATCGATGCACTGTCCACCACTTCCTGCAACCGAGAATTACCCAAGACGCGACTCTGCTCTAAATCTCAATGATCACACGACTCATAAGGCTTATGAAACTCTGAATCACTGGTTCCCCGATCCTATACCCACTTTATCCATTCCGGACCGACTGAGAGATCCGTTCTCCCTCTCAGATCAACTCTCACCAGTTCCCTCTTGCTATCACATACACATACTGAACTAGTCCCAACACTCGCAGGTTGAAAAACCCGATTCACTGATGATATCCTCGAACATCTCCCAAGACGAACCACTAATATCCGTCCTATACCCTGATCAGAGTCACACTGAGAATTCAAGATTCTCTATTCCCTTGCATCCTTTCTGAGTCTCGTCAGTCATCTCAACCCGGATGAGTTCCTACTTCACTGCCGCAAACACGATGCTCGAAACCATACTTGAAATACTCTAACCATAATTCTGCTCTGCAGCTTTCACTTTCGTGAACTTGCACCCCTTCGGAGTTACACACCTTCCTCTTTTCCTTTTTCCAAGGAACCCTCTTGGCCATAATGCCACTCCAACCGGTGCCACGGTGCTCGCCCCAAGCGACACCACCCTTTTTGCATAACCGCTAACCACATACTCTGGTTCTCATTGCAGGGGCTCTCAATCTCATGCACTCTCTCCACTCATCAAGATCACTGCCTCAGCTAAACAAGATCACTAACCTGGGGCCAGACCTTCCAATGCCATCACACTGCAACATACACAATCCGCAATTTCAAACTGATCCAGCAATACCAACAGAGTCTCCAGCATGACTGGACCGACTCTCATAACACATACTAGCCACTCGAGGCTATGTCTCTGTGGGTCCGTACACCCAACCCTGCGAACCCTCAGGTTCGAACTGTGGGAACCTTTCGGTTCCAACCCTAGAACATGCACAACATAAATCCCGTGGGATTAACGCAGTACAACCCATCACGTACCTCAGCATACCAATGCTCTGATCGCATGACCCCGGTCACTTACTCAAGCTTGATCCCGACCTTCTCTCAGGCCTCCACAATCGAATGCCCTAGGTCTGTATCCCGCCCCGCATGCCCGACACTCGCTCTCGTCGGCCTATACTCTGCGCTGACAAACACTGCTGAATCCCGGCAGCTAAGCACCCTCATATACTCATCGATCTCCCGGAGAATTTTCTAATTCTCCCCCCACTAAAGCACTGACTAAATGCCACCGATCGTCATTAACGATCTTACAGAACAATCCTGTACGAAGAGAACAATTACACACTGACTGCTTCCCACAAGCACAAGCAACCCTCTGCAAAACACACCTCCTCCCTGATCAACCCACTCACAAGAATCTAGTCCTTCAATCATCCACTCCACGACTGTAGATGCTACCCGACAATCAACCTAGTGCCGCATCTCCCCTAACAACCCCCACGAACGATAACCAAAGGAATCCGCGACAATAACCCATAACCAAACCCACAATCTGCCCAAAGGATGAACACCACATCAAAAACCGCACAAGACTCCTGACACTAAAACACCAATTATAACCATACCCAACCATCAGGGAACAACGAATGCTAAAGCGAAAACCTGAAGCACCAATCCATCACCATGCCAGACCCGCGAAACAACGAATACCGCATCGAAATCCATACAAGATATCAGCACAACCAATACGTCAAATCAATGCAAAACAATTAAGACATCATGAAAACATCATACCCGCTGCCTCCGGCACTGCTCCGTCTCCCTCTGTCGTACGCAGATAAACACGACCCTGAGCCCTCTGGGGCTCCGCTCCATCTTGTCCTCCTCAAGTCCCGAATTGGCACTGACTGCCAACAATCCCGTGCACAGTGCCCCTCCTTTCCGCACTTGCGGCTTGCACCACCGGACCCGCAAGCTCCGATGTAACCCCTTTTTACTCGATCATCGACACCTATGGTCTCATGCTTTCCTACTGCATCTCTATACTCCACTTATTACTACTCCTGACAATTCTTGCTTTCTTACATACTGCACCCGGTTCTCCCCCACTAGGGTTCGAACCAACACCAATTAGTATACAATCATCCCACGGCGATCTTTCACCAGCGAAATCGTACCTGCCCCAGTAACGTGCTGTGCAACACCCGATAGTCCCTCCCCTTATGACGTCAATCAATCCCCTGTACTCTGAACCTTTAGCTAACTCTCCAGGAACTCCTCATCACGGCTGCCTCTAATCATTCCAAATCCCATACTGATCTAATACTAAGCACCTGCACCGCTTGATAACATATCTGGCTCGTAGACCGCACCGCAGCATCATCGTTCCTCTCATCTCAACTCATCAATCCGTATCCAACGCCGGATTTGTCCCAAGAATAGGGACTTAATCTCAACATAGACGACAACTCTCCGCACTGCAAAACTCGTCTGAACTCTTCACTGCTACCACTATAACCCAACCTGTTATTCTCAATTAGGTGGGGTGTGGTTCTCGACTACTTCAGCCCCAACTGACTGTCTGTTCACGGTAAATCTCTGTCTCGCGGTACACCCGCTACCTGATGCTCTGAGGGAAGTCATTATCAATAACTACCTGCAGGGTGTACTCCCCAAATCCATAACTGAAACACCAGGCCTCTCGCGTCTTGCACACGAGCATAAATGACACTACCCACCCAAAAAGGTGACCTCTCCTCTGTCGTCTGAGTGCTCGACTCAACTGAAATTCTCCCCTGTCTTTGACTCTTACCAAAATACTCTGATAGGCACTTGCATTTCCCTTCGAGGAACGCCTCTCCGTACTCAATCATGGTCTACAGGCCTGAAACCCATAGCGTCCAATCTCTACCTCATCGGTCATAACCGGATAACAAGATAGCCACAAGCATCATCCACTATGAACCATGGTATTCATCCCATGACATCCCTCATCAACATGCTTCAGTGTATGGTACCTGAACCATAGCACCACCCCTCAATCTGTTCCAATGTATGGCACTCGGACCACAACATCTATCTCAATCTGTTCCAATGTATGGTGCCCGGACCATAACATCACTCTGTATCCGCTCCGATGTATGGTATCCGAACCATAACATCACCCCTCAATCTGTTCCTTAGGACCTTTAGGATGCCCCCTGTATCAAGTATGGGTCCTCTGCTTTCAGTAGTACGGGCCCATACTACCTGCCACATCTACCCATACTTTCCACACGGACCATCCCAGAGTTCCTAAGTAGCTGATAAACCTGCTCTTTCACCCATCTCATCGCGCGTGCTCGCTTTCCAGCGAAACCCACTACTCTACCAGCGCACTCATCTGGCTAGGTTTACTCCCTAGTCCCTTCCGCTGTCCTCCCACTTCCTTGCTATCAGCTGCTGAAGAGTTACTAATGATGCCAGCCCTCTACCTCCTGAGTATCGTCATACTCACTTAGTAGCTGACTCCCATCATCGATAACTCCACAAAGCACAAAGCAAGCAGCATTCGAGCATTGAAGCATACATAGGACTCCCCATCTGTGGTAGCTCCACCTTCTCGGCTCATCCTCGGAAGTACCTCCGTACCCCGTAGCTTTACCCCTTGTGCGTTCTAACTAGATACCCTCACTCATCACATACACACAAAAGCATAACGCACATATAACAGCAAACCCTAGACTAAGGCATCACAAATCAGGCCACTCTAGTCCTAAGATATGAAATACCTAGTCTGTCTCTAGCATGCAATAATATCTCATAAAGTGCATAATAAATATTTCATAACACAATAGTAAGGGTATTTTGGGAAATCACCGTTTGGCTCTGGCTGATTGTACACACTACTCTTTCTTGCTTTCTCTTTGAACTCTTATTCACTTTTAGAAAACCATTTAGTTGAAAACTTTTCTTACTTCCTCAGTTTGAGTCCAGATTTACCCGTAGGCGCGTCCGAATCCCTCAAACCAAAGCTCTGATACCAATTTGTAACACCGTGATTTTCAAGACAAAAATTTTTATTTAAATAATCAATTTAACATTAATAAACTTATTTAAAATCTTATTCACATTCGAATTACAAAACATAGGTTCGTTTTTATTATAATAGAAGACCAGGATCCTCCAAAACACAACTCTTTCTTCGGTGTGTACAATCGAACCGTTGCCATCCCGCGTTACTGTAAGAACCTGAAACAACATAACATAAACAACGTAAGCACGAAGCTTAGTGAGTTCCCCAATATACACCTTACACACGTACGCCTTTCCAGGCCCTGACCTTCATGTCCCCTGCACAATGCCTTCCGGCCCATGAGATAATCGCCTTCCGGCCCATAAGATATTTGCCTTCCGGCCCATAAGATAATTGCCTTCCGGCCCATAAGATAATTGCCTTCCGGCCCATAAAATATTTGCCTTCCGGCCCATACACATATATAACACATAACACAAATACTCTAACACATAAAGCACATATATCATATATCAACCTGCCTTCCGGCCCGTAACATACTCTAACACATAAAGCACATACATCCTATATCATACCTGACCTTTCTGTCACATAATACTTTGCCTTCCGGCCCATATATAAACATGTATATCACGCGTAGCAGCTAACTTTCCATTTATAGCATATAACATAACACATAACATACTTGACCTTCCGGTCACACAATCAAACCCTTCCGGGTACAGTATAGTGAGAAAACTCACCTCGCGGACGCTGGAAGATAACAACTCCTGAAATCCCTTGCACTTGATCCTCCGAGCTACAAGCTCCCTGAACATCATATATCTCTTCATTAATGCTTCTATCTTCCATGCTAACTGACCCTAAGAAATCACACCGGTCAACTCTGGTCAACAGCCATCTCGACTGGACTCGGCGAGTACCCTGGCGACTCGGCGAGTCTAGTCGTCCTCACAAATTCCTGAATGTTCCCTTTCTACTCGTCGAGTATCCCTCTTGACTCGACGAGGTCCTCGTGGAAGAATCGCGGGGCCACCCCGACTCTACTCGCCGAGTCTGAAGAACAACTCGGCGAGTCCCAGTGAATCTTCAAGCTACTCGCCGAGTCTGATCATCCGACTCGGCGAGTCCACGCCATGCAGTCGATCGAACTGCTTCCTGAGATACATATATTCCCGAATATACAAACATGGGACCTTCTGGACCTCTAAGGGTCCTAATACAAGGTTATAAACATTGGGTAATGACACAACAATCCATCTAATCTCCAAATGGGTTTCACAAACCCTATATCCGTGCACACATTCACATAGCAGTAAATAATCCGAAAGGTTACCTGAATCATGCAAAACGTGATTCCCTTGCTGTCCCATTAGCCAAAACCTTCTCCTTCTTGAACAATAACTTCCTCAATTCACCAATGATCTTCAATCCTTGTTCTGGATGCCCACAAACGTTTAGGGTCCTCCTCAATCGGCCAAAAGACGTGAAATGACGACATAACAACCCTTTTATACGACCCAATACGAAACGGCTAGGGTTTCCGCTGAACAGCGTCGACTCGCCGAGTCCATACCTGGACTCGTCGAGTCCAGTCGCGAACCCGCGACCAAATCTGCGACCCTACTCGGCGAGTCTGGCTCCAACTCGCCGAGTCTCCCCTTTAAAACACCCCAAAATGCAATTTAACAATACTTGAGATTTTGGACTGTTACAATATTTATTTGATTATTTGAATTTGTATATTTATCTATTACTTAAATAGTGATTTTAATATTTAGTATTATTTGTAATAGAGAATTATAAATTTGAATATTAACCCCTCATGATTTATTAATTGTTACATTGCGTCCTCACAATAAATTAGAATTAGTAATAGACAACTGAATTTAAAGAGTTTTAAATTTTCCTAGTGTATTTATATATATTAGAATTGTGTTTATTATATATATATAAGAAAGTTACAACATGCGCCCTCGCATGTTTAAATATTGACATTGTTAGTCTTACCTCGACTAGGCTAACCCGTTCTAATGTAGGGGTTTACGGAGGTCTCTATGATTCCGAATGAGGTCGGTTTTTAATATGCTTCGCGCTTACCACCCTCACCGCCCAATTGCATTTTGAGAATGGAGTTATCGAAATGGTTTGATAGTGATAATGGTCAATCTAAAAGTATTCTAATTACAAGTATAAAACAGAATCCCATTTTTATTAATAGAATGTGAGTTTAAATTATCCATGAGAATTGCACATTCTCTTTATATCCTAGTGATGGAGCTCATGTGGTTAACTAACACATTAATCTAGGGTATAGTTGAGAATGATATGGATCTCATGAGTCTCAAGCGTAACTTGATCCGGGGACCATGCGATTTTACAAGGTTAATTCTCAATCTATTTCATGTGAATCTGATGTTATCCATAAAAGTTCACATTCTCTTTATAACTTGTTGATGGAACTCACGTGGTTAACCGGCACGTCAATTTTAGAGTATAGGTAGAGAATGATACGGAACATGCGAATCTCAAGCATAACTTGAGTCGGGGACCATGCAATTTTGGATGGTCGATTCACCATATGTTCAGTGATCCGTGGCGAACCTGTCATTGAATTTTAGATGAACATAATCCGAGATTAACATGGCATTGATAGTCAATGAATCTCAAAGATCTGAGAATTTCGTGGTGATCGAAATTGGCAAAGGGCTTTGCCTACCTAAATAACTTTATGATGTGTTTACGGCATGCCTTTACACATCATGAAGCCATATATGCATCCTAGCCTTCTAAAATAATTTTATTTAAGGTGATTATTTTCTAACGATAAGTAAAACAAACTGTAATGGAATTTGTTATTGAATGATGTCTATAACCTACTACTATAAAACCTTTGAAAGGATTAGCTATAAGGATGATCAATCTTGTCAAATTCGTAGTTTGGGAATAGTACTCATAAACGAAAGGAAAGATCATGCCTTTGTTAAAACTCTTCCTAGGTTAGTTTAAACGTTACATTCTAAATTGTTAGAAAGAGCAATTATCGAATGTACATTGTTAATTGACATATTGAAGTAAAATGGAATTTCCGTGAGTTAGAAGTTGACTAGGGTTAGTCGACTAGTTAACATGTACATATAATCAATTCATTTTGATTTTGATATGAACAACTTGGAATGTCCATTAAGGAGTTGTGTAACATGTTGAGGTTTCCATTTGGAACCGACAAGGCAAATCATAGACTCTCATACTTCAAAACACTCCCATATTTTACTATCATGAATAGAAGTGTCAAGAAGAAAGCCAATTGCCCATGGTTTAAAAGGCGATTAGTATATCCAATCTAGGCCCTAATACCTAAGAAAAAGGAAGGCTTATTATAAGACATGTTCTGATAGCTGCTCGTTTCCATAACAAGAAAAGGACTAAGAAAGCAAAATTACCCAAATGCCTATTTGAGGTGAAAGGACCGAAACATGAAGAGGTTAAATTTGATCATGGATCACGAGCCCGTGCTACTTTCCATAGGTTCAAAAGATAACTAGTTCTTCCATGTTTGGTATTCAATCAAATATATGGATTTATAATACCAACAAAACATTACTTCTAAACCTTGAGTATTTTACTAAGGATTAGTACTAACATTTGCAAGAATGTGCAGTTACTAAAATGAAGTAAGAGGACTAACACATGGAGAAGATAATTTGAGATTGTTTATACTATTAAACTAGTATAGTAACAATAGTTCAACGTTGATTCAAATATTGAATAAGGTGTATTATTGTGAATGGATCGTTGAGATTAATCACAATATGTACTTATTCAAATACATCTAAAGGTTTGGGTGAAATGTATTTGTGGAATCATAGTCTTGGATACATAAATGAGAAATGCATTACCAAATATCCAGTTGGATCGGATTTTGGATATCATTTGGCCTCGAGTCTTATGATAAATGCAAATTTTATTTATCAAGATAGATGATGAATATGTCACTGGGTGATGTGAGTATCTGTTGGATTCAGTTCACACTAATGGACCATTCAGATCAACCACGATACATTGTGAGACCAACTTCATACGAATGTGAGTCTGGAACCTTTCAGGTGTTCAAAGCTCTGATAAAGCAAAGTTATGAATCAATTGGGCAGTAGGATGAGACACTCATAGTGAGAATCTCACTCCAAAATTTATTGATCATTTAAGTAATTGTGAAAGAGCTTCACGATCTGTCTCCAGCCAAAACACTACCACTAGGGTGCGTTAGTTGGATAGAGAAACAAATCATTCATTGATATTATACTAGATGAGCCACATTATGTTTCTTGACAATTCATGGATTGTACCATGAATAGTGTTATGAGAAGTCCTTTAGTCTTGTACCACCTAAGTAGGTTCTTGAAAAACTCTATGATATGTGAAGTGGGATCTTATCCTAACTGTCATATATGGAATTCTACGATTATGAGGCTTACGCTCATCATGAAGCGCTCGACAATATAGAATTTGAATAGAGATGTGTTATTTCGTTGGAGAACCCATCAAGCATCATGGATAATTGTTTAACAATCCCTCTTAGAACAAAGTGTGTGTTGCTCGAAGGGTAGTCTTCCAAGAGAGGGAAGCTGGTTTCCAAAAGAGCTAGTGGGTGCCACATTGCTCTTGATAGGATTCGAGAGTCAACAAACGAAAGGCCTTAAAGTTGGATATAGCATTCAATTCGGGATTGAAAGAGCTTTTAAGGAAACTGACATATTCCCACCACTTCCATATAGATCTGATAGATAACACCATATACTAGTTATATAAGAGTTTATATTACTAAGGTATATGAGTCACTAGTATGGTGAAATTAAAGTATACCAGCTATCGGAGGCTATGGGTAGGCCCTAAAGTCTACAACATAGAAGGAGGAATTGGAAAGCGAGATTCAATCCATGTATGTTGTGAATTGGTAGATCAAGCACTTGACCTTAGCCCTTAAGTGCAAGTGGATATTCAAGTAGAGACAATCATGGATAGGAACAAACACATAATCAAACCAAGATAGGTTATGAAGGATGTGTAAGCTTAACAAGTTCATTTATGGACCAAAATAAGCATCTCACAAGATGGATCATTATTTCAATGAGAAAGTTCAATGAGTTTGAATTTCAAGAAATAAAGATAAGCCATATACATGTCAAGCTAGTGGGAGTAATTTGAATCTTTGTTTCAATGAAAAACTTCAAGGAGTTTGAATTTCGAGAAACATAGATAAACCATATATATGTCAGTGCTAGTGGGAGCACTGTAGTCATCAATGTATTGTATATAGATAATGTGCGATTCATAAGAAACTATACTCTAACTTAGTCAGTGTAAAATCTTGGCTTGGTATGAGAATTGTTTCTCTATGATATACATAGGAGATACAAAACACGTACATAAACGAGTTTAGGCTGGCATGACATTGAGCAATGCTAATGTCCTAGTTCTACTATTGAGCTAAAGTAAATGAGTTGTGTCCTACATACTTCTGCTATGGGATTGATCATAAATGCCATGACATGTACTAGATCTAATGACTCGAGCATGACAAGTTTGATTAGATCAATTTGGTGAGAATCAATGAATCAAGATCAAGAACATTCTTAAGTGTCCTTGGAGGACAGAATAGATGATCTTGATAGTATAGAAGAAATCATTATAAGAGTTACTTTGATGCTAAGTTCCATACTAATAAAGGCAATTTCGTTCGCAGATTGAATTCGTGATTTTAATGAATGTTGATATATTAGCTTGGAAGTGTACCAAATAATAAACCATAGTGGATTTAACATACTTAGAGTATGTTGCAGTTGGTTAAATTGAAAAGTGGACAATGTGACTGAAAGAGATTCATTAGTGACATCTTTGTTGAAATTCAATCATTGATGGTCCTTATGAAGTTTCTTCTTACTTTGGGTGAACTTACCTCGAGTATGGATCCTAAGTTACACGAGATCAAATTACACATACTCAAAAGTACCAACGCATTTGATAGTGAGTCAAATGTAAAGAGATCATAGTCGGTGATTCATATCGAAAGATAATCTTGTCAATCCATTCCATAAGCCGATGTCATTGACCAAGTCTGACAGTCAGACAAAGTCGAGAGGCATTAAATTTGCAAATGAATTGGCTTAAACACTCTCACTTTAGTTTGTTTTAAAACCCAAGAACTTTAAAGAAGTATAAGTATTAATTTGATTTGGCAATTATTAAGTGGTGATCTTAATATATGATGGACTTCGATCATTTCAATTAGCTTATCACTATGTTCTCACTTTTGCATGTTTGGAACCCACTTCCCGAGTATAAATTTACTCAAACGTCCACAGTTGGTCGAACTCTTAGAAGTAAGTAGTGATTCAAGACTGTCATGAGTATTAGTGGATAGTCCATAATGATTGGAAATATCCTAGAGATTGTGCTAACACTCATGAGTGCTTAATAGAGATTTAAGTATTGAACCAACCCAAGCTTAGCGATTACTTCATGAATTCAATCACGAGTAATTCTAAGACGATAATATCTTCTGTTCTTCAAGCCTAGATACATGTGGGGTTTTTCTCTATGATTCTCTTATGCGTTGGACTACTCCAACGCTAATCGTAACTGGTAGTTATAAAGGGTATGTCCATGTAAGACATGATGAAATAGACAAAAACCATGTATTCGAGGTTTATTCGTTCCTTATGCCCTAACATGAGAAGTGATATCTATCGGCCCCTCGATGATTTGGTGCTGACATCTAAAGTGCTTGGCCGAGCCTTGACTAGAATTGATGTGTTCAATTTAGTAGTCAGATGCAGTCGTCACAAATCTATATCGGGAAACATAATCTTGAATTCTTAAGATTGACCGTTATCCATGTCTCGAGTTCATACAGATATCATTGAACTAAAGGATAGTTGATCACTTCTCTAATGGCTGAATCTTGATTAGATCAAGAGTTCGGTAGTTGCATTGGATGGCTAACTCTCTGTTGATTATTAGAGAAGTATTGGTCCTCATATGGTTGATAACTTGTCCAAGTAGGAGACTATTGGAATAGTGTCCAAGGTCATTAACTATTGGTAATACTTCTAATAATAACAGGGTCCTTTTGTGTTGCCCTCAGGACTCAAATTGAGTAGAATAAATAAACTAGAAATTGATTTATTAATTATTATGGTTAATAATTAATTAGAAACTAATTAGAATTATATTTTGGAAATATATTTTGGGAATTAATTAACAGTCTAATTAATTAAAGGGTTGAATGTTCATTAATCGATAGGAGGCATCTAAGGCTATAAATAGGGCCTTAGGGATTCCATTCCTCCTGGCACCATGGCTTGAAGTATTCGCCAACCCTTCTTCCTCCTCCCATAGGAACGATTTCTTACCCTCTTTGGGTTTAGGAAATTGACCCTTCTCCTAGTTATTTTTATTCCACTCTTTGGTGTCATTGGGTGTGATACCATTAGAGGGATTCTGGTTTGGGTCCTTTCATCCAAGCAACTTCATAGAGGTTCAGATCTCAAGCATGGAGATCAAGGGCTCCATAAGAGGTATGTTTTCTTCTTTGATTTTATGCTTTATAGGGTTGATGTAATTAGCATGAAGACATAGATCCATAGGATGCATGTACACTTAGGTGTATCGTTGTTTTGATTTTTCCGTTGCCTAGTTTTAGAGTGTATTTGATTCTTAGAAAACCTAACACTGACTAGGGCTAAGCACTTGCAACATGCGAGGGGCACTGTGCTAAAGGACGATATTAGTTTTAGTGACTAGATAAACCAAAACTTGTAATAGCTAAATTGTAATTGACATTTGAAGATGAATAAAAGGAGTTTTATTTATAAGTAAAGTTACCGTCTTGTGTCAATCGTTTACTATTGTTTCACTTTGCATGTTTTAACTTCCAGAATAATAAGATTTATTCAAACTATCAACAGTCGATCATACTTTGGAAGTAGGTATGAAAGAAGACTGTCATGAGTTGGCTTGTAGACTTGTCTATGGAGTTAGGCATAACAATAGGTTTGCTACACCATTCATGAGCTCTTGTGAAATAAGATTTGAGTATTGGATCACCCGGGCTCACTTGAATCACTTCATGGAATTTATCACGAGTGATCGTGAGACCATAATAACATATAGGTCTTCAAACCAAGATATATGAGTTGTTGACTACAAGTTGGTTGAGCATTGATGATACGAAAACGCATCAGTAACTTGATGTTATAAAACGTATCATTGTGCATGATTTAATGAGTGGTTAGTACAAGCATGTAATGTCGAAGTTTATTTGTTCCCTTTTATCCTAAGAGGATTAAAAGCGATATCTTGGGCCCCTCGATGATTCTGTTTTGACTTATGTGTCGGGCCAGGCTAGAACTAAATTGATGTGTTCAGTTATGTTCTATGTCAGACGAATCGACAATCGGGAAACAAACAGTTGGACAATAAGTATGCCATTGTTCCATGTATTTGTCCACCTGATATCTTGAGAACAGAGGATTATATGTTCCCGTATCTAAAGGATGCGTCACTAACTGGGTTAGAGTTGACAATGACTTTTGAAAGCTTACGATTGCTAAGTCGGACCCTGAAGTCATATTGGCAGCTATAGTTATTAGACTTATCCAAGTGGGAGACTGTTGGATTTAGTGTCTAATCCCATAAGTATAACTGGGATGTACTTGAAAGTATCCTGATCCTTTTGGGTTGGCTTCACCAGTGCAATTTGATAGGATGGATTTTTGAGAATAAGGTTATTTGTGATTTATTAATATATTACAAGTATAATATATTAATATTATTTAATTAGTATTCATCAAGAATTAATTTAGAATTAATTTTTTGATCAAAAGAGACTAATTAAATATATGGGTATTGATTATGTAAATCAATGGTTCTTGGAATGTTGGCTAATGATCCATGATTATGGGCTAAACTAATCCATGGATAGTCAATGGAGGTTAAACCCATGGAGCATGAGAATGTGGAAGGTCATGGGTTATTAGGGTTTTCAAAGTGTAACCGTAGCATTTGCCACATTATAAATAGAGACCCCAAAAGCCAAAATCGGCTACACACTCTTTGGAGTCAAGTATTTTATTCTCTAAAAGCCTCCGCTTGCATATTGGTTGTGTGAACCATTGGAGGCATCACACTTGAGGTGCTCAAGCTTTCAAAGGTCATGAACTCTACCTTACTCAAGAGGTATGCATCCAGACGAAGTTTTATTATATAGCTTCTATTGTATGCTAGCTAAGGTGAATGCTTTTGAAATGAAAATGCATGTATAATTAGAGAAAACATAGATCCAAAGCATTTACGGTTGCATGTGAACCATAAGAGTGTTATAGTGCTCAAAACCCAACACCAACCACTTCATGCTTCTTCACATAAACAACAAAAGGCACTCCTTAAGCCCTCACACACTCAAAATGGGAGATGAGACACGATTTAGGGTTTCTCTAGACAGGGGGTGATAAGGGATGCTACATGTGAGGCTTAAGGCCTTTAAATAGGGTACAAACCCTGAAAATTAGGGTTTTCCTTTCCAGTGTCTACTCGTCGAGTTGGGGCCTTCCAACTCGTCGAGTAGACCCCTCATTCCGAGTCCAAAATGATCTCTACTCGACGAGTTGGAACTCCCCATCTCGTCAAGTCCCAACCCAAAAGTCTAAAAGTGCTGAAAAGTAAATAACACATAAACTTAGCGTTACATTTCATTCAGGAACACCTTTAGTTTTTTTATCCAGAAATTGAAAGAACTGCAAGGAGACTAAAGAAAGAAACAGCAAGAAAGAAACATTCAGCTGGTCTCTTTGGTTCATCATCCTCTATACCCTCAGAAGCCTCCACACTACAAGGTACTCCCTTGTGGAATGAATCATATCCTTTTTACGATGGTACCCCCATCTTCTCCTCAAAATAGCCCTTATAAAACATATTCCCCACCCTTTTCCGTTAAATTTGAACCCATAGATTCTTCAGAATCCGAATCTGAAGGATCAACCATGAATGGAGACGAAGCATAAAGGTTTCTTAGAGAGTAGGTCACCCAAGAGGTCAATCAACAGGTCCTTTGAATTACATTTCCAGAAGCCTAGAACTTCGAACTTAAATCTGGGTTGATTTCATCTACTTCCCACATTCTGCGGACTGGAAAACAAAGACCCACATAAATTACTCAAGGAATTTCATGTGGTTTGTTCAGGAGTGAAGCTGCATCCAGTTACTAAAGACCAAATAAAACTAAGGGCATTCCACTTTAAGCTATAAGATTCATCAAGGGAATAATTATATGAACTCCCATCTGGTTCCATCACAACTTGGAGCAAGCTTACGAAGTAGTTTTTAGAGAAATTTCCAAAAATGTGAGTTTCTAGTCTTCGAACAGAAATCACTGGGATCGAACAAGGAAAAAAGATAAGTTCTATATACCTACTGGGAGAGATTCAAAAAGTTTTTCGTTCGTTGCCCCTAACACAGAATCAGTGATTAACAGCTCTATAATTCTTTTTGTGAAGGTCTGACACCTATGGAGAGACGTTTGATAAATGCTTCAAGTAGGGGATCTCTAGGCGATATGGCACCAACAAAAATATGACAGTTGATCGAGAAGTTAGCGATAGAGTCAAAGCTTTCTATAACTAAAGAAGAATGGTATCCAGATCAACCAAGAAGAGTAAAAGAAATCAGCAATGGTCACCTTGAAACCCAGATTTCAGAGTTCACGGAAGCATTGCTTTGGGGGCATGTGGATGCATATTTGGAGCCTAAATGGATTTTTAACTCAAGGAGTATGTTGAGGAATACTTGAAAGATTATTTGGTTAAAAAGCATTCAATCAAATTTATCACAAAAAGAAAGATTCTACAATCTAAAGCTAAAGGCTGTTGTTGGCAGCTTTGACCCCATGTCGGTATTTTGACCATATCTCATGAACCGTAACTCTAATTAATGACATTCAAAATGTTATGAAAACTAGATACAATTTGGGACAAATTTCATGTTTGAGAAAAAGGAAAAATTTGTGATTGCATGGCCCAAAAATTTGATCGCATGTATGATCACATGTTTTTCTTGTGATCGCATGTTTGCAAGAAGCTTCCCAGGGTCAAAATAAGTCATTTGGAAGTCATCTGAAGTAAATACTCGAAACATGCGATCATAACCTATGTACATGCGATTGCAAATTTTCCAAAAAAGCCTAGAATAACATTCTACTTCATTTAATTGGCCCGAGATGTGTTTTCTTAAAAACATGCGATCGCAACCTTGCTACATGGGATCACATGTATTGCCCTCTTTCCTGTTAGGCTTATAAAAAGACTCGAATGACCTTCTAGTAGGGGAATTTGGTACCCGTAGTCAAATCCTGAAGTTTTAGATGACGAAAATACGATTTTGGAGGCGTTTCTTCTCCGATTTTAACGACTTCTGAATATCTGGGGACTATGGATCATCTCCTTTAATTAGATTAGTAAGATTAGTTGTTTGATGTCTCTTTTCATCTGTTTTCATCATATGTTTAGCCATGTCTGGCTAAAACCTTAGTTTTCAATTCTACATTAGACTAGTACTTTTCATGTGATTGATCATTAGATCTGGTTTTTGACTTGTGTATCTATCTTGATTCTTTAGTTTTGTTCGTAATGGATGTTTAGTTTTAAATTCTTATTAGTCTGATCATCTAATTAGGGTTTAATCATTCCAGTTAATTAGTTAGCAGAATCTGTAATTGTTCTAATTAATTGGTATTAAGTAACAAGTAATAAATCGATCCCGTGTTTAGGATTTGACTTTATTATAAACTGAAAAATTATATCTCTACACTTTCGAGCTTGTGAGAAGTATTAGATATTGCTGGGAATTTTACAAAGGACTTAATGAAAATTTTGTGATTTAATTTAGAGCTTGTTTAATTGAATAGTAAAAAGTCAGGGCTAATTAAAGAGCTCGCTTTTATTAATTAGTTTAGGTAAAAGAGACTATACAAGAGTTTGTTAGTTTTTCTCAGTACCCGCTTAGATAGAACGCATCTCAAATAATCAAATCTGGGTTAGTTGCATAATTAGGACAGTCATAGCAGAGCTGAAATCATTTTTAATATTGATTTTTATTTAATTTAATATCACTGCAAATTTTAGTTTCGTTTTATGTTTGATTCAAAACCCCCTTTTAATAATTTTTGTTTTTACTGGAACGTGCCTGATGCAAAAAGGCATTGACCATTAGGCGTCTCCCTGAGGATTCGACACTACTTCCAGATGCAATAATTTTAGTTCAACCAGCAGTGAAAATTTTACTTGTTTAAATCGGGTGCGACAACTGGCTTTAACACTGCTACGGAGCAGGCCCAAATGACTCGGTACTTAAGCATGCTCAAGACGGATGTCTGGAAGTTTACGTCTACCCAGTGATATAGTAACCTTGCTAAGCTCTAGGATGTCTCAAGGAAGCGATAGATTGAGATAGAGACCCAAACAAGGGAGCAACGCCAGGCTCCAACTAAGTCCCAGCGTGCATCGAAGTGCTTCAAGGCCGCTAATTCATGATATGGAGGCCAGAAGGGCCGCACTTGTGGCAATTGCGGCGAGGTTCATGAGGGTGTTTGTCGATATTCTTCTCCTGGATGCCACAAGTGTGGCATGGACGGGAACTATGTGAGGAATTGTTGCCAGCATGCCCTATTACCTACTACCAGGATTTGTTACCATTGTGATTAGGTGGGCCCTGTGAAGGCCCAATATCCCTTGCTTGCTGCTACACCGGTGTGGGCTCCAACCCCAACTACTTTAGGGATCACATATAGATGTCAGGGTAGGGTGGAGCCACGAGGGCTCAGAGACGTCCTTTTCATCTCATAACAGAGGAGGCCATGGCGGCTTCGGTCGTCATTACTGGTATGTTTTCATTTATTATTCTGTCAACTATTTTATTGTTTGCTTATGTTTATGATTCTACTAGGTACCTTCTTAGTGAACTCTGTGTCTGCTCTTGTGCTTTTTGACTTGGGTGCAAGTCGGTCTTTAGTGTCTTGGTCTTTCAGTAGGAGTTTCTATATGACTCTTGGAGAGTTGGATTGTCTGTTGCGAGTTTCTATCACCAATGAACACGGGGTTTCAACATTAAGCGTTTATTGGGGTTTTGTTTTGGAGATTTGGGGTGTCTTACCCGATTGACATGATCCCTATTGTAACACTTGATTTCTTGGTATGAATTTATTTCCAAGTTCTTCATAATTTCTCTTTGGGACACGACGTGTTGAAGCCTCAACACAGAGTGTCGAGATGTCTTTTTTCATGGAGTTTAATGAGTCCACTTGGCATGTTGAGGTGCCTCAACACGGTGTGTTGGCAGCTGGGAAGGAAACCCTAATTTTTAGGGTGTTGCACCCTATTTAAAGGCCTTGAGTCCCCTTGCCCGGCCTCCTTACCAACCTCCTTTGTTACTAAAAACCCTAAATTGAGCTTTTAGCATTCTTGGTTGTGATCTTGAAGTTTTGAGTGGATTTTGTGGATTTTTGTGCTCATTTGAAGGAGCTTTGGAGTTTGAAGGTGCCTAGTTTGGAAGGAAGACCATAGATCCAGAATCTCACATCTTGTTGCAGTCTATTTGAGGTATCAAGTTTATACCTTCCTTTGTTTTTGATTACATCTTCTCTAATGGGGTTTTGTTATGTTTTTGTCTCATTGTTGGGTTATCTAAGGAGTTAAGTTGTTTCATGGGTTGTCCTGTTAGATCTGATCATTTTGTGGCTTCCTTTGGCTTAATGGTGCAATCTTTATAAGGTTCTAGGTCTCTTGAATGCATTAAGTCCTTTATTAAGCCCTTCTTGAACTTTAGAGCTTCCCTTTGGCATGCATGAACGAAAGTTGGCAACTTTACGTGGTCTTCCAACTCTAGAGTGTTAGATCTATATTTTTGAGCTACGTCTTTGAAGATTAAGTGCTTAATGGTTAAGCCCTCACTCTATTAAGCCTAGGGTTTGGGTTTTGGACCCATTTTGGGGTTCCTAAGGGTAAAGTTGGAAACTTTACACTCCTAGATAGAAATTTGGTCGAGATCTAAGCTTTGGAGCCCTTAGATTCAATGTAGCCAACTTAAAGTATTAAGATGTTGGATTTTAGGCGAACAAGGCATTTTCCTTGGTTAACATGGCATGTTGGTTTGGTTTTTCCCGACCTTGTATTTGGTGAAAAAACACGACGTACTGAAGGACCACAAGGCGTGTTAGGTCAACATGGATTGTTGACCTTGACTTTTGACCTTTATCTTTTACCAAGTTTGACCTTTAGGGGGTGTTGTGGCATTTCTAAGTTGTATCTAAGGAATTGTTCCTGTTTAGGGGCGGGTAGAGCTGATATTCGTAGCCGGCTGGACCTATTCAGCTATCGTTCAACATTCGAGGTGAGTTTTCCTCACCAGGTTTAGTGGGTCTAAGGCATCAAGGCTGACCCTTGATGATTATGTTGATATAGTTGTTGTCTGTGCGATACTTTTATGTGCTTGTATATGTATGCTTATTGGGTGGGGCTTGTATTGCGAGTGTGGGCAGGGATCATATCTCTTTGGGCGGAGCCCATTATGTGATATATTTGGTATGTGGTATCCTGGGGAACTCACTAAGCTTTGTGCTTACAGATTTTAGTTTGTGTATTAGGTACTTCTGGTTCCAAGGGGAAGAGCTCGTGCTGACTGCATCACACACACCATTGGGATTCTGCATTTTGATATTTACTCTAATTTTGATAACATTGGATACATTGGTTTTGTTCATATGAGTGATATTTGAAAATACTGTTTTATCTATTATAAAACACAAAATCTTTCGGACCGTATTTATGGATGTTATAAGTTGGTATCAGAGCCTTGGTTTGAGGCATTCGAGCACACTCTTTGGGGTGTCTGAACCCAAACCAAAGATTTGGAAGGTTTTCAAAAGATAAACATATTTAAGAAAAGGTTTTCTAAAATAAGGAAGGGTGTTGTGCGTGCAAACAACTAAGCTCAAATAAGTTATCCCATAATACCCATACATGTTTATGATATGTTTGAACGGTGAATTGTGATCGCATTCTAGTTTAGGGCTAAGGATATAGGAGAGATGCCTTCGTATGCCTATCGTATGAGCTTATAGATTTGCATGCTAGTACTGATCAATCAATATTAGGATGGCCTGATTAGGGTATGCTTGGTTCTGATTACTTGATGCTCAAATGCTACTTGCTTTATGCTTTTAGGAGTTTTAGATAGCTTTAGCTCGTCTGAGATTACACGTAGTATCCTTGAGTAGGCTCCTGTGATCTTTGGCTTGCTCAAGAAGGGCATTATGGAGCTTCTTCATGAGCGGTTGCTTCGGTCGGGACACGATCCCTGACTTTCAGGGAGATTCGGGCATGTGGAGCACCAGATTATCATGGGAAAAGGGACCCCATTGAAAGCAACAGGTGTTTCGTAGATGTTGCTAAAGAGTAACGCCTTCTGTACCAGCCATTGTCTCGAGGGGGATAAGGTCAGACTAAATTCCTGCCCCTTGAAGGATAGGACGTGTGATTGGTGGGAGGAGGTAGGGCATGCTATCAGAGATGATGCTGCTATTGATTCGATGACCTAGAGTGGTTTCTCGACTAGGTTCTGAGCCAAGTTTGCATCGGTGATTGAGGTACAGCAGCTAGTGCGAGAGTTCTAGGATCTCCATCGGTCTACTGAGACAGTGGCTAAGATCACCATTATGTTCAGGGAGAGGGCACTTCTTGTTCTGCAATATGTGTCGAGAGATGAAGAAGGCTCGGTACCACGAGATGTTGAGGAGTGACATTCAGCAGTTTTTTAGTCGATCCAACTGCAAGGCGCCGGAAGACATGATAGCGGCTAGAGAGAAAGAGATTGATTTGGAAATGGAGAAGAAGAGGAAGCCAGATTCTGTGTCCAGTGTATAGGGTTCGGGCAAGAGGCCCAAGGTAGTTGAATCAAGGGGGAAGGGCCAACAGGGTCGAGGCCGTTGTGGCAAGTGCGGTAGGTCGCACGAGGGGATGTTCAGGGTGGGCGGTTCTGGTTGCTTCAAGTACGATCAGATTGGTCATATCAGTAGGGATTGTACTGCTACCACCACAACCACACTGGTACCTGATCTGATTTGCTTTCAGTGCAATAAGAGGGGCCACAAGAAGGCCCATTGTCCGAGTCTGGTTGCAACACGACCAGTGTTAGCACCCGCTCCAGCGACATTGAGGATTACTGACGGCTGTCGGTGTCGGGTACATACGCCTGTGGCGAAGAGCAAGGCTGTCTAGCTGATGGTAGTGGAGGCGTTGCAGCTCCGGATGTGGTGACGTGTATGTATCTTCTCCTTATATGTTTATTTATATTGAATTATTGGTTATGTTTTTGTGTGTTTTATTTTGGGATCGTTCCTAGTGAACGATATCTTTGCTTTAGTATTATTAGATTTGGGGGCTTACTGATCATTTGTATCTCTTGCGCTTAGCAAGAGCTTTTCTGGAGCTCGGGGGGGGGGGGGGGGGGGGGGGGGGGCTAGATTGTCCTATAGGTGTTGAGATTGCTGATGATAGGTCTATTTGGGTTGCAAGGGTTTACTAAGGTTGTACTCTTCAGTTATTCAGTGAGCAATATCTGGTGGATCTGGTTCCCATTCCTTTGTGTGGTAACAAGGTTATCGTGAGAATGGATTGGTTGAGCCCTAATGGGGCAGTGATTGAATATGAGCAATAGTTGGTTCGAGTTCGGACCCCTAGTGGGGGAGAGTTCGTGATTCATGGTGAGAGACCGCACCATGGGCCGATTATGTGTTCTATAGCGAGGGCCAGACACTATTTCATCAGGGTTGTTCGGGTTTTGTCGCCTATGTCATGGATACCCGAGATAAGGGTAAGGCGATTGTGGATGATGTGCCGATCATGCGGGAGTATCCAGATGTGTTCCCGGAGGATTTGCCTGGGGTACCTCCGAAGAGGCAGGGGGAGTTCAAGATTGACTTAGTTCTAGGTGCGGCTCCGATAGCCAAAGCACCGTATAAATTGCATACATAATGATCATCGGGCCACGTACAGCATTGGGTCGTGCCCAGTAAACAAAAAAGTACATAACACATGCAAGAGTTACAAAGACATCTAGCATCCTAACAGAATAAACCATGGACCAACATTCGTACGCTCTATGTACTCCTAGTACTCCTATTATACTCCATAAGGTGCCCGCGATTCCTTCTGCCTAGTACGCCTAGCGTACTCCCTTTGTAACACCCAAAAAATCATGATATAAAAAATGTTTTTAGATTAATAAATCGTTAATACATGTTTTCCCCATAAAAACATGAGTAATTAAGTTTTAACAAAACATTGACAAATCATAGTAATTCACAGAAAATGGAAACACGTGGTGTGTGCTCTGCAATCATCCCGAGCCTTTCCATTTGAAAACCTGAGTACCTGAAACATAAACTGAAAACCGTAAGCACAAAGCTTAGTGTGTTCCCCAACAAATCAAATAGGATACAACCACATAATATCATCCACAAAATATCATGTGACATAAATATAGTTGCCATGGGCTCCGCCTATGGTCTTTACCAGGAATGTCATGGGCTCCACCATGGTCTGATATCCAAGTGCCATGGGCACCCCCATGGTCTTATATCCAAATGCTATGGGCTCCGCCATGGTCTTATATCCAAATGCCATGGGCTCCCACCATGGTCTTCCATGCAAGTATCACATAGAGGACTAGCATTCCACATGACAAGTAATGGGTTGGCATTCATGCCATCGACCCATGGATATAGTAAGAAGACTCACCTCACACTGTCGAATCACACGGACAAACCTAAACTGCTAGCTAACAAATCCCTGAACTGTCAAACATCAAAACAACAACCTATAAACAATTGGTTTCCAACGCATAACCATAAATCCATACTTGGGTTAAAAGACTATTTTACCCCTAACCTAGGTTGGTCCAAGACCAAGGCTCAAACTCAAACTCTAGAGTCCCAAGAGCCAAATAATCAACCAATGCCCAATTATGGCCAAAATTTCCAAATTGGGCCCAAAACCCTGACATGGGCCTTACCCTAAAGCCCATTCAATTTTCCTAGCCCATGCACTTTCTCTCAGATGGCCTAACAAGAACCCAAACACCTAAGTCCAAAAGAAAGGCCTACCTTAAAGCCTAAACACAATTAGAGATTCACATAAAATGACGATTAGGGTTAACTAAGAACACTAAACCCAGTAAGGACTTAATCCATTAAGTCCCTCACTCTATTAGGTCAATCATACAATGTGGTCAGGTATAACTCATAATTCCAGTCGTACGGTCGAAAATGCGGGTCCCGATAGGTCCAAAGCAAAAGTCTCTAAGATTAGGGTTTTCTAAACCGTAAGTAGGTTTTCCAACCCAAACACATTCCAATTAGGTCCAAAGGTAAGGTTTTAGGCTGATTAGGGTTTCACCAAGTCGGTAAACACCCAATGCCACCTCTGGCGTTGGTGGTCGACGGTGGTTCACGGCGGTAGCCACCACCTAACGGTGGGGGTGGGGGATTTCCTTGATTTCCCGGCCTAAGGTTTTTTATACAGCATCACACCACAAAACACATGCATATTTGCACCGTAATACACACACAACCACCTTCCATGTTGGCTAATGACGGCAGAGTGCGACATAAAGGTGACAACCACCATGGTGGAATTTTCCACGTTTTCCGACCAATAGAAAATACGTGTGCACGCCTTCCACTTGTAGCAGCAACACACATACACTTGAAACATAGAACCACGCAGCCACCCACTCACGGTGATGTACCATAACCGGAGAACAATAAATAAAATGGAACAACGCTCAGAGTAGTGGCGGCGGGATGTGACAACGCAACAGAAGAAAAAAACGAATAAGATGAGAGCGCCTCAACCGGAGAGAAGGAGGATAGCCACGAGATTCAATCTTCCGATGGCCCATAATTCGACGTCGGCCAATGGTGACTTTGATGGCAGCAGAATAGCATCGGCGATGCTCAACTCAGTTTGGAGGCTCACGACGACGATAAGGAGGCGGAGGTGGCAGCTGGAGACTCTCTTATTGTTAGGGTTTACATGTATTTAGTGGCAAGGAAGAAAGGAAGGGGACGGGTTTAATCCCTGGATCCAAATCAAACTCTAATGCCAAAAATACACTTTTGGTCCCTCATTTCCAAAATATTTTCAACATAAATCCAAAAATTACCATTCAGCCCCCAGCTTCCAAAATCTATTCAATTTAAGCCCGAAAGCTACAAAACAAATCCAAATAATTTTTCTTTAGCCACATGCTCAATTATTCTTTGCCCCATAAACCCCGAAAGCACCCTTTAGACCTCTAAGACAAATTATAATGCTAATTACACCCTTCCTCACTAAAACCCTTTATTTAAATTTCGTTTATCGAAATAAAATAATACTTAAAATACATTCTTTGATTTAGGGTTTGGTGTTACAACTCTCCCCCACTTAAATTAGATTTCGTCCTCGAAATCATTGCTTACCATTCCCAACATGCCAACATACTTGAGTAGCACGACCACAACCCCGAGCATACCCAAATCTTCCTAAGGCAACCGAAACCAACCCTCGCACGACTCTACAACCCGTGGATGAACAAATTTCTTGCAACATGATCACATTTACTCAATCTGAAATCTGAAGCCTCAAGATGGTCTGACTCCTTATCAGACCGCTTATACCCAATCATTATTGATGAATCCAGTACACTTATCTCCCAAATGACTACTCAACTTCTGATAACTTGAGGTTCCTACTAGAAAAAGGAATCACAAAACAAATATCTCTGCAGAACACTTATACTTGACATGAGGATCATATAATCCTTCGAGGAGAAGACTTATCCCTATAATCGTTAGACTCAAACGAGAGCTGCACAACATGATCAAATGACTTACTCTGAGATTATCCAATCTAACTGCATGTGACCTAACATTTTCTCCGAATAACAAGCTACTCCACACATGAGTTCCAAATCAATAATACTGCCTCGACATATCTTGATGCCCTTCAAAATTAGGACCAATCCAAGACACAATCACAAGAGCTTGATCTACCATCAAAACTGAACCCGTTCATTACCCTTGAACCCTTCGATTGATATCTCGGTATATAGATACCCCGATCTTATTCTAGTGAAATGAAAATCCTACACAAATCATGTGCGATACCCGACTCGTGACCTTACCCAAAAGCAATTCGATTCTCCACTCATAACTTGAAATCCATGAATCTGCATCTGCATTTCACACTACCACCTTCTGATTCCCGGCACTCCTCAATCGACCGATAAATAAATACCCTCAAACCATTTCTGAGACTACCAGTCTTGCACCTGGTCTAACCACCAGGTTCCCAAGAGCCCAACAACAAGGCTACCCAGCCTAAAATCCATCTAGGTCACACATTGATCACCCTCATGATCCTGCAACTCAAGATCCTAAACCTTGACCAAACGGTCCCTACCAGGTCCAACCTTAATTTCCATAATCATATGGGGCTCGCCCATGGGATCCACTCATCACGAGCCACCCATGCCCGACTCCACCTCAGACCCCAATGGTCCTCAACCTAAAACATAGAATAATTCCTTGACCATCCAGGCCGACGTGCCCAACGCATGAACTGATTCTTCTTCCATGCTTGTGACCATCTCCGTAGTAGTCTACCTCGAACTGATGGATGCTACGATCTCATCACAGTCTTACAACACTTCCAACCAACCATGGCCTTACCACACTCAAACCATTACACTACCACTCTTCCTGATCCTAATCCCACAACCAATCAGAAGTTTGGGTCACAAGTTTGAATCCCACAACTTACTATGAACACCAATGGAGGTACCGACCTACAGTCGGGAGTTTCCCGAACTACCACCAACACAACCTCAATCTGAACATCCACTTAATTCTCATCTACTTGGACTCAATGATTCTTTCTCGCCTCTTAATCCTTATGGATCTCTGATCCATCTCCCTCAACTAGCATGAACCACCCATACCCTACGCTAAACAATATTAGCGTTCCATTGCTAGCCCATTCAATGGTCATCCAACTCGTGAAATCCTAAAGAATACTCTTGAAATCTTAACTCATCAGGTAATTCAAATGTCCTCCCATGATAGAAAACTAATTCCTCAAGTTCTTATGTTGGCGACTGAAAATCATAACCCTCGCCCTGACTGATGAATCATCATCCCAACTCTTACCCTCAAAGAATCTCGAATCCTAATCGACTACAACCTGAGACAATATGAAACTCCCTTGTCATTCCAATGACCTAACAACTCAAGAAACTAACCTACCATCTTCCTGCTATTGTTCCCTTCCTAGCAATAGCAGTGTTTGAACCTTACAGCTCTCCTATAGGAAATTTTTGCTCCTACCAACACAAATGCTAAAATCACTAAATCCCGACAATACTGGAGAATTAATCTACTGAGTTCTGACCGTAGAACTTCCACTCGATACTCCTGAACCGATCTCGACAAAAACTAAAATGATAATCGAACATATTGGAATCCGCTACACGAGATACAACCCCTCAATTACCCACCAATGATTTACGACATGCAATAGGCACAAAACAGTTCTCGAAGATATAACCCAACATTAATAGAGAATTAATCCCATGATAACTCTGACCCAAACCAATATAAATTCAATGTAACATTAATACTAATAACAATCAAAGAAAAGCAAAAGACAACATATATGCTATATTACCTGCTGGAGCACTGGCCTCTCCCGGTCCGACACTGAAATAACTTGCTACCTTTTGCTGGGGCTCCTGCCCCACCCTCACGACTATCAGAAATCTGCAAAATAGTCGGAGCAGGTGCATTCATTGATTCTCCCCTTCTCCTCGGATAGATGGCTCCCTCTTCCCTAGGTGCTCGAAATCGTTCTCCTACTGTCGGGCTCTAGAAATCTTATCATCTAGGGTCTTACGCCCTAAAACACTCTCAAACTCCCTGATTACGTCCCGCTACATATCATGATACATCACCTTCTTACTTTCCTCGTCAGCCGCATATCGTGGAACAATTAAAGTCCTCTCCCAGAACTCGGCAATGATCTCTACCTTGGTCTCGGTAGTCTGGCGGAGGTCCTAAAACACTCACGCCAACTGTTGCACCTCAATCTCTAACGCAACCTAGCTTGGAACTTGCTCAAGAAATCATCCCATAACATAATATCAATAGCATCATTGTCACACCCCGCTAAAGCAGAAACGCAAGGCATGACAGCGATAACGGTTTCATTGCAAAAGATAAGATACATCACCATAGCAGTATTTAAAAGTTTACAACCCATAGCTTCAAAAGAAACAAAATACAAGTTTTTTTCAAAATAACATTGTTCAAAATATAACTTCATAATAGCTTCAACACGATGCAGCATGCTCTATGATGATGAATCTTTACATCCACTTACTAATTATTTCCTGAAAAAGCATGTAAAACGAGCGTCAACTATGAAAATAGTTGGTAAGTTCACAAGTTTATAAAAGCGAGCTTGAAATAAGGCTTTTCGTAAATACAAGTACATTGCTTTATTGATAAACAAAGTTGATTGCTATTAGTGAATACAAGTCTATTGCTATAACGAGAAACGAGTTTGTATGTGTATGAGCAAACAATGAGTCTCAACCAAACCTATGACTGAAGCCCTATCGAGATCTATGCTTATCGTTCCATAGATGAATATGGTATCATGCACTCCAGCGATTCGGGCGAGTGAGGAGTTGTCAATTCCTAATAGCGCTATCCATAATGACCATTGGCTCAAAAGAGTTAATGGTTAGAGATAAGGGAAGGGCCTTAGTACGATAAGTTCTCATGTTCCGTGTTGCATAGACATACATAAAGAAACAAAGCAATACAATAGCAATCATGTTTGACACAAATCAAGTTAAATACAACATACAAATAATAGTTTTTTTGGACATGCTTTTCCACCCCAAAACATAAAACTGAAAATAGGGGAGTGCGTGAATACTCATGATGTTTCGTGTAGGCACAAGCGGTACTTCGGGATGCACCAACGTCTTACTACCGGAATCCTACGACATCAAACACACACTAGTGAGTTTCCATGTCGATATCTAATGCTAATATACTAAACTCTACATATAGGGAAATGCCAATTTTTGTTTTAATATTGGATTTTATATCAATTGGTTACACTTTTTCTGAAATATTGAAATTTTACAAGTCGTGCGATTAATTACAACTTTGGAATATTAACTTTCCAAATTTTTAAGTCTCTTTAACAACATCAATTCACGAAAAATAGTATTCAAGGGATAAAAATTCTCAAACTTTTTATTTAACTGTTATTACACAATACAAAAATTGAATTCCAAGCTGTTTAATTATATTTTATGATTTATGAGCATTTATTCCAATAAAAATTGAAATAAATAGAAAAAAGTTTCCAAAATTACCCAAACTTTTTATTTAATTGTTATTAAACATAACTAGACTAGGAAAAATACAAAAGATATTTTTCAGTGGGTATTTCTATTTTTCCTTGTTTTATTCCTTTAAATAGTCATTAATTAAAGAAATAATATTAAATAATTAGAATAAATCACCATAAATTTTTATAACATCATTTAAAGTAAAAATAACCTGGGAAAAATATCAAAAGTGGTTTTCATAATGTATAAACTGGTTTTGGGTATTTATGTGTATTTAAGTGCATTTTAATGCAATTAACTTTAGAAAATAAGAGAAAAATAGTTTACAGTAGAGAAAATCTTCAAAATTTCTATGTAACCTCCTACTGTATAATATGATATCCTGGTAAATTTTCATGAATTTTGGATAATCAGAACTATTTTTCCCATTTTTAGACCATTATAAATACCAAAAAATGGGAAAAATAGTAAGACATGATGAAAAATCTTGAACTTATTTTCTGGAGTCACCCACCACAGGTAAGGTATGCGAAAATTGTTAGATAAGATTTTCATATCCTCTAAAGTGGTTTTGTAATTTATCATGTCCTAAACAAAAGAAAATTAGAAATCGTATTAAACAGTAAAAATAATTGCTGAAATTTGGTGAGGGTCATTATTTATCATAAGGATCATCCATTAATTTATTTAGGATTTATTGACCTCTGGAAGTATTTTATATGATTTATGCCCTTGGTTTTAGCAATAATTCTAATAAATCAAAGAAATAACAAAAGCTCTTGAAATTTTCCAGATTACCTCACGCATGCAAGGGATTTCAAAAGGAAAAATGTAAAAAAATGTATTCAGAAGAGAAATGAGGGTAATGATTCCAAACAATTTAAGAAAAGTTGCATGCAATAATGCACGAAGTGTAGATGTGGCTGAAGTTCATGAATTTGTGTAGCCCATTCAGTGAGGTTTTAAGCCACGAAATTTCAACCATCATTCACTAGATATGCTAAGTTTCTAAGTTATTTTTCCTCAGATTTATGGTTGGGTTTATGACCATTGATTATGCAAGACAAAAATAGTGATCACAGAAAAAGAGCTGTATGCGCAACCATTTTGTAAAATTTGCCAAAAATCGGATATCTAATATTTTACAGTAAGACCAGTTGGGTTTGAAATTTAACTCGTGGAAATAACCAATAAAAAAAGAATATCATGATTTGGTTAAGAAATAACTGAGTTATGGCCGTTCAAAGTCGAACAAAGTAATCTGGCAGATTGCATGTTTGCTTGTGTGCATTATTAGGGTATTTCAACAAGAACATCATGCATGCCTTTGGTAAGCTCCGATTTCTAACACATGCATGGAGTAAATGAGCATCCAAGATGTACTAGAAATGGTTTAAATGTTTTTGGTCATGCATGAACACAAAAGAAATGGAGAAGAACATGAAATATTAGGTTTTGATGTCACATGATCATATGTGCATCTTTTTCACTCCTTGCATGGGTTTGATCCCGGATTTTCACCATCTCTAACACATGCATTGTGTTATGGTGAGAATCTACAAACCACAAGGGAAAATATACAGATTTCTAACCATGGAATGGCATAGAATCCGAAAAGAAGAGAAAACCAAGAAAGAAAAGAAGTAAAATCATGTAACTATGGAAGAAGATGATGTTGTTTACCTTTGTTATGATCTTGAGGGAAGTAAGAACACTTCAAGGGCTTCACAATCTCGAAATTTTGCAGAGGAATGAGAGGATTTTCGTGGGTTTAGAGAGAGGGAAGAAGAGAGTGAAGTGTGTGAAGAGTGGAGTGTAAGAGAGTGGAGAAAGAAGAGGTGGAGTGAGGGTTTTGACTTAATGATTGAAGTTTTTGGGAAGACGGAGCATGGGGAGGGGAGAATGGCCAGATTTTTGAGTGGATTAGGGCCTTCTCTCTCCTCAATTCAAATTTTATAAAAATCCCTCCTTAATTTTTATAAAAATCTAATTTTTATAAAAGTGATTCTTTAAGCAATTTTTGATTTATTTAAAAAAAATCTTGTTTTTAACTAATTAATTATGATTAGTGCATGTTAATTTATATTTCTATTTCATTGGTATAATCCATAATTTGATTAATAAAATTTGATATTTGGAAGTTTATAGCCAAATTTTATAAGGTTTTTAAGCTTTATAATTTATAACTTTGGATTTTTGGCTCTTTAGGGTTTTTGGAATATTGTTTGATATTCAACAACATGTTGAAGTATAATTAGAATGTTTTAATTTATTTTTAGGGTTTTATACCCTATTTCAATTATAAAAAAGCTTGAAAGTTTCATTCAAATTATCGCATTGGCATTTCCTATTGTAGTTAAGCAACTTACTAGAATCGTAAGTGTCAAGTATATTAGTCCTAGATCTTAGTTGGATCCTAGTTTATGCAAGATTTTGACCTAATCTATACTACTAGGCCATGGCATGTTGTGCATGAATGGTTTTTATAAAGATGCATGAGTCTGAGAATGACCTGAATTTGACAGTTGTCACAGTATCACCCACTTAAAAAGAATTTCGTCCCGAAATTCATTCTATGTCATCGCTTGTCATCGCAAGGGAAAAGTTGTGGATACTTTTCCTTTATGAAGTCCTCGCGCTCCCAGGTGTACTCTGGCCCGCGTTTTGAGTTCCATCGAACTTTCACAATCGGGATATTACTCCGCTTAAGTTGTTTAACCTCCCTGTCAAGGATTTCTATCGGTTCCTCAACGAAGTTCAGCTTATCATTGATCTTAATTTCCTCCAGGGGTACTATCAATGTTTCGTCAGCTAGACATTTCTTAAGGTTGGAGACGTGGAATGTGTCGTGAATGGCGTTTAACTCTTGGGGCAATTGAAGTTTATACGCTACCGGACCAATCCTTTCAAGGATTTCAAAGGGTCCAACATATCTCGGGCTTAGTTTTCCTTTCTTACCAAATCGTACAAGCCCTTTCCAAGGCGACACTTTTAAAAGTACCTTGTCTCCTACTTGGAATTCTAATGGTTTACGACGATTATCCGCATAACTTTTCTGACGATCTCTAGCAGCTTTAAGCCTATCCTTGATGATGGCAATCTTGTCAGATGTTTCCTGGATAAGTTCGAGTCTAGTCAACTGTCTGTCTCCGATTTCTGTCCAGCATAAGGGCGAACGACACTTGCGTCCATACAATGCTTCATATGGAGCACATTGAATACTCGTGTGGTAGCTATTATTGTAGGAAAACTCAATTAGAAGTAAATGAGTATCCCAATTTCCTTTGAACTCAATGACACACGCTCGTAGCATGTCTTCCAATGTCTGTATTGTTCTCTCCGTCTGCCCATCTGTCTGAGGGTGGTAAGCTGTGCTCAAATCTATCTTGGTTCCTAGTGCCCTCTGTAACATCCACCAAAATCGAGATGTAAAACGACTATCTCTATCAGAAATGATAGATAGGGGTACACCATGCAGAGAAACAATTTTGCTACCGGTGCTGCTCCGGGAATTAAGTCTATCCGAAATTCGACCTGCCTGTGAGGGGGTAGACCGGGAAATTCCTCCAGAAACACTTCGGGATAGTTTTGAACCACTGGAATCTCCTTGAGTTGCTTAGCTTCAGGTTCTCTTTCTAGCACGTGAGCCATGAATGCAATACAATTCTTCTTCAGGTACTTGTGAATCTTTATGCTTGATACTATGTTTAAACTTCTTCCTGGCTTCTCACCGTGTATGATAAGGGTTTCTCCATTAGGGAGAGGCACTCTAATGACTTTCTCAAAACAACCAATGTCCGCTCTATTTTTGGATAACCAATCCATTCCTATTATCACATCAAAACTACCTAGCTCTATAGGAATTAGGTCAATGCTAAAGAGTTTATCAGCTAAGTTCAAAGTACAGCCAGGAATTATATCACTAGCCCTAATTTCATACCCATCAGCAAGTTCAATAGCATAAGCATTCCTTATCTTTCTCGATTTCAAGCCAATTAATGGTCTAAATGCTAAAGAAACAAAACTCCTATCTGCTCCCGCATCGAATATTACTAATGTAAAATGGTTGTTCAGGAGAAACGTACCTGTTATCACTTCAGGGTTCTGACGAGCTTCTTCTGCACCAATCACAAAGGCTACACCTCTTGGCCGTCCAACTTGATTTCCTTGAAAGTTTTGCCTGGCTTGGCCTTGTCCATTGTTACCAGGTCCATTGTTCAGTTTTGGGCATGCGCTACGGAGATGATCAGTACTCCCGCACTCGTAACATGTCCTTTTTCCCTCCTTATTCACCTTACAATACTTCGAGTAATGGCCTGATTGCTTACAGTTTTGGCACATTGGGCAAGCTCCGTTGTGATGGAAGTTGCACTTATTGCACTTCGGAAGCGGCCCTGAGTACTGCTTTCGCTCCTGCACTTCCTGTCCTTGAGTTTTCATTGGTTCTTGCTCCTGGGCTCTTACCATAAAGTTTCTTGAGACTTTCTGCTTCCTCCCTGACTTGCCTCCATACTTCTTCTCTCCCTGATCTGCTAGCTTCCTCTTGCTACTAGAGCTTTCCTTTGTCGATGCTCCCATCCTTATCACATCATTGGTTAGTCGATTTGCTAGACTTACTGCACTTTGAATGGTAGTTGGGTTTGCTGAGGTAACCATTCCCCGAATCTCTGGTGCCAGACCCCAGATGTAACGATCCATCCGTTTCTCCTCAGGAGTAACCATGTGAGGTACCATCTTTGCTAGTTCATGAAATCGGACTGTGTACTTCTCTATTTGTGTTCCAACCATAGAATGGTTCCAGAATTCAGATTCAAGTTTATGAAGTTCATCCTTGGGACAATACTCCTCTATCAGTAGCTTCTTTAGGTCTTCCCAAGTTAGCTGATACGCCGTTGTACGGCCTCGGGTTTACACTAGAGTATTCCACCAGGTTAATGCCCTATCTTGGAGTAGGCAAGATGCATACTCAACTTTGTTGCGCTCGAGGCATTTGCTAATGTGAAGGACTGACTCCATGCTGTCAATCCATTTCAGCAACCCGACCGCACCTTCCTTTCCATGGAACTCCTTAGGTTTACAGGCCATAAAGGACTTGTAGTTACATTCTCTTTCATTGTTTCCCCGGTTTCCTCCACTACTTCCTTGGTTAGCATTAGGTCCTGCAGTTACTTGAGTAACAATGTTTGGGATTGCTTCCATGAGTTGTTGTGCTACAATTTGAGCAACATCGGGTGTTTCGTTCTGTGGGCGCCCGCGATTAGGCCTTCCAGACATGGTTCTAAGACACAAGAGTAGGAATACGTATAAATACATAAAATAATATATAATATTTAGTTCACTACTATTTTGAAAGCCGTAAGTGTTGTCAAATTAATGGGTTGCATTAATACTATGCATATAGAGTTGAGAAATGAAAGAAAAAAAAATTCTTTTTATTCGACCATTTACCAAATAAATTTTAGGGTTTGACCTCATAGTAAAAGTTTTCAAACATAAAATAAAATTCTTCATTACCATTTGAGATAATCTTAAAACCAAACCAATACATCAATCCCAAAATAAAGTTTTAAATGTTTTTCCCAAAAGACACCCAACATGGGTTTTCATTTCATGACAAAATAAAACAAAATACTGAAATCAGAACCAAAAGCCAATCGCTATCCCAACAAGAAGCATCAACACCACAATCAGGAACAGCCCACCAAACACATAATATGTTGTCATCGCATGACCTGCCTCTCGTCTAGCAGCACTAGCAGTGTTAGCAGTCTCCGTCGAATGCTCATACAGGATTTCCATTCCTGTCATCACTTCGTTCAATACCTCATGTTGCCCGGCTATTACAGCGAGGCTGTGGCGTAGATCTGCTGCTATCAAATACATCCTCCGGGACTCCTCCGGGGTCATACCTGGCTGCCTAACAGGTATTCCTATAACTTGCTGTGGTGGCGGTGCTCTCGGTCCTGCAACGCTGGGTCCTGCTCCGCTAGGTCCTGCCGTGCCGTGTCCTGCTGTGCTGGCGGGTATCCTTCCTGGAATGGGAACACTCTTCCTCGCCGTCCTCCGAATACAAAGTCCATAAAGAGGTGGTTGTGGCAACACCGCCGGAGGTGATGCCTCGCGTCGTCGACTCAGGGCGTCGTCATTGCTGATCTCCACTGAGTTCCCTGTATCTTCCGTGTCCTCTGATGGGTCTTCTTCTACCGAGGCAGGGGGATTACGTCGAGGGATAATAGTGACGTAGCCGGACTCATCGGCTGAGGCGGTAGCGCGGGAAGATGACGATGTTGACATAGTGGATTGGGACATAGTTTCAATGAGATATAAAATAAATGACAATGCATGCCTATAATATGCAATGCTTACACACACCAAAATTAACCTTTTGAATTTTTGAAATAAAGTTTTCTCAAATATTTTTGTTGAACATATTCCCATTATAATTAGCTCAAGCTTTGTATAAATCTTTTCTTAATTAAACATAGGTGATCAGGTTATGTTTAATCGAGGTCCAATAATACAACTCCCGACCTAATTATACTAGTAATATGTTTGATGTAAAAAGAATTTCTTTGTAAGTTTTAGTTATAGGTTGTGTTTTCTTAAAGAAAAACCGATGTTCTCTATAACCTGGCTCTGATACCACTTCTGTCACACCCCGCTAAAGCGGAAACGCAAGGTATGACAGCGATAACGGTTTCATTGCAAAAGATAAGATACATCACCATAGCAGTATTTAAAAGTTTACAACCCATAGCTTCAAAAGAAACAAAATACAAGTTTTTTTCAAAATAACATTGTTCAAAATATAACTTCATAATAGCTCCAACACGATGCAGCGTGCTCTATGATGATGAATCTTTACATCCACTTACTAATTATTTCCTGAAAAAGCATGTAAAACGAGCGTCAACTATGAAAATAGTTGGTGAGTTCACAAGTTTATAAAAGCGAGCTTGAAATAAGGCTTTTCGTAAATACAAGTACATTGCTTTAATGATAAACAAAGTTGATTGCTATTAGTGAATACAAGTCTATTGCTATAACGAGAAACGAGTTTGTATGTGTATGAGCAAACAATGAGTCTCAACCAAACCTATGACTGAAGCCCTATCGAGATCTATGCTTATCGTTCCATAGATGAATATGGTATCATGCACTCCAGCGATTCGGGCAAGTGAGGAGTTGTCAATTCCTAATAGCGCTATCCATAATGACCATTGGCTCAAAAGAGTTAATGGTTAGAGATAAGGGAAGGGCCTTAGTACGATAAGTTCTCATGTTCCGTGTTGCATAGACATACATAAAGAAACATAGCAATACAATAGCAATCATGCTTGACACAAATCAATTTAAATACAACATACAAATAATAGTTTTTCTGGACATGCTTTTCCACCCCAAAACATAAAACTGAAAATAGGGGAGTGCGTGAATACTCATGATGTTTCGTGTAGGCACAAGCGGTACTTCGGGATGCACCAACGTCTTACTACCGGGATCCTACGACATCAAACGCACACTAGTGATTTTCCATGTCGATATCTAATGCTAATATACTAAACTCTACATATAGGGAAATGCCAATTTATGTTTTAGTATTGCATTTTATATCAATTGGTTACACTTTTTCTGAAATTTTGAAATTTTACAAGTCGTGCGATTAATTACAACTTTGGAATATTAACTTTCCAAATTTTTAAGTCTCTTTAACAACATCAATTCACGAAAAATAGTATTCAAGGGATAAAAATTCTCAAACTTTTTATTTAACTGTTATTACACAATACAAAAATTGAATTCCAAGCTGTTTAATTATATTTTATGATTTATGAGCATTTATTCCAATAAAAACTGAAATAAATAGAAAACAGTTTCCAAAATTACCCAAACTTTTTATTTAATTGTTATTAAACATAAATAGCCTAGGAAAAATACAAAAGATATTTTTCAGTGGGTATTTCTATTTTTCCTTGTTTTATTCCTTTAAATAGTCATTAATTAAAGAAATAATATTAAATAATTAGAATAAATCAGCATAAATTTTTGTAACATCATTTAAAGTATAAATAACCTGGGAAAAATATCAAAAGTGATTTTCATAATGTATAAACTGGTTTTGGGTATTTATGTGTATTTAAGTGCATTTTAATGCAATTAACTTTAGAAAATAAGAGAAAAATAGCTTACAGTAGAGAAAATCCTCAAAACTTTTATGTAACCTCCTACTGTATAATATGATATCCTGGTAAATTTTCATGAATTTTGGATAATCAGAACTATTTTTCCCATTTTTAGACCATTATAATTACCAAAAATTGGGAAAAATAGTAAGACACGATGAAATAATGCATGAAGTGTAGATGTGGCTGAAGTTCATGAATTTGTGTAGCCCATTCAGTGAGGTTTTAAGCCACGAAATTTCAACCATAATTTACTAGATATGTTAAGTTACTAAGTTATTTTTCCTCAGATTTATGGTTGGGTTTATGGCCATTGATTATGCAAGACAAAAATAGTGATCATAGAAAAAGAGCTGTATGCGCAACCATTTTGTAAAAATTGCCAAAAATCGGATATCTAATATTTTACAGTAAGACCAGTTGGGTTTGAAAGTTAACTCGTGGAAATAACCAATACAAAAAGAATATCATGATTTGGTTAAGAAATGACTAAGTTATGGCCGTTCAAAGTCGAACAAAGTAATCTGGCAGATTGCATGTTTGCGTGTGTGCATTATTAGGGTATTTCAACAAGAACATCATGCATGCCTTTGGTAAGCTCCGATTTTTAACACATGCATGGAGTAAATGAGCATCCAAGATGTACTAGAAATGGTTTAAATGTTTTTGGTCATGCATGAACACAAAAGAAATGGAGAAGAACATGAAATATTAGGTTTTGATGTCACATGATCATATGTGCATCTTTTTCACTCCTTGCATGGGTTTGATCCCGGATTTTCACCATCTCTAACACATGCATTGTGTTATGGTGAGAATCTACAAACCACAAGGGAAAATATACAGATTTCTAGCCATGGAATGGCATAGAATCCGAAAAGAAGAGAAAACTAAGAAAGAAAAGAAGTAAAATCATGTAACTATGGAAGAAGATGATGTTGTTTACCTTTGTTATGATCTTGAGGGAAGTAAGAACACTTCAAGGGCTTCACAATCTCGAAATTTTGCAGAGGAATGAGAGGATTTTCGTGGGTTTAGAGAGAGGGAAGAAGAGAGTGAAGTGTGTGAAGAGTGGAGTGTAAGAGAGTGGAGAAAGAAGAGGTGGAGTGAGGGTTTTGACTTAATGATTGAAGTTTTTGGGAAGAGGGAGCATGGGGAGGGGAGAATGGCCAGATTTTTGAGTGGATTAGGGCCTTCTCTCTCCTCAATTCAAATTTTATAAAAATCCCTCCTTAATTTTTATAAAAATCTAATTTTTATAAAAGTGATTCTTTAAGCAATTTTTGATTTATTTAAAAAAAATCTTGTTTTTAACTAATTAATTATGATTAATGCATGTTAATTTATATTTGTATTTCATTGGTATAATCCATAATTTGATTAATAAAATTTGATATTTGGAAGTTTATAGCCAAATTTTATAAGGTTTTTAAGCTTTATAATTTATAACTTTGGATTTTTGGCTCTTTAGGGTTTTTGGAATATTGTTTGATATTCAACAACATGTTGAAGTATAATTAGAATGTTTTAATTTATTTTTAGGGTTTTATACCCTATTTCAATTATAACAAAGCTTGAAAGTTTCATTCAAATTATCGCATTGGCATTTCCTATTGTAGTTAAGCAACTTACTAGAATCGTAAGTGTAAAGTATATTAGTCCTAGATCTTAGTTGGATCCTAGTTTATGCAAGATTTTGACCTAATATATTCTACTAGGCCATGGCATGTTGTGCATGAATGGTTTTTATAAAGATGAATGAGTCCGAGAATGACCTGAATTTGACAGTTGTCACAATCATCACCCACCTCACGACCAATCTCTTCCCACCAATCTTGCGCCCTGACCTTCATTAGGTAGGAACCATACCTGACCTTCCCCTCCTCATGCAGGAACTCGTCCTGAATGTGTTAGACATATCCACTAACGACCTTCAACCGGCAACGAGGTCTCTCTCCCCATAGAATGCAGGAGTTCCACAAGCATGAAACTCACAGACAGAAAGAGTGTGAGCTCCAACGATAGCCATAACCTCAGCACGGAACGCTCCTAAGCATTCATCCAAGATCTTCAAAAACCCCTCCTTGACCAAACCAAAGACCATAGGAGTCTTCTCGAAAACACCACAGGTAATCTCTGACCAGATGAATTCCTGCATCTGCTCACTAATATGCTCATTACCCTTACCTGAGTCGGAACTAGAACGTAAACCTCTTTCCTGGAAACTCGCCAAATTGAAATACAACCATTCATAAGATAATAACATATAATCGTCTTCCCCAAGCTTCTTAGATTCCACAAGACTCTCCCTGATTCGAGTATGGATCCTGTGCTTTCAATAGTACGGGCCCAATACTACCTTCCACACCTATCCATACATTCCTCAGCAATCCTCCCGAATTCTCTAAGTCACCTACTCCACTGATACAACAAATATCTGCTAAACAGTAGCACAATACCCACTGATACAACTCCTAGGCTCCCCTAGGTTCCCAACCTCACCTTGCCCTCAGCTGCTGAAGGATTCCCATTAATCATAGAGCGTTCACCCCATACACCAACACAAATGCTAGAAATTCCACCCTTACTGCAGGTTGCCTTATGCATGCAAATTATACACAGAACAGGATCAAATAAACTATCAAATAACATACTCTACCTTAAAACCACAACCAGAGAATGAACAGGAAATAAGGCGAAATCAATTATTCTAGGGCTATAAGATCCTAACCATATGAAAATTTTAAGGCATACACTTAGCAATTACCGATTCTGTAGGGTTTCAAAGCACTCCATGGATGATGGCAATGGGCTCCTTTGATGAATTCTAGGTTAAAAGCCCAAGACTTGTCTTTTCCCTATAAATAGTCATGTATTATTCATAATTAGGGTTAAGAGTGAGGCAAAATGTAGCCGCCACGTTGTGAGGTTTCTTATGTAGTGTTAGATTCTTTTGTCTATGCTGAAAGTGTAATTTATTACTCAGATTTGAATAAATCAAGTGGTCATTTGACATAATCTTCAAATTTGTGTTTGTTCTTATTTTCTGCATCTTGTTCATCAAATCTCAATTAGGGTTTTAATCCCAACAAGTTGGTATCAGAGCGGGTCTTTGAAGATCTATTGATTTTTGAAGAATCGATTCTTGATTTGATATATTTTTTTAATCTACTTCGTTCTTCTCTTCATATTAGATCTGGTCATTTGCTTAATCCAAAAATCAATTGATGTTACTCATTTGTTTTGACCTAGTTGAATCCATTCGAATCCGATTTTGATCTGGCCCAATCTCATGGTCGTTCACTGTTCATGGTCTGCCTGTTAATAGCGATCCATCTTTCTTTTCTTTGGCCCTAATATTACATTTGAGTCTCCGATTGCGTCTTCATTCTGTGTTCAATTCAATCTTTCCTGTTTGTCAAAATTAACAAGTCGATGATGGACTCATGATATTGTTTGTAAACGTTTGAATATAGATCGTTTCTTTAAAGCTATTACAATCGAACCATATGTAAAAGACGTATCTTGAATTTGTTGCTCATCCATTCTTTGTTCATCGTTTTCTTTTATTCCCGTTCTTTATGTTGACTTGATTTCATTTGTTCCTTAAAATTGCTAATGATTTCTAATTGAAATCAATCTGTGGAGTATTAACGTGGTGTTGGATAAACAAAATTTTTGGAGTCCTGCGATGTACAATTGATGAATAGTTGGTCAAAGTAAGAAAAATCAAAATCAACTTATGTAACCGAAGAACATTTGATGGTTGTTTGATCTGAAAATCAATTTGGCGATTGTCGAGAATTGATTTTCGATGGTCTCAATGATTGCCGAAGCAAAAGTGAAAATCGAAAGTAAATACCAGATCAAAAGGTTTAACGTTGAAATCAAAAATATAAAATCACTTCGTTGGGACAGAAATCGGAACTAAGGAGATAAGGGGTCAAAATCGGATCTTGAATCGTGTTTGGTGTTGATCGGAATGAAGGATTTGGGGACTCAATTGGGATGAATGTCAGTCAAATCGAAAAGTCAAAATTGCCTTGAAAGTCCTTCCTGTAAGCATCCACTATTGGGTATAATCGATGAATTAGGAACGAACCTGGAACAACGACCTTGGGTTCGCTTGTTAATGGTTGGAGCGAATGGAGGATGAACTGAAAGAGAACCTGTGCTCGGACCGAACATGGTTTCGGTTCAATGAACCTGGACCGAACTTGGTTTTGGTTGCTTGTACTCGGAGCGAACCTATTGCAATCGATGTTTATATGTGCCAATTTCAAGGTTTCGCGTCTGGTTTGAGTCATTATTGAAAGATCAACTGGAGTATGATGTTGTGCTCTTTCATCTACGTCTAAATGGGGAAGAAGATACTAAAATTTAATTTTTGGTCCCCGCAACTTCAGCGCATTGGCACTTTTGGTCCCTGTTGTTTTGACAGATTGATATTTTTTGGATCATTTCTAGTTTTTGCTTCAAATAAAGGGGTATATTGATGTTGAATTACCATTCCATCCCCTGTCTTTCAGCAAGTGACGATTTCGGCCCAATATTCAGAAAAGATTACTACATTGAGGGCCGGTTAATAGTTTTGGATTTTTCAACGCTCATATTTTTTCGTGAACAGCAAAATAATGATTCCATCAAGTCTTGGCGGTTCGGAAAGTCGTTTTTCGTGATAACGTCAAAAATTTCATGACTTTTTCGGGTCTTATACTTCATTGTGTATATCATTTTGTCGCGGGGGAGCTAAGTAAATTTTTTATCCATTCAAGATCATTCTCATGACCATTTGAAGGCTTTATAATCATGTTTTTGATTATAAATCGTGGGAGAATTTGGTATGGTCATTCGAAATTGGATTTGTAACTTTTCAAATTTGAAGATTTTTCATAAAGCTTGTGGTAGAATTATGAAGGTAGCTTTTACAGCGGAAGTTCTTCATCGAGCTCTGCTAAAGCTTTTACAGAGAAGTATCCTTTACAGTGGAAATTCTTTATCGAGCTCTGCTAAAGACTTGTTATAACTCCGACTTCTTGTATTTTCTTGATCAAGTGGCGTTACGAATCTTAAAGTTTGGCTTGTTATATGATTTTTTTGATGGCTTATATCATTAGCTTATTTGAAGATCATTGTGACTTGGAGGGGGAGCTCTTCAAAGACAAGAAGTGATTCAGTTTCTTTGTTCTGAAATGGGTTTTTATGGCGGGTTTGGTTTTCATGAAGATTCTTCGAGATTACATTTGAAAATGAAGTTTAAAGACATTACTTCAGTGCTAGATTTATATATCCTAGAGACCGTGTTTGAAGACTATTGAAGAATCAGGATTCATGGATTGCTTCATATATCCCTCGTTGCGGATCTTTTTATTTGCTAGATGCTTGTTTTGGAAGTTAAAGCATTGACATCCATTCCATACTTTGAGGGGGAGATTGTAGGGTTTCAAAGCACTCCATGGATGATGTCAATGGGCTCCTTTGATGAATTCTAGGTTAAAAGCCCAAGACTTGTCTTTTCCCTATAAATAGTCATGTATTATTCATAATTATGGTTAAGAGTGAGGCAAAATGTAGCCGCCACATTGTGAGGTTTCTTATGTAGTGTTAGATTCTTTAGTCTATGCTGAAAGTGTAATTTATACCTCATATTTGAATAAATCGAGTTATCATTTGACATAACCTTCATATTTGTGTTTGTTCTTATTTTCTGCATCTTGTTCATCTAATCTCAATTAGGGTTTTAATCCCAACAGATTCCAATAGATATCATCATCTCAGCATAGCATCCGATAACCCCAATACGATAAGGTATCATATATATCAGATCAAACTACCACTAACTAATAAGCACTAGCATGCAAGTCTACCAACTCATGCGATATACATACAAAGGCATCTCTCCTAGAATTCTATCATGCAAAGATTGAGCATATCCTTAGCCCTAACTAGCATGCGATTAACACATTCATAAATCAAGACATCTCAAATAACACGTATGGGTATATTGGGAAAACTTACTTGAGCTCGGCTGACTGCATGCACCACACCTTCTATTATCTCAAAAAACACTTTTCTTAAAATACTTGTATTTTTGAAAACTTTACCAATTCCTCAGTTTGAGTTCAGACACACCCGGGAGTATATCTGAATCCCTCAAACCGAGGCTCTATTACCAACTTGTAACACCCAAAAAATCATGATATAATTTTTTTTAGATTAATAAATCGTTAATACATGTTTTCTCCATAAAAACCAGAGTAATTAAGCTTTAACAAAATATTGACAAATCAGAGTAGCTCACAGAAAACGGAAACATATGGTGTGTGCGCACCCTTCCATTTGAAAACTGGAATACCTGAAACATAAACTGAAAATCGTAAGCACAAAGCTTAGTGAGTTCCCAAAATATCACATAGCATTCTACCACAGAATATCATCCATAGAATATCATGAGGCATACATATAGTTGCTATGGGCTCCCCATGGTCTTTACCAGGAATGCCATTAGCTTCCACCACACCCCCCATGGTCTTATATCGAAATGTCGCGGGCTCCCCCATAGTCTTATATCCAAATGAAATGGAATCCCCCATGGTCTTCCACGCAAGTATCACATAGATAACTAACATTCCACATAACAAGTAATGGGCCAGTATTGGTGCCTTCGACCCATGGATATAGGGAGAAGACTCACCTCACACTGCCGAATCACACATACAAAACCCAGCTACTGGTTGACAAATCCCCGAACTGTCAAACATCAAAAAAAAACACCCAATTAACAATTTGGTGCCAATGCATAACCATAAATCCATTGTAACATCCGGATCCCCAGGTACCATATTTAAATTGTTTATTTTGAGTTATGAGAAGGGACTCGACGAGTCTACGCCTAGACTCGTCGAGTAGGATCGCGATTTGCTGAGTGGATTGATGAACGGACTCAACGAGTCGATTGGTGGACTTGACGAGTCCACGCTGTGGGTGGAAACCCTAAATCCTCGGGCATGTGCCCTATTTAAGGTACCTTATGGCCCTCATTTGCGGCTACCAGTCCAGAGAGTGAAACACTAGTGAGCTTGAGCGTGTGGTGTGAGAAGAAGGGCTATTTTGATCCTTGTTGGTGTGGTTTTTGCAAAGAAGAAGGAGATTCAAGCAAAAGAAGGTAAATGGGGTTGTTATTCTGTGGTTTCAAGCAAGGAACTCCATCCTCCATCCTTGAGGTATTAAATCGATCCTTCTTCTGTTTTGGTGTAGAACACTTGAATCTAGGGTTTTCTCTACCCTTTATTGGCTTGGATATGATGCTTATGATGTCCCTTTGAGTGTTAAACTCTACATCTAGACCATGAGAGGTCCAGAGAGCTCCAACCTCCCTGCTTTATGCTATTCCATTAGAGATATGAACCTAGGTTTCCATTTTAGATGCTATTTCACCAAAAAGGAGTCTTATATGTGTTACATGAGTGTAAATGTCGGACCTTTACGTGATTATTGAGTATGTTAAGGTCAGATCTATAGGTTAGAGAAACAGATCTGACCTCAGAAGGTCATTTGAGTGTTGTCATGGAAGGGACTCGCTGAGTCCATAAGGGGACTCGACGATTCGAGTCGGCTTGCCCTGCGATACATGACCAGTGGTAACCCATCGAGTGAAAGGTTAACTCGACGAGTCAAGTGAGGATTTATGAGGATTATAAGGACACGCATGGACTCGCCCAAGTCACACGAGTGCACTCGACGAGTTTGGTCAAAGTTTGACCATTGACTACAGCTGACTTTCGTTGACTTTTAGGGCTTGGTCAACACTTGGACTTTTGGACCATTAGAAGGGTAAAAATGGTCTTTTAGCCTTCTAAGAGAGCATTGGAAGGGACTAGTCCAGCCTGGAGAGCCGTTATTGATTTAAGATTATTGCTTATGTGTTTAGGCGGGGCTAGGACATTGTTACAAGGTTCAGGGATACCGAGCACGTGAGTTACTAAACAGCATATGATATGAGTCGTCTGACTATACACTACCTAGAGTGGTAATCATGTGTGACCGGAAGGTCTTATGTGCTATGAAGATTATGTTATATATGTTGATAGATGATATGTGGTATGTACGTGTTATGTTATGTTACGAGTATTATGATATGGACCGGAAGGTCAACAGTGTATGGACCGGAAGGTCAATAGTGTATGGGCCGGAAGGTCAAGATGATTCGGACCAGAAGGTCGGAGAAGTGGGACCAGAAGGTCTACCAGGATTATGGGAAGGAAGTCCCCTGAGACACATTGACCGAAAGGTCTTGTAGAGTATTAGCCATGAGTGGCGTATGTGGTATTTTGGGGAATTCACTAAGCATTTGTGCTTACAGTGTTATGTGTTATGTGTTTCAGGTACTAGTGAGGACCGTGGGAAGGCGCCGACATGATCCATACACACTGGCAGAGGATTTTATCTTATGATCTTAGGATATGTTTTCATCATGATGACAATTGTTGAACATGAGATTTGAGAATATTTAATGATTTTTATGTTGTTTGAAAAATGAAAAATTGTTTTAATTTTTACGACGTTACAAGTTGGTATCAGAGCCTTGGTTTGAGGGATTCGGATGCACCTTCGGGCACATCTGAACTCAAACTGAGGATTTGAGGAAAATTTTCAGAAAAGAAACAATTTTTCTAAAAGAGTAAAAGATTTTGTGAAAGGCTGAACGGAGCAGTGTGTTCGATTAGCCAGCGCCCGAACGGTGATTTCCCAAAATACCCTTACATTATGTGTTATGAGATATTATGTGATATGCTAAGCATGCTAGAGTGGGCTAGGTATTCATATCTAGGACTAGAGTGGCCTGATTTGTGATGCGTACTTGTGAATTGTGATCTTAGGTGGAGGACTTGGGGTGAATGTTCATGCGGTGTGGAAGGTAGTAAAGGGCCCGTACTTTTGGAAGCACCGGATCAGTGAGCAGTCCAAGTTAGAATCCTTAGGATAGTAAGGAACAAGTAGGGTTGAGTATTCGAGTGTGAGTATACTCGAGAAAGTCTCTGATATTTTGTATTTTAGAGACATCATGGTTGTGACACACCATAGACCAGAGACCAGCGGCGTGAGTGACGAGGAGCTTCGTCAAATGATCCATGATGAGGTGGCTATGGCCATCCGAGCAGAGATACTGGAGATGTTTGGGTCTATCAATACCACTTTGATTGAGACGTTTGACGAGAGATACGCAATGGTTACTGAGGTTACGGCTGTTGCAGCTACTGCAATTGTGGATGAGATGGATTTCTCATTGAGACCTCAGGGGAGTGACTCGTTGTTGTTCCGGGAGTTCAGTAACACGAAGTCACAAGAGTTTCATGGGACGTAGGACCCAATTGCTGCGATGAGATGGATTTATGATATTGAGGGATGCTTCTACACCTGTTTGTGTCCGGAGCATCTGAGGGTACGGTTCGCGTTGAACCAGTTCCGCTTGGGAGCGAACGATTGGTGGAAGTTTGTGACGAAAAACTTAACTCATGTAGAGATCTCGGAGGTCACCTGGGAGAGGTTCACCACCATGTTCAGAGACAAGTATGTTCCCCAGGTGGAGAGGGAATGGTTGGCACAGGAGTTTTTGTCCCTCAATCAGGGGACGGAGTCTACGACGATCACGCGGATGTTCCATGAGAGGGAGTTGTTCTGCCCTGAGCATGTGTCATCTAAGCAGGCACGCATGAGCTGGTATTTGAGCATTCTGAGAAGGAACATTCGGGAGTTCGTGGCGAACTTGACTTACCGGACATTTGCTGAGCTCCAGGATAATACCTGGAAGAGGGAGATTGAGTTGGAGACTCAGACCAAGGAGGAGGCCGAGTCTTAAGGGAAGGATAGGCGACCTGTACATTCTCAGCCGACAGCCAAGCAACCTAAGCCTGCCGATATGGTATCCGGAGGCAAGAAGTGTCGCAACTTGGGAAGTGCGGCAAGGGACATGATGGAGTCTGTTGTTCAGGTGCTTGCTACAATTCTGGCAAGGAGGGGCATATAGCCAAGGATTGCCCCAAGGGATTTATGTTTTGCTTTCATTGTAACCAGACGGGGCATCGGAAGGTCGAGTGCCCATAGCTATTAAAGGGATCAGCGCGGGGATCTGCCCCTGCTACCGCACGAGCTATTGAGGGTTGGCCAGTGAAGACCGGGGCACCGAAGGCTCGCGGGAGAGCCTTCCAGTTGACAGCAGAGGAGGTCCGCGTAATGCCCGATGTTGTGGCTGGTACGTATTCTTTCATTTATTTATGTTGAGTTGAGATATTGTACTTATTTTATGATATGCGTAGGTACTTTTCTTGTGAATTTTGTACCTGCTTTGGTGTAATTTAACTCGTGTGCAAGTCGATCATTTGTGTCGTTAGCGTTTAGTCAGCACATCAGTATTCGACGAGAGGCGTTGAGTCGACCTCTACGAGTTTCCTTAGCTAACGAGCGAGCGGTGTATGCTACTGATATGATTCGAGGATGTATAGTTGAGATCTTTGGCGTTGAGTTTCCGATAGATCTGGTCCCGATTGCTATGGGGGACGTTTGTGTTATAGTGGGCATGGATTGGTTGAGCCGATTTGGGTCAGTTATAGACTGCGAGCGGCAGATGGTGACGATACGAGACCCTAGTGGGGGAGTGTTGACGGTATATGGCGTGGGTACAAGATGTGGGTCAGCATTTTGTTACGTTCCTAGATCAAGACAGAGTTTACAGCAGGGCTGCAGCAGGTTTGTAGCTTATGTGATGGATACACGAGTGGCTGCGGAGAGGCCAAATTCGATTGATGATGTTCCGATAGTGTGTGAGTTCCTGGATGTTTTTCCCGAGGAGTTTCCAGGTATGTCTTTTGAGAGGCAGGTGGAGTTCTGCATCGATTTGGTTCTAGGGGCAGCGCCTATCGCCAAGGCGCCTTATCACCTCGTGCTGCCAGAGATGCAGGAGTTATCCTTACAGCTTCAGGAGCTGCTGGGAAAGGGGTTTATTAGACCGAGTAGCTCGCCGTGGGGAGCGCTGATCCTTTTTGTCAAGAAAAAATATTGTTCACACCGGATGTGCATAGATTACCGGGAGTTGAACAAGTTGACGGTCAAGAACCGTTATCCATTACCGAAGATCGATGATCTGTTCGATCAGTTGCAGGGATCGTCTTGGTTCTCCAAGATAGATTTGAGGTCTGGATATCATCAGATGAGAGTGCGGGATGAAGATATCCAGAAGACGACATTCAGGACTCGTTATGGGCATTACGAGTTCGTAGTGATTCCTTTTGGGCTCACCAATGCACCGGTAGCATTCCTGGATCTCATGAACAGGGTGTGCAGGCCGATGTTGGATCGGTCGGTGATCGTGTTCATTGACAATATTATGGTATATTCGAGATCTAAAGAGCAGTATGAGGAGTATCTGACAGAGATTCTCAGAGAATTGAGGTCGGAGAGGCTTTTCGCCAAATTCTCCAAGTGTGATTTCTGGTTACGAGAGGTCTAGTTCTTGGGACACCTCGTTAACCAAAATGGGATATTAGTCGATCCGGCCAAGATTGAGGCGGTTATGAGATGGGAGGTGCCGAAATCCCCCATCGAGATAAGGAGTTGTCTAGATTGGTCGGGTACTATCAGAGATTTATCAGTGATTTCTCCAAGATTGTTGTTCCTCTCACCAGGATGACCCGGAAGGACGTGAGTTTTAGTTGGGTTCCAGAGCAGCAGGCCTCCTTTGAGACGCTTCACCAGAGATTATGCGAAGCCTCATTATTAGTCCTCCTGGAAGGGATGGAGGATTTTGTGGTATATTGTGACACATCAACATTGGGTTTGGGTGTGGTGCTAATGTAGAGAGGGCACGTGATAGCGTATGCATCGAGGCAGCTGAAGCCTCATGAGATGAGGGATCTCACCCATGATTTGGAGCTGGGAGCCGTGGTGTTCGCCCTCAAGATATGGCATCATCATTTGTATGGAGTTCGGTGTATCATATACACGGACCACAAGTCTTTGAAGTACTTGATGGATCAGCCCAACCTGAATATGCGCCAGAGGAGATGGTTGGATGTGGTAAAGGATTATGACTACGAGATCCTGTACCACACGGGCATGGCTAACGTTGTAGCCGATGCCCTGAGTCGTAGGGCGGAGAGTGCCCCGATATGAGATGTTTGTATGAGGATGACGGTGATGACTCTGGTGTTGGATACCATTTGAGAGGCTCAGGCAGAGGCCGTGAGACCGAAGAACCACAAGAGAGAGTGGGTGATTGGGAAGGTATCGGAGTTTGTTACCGATTGCTGAGGGCTTATGACCTTTCAGGGTCTGATTTGGGTGTCATTTACGGGCGGGGCACGTGCCATCCTGATAGAGGAGGCACATAGATCGAGGTTCCATTCTGGGGCCGCTAAGATGTATTTAGACCTGAAAGGAGATTATTGGCGGCCCTGTATGAAGAGGGATGTTGCATGGTTTGTTGAGAGGTGCTTGACCTGTCATAGGGTTAAGGCCGAGCACCAACGTCTGCATGGCAAGTTGCAGCCACTTAAGGTTCCCCAGTGGAAGTGGGAACATATTTCTGTGGATTTTATCACCAAATTGTCGAGGACCGCGAGGGGTGTCGATGCAATTTGGGTGATCGTCGATCGGCTAACGAAGAGCATTCATTTCCTTGCTATTAGTGAGATCTCTTCTGCGGAGGGGCTAGCGGAGATATATGTGAGGGAGGTGGTATCACGGCATGGAGTACCGATCTCGATTGTGTCAGATCGAGATGTACATTTCACTTCTAGATTCTGGAAGAAATTCCATGAGGAGTTGGGTACGAGGTTGCATTTCAGCACTGCATACCACCCACAGACGGACGGACAAAATGAGCCAACGATTCCGATGCTCGAGGACATACTTCGAGCATGCGTGTTGGACTTCGAAGGAAGTTGGGGCAAGTACCTACCATTGGCCGAGTTTTCCTATAACAACAACCACCATTCGAGTATTGGTATGCCTCCCTTCGAGTTGTTATATGGGCAGAGGTGTCGGACTCCCATCTGCTGGGGAGATGTAGGGCAACGAGTAATGGGAAGCACTGAGATATTGCTTCAGACGATTGAGCAGATACAGCAGGTCAGGCAGAGATTGCTAACAACTCAGAGTCGCCAGAAGAGCTATGCGGATAGGCAACGATCCGAGCTTGAGTTTCAAGTTGGAGACTTCGTACTCCTAAAGGTATCTCCTTGGAAATGAGGGATTCAATTTAGGAAGAGGGGCAAGCTGGGGCCACGGTACATTGGTCCTTTCAGGGTGACCGAGAGGGTGGGCAGGGTAACGTATTGTTTAGAGCTACATTAAGAGTTGAGCCAGATTCATGATACCTTCCACGTGTCTCAGTTAAGGAAGTGTATAGCCGACGAGTCGGCGGTAGTACCACTAGAGGATATTCAGGTGGACGCGAGCCTGAATTATGTTGAGAGGCCAATCAAAATCTTGGATCAGAAGATTAAGGTTCTGAGAAACAAGGAGGTGCCCCTGGTTCAGGTCCAGTGGCAACATTAGAGAGAGTCCGAGTTAACTTGGGAGCTGGAGGCGGAGATACGGGAGCAGCACCCAGAGTTGTTTGTAGAATGAGACTTCGAGGGCGAAATCTGATTCTAGTGGGGGAGAATTGTAACATCTAGATTTCCAGGTACCATATTTAAATTGTTTATTTTGACTTATGACGAGGGACTCGACGAGTCTACGCCTAGACTCGTCGAGTAGGATCACGATTTAATGACTGGATTAATGAACGGACTCGACGAGTCGATGGGTGGACTCGACGAGTCCACGCTGTGGGTGGTAACCCTAAATCCCCGGGCATGTGCCCTATTTAAGGGACCTTATGGCCCTCATTTGCGGCTACCATTCCAGAGAGAGAAACCCTAGTGAGCTTGAGCGAGTGGTGTGAAAAGAAGGGCTATTTTGATCCTTATTGGTGTGGTTTTTGCAAAAAAAAAAAAAAAAAAAAAAAAAAAAAAAAAAAAAAGAGATTCCAGCAAAAGAAGGTCAACGGGGGTTTCTACTATGTGGTTTCAAGCAAGGAACTCCATCCTTGAGGTATTAAATCGAGCCTTCTACTATTTTGGTGTAGAACCCTTGAATCTAGGGTTTTCTCTACCCTTTATTGGCTTGGATATGATGCTTATGATGTCCTTTTGAGTGTTACACTCTACATCTAGACCTTGAGAGGTCCAGAGAGCCCCAACCTCCCTGCTTTATGCTATTCCATTAGAGATATGAACCTAGGTTGCCATTTTAGAAGCTATTTCACCAAAAAGGAGTCTTATATGCGTTGCATGAATGTAAAGGTCGGACCTTTACGTGATTATTGAGTTTGTTAAGGTTAGAACTATAGGCTAGAGAAACAGATCTGACCTCAGAAGGTCATTTGCGTGTTGTCATGGAAGGGACTCGCCGAGTCCATAAGGATCTCGACGAGTCGAGTCGGCTTGCCCTACGATTCGTGACCAGTGGTAACCCGTCGAGTGAAAGGTTCAATCGACGAGTCGAGTGAGGATTTATGAGGATTATAAGGACACGCATGGACGCGCCAAGTCACACGAGTGCACTCGACGAGTCTGGTCAAAGTTTGACCATTGACTACAGTTGACTTTCGTTGACTTTTAGGGCTTGGTCAACACTTGGACTTTTGGACCATTAGAAGGGTAAAAATGGTCTTTTAGCCTTCTAAGAGAGCATTAGAAGGGACTAGTCCAGCCTGGAGAGCCGTTATTGATTTGAGATTATTGCTTATGTGTTTAGGCGGGGCTAGGACATTGTTACAATGTTCAGGGATACCGAGCACGTGAGTTAGTAGACAGCATATGACGTGAGTCTTCTCACTATATAGTACCTAGAGTGGTAACTATGTGTGATTGGAAGGTCTTATGTGCTATGAAGAGTATGTGATATATGTTGATAGATGATATGTGGTATGTATGTGTTATGTTATGTTATGAGTATTAGGATATGGACCGGAAGGTCAACAGTGTATGGTCCAGAAGGTCAACAGTGTATGGGTCGGAAGGTTAAGATGACTCGGACCGAAAGGTCAGAGAAGTGGGACCAGAAGGTCTACCAGGATTATGGGACGGAACTCCACTAAGACACATTGACCGGAAGTTCTTGTAGAGTATTAGCCTTGAGTGACGTATGTGTTGTATGTGGTATTTTGGGGAACTCACTAAGCATTTATGCTTACACTGTTATGTGTTATGTGTTTTAGGTACTAGCGAGGACCTTGGGAAGGCGCCGGCATGATCTATACACACTGGTAGAGGATTTTATCATATGATCTTGGGATATAATTTTATCATGATGACAATTGTCGAACATGAGATTTGAGAATATTGAATGATTTTTATGTTGTTTGAAAAATGAAAAATTGTTTTAATTTTTACTTCGTTACATCCATACTTGGGGTAAAAGACTATTTTACCCCTAACCTAGCTTGGTCCAATACCAAGGCCTAAACTCAAACTCTGGAGACCTAAAATCCGAATAATCAACCAAGGCCTAATTTTCAAAAGTGGGACCAAACCCCTGACATGGGCCTTACCCTAAATCCCATTTAATTTTACTAGCCCATACACTTGCTCTCAGATGGCCCAAAAAGTACCCAAACACCGAATCCCAAAAGAAAGGCCCAACTTGAAGCCCAAAAACAAGTAGGGTTTCACATAAAATGATGATTAGGGTTAAGTAAGAACACTGAACCCATTAAGGACTTAATCTATTAATCCCCTCACTCTACTAGGCCAATTATACAGTGTGGTTGGGAATAACTCATAATTCTATTCCTACGGTCCAAAATGCGGGTCCAAAGCAAAAGTATCCAAGATTAGGGTTTTCTAAACCCTAATTAGGGTTTCCAACCCAAACACATGTTGATTATGTCTAAAGGTTAAGTTTTAGGCTGATTAGGGTTTCACTAAGTTGGGAACCACCAACTACAACCTTGGGCGGTGGTGATTGTGGCAGTAGCCTCCACCTCACGGTAGTGGTGGGGGATTTTCCTTGATTTCCTGGCCAAAGGATGTTTATACAACATCACACCACAAAACACACGCATATTTGCACCATAATAAATTTACATAGCCACCTTTCACGGTGGTTGATGGTGGCAAAGGGCGGCAACAAGGTGACAACCACCATGGTTGGTTGCCATGGTGGCTTTTCCATGTTTTCCGACCAATAGAATATACACACGCACACCTTCAACTTGTAGCAGCAACACACAGACATGAAACATAGAACCACGCAGCCACCAACTCACAGTGGCGTACGATAGCCAGAGAACAATCAATAAAATGGACCACTGCTCGGAGCGGCAATAGTGGGACGTGACAACACAACAGAAGAAAAAACGAAGAGGATGAGATCGCCTCAACTAGAGAGAAGTAGCATAGCCACGAGCTTTAATCTTCCGACAACCCACAACTCGATGCCGGCCAGCGGTCCATGACTTTGACGGCAGCGGAACAGCATCAGCGATGCTCGACTCGGTTGGGAGGCTCAGAATGATCGTAAGGAGGCGGTGGCGGCGGCTAGAAACTGGAGAGTTGATAAGGTGGCAGTCGGAGACTCTCTTAGGGTTAGGGTTTACATGTATTGAGTGGGAAGGAAGAAAGGAAGGGGACGGGTTTAAGCCCCGTCGCCAAATCAAACTCTAATGCCAAAAGTACAATTTTGGTCCCTCCTTTCTGAAATATTTTCAACATAAATCCAAAAATTACCATTTAGCCCGCAGCTTCCAAAATCTTTTCAATTTAAACCCAATAACTACAAAACAAATCCAAATAATTTTTCCTTATGCACATGCTTAATTATTCTTTATCCCACAAACCCTGAAAGCGCCCTTTCGACCTCCAAGACAAATTATAATGCCAATTACACCCTTCCTCACTAAAATCCTTTATTTAAATTTCATTTATCGAAATAAAATAATACTTAAAATACATTCCCGGATATAGGGTTTATTTTCGAAACGGGGTGTTACACCCTTGTACACCCCGCGTACAAGGCTTAGCCTTTAAACCACCAAACTTCTGGAGGCCATAACTTCTTCGTTTTAAGTCCAACTCCAACAATCTTTATATGCACGGAAAGTTAAAGTGGAGCTATACAAATCTATCAACTCACTCTTGCCTTAAGGTTTTTCAAATTAAAATCCAAAATCTATAAAGGCCCAAATTGACACATTATTGATATACCCTTTGGCTACAAAACACAAACCGAACTCCCGAGTCTTACAATCTACACATTCCATAACCAAATGGGCTCCATTACTATCTTTGCCGAGAACTTAAGTCTTATGATAATCAATCTTCGTGTCATGTCCCCAAATTAGGAAAGATTCAGAATAGGATGTTACAACTCTCCCCATTTAAATTAAATTTCATCCTCGAAATCACTCCTTACTATCTCTTGGAAACCAAACGCTCTGGCCAAAACCTCCTAATGATAAACAATTCACTGATTCATTAACTGATAAACCTACATAAAACTGATGTAATCCCGAAGCCCCATGACTTTACTGACCTCCACACAAGTAGAACCATTTCAAAACACAATCATGAGGACCTCTTATTGACCATTCAACTGATACTTAGACAGAAAGACTCTTCAACCATTGATTGGTAAAGAAAGACCTTTAATATAAACAACGACAATGCCCAACGTGAGTCCCGACCAAAATCTAACTTGGTATATAATCTGTATCCTGAGATCCAAAGATCTACACTTGCATTTTTCCTGAAGTATTTTGTTTCCATGGCGACTTTCCTCCTATACCGAAATATAAAATTATGAATCTATTGCTGAGACCGACAGTCTCACACCTGGTCTAACCACCAGACTCCCACAGAGAGCGTAACTGATAAAGGCAACCCTAACCTATGCATCACACGAATGTGAAACACGGACCAGAGATTCATCTCACTCTAACGAAAATCCAATACCTCGATCCAACTGATCACCACCGGTATATCACTTACGTTGTTATAACCATACGAGCCTCGCCCAAGGGTCTCACCCACTCGAGCGCTGCGTAGGCCCAACCTCACCCCAGATCTAATGATCCTTATTACAAAAAAGGAGTAATCATTTGACAATACTGTCCACCTCGACCCATGCATACATCGATCCTCTTTCAATCTAAAGGCCACTCTTTCAACGACCTACCTCGTTCTGGAGAATGCTATGACTACATCGCATACTTACAGCACTTCCCCCAAAACCTATCATCTTTTTGTATGCTACAGCTACACCACAATCCTAAAACACTTCCATACCACCATGGTCCTACCAGTTTCCTTACAGTCCATTTACCATACCAACCATAATCATTCCATGTTGAAACCATATATGTCTATACCCCTGACCAGGTGTTTGGTTTGTGCTTTGAACTCCAAACCCTTAATCGGACAAGAAAAAGTAGAGAGGCCCTAAAACAACCCTCAACCTGGGTCCATTCCCATATATACCAAGCGACACTACTTATGCACAAAGAGACCTGACTATCCTTTCTTGCCCCCCTTAGACCAACGATTCTCCCCTACTTGGAGTCATGTGCGCTTTATCATTCCAAAAAGAATTTGATGGATTCCTGATCCATCCCACAACCTTATAATTCCAACTACTAACAACCATTTCTTACAAGAAGTAGCATTCCATTACTAGCCAACCTTAGTGACCCAACACATTCCAAACCCGATGAACACTTCCCGAATTCTCAATGAGCTCAATGATCCCAAGTACTCCCCATGATACAACTCCAAATCCTTAAGCCACCTTATCTCGTGGCATAGAACTATAACCATTAGACGAAACGGACGGATCAATTCATTCAACAACTCATTTGCTAAAGGATCAAAGTACTTCAAACTTCACAAAAGATACCACACGGTTTTTGATGAAAATCCTGAAGACTAAAATAACCGTGCAACTACACCTTCCTAATAACTAAGAGTAATAGTTTACTCTGCCCAATCTCCACGGATAGTAGTAATCGGCAACCCAAGCATGATAACGGAAAACTTTTCCTTGAACAACCAAACCTTATCATTTCTAAATTCCTGGACTAAATGGTCGTTCCCAATACCTCACTGAAATTCAAGGCCCTAAGGCACTTGTCGATGAATCTACTACCTAATCAGTTGATGAGGAGAAATATCTCAATATCAAACAAGCACCCAATCTGCTCAACCCGTTGTCTGCTAGAGTAATTCCCTTCACCTGCAACTAACCTTGCTCCAAAGGTACGAACTTGAAAACTACCTATATTACTCCCATAACTGAACCCAATATTAACTACCTCGAATCCAAAAACACACTTGCACATCCTACATTCAACCCGGCTTGCCCTCTTTGTGTATTTCTTAAATTCTCGCTGATATCACTAAAGTTCTGACTGGCTGCTGGTCTCCCATGCCGAATACTCACGCCACCTCTAAACATTATCCATGGTATGTAAAATGACATACGACAACTTTTCGGATAAATTAGCTACATTAATCATACATGCACTTCCATTCTTAGATAATCATGTCATAACATTTCACATTTACGACAACATGGAATTATAACCATAAAGAATAAAGCATGAAAGAGAAGAATATGATACATGCCCGAAGTGTCTCAGGGTTCTGCTCCTCCTTCCTACCGAAGCACATGCGATGGAACCCGAGCTGCTCTAACAACTAAGCGAGGGCAATTTGCCCTGATTTGACCAGGCAGATGACAATGATGACACAATTCTACCTCCATGGTACGTTCTTGGTGAAAGTGGTTCTGCCATCCGCACCTGCCACATTTAGACTTGTTGCACACATGTTCATGTGTTCCTTCATCCTTTGCACAAACATCCTGGCCCCTTGGGCTTCTAATGCTAGACATAGCAACATCCAACTACTCAAATGTTGCTAGCAGAGTCGGATCATGAGTCTGCTTCCTCTTCCTCAGTCGCCTCTTAAAACCAATCTCCTACTCCTAAATCACCTCGATCTTCCCATCCACTGCGTGAACATTCAAGATTTGATCCTCGAGCCTGGCGACCAATCTATCACTGACACGACCAATAATGTCAGGTAACTCCTTGTGTACAACATGCGAAACCTCAGTGGCAATCTAGTCATGGAATTCATCCCCGGGAATGCATGATGTGTTAACCACCTTCGATCCCTCTTGACAAGGGCTAGCAATAAGATTCCCCCCCCCCCCCCCCCCCCCGCCCCCCCGAAAGATTGTAGGGCTCCACAAGCCTTGACCTCTCGATTAGCCCCCAACTGTCCTACTGCAATCTCAACTCTAAAAGCCTCGAGACGATCATCCAACAACTTCACGTTTTTAAAAATTAAAAATTTAACTATGACTTTTGGTACGTTATATGTGTTATACTTACGGATACAATTTTAGTACATATAAATTAAACATGTCTTCCTATTTTATGCAAAATGACTTTTTCTCTTTTTCTATAACATACTAATATATCAATATTTAAAGTGTTATTAAAATGTACTAAATTATTGTTAAACCACTTATCAACTAAAACCATTACTTTTTGTAGTTTATATATTTTTAATGGAATTTGTTTTTTTTTAAATAAACAATATCTATTTTACGTGGACTATAAAATTTCAGTATGTTATATCTCAAATAAAGATTTTTATTTCTATTGGTAGATAAGAAAAACATGAAAAAAACATGAAAAACAATCAATCGAAAAACACAAAAACAAAAAAAAAAAATCATTATTATGTTTAGCTGTTTTTGTACATTGTCCACACAAATGAGCATCCACATCGATTCACAACCTTTCTTCCAATTCCTCGTGTAAATACAGTTGGCAATCCATATCAGCATTTTAGCCTTTATTCCATGCAACTGCTACAATAGAAATGGCAAAACATATAGGCCCCACTAATCTATTATATATATATATATATATATATATATATATATATATATATATATATATATATATATATATATATATATATATATATATATATATAGAGAGAGAGAGAGAGAGAGAGAGAGAGGTAAAGGCTCAAATGAGAATCAAAAAAAGGTTAAAAACCATAAAAACCTTTAATTTTAGATGTTTATAAAAGGTTTAAGGTTTATGTGTTTATAAAGGGTTTAGGGTTTAGGATTTAGGGTTTACCCTAATCACTAAATCCTAAACTTTTTATAAACATCTAAAGTTAGAGGTTTTTATAGTTCTTAATCTTTTTTTATTATTATTTGAACCACTCCCTCTATATATATATATATATATATATATATATATATATATATATATATATATATATATATATATATATATAAAGAGAGAGAGAGATATTATCTTTTGTGAAATAATATTTTTCGATTACCCACTCTTAAAATGTGAACTTTTCGGTGTTAAATTTTTTTCGAAAAAAAAAACTAAATTGATTAAGTTAAACACATATAAGAAATTTCATAAGTAAAATTATTCAAAAAGCATGCATATATGATGTATGCATACGTCCACAAATCTACAAATCTGAATGATATTTCATAAAGTAAATTACATTAATGGTCCTTATGGTTTGAGGTAATTTACGTGTTTGGTCCCTAACTTATTTTTTTAACTCAGAAAGTCCCTACTGTTTTTTTTTGTTATGCGCTTGGTCCCTACTATTTGTTTTTGTGTTACACGATTAGTCCCTGTCTTATCTAAAAATACTATTATTTAAATAAAAAAAAAATTATGGATAGGTAAGGTAAGGTGAGGGGGTTAGGGTTGGGGTGTGTTTATTTAAATATTTTAAAAAATCAAGTGAAAAATAGTTTTTTTAGATAAGACAGGGACCAAACGTGTAACAAAAACAAACATTAGGGACCTTTCGAGTTAAAAAAATAAGTTAGGGACCAAACATGCAAATTACCCTAAACCATAGGGACCATTCTTGTAATTTACTCAAATTCATAAAAAGTGCATATGTATACATCAAAGGGCTTCTATCACATTGTTATCAGTATCACATTGTTATCAGGTATCGTTCTTTTTCATTAAAGTTGAGCGATTCAAGTTTTAATTGAAACATACCTAGATTTAAAAGTAGTACTTGTCATTAAAAAAATGCATATATACATTATTTGTATATGCATGTTTTTTAACGATTTTTTTTTTACGAAAGTTCTTACATATGTTCGACTTATAGCTTTAATTAATCAATTTATTTTCTTATTTTTTGAAAAAAAATTACACATAAAAGAGTTCGTGGGAAAAAATATTGATCAAAGAAAGATCAATGACTATATATATATACATATATATATATATATATATATATATATATATATATATATATATATATATATAATAGTAAATAAAAATGTTTTTTTGCTACATGTTACACTCTCATTCATTTTACCACAAGTCATTTTGCGGTTATTTCAAATTAATTTTTTTTTTCCACATGTTATTTTACGTTTTTTTTTTTCTATTTTATTAAATTTCAAATACTATTCAAATATAATAATTATAATAAATGTAACCATAGATGTATATCAATTTCATTAATGCTATTTTCTTTTTAATTTCAAAATTGATAAATTAAAACCTAGTTATGTTTTTCTTTGTTTATTTAAATTTAAAAGAGAAATGAACACTTCAATTTTAATAATTCGAAATTTCTTGTTTTTTTTTATAGTTTTAAACCTCTAAATGTTTATATATATATATATATATATATATATATATATATATATATATATATATATATATATATATATATATATATATATATATTTCTTTTTCTTTTGTTGTTTATATTATTATTATTATTATTATTATTATTATTATTATTATTATTATTTTAAAAAAAACAAACATTTTGAAATACTTAAGATAAAATTGTAAGAATGGTCCATATGATATGTCACAACTCGCAAGTTTTGTCCAAAAAGGGTTGGACTAGCACTAGAGGTTCAAACTTTTTATTTTGTTGCTAGTTTAGTCTAAATTATTTTGAACTTTTCTATAATGACGATTTTGCTTCTATTTTTTTTATTTAAAAAACTTTCTAATTAAAAAAATTAAAAACAAATTAAAAAAGACAAAATTCTCTATCTCTCTCTCTCTCTCTCTCTCTCTCTCTCTCTTTATATATATATATATATATATATATATATATATATATATATATATATATAACCTAATTCCCGTAATCATCTCCATTGTTGACAGAAAAACCAAAAAAAACCGTTGGAGAAGCCCATTTCGTCGAACTCCGTTTTCATCAGAGTTATGTTCGTCGGAGAACGTCTTCATTGTTCTCAAACCATCATAGATCTATTTCATTGGACTCAATCCATATGAGTTAGGATTTGTCACTAACCTAGTCATGTGGTTATGGTTTTGACAAATTCACATGGATAGGAACGCTTACACAATAAAATATAAGTGTCATAAGGTTTCTCTTCAATTCATGAAAATGATGGTAAGGAAACTCTTTCACTAAGTAGATTTTAAGTAGATAGCAATTGTGATATTTGCAGTTCTCAAAGCCGTTAGTGGAGCGTGCGTGGTTAACCGACACACTAACATTGACTTATGAGAAATGGAAAAAGGTCTAAACAATTTAGACTATGATTACGACATCCCTTTTCATAGTTCTGAAATTGTTTAGACACACATGTGATCTATCTAAGAGAGGTGTATGATATTGATAAAGTCTGATCAAGGCAATCTAGTATCAGAAATCTGAACTTTGGTAAGAAAGTCAATAAAGTATTGATTTCTAGAAGTCCAGTTGATTTCTGGGTACATGTCAAAGCTAGTGGGAGCATAAGTGTTATGTTATTAATCATCATGTTAGTGGGAGCATGATAATTATGATAAAGGTTGAAAGTTAGCAATGTTAATTATAGAAAAACAAAAGGTCACAATTGGGAAAAAAGTTGTTTTGCTATAATTAAGGGAGAGGATATTATACTTAATCTCAAATATAAAAGCTTAGCTTGAAGTCTTAATCGTATTTAGTCAAGAATATATATGAATTTCATGTTGGAATGGCTCAACATAAGGAAATTCTATATATGGGTTCATTATTTGCGTTCTAAAATTCGATTATGATTACGACATCCCTTTTCATAATCTGAATTATGAGAACTTGGCAAATAGAAATGGAAATATTATAGAAAAAGACTGGTTTAGTCTTTATGTGAGACATCATGAATCGTGTCTCATATGCTTCAGATATAGGATCGATTACATGTGCTATATTCATCCTTTCTAAAATTTTCCAAATGCCTGGGGCATTAAGAAGGGAAAAGGTCTAGAATTGGATATGACTAAAATTATTAAGCAATTGTTGAGGATAATCTAAGGTTTACCAAGGATTGGTTGCTCAAGGACAGTTGGAAGTATAGTGTTGACTTTGGAAGGCGCATATTGACATAGTCTAAAAAGAGGCAACTCTTGTTCCGAAGTGATACTCAAAATGGAATATGGAAATGGTTCAAAGTTAGAAAGTATTCAATCTGTAAGATTAGGAAACTTAATGCAAGAAGGATGTTTCCAAGGAGTTGATCTCTGTTGGAATACTCTTTAATGATTGTTGAATTTGTGCATAATCATTACAAGAGGATCAATGCATATAAGTTTAGAATCTAACAAATTTCAGTAAATGGCATGAATTTGGAATTCTTGCATTTGCAGTAAGGGTTTGGGACTGTGAAAATATGATCATTGGAGTTATGCTCAATTGATCTATTTCACAAAGTAAAGATCATAGACAAACATAGTATGCATACTTTGTGTATGGCATGACTAGTGTTTAGAAAACATAGTGTACATGCTTGGAGCATGGGACAACTATTGTTTTAAATTCAAGTATAAAGTTGATAGAACCGAAACAATGAATAATGAGCAATCAGTATGGTGATAAATAAAAGTGTTTATTTATATTCATAGGGTTTGATACCATATTTGATTCATTTATTCTTGTGTTTCACTTTGCATGTTTTGACTTCCAGAATAAACTAGGTTATTCTTCTGGAATGACTAAGTTATTCAAACCATCCACAGTCAGTCATATGTTGGAGGTAGATATGAATTAAGACTGTCATGGGTTGGCTTGTAGAGGTCTAAGATGTTGGACAAAGGGCTACAACACTCATGAGTGCTCATAAGTTATGAGTACTGGATTCAACCCGCGCTCGTTGGAATCACTTCATGGATTTTATCACGAGTCATCATGAGACGATAATATCTTATATTCTTCAAACCTAGAGATATGAGTTGTTACTATGAGTTGGTTGTACATTGATTGCACGAAAACGCATTCGGTAACTCGGTGTTATAAAACGTGCCTTTTTGTATGATTCAACAAGTAGTAGAACAAGCCATATGAGTCGAAGTTTATCCATTCCTTTTACCTTCGGGATAAAAGCGATATCTGTGGGCCCCTCGATGATTTAATGATGATACATGTGAGTGCTCGGCCAAGCCAGGACTGATTTGATTTGTTCAATGAGTCAGTCATCATGAATCGGAAATCGGGAAACAACAAATGGACAGAGAGAATGATTATAATCCATGTATCAATCCATATGATATCTAGAATGGAGGAATATATGATCCCTTATCTAATGGACAAGTTCGTTGACAAGATCAGAGTTCGACAGCGGCTTTAAGAGCTACGATTGCCAGTTAGGTTTTGAAGTCATACTCAATAATAGTTTTAGACTTATCCAAGTGGGAGACTATTGGATTAATGTCTAAGTCCATAACTATATTTGGTATGTACTTGACCCGATCCGGCATGGTCCATTTGGGTTGCACTTCACCGACACAATTTATATGGATTGTATTTTGAGAATAGTATATTTATGATTTATATTAATATATTATAAGTTCTAATATATTAATATAATCATATTATTTAATTAGTATTGATCAAGAATTAATTTATAATTAATTAAGTGATCAAAATGAACTAATTAAATATGGACTCTTAGATATATATGTGTAGTGGGCCAAGTTCATTTAGGTTGGGCTAAGTCTTCATGGATAGTCCATGGAGCTTTAACCCATGGATCCTAGGAAATGAAAGGTCATGGGTATTAGGGTTTAACCCTAATCCTCCACACTATATAAAGATGTCCTTGGTTGGTGAAATGGGCACTAGTGTGGGTACACTAAGAGGGCTAGCCAATTTCACTAGAGAAAACCAAGTATCCATATTCTCTAAAGTCTTCCAAGGTGTTTTGGTGATTTGTGATTCCATTTGAGGCTTCCACACTATTGGGGCTAAGCTCTTAAAGCTTGAAGATATGAAGCTACATCAAAAGGTATGTCATCTAACTAGTACTTTGTAGTATAAGAACTTCATAATATGCTACTTCGGATTAAAGCCTTGGAAAGTTCTTATTTGCATGTATAATAGAGAAAACATAGATACAAGGTTTATAGGGTTGCATGTACACCATAGGAGTGTTAGAATGCTCAAAACCCAACACCAATTTCGACCCATGTAGTTTATATATTCTTTATTGGAACATGGAGTGTGGGCGGGGCCCGTATCTCATTATTAGTTGAGTGTGGGCGGGCCCGTATCTCATTATTACAAGAGTATAGATATCAGTCAGATTGTTGGACTGCTATACTTGTATGCGTGATACTTGTATGTGTTTGTTTGAATATGTGAGTGTGGGCATTATTCGAGTGTGGGTGGGGCCCATATATCATCATTAGCTGAGTGTGGGCGAGGCTCGTATTGTTGGGTTTTGAGCATTCTAACACTCCTAAGTGTACATGCAACCCTAAATACCTTGGATCTATGTTTTCTCTATTATACATGCAAATATGAATATCCAAGGTATTATCCTAACTAGCATACCAAAATATTGATACATAGTAATGTAACAAGTTAGAATACATACCTCTTTGTTGTAATCTTGTCTTCATGAAGCTTGAGTGCCTAGTGCCCCAAGTGTGACACCTCAAATGGTTCACACAACACCATGAACACTTGGAATAACCTTGAGAATAAGGATACTTTGGTTCTCTCTAGTGAAATCGGCCTTGCCCTTTTTTGTACACACTCAAGTGCAAATTTCACCAACCAAGGACATCTTTATATAGTGTGGTGATTAGGGTTAAACCCACGACCCTTCTTTTCATATCATCCATGGGTTAAACATTCCATGGACTATCCATGAAAGCTTAACCCAACCTAAATGAACTTGGCCCATCACACATATATATCTAAGAGTCCATATTTAATTAGTTCCTTTTTGATCACTTAATTAATTATAAATTAATTCTTGATCAATACTAATTAAATAATATGATTATATATTAATATATTAGAACTTATAATATATTAATATAAATCACTAGTATCCTTTTTCCTCAACTTGTCTATCCAATTGTCCCGATGCCATGCAACCATGTCAGGTCGGGTCAAGTCTTACAAATTATAGTTATGGACTTAGACATTAATCCAACAGTCTCCCACTTGGATAAGTCTAAAACTATTATTAAGTATGACTTCAAACCCCGACTAGCAATCATAGCTCTCTAAAGCTTCTGTCGAACTCTGACCTTGCCGATGAACTCTGACCTTTGTCAATGATTTGTCCTTTAGATAAGGGATCACATATTCCTCCATTCTAGATATCATATGGACTAAGACATGGATTATAATCATTCTCTCTGTCCATTTGTTGTTTCCCGATGTCCGATTTATGTCGACTGACTGATTGAACAAATCAAATGAGTCCTGGCTTGGCCGAGCACTCACATGTATCATCATTAAATCATCGAGGGGCCCACATATATCGCTTTTATCCCGAAGGTAAAAGGAATGGATAAACTTTGACTCATATGGCTTGTTCTACTACTTGTTGAATAATACACAAAGGCACGTTTTATGACATCGAGTTACCAATGCGTTTTCGTGCAATCAATGTATAACCAACTCATAGTAGCAACTCCTATCTCTAGGTTTGAAGAATATAAGATATTATCGTCTCATGATCACTCGTGATAAAATCCATGAAGTGAGTCCAATGAGCGTGGGTTGAATCCAATACTCAGAACTTATGAGCACTCATGAGTGTTATAGCACCACTTTGTCCAACATCTTAGACCTCTACAAGCCAACCAATGACAGTCTTAATTCATATCTACTTCTAACATATGACCGACTGTGGATGTTTTGAATAACATAGTCATTCAGGAAGAATAACCTAGTTTATTCTGGAAGTCAAAACATGCAAAATGAAACAAGAGAATAATTGAATCCAATATGGTCTCAGAACTTATGAATATAAGTAAAACACCTTTTATTTATCACCATATGATTACACATTATTCATTGCATACTATTTCAGCTACCAACTTTATTCTTCAATTAAAACAATAATTGTCCCATGCTCCAAGCATGTACGCTATGTTTTCTAAACACTATTCATTCCATACACCAAGTATGCACACTATGTTTGTCTATGATCTTTACATTGTGAAATAAACCAATTGAACCATGATTCTAATTTCACACTCCCAAATCCTAATCTAAAATGTAAGAATTCCAAATTCCTATCATTTATCGAAATCTTTTAGATTTTAAACTTATATGCATAGATCCACTTGTAATGACTATGTACAAAGTCACAAAGACTTGTCGAAATATATTACAGAGTTTTCCAATGGAGATCAATTCCATGGGAAACATCCTTCTTGCATTAAGTTTTCTAATCTTACATAGATTTAATAACTTCCACCTATGAAACATTCCCATTTTGACTATCACTTCTGAACAAGAGTTGCCTTTTTTTTAGAATATGTCAATATGGTCCTTCCAAAAATTAACACTATACTTCCAACTGTCCCTGAGCAACCAATCTTTGGTAAAACTTAGATTGTCCTTGATAATTGCTTAATCATTTTAGTCATATCCAATTCTACACCTTTTACCTCTTAATGCCCCAGGCATTTGGAAAATTTAGAAATGATGAATATTATAGCACATGAAATCGATCATGTACCCAAAGCAATTGGGATACGATTCATGATGTTTCTCATAAAGACTTGATTCTAGATCAGTATTTCGCTACAATATTTTTATTTGCCATGATTTAAAAAATTTGACTATGAAGAAGGATGCCTTAATCATAATCGAATTTTGAGAACGCAATATATATGAATTTTCTTAAGTTGAACCAAACCAACATATTTCAATTCTAAAAGGCTTAGATTGAGTTTTAATCATATTTAGTCAAGAATATATATGAATTTTATGTTGGTTTGGTTCAACTTAAGAAAATTTATATATATTGCATTCTCAAAATTTGACTATGAAGAGGGATGTCGTAATCATAATCAAATTTTGAGAATGCAATATATATGAATTCTCTTAAGTTGAACCAAACCAACATAAAATTCATATATATTCTTGACTAAAGATGATTAAAACTCAATCTAAGCCTTTTAGAATTGAAATGAAGTATAATTTCCTCTCCCTTAATTATAGCAAAACAACTTTTTCAACCGCTGCAACCTCAAGAATTGAAAATTTTGTTTTCTATAATTAACATTGCTGACTTGAAATACTTATCATAATTATCATGCTCCCACTAACATGATGATTATTAGCATAACACTTAGCCTTGACATGTATCTAGAAATTACTGGACTTCTAGAAATCAATACTTTATTGACTTTCTTACCAAAGTTTAGATTTCTGATACTAGATTGCTTTGATAAGTCCTTATCAAAATCATACACCTTATCTTAGATAGCTCATAGGTGTGTCTAAACAACTTCAGAACTTTGAAAAGGGATGTCGTAATCATAGTCTCAATTGTTTAGACCTTTGCTATTTCTCATAAGTCCATGTTAGTGTGCTCTACTAACTTCATTGAGAATGCAAAGATCGCTATCTACTTAAAATCTACTTGGTGGAAGCGTTTCCTCACCATCATTTTCATGAATTGGAGAGAAACCTTATGACCCTTAGATTCTATGGTGTATGTGTTCTTATACATGTGAATTGTCAAAACCATAGTCACAAGACAAGGATAATGAAAAATCCAAACTCATATGGACTAAAGTCAATCTTAATTTCTTGCCACCTGGAAGCTCAAGGGCATGCCATTGCTTCCAAGTTGTTATGCAACCAATTTAGAACTCTAAGAACTCATATGCAAAGCCAACTTTAACTGGAATGGGCACAAAAATAGAAATATGTCAACACGATAGGTTATAAACCTCACGTCGTGTGCTAGTGTTAAACTACAGGTTTTTATTCTTGATTAGATCTTGAAATTCTTCCACGATCTTAAAGACTCCCACTGTCCTCTTGACATATAAGACTATCTTGCCAAATATTCAAGAGATAGTTTGGATTCTTTATCAAGACAACCACTTCAAACAATTGGCCTTAGTTGGTATTTGTTTTATCCAAAACATCACAACTTACCAATTTCAAATGTACAAGAGTAGGACACACTTTACTCTTACATTTGACTAGTGTTAATAAACCTTCCTTTATGATACGTCACTCAAGTTACAATCTTGGAGTATGACTCTAAGAATTGTTTTTGGAACGAGATATGAATCATCTTCTTGATTTGACCACTTCAACAATTAATAGCTCCTCTTCTTAGCTATCAGAATGCACTTAGAGGATGAATTGTGATAAGGTATCTTAATCATTAAGATGATCATATAACATGATACTAAAGTACTCTCCCATCTTTTTAGATTTGAGAAACTTTTATCCTTCTACCTAATTTGATTCTTCTTATTTGCTCTGCCATACATTTGGAACTTTTCCAATGTTTCAGAATTGTACTTAAGCTTGTAAGTATAACCATATTTACTAAACTTTAGTAAATCATGACGAATAGTCTTATCGATCTTTTGTGGTGGACTTGACCAGTGGACAAGAATGTGTACTCGATCCCTTAGTCCTTTACTTGACTCACACATCCATGTGAACAAGTAGTTAGTCTTAATTTTCCAATGCTTGAAAGTTCTCATTCATCATGCTATACAACTTGCATGATTTCCAAGTTTCTATCCAACTGAAACCTTGGGTGATGAGAATATTTCCTTATTTGGTAAATTTAGACACTACCACAAATGAAAGAATCAAATTCATATTTCCATTATTGCTAGAAACATACAAACATCAAGTTTCTATAAATGCCATTGCAAGGATATTTTAAAATAAATAAAATAAAAATGTTTTTTCTTTTATTTTAAAAGCTTGGCGGAAAAAGCATCCTTACAGTGCAAAAGCACATGAAAACTTTGTTGTTATCTATTCCTAAGAAATATATCATAACTCCTAAGAAGTAGCTTAAGAATCCGATCTTCAAACTATTCGATAGAAATCCATCTACGCGATCAGATTCAACATAGTCTTTCTTTAAGTTTCTTCACTTTTCTTTGATTCTTACAACATCAACATGTGACCCAGTCACATCATGTTACAAGAATTTCAGAATAGAAACTTAACAGAGTTAGATAGTGGACTTTACCTGAAGTAGAGTCAAACTTATTGACTTTACCAGCCTTATGATCTTTCGGGTAAATTTGGCAGCTTCGTAACCAACACCCGTTACCATGTACCATTTTCAATGTCCATGGAAGTTTGGAAAGTTGATCTTCTAATAAAATTTGCTTTACCAAAGCTCCAAATCATTGTTGATTCAGCAGTACCAATCAAATAGATAAGATCATTAAGGGTCATGTCATATTTTATTTCATAGTAGTCCCAAGGGTAACTCACTATATGACTTAGAAAGTGAATGGACATCAAACTTTCTTAAGACTTTGACACCCAACTCTCCCGGCTTGTCAATATGTGACTTCATATCCAAGATGTGAGCACACAAAGACCTTGCCTGCCATAAGGGCTTGAGTGACCTTGAACTTGTGGGTTAGGGAGAATAATTGGAGGAGGTGGAGGAAGTGAAGTTCCAAGAGATTTGGGAAGATCATAGATGTCTGAACTAGACATCTATTGGGAGATTTCAAGATAGTTGATTTAAAGTCCTTAATATAACACCCAATATGAAATATTAAGGCTAGGACCCAACAAACTATTTTATAACTTGGAAGAGGGATGCCGTAATCCAAACTATAAAATATTTGAAGGTAGGTGAATGACGATTCACCAATTTCCACCATGAAAAAATGAAATAAATTTATTAGGTTTTTTAATTGGATTTGAAACTCCAAGATCTTTTGAGATTCATTGAACTGTTCCATGGCATATTTCAATCTCGAGTGTGCCCTTCAGGTTTTGTGACTGGGATGCTGAGGATCACAAAACAAGGTGTGAAGTAACCATGCAAATCACTTGGTACTCTTAACTGTTTACCCCTCAATCGATGTGCGCCGGTTAACCACACACGCTCCATCGATACTATGATAAACATTAAGTTACCGTTTGCCTACCTTGTTTAATACGAGTTAGTGTGTCGGTTAACCACACACGCTCCACTAACCAACTTAAACAGAGTGCAAAGTGTAATTTCATGGATTAGCACCAAATTCACATTTTCCTAAGTAACTAAGATTGGGTATTACTAAGAGTTTATCTACTTAGTATTTATCATTAATACTTTTAATGAAGGGAGAATTATAGTCCTTGTCCTACCCGTTCGACTAACAAAAACAAATTGGGATAATGATTCTAATCGGGCTAGCACCAATTTCACATTTTCCTAAAGTAACTAAGATTGGGAATTTATAATGTATAGTTACTTTATAATTCATTATACTTTTAATGAGAATTTAATGTCGTATCCTACCCATTCGGCTAACGACCCTCCACCGATCAAGGAAGCGGTGGGTGAGAGTGGACACCCATTAAGTCACCATTTTATAGGCAACAACCTTATACCCCCCTTTTAAAAATCTAAGGTTTAATTTGAAATTAAAGTATTAGAGTGTAAGACTTTTCAAATTCCAAAACTTGAGGGCAAGAATTGAAACTATTCCAAGTCTCTTCAATTTTGTAACTTATGAGTTTTAATGGTTCATAAAAATGAAGACTCTTCATTTTATGAAACCTCTTTAGTTCTGTAAACACAAATTAAAGAAGTGACCTTTGGTTATCCATAACCTGAGGACAAGTTATGGACACCATAAATACAATTAAGATCAAGAATTAAACACACATGGTGGTTACACATAATTCCTATGATCTTCTAAAAACTCATAAGAACACAAATTCATGTCAAGCAATTTCAAGAAATCATATGAACATATATAATACTTTGAAATTGTTAAAAGTCATGTAAAATGGATTAACATAATCATTATCATTTTCAAAAACAGATTTTACAAGTACAAAAAAGATTGGGATAATGATTCTAATCCATTTCCAGGAACAAAAACTCGAAAAATCTGCCCAGCTCGATCCTACTCGGCGAGTGCATTATCCTACTCGGCGGGTAGGATGAATTTGTTCATGGACTCGGCGAGTCCTCCCCATGGACTCGGCGAGTACAGTCGTTAGAATGCAGAATTTTCGATTTTCATGCAGTTTTGCATCAAGTATACAGAAAACAATCCTAGGCTCTGATACCACTGATGGGTTTTGAGCATTCTAACACTTCCTAAGTGTACATGCAACCCTAATAACCTTGAATCTATGTTTTCTCTATATACATGCAAATTTCTTTTTCAAGGTTATTTCCTAACTAGCATGGCATGGGGAATATATGAAACATAAAAACTAGTAGAAATACATACCTTGTTGTTGCTTGGATTCCTTCAAGACTTTGTGAGCCTAGCACCCCAAATTTTGTGCCTCAAATGCTTCACACAGCACCACAAAACTTGGAATAACTTGAGAGAATACTTCTAGCACTCAAAATCGGTTATGCCCTCTCTAGTAACACTAGGTTACGATTTTGCTAGCCAAAGGGTTCCTTTTATAGTGGTGTCACAATTAGGGTTTCATTAAGAATACTCTTAATTGTCATGACTCTTCATTTCTCATGACCCATGGGTTTGTAACTCCCATGGACTATCCATGGAGCTCCAAGTGGTTACATCCATAACCCATAAACCATGGATCATTAATCCACCATAAAAGAATTGATGATTGACATAATCAACCCTATATATTTAATTAGTCTCACTTTGATCACCAAATTAATATTAGATTAATACTTGATCAAATACTAATTAAATAATACTATTATTAATATATTAGAACTTATAATATATTAATAATCATAAGTGTCATATTCTCTCATTTAGTCTATCTAAGTATTGCAATGCCATGCAACCCAAATGGACCATGCCGGGTCGGGTCAAGTACATACCAAAAATAGTTATGAACTAGCAGCAGCGTTGTTTGCGTTCGACATCTACAATTAGAAAAGGACAAAGATAGATTAGAATAAGAATCCCTAATTATCACCCAATAAGAAAAATTAGGGCTAGGATCCAACAATAACATTTACATACTAGAAAAGGGATGCCGTAATCTAACATGCAAATAAATTGAAGGTAAGTGAATGACGATTCACTAATTTTCCATCACAAAACTTAAACTATTAGTCCTAAGTGTTTTTGAGAATTCCTAGGTTCGGATGAGATTCATTGAAACTATTCAATGGCATGTTTAAATCTCGATATGCCCCTCTCGTTTGTGACTGGGATGCCGAGGATCACAAAGCGGGTGTGAATTACCATGCAAATTCACATGGTCCCTTCATTGTAACGATCACCTATTCGATGTGCCGGTAAACCACACACGCTCCATCGAACTATGATAAACAATGAATCACCCTTTGCCACCTTCGCTTAGAACCAATAAGTGTGCCGGTAAACCACACACGCTCCACTAACATCTTAGCAAGGTGCAAAGTGTAATTTCATGGGATTGCATCAATTCACTTTTCCTAAAGTAACTAGGATTGGGAAATTTTAAAAATATGTGTAGTTACTTTATATTTCTTATTATACTTTTAATGAGAGGATGAGGTTGCCCTATCCTACCCGTTGGGCTAACGACCCTCCACCAATCAAGCAAGCGGTGGGTGTGAGTGTACACCCATTAAGCGCCATTTTATAGGCCGCAACCTTATACCCACCTTATAGATCGGCTTCGTGAATGAGACCTACTAATGGTAAGACTAGCATTTAGTTATACATATATATATTATTCTAGTAATATCATATTAGTATAGGGTTGTATTTTTAAAACTTTTAAAATCTAGGGTTTGAAATTTAAGTTGTCTAAATTAAAAAAAACTTTTAATCACAAATATAAATTTCAAAACTTGAGGGTAGGTTTTAAACATTTAAAACATGGAGGATCAAATAACAAATAATTCCAATTAACAATTAATATCCTAATTATCTATATTTGATTTTATTCAAGATAATTACCAAAATAATTAAAATAATTAATTAATTATCATATAAGGAAATTAAATATTTTATTAGTTGATAAATACCTTTAATTAGATCAAGATAATAGTCATATATATCAAAAAATCGGATTTAGATTGATCTATTATGATTAAGGTAAGTTTCCATAAGATAATTATGAAAAAATCCCGAATCTGGCCATTCTTGACGCCTGGACTCGCCGAGTGCACAAGGGGACTCGCCGAGTCAGGCCTACTCGCCGAGTCCACCTTGGGACTTGCCGAGTCAGTGACTCAGAAACCTAAAAAACGAATTTTGCAGGTTTGTTTCAGTTAATCAAGCAACAATTTAAAGAAAACCAAGCTAGGCTCTGATACCACTGATGGGTTTTAGCCATAAGAACTTTCCTATGTGCTCATGCAAAAACCTAATGCTTGGATCTAGGCTTTCTAATAAACATGCTTTGAATCCAAGTCTTCTAATGACTAATTAGGTTAAATAACAACATTGAAATAGATCTAGAATCATACCTTTGAGTTCCTTGTTGATCTTGAGGTCTTGGAGCTTCTAGAGTCACAAATGTCACTCCTCTAATGGCTTACAAACACCAATAGCAAGAAGAATGATTTAGGAGAGAGGAGAGGGGAGGAATTCGGCCAGGGTTCTCTTACTTTAGGAGATGTGTCGAATTCCCTATGCCATGGGGTCTATTTATACTTGTAGACTCCTTAAGGGTTACAACCTAAACCCTAATTGGATAATCTTCTCTTAAGGCTATCCAAATCCATTCCTTAGATATCTATATGGACGATTTTAGCTATCCTAAAACCCTTAGAATTCGTCCAAAGCATATCCCAATGGATTTACAGTCTAAAGCTTAACTATCAAACAATTGACAGTTTATACCCCTTTATTTAATTAATCTCTTTAAGTCACCAAATTAATTCTAATTAATTATATGACTTATATTAATCAAATAACAAATATATTATTCATTATATTATTCTCATAATATATTAATAATATTTACTCTCTCTTAATAAATCATCCTATCAAGTTGCTATGGTGAAGGCAACCCAAAAGGACCATCCACAACCGGGTCAAATACTTGTCTAATATAGTTGCAGCCTTAGACACTATTCCAACAGTCTCCCACTTGGATAAGTCTAGTAACTATATTCACAAGTACAATTCGGTTTGCAATCGTAGTTCTCAAAGACGCTGTCAACTCTGATCTAATCAATCTTGTCCTTTATATAAGGGAACGTACAGTCCTCTGTTGGATATCATGCTGACAATCCTATGTAATGGTTAGTCAAGCATTTAGGTTTCTCGATCTCTGATTTATTTGACATAGAACTTAATCGAACACATCAATTCAGTTCTGATCGGGCCCGGCACATAAGTCAAATCAAATCATCGAGCGGCCGAGATATCGCTTTTACCTTCTTAGATAAAAGTTACAGATAAACTTCGACTTATATGCATTTACTTATTCATTAACCAACTATACACAACAATACGTTTTATAACACCAAGTTACTGATGCGTTTTCGTATTATCAATGTACAATCAATTAACAAATAATAAACCATATATCTAGGTTTTAAGACTATATGATATTATCGTCTTGCAATCACCTTTAATATCGTATTCCATAAGGTGACTCCAGCAAGCGCGGGTTTATTCCAATGCTCAAAACTAGTTCATAAGAACTCATGAACGTTGCAGCAATCTTTTGCTATGTCTAACACCATTTAGACATTCTACACACCAATTCATGACAATCTTCATTCATATCTACTCCCAACATATGAACGATTGTGGACCATTTGAACAATTCGATTATTCCTAATAAACTCAATTATTCTGGAAGTCAAAACATGCAAAGTGAAACAATAGCTAAACAATTAACATAAGATAGTAACATTACTCATAAATAAAACTCCTTTATTTAATCATCAAATGTCAATTACATTTATCTATTACACGTTTCTAATACTATCTAATCTATGCTAATATCATCCTTCAGCCCAATACTCCTAGCATGCTGCAAGTGCTTAACCCTACTCAGTCCCTTCGTAAGCGGATCTGCTGGATTATCTTCTGATGATATCCTCTTCACTACGAGTTGTCCTTCTTCTACACGATGTCTAATGAAGTGATACTTTCTGTTGATATGTCTTGATCTACCATGATCCCTCGGTTCCTTGGTCAAGGCAACCGCGCCTTCGTTATCACAGAAAATCTCCATTGGCTCCTTTATGGCAGGTACAACTCCAAGATCACCGATGAAGTTCTTTAGCCATATTGCCTCCTGCGATGCTTCGCTCGCTGCAATGTACTCTGATTCGCACGTTGAATCAGCTACGGTTTCCTGCTTGGAACTCTTCCATGTCACTGCTCCTCCATTTAGGTTAAAGACCCAGCCCGACTGCGAACAGTAGTTGTCCCTGTCGGTCTGAAAACTGGCGTCACTATACCCTCGCACCTTCAAGTCATCACTCCCTCCGAGGACTAAGAACCATTCCTTCGTCCTCCGAAGGTACTTAAGTATGTTTTTCACCGCAATCCAATGTGCTTTGCCAGGATTCCCTTGATATCTGCTAACCATGCTCAAAGCGAAGGCTACATCAGGGCGAGTACAAGTCATAGCATACATGATTGAGCCAACTGCGGAAGCGTATGGTACTCGGCTCATTTCTGCTATCTCACCTTCGATACTCGGACTTTGAGTCTTACTCAATTTGGCATTACTTTGTATCGGTAGTTCTCCCTTCTTTGAGTTTTCCATACTAAAACGTTTTAGTACTTTCTCTAAGTAAGTATTCTGACTAATTCCAATTAGTCTCTTACTTCTTTCTCTTACTATCCTTATTCCCAAAATGTTAGAAGCCTCTCCGAGGTCCTTCATAGCGAAGCACTTCCCGAGCCAGGACTTAACCTCCTGCAGAGTCGGGATGTCGTTTCCTATGAGTTATATGTCATTGACATATAGAACGAGGAAGCTTACTATACTCCCACTGGCTTTGACATATACACAAGATTCGTCTTCGCTTCGTACAAATCCAAACTCTTTGACTTTCTCATCGAAGCAAAGATTCCATCTGCGAGACGCTTGCTTAAGTCTATAAATGGACTTCTCAAGCTTACACACTCTATCCGGATGATTCGGATCCACAAACCCCTCTGGCTGAGCCATGTAAACATCCTCAGCCAACTTTCCATTAAGGAAAGCGGTCTTGACATCCATTTGCCAAATCTCATAATCATGAAATGCAGCAATTGCTAGCATCACTCTAATAGATTTAATCTTCGCAACAAGGTCTCATCATAGTCAACTCCGGGAGTTTGAGTAAAGCCCTTCGCGACCAATCGCGCTTTATATGTGTGTACGTTCCCATCCACGTCGGTCTTCTTCTTGAAGATCCATTTGCACCCAATGGTCTTACGTCCGGGCACGTAATCAACCAAATTCCAAACTTGGTTATCATACATGGATTGGATCTCGCTATCCATTGCCTCTTTCCACTTTACAGACTCCGGACCTGCCATGGCTTCCTTATAGCTATTAGGTTCATCAAGATTTACTAGTGTACCATCACTAATATACGTGTCCCCTTCGGTAGTAATATGAAAGCCATAAAACTAGGGATGAACTCTAACTCTATCGGAACGTCTAAGAGGTAAGGATTCGTCAATCGTTCAACCGGAGTTTCCTCCTCGGGTTGAATGCCAGCGGTAGAGGTTCCTTCATCTATCGACTCTTGAATCTCTTCAAGTTCGATTTGCCTCCCACTGTCTCCTTGGCTTATGAGTTCTCGCTCTCGGAAAACTCCTCTCCTCGCAATGAAGACAACATTGTCCTTCGGTCTATAGAAAAGATATCCAAAGGATGTCTGCGGGTAGCCGATGAAAATACATCGCTCACTTCGAGGTTCAAGCTTGTCGTGAGTATCTCGTCTTACGAAAGCCTCGCAACCCCAAACTTTGATATGTGCCAATGAGGGAGCTTTCCCTGTCCACATCTCGTGAGGTGTTTTGGCAACCTTCTTAGTAGGGACTCGGTTAAGGATATGGGCGGCAGTCTCTAAGGCATACCCCCAAAAAGAGATTGGTAGTGAAGCACGACTCATCATAGAGCGAACCATATCCAATAAGGTTCGATTACGCCTTTCTGCCACACCATTCAGCTGCGGTGTCCTAGGAGGCGTCAATTGTGAAACTATTCCACACTCCTTGAGATAATCGTGGAATTCAAGACTTAGGTACTCTCCTCCTCGATCGGATCGAAGCATCTTGATTTTCCTGCCCAATTGATTTTCCACTTCATTCTTGAACTCTTTGAACTTTTCAAAGGTGTCTGACTTTTGCTTGATTAAGTAGATATACCCATATCTACTATAGTCATCGGTAAAAGTCACATAGAAGTGGTTCCCATCCTTCGTGGTTGATCTAAACGGTCCACATACATCGGTATGTATTAGGTCCAATAGACCCTCGCCCCTTTTACATGTACTCGTGAAGGGTGACTTAGTCATCTTTCCAAGCAAACAAGACTCGCATGTGTCATCTTCCCTAAGGTCGAATGACTCCAACACTCCATCCTTTTGGAGTTGGGCTATGCGTTTCTTGTTGACATGTCCAAGACGACAATGCCATAAGGATGCTTTATCCATACTATTGGAAGAATCAATATTCAAAACATCATTTCCTAAGTTATCAACAATCATAACGGTTTCATATATTCCATTACATGGTATAGCTTCAAAGTAAAAGACACCAATTAGATAAGCCAAAATAGAACCATTCTCATTATTAAAAGAAAATCTAAATCCTTGTCTATATAAACCATGAAATGAAATGATGTTTCTAGCCATTTCTGGCGAATAGCAACAATTGTTCAAATCTAAAATCAAACTATTCCTAAGCACTAAAGAATACACTCCAATCTTGGTGACAGGCGACGATCTTCTGTTCCCCATGATTAGATTGATCCTTCCTTGCTCCACATCCCTACTTCTTCTTAGTCCCTGCACATTAGAACAAATGTGATAACCACAACCGGTATCAAGAACCCAAGAAATAGCATGATTAGAATCGTTAGATTTGATTGTGTATATACCTGCGAAAGATGGCTTGATCTTTCCCTCTTTGATTGCTTGCAGGTAATCCGGGCAGCTTCTCTTCCAATGTCCTATCTTGTGGCAGTGGTGGCACTCTGCCTCCTTCGGGTTAGAGCAGGGCTTAGTGGGATCAACTTTGGTCCCACTAGAAGAGGCACCATCTCGGGCTTTCACCTTGCGATAGTTCTTTGATGAAGCTTTCCTCTTCTTTCCCTTCCCTTGACCAATAGCCAAGACAGGAGCAGCGGACGGATTGGGAGTAGATGCAACAGACTTGTCCTTGAAGTTGCTCTCAGCGACCCTCAAGAGACCTTAGAGTTTGCTTAGGGTGACCTCTTCTTTGTTCATGTGGTAGGTCATCCTAAATTGGTTGTACATCGGAGGCAAAGAGTGAAGCACCATGTCGATCGCCAAGTCCTCACCAAAGTCAACATTTAACTTGCGAAGGCGGTCGACATACCTTTGCATCTTTTGCAGGTGCACGGTAAGAGATTCTCCATGACCCATCTTCGCGGAAATCATGTTGGTGAAAATCTCATAACGCACTTGTCTCGCGTTTTGATGGTATCTCTCCAATAATCTTGGTGCATCTCGTACGGGTACATGTCCTCGTAGGACTTTTGGAATTCGGAGTTCATGGTGACGATCATGATGCAATGTACCTTCGTTGCATCTCGCTCATGAGTTTCAAAGGCGGTGATTTCGGCGGGAGTAGCAACTTCGGGGTTGATTTTCTCGAGCTTCTCATCGAGGACATACTCCTTATCCTCATAGCGAGCAATGGTGCGAATGTATCTTATCCATTTGCTAAAGTTCGTTCCATCGAAGGTGACCTTTTGGCAAAGGCTCATCAACGTGAAAGAACTAGCAGTAGCGTTGTTTGCGTTTGACATCTACAATTAGAAAAGGACAAAGATAGATTAGAATAAGAATCCCTAATTATCACCCAATAAGAAAAATTAGGGCTAGGATCCAACAATAACATTTACATACTAGAAAAGGGATGCCGTAATCTAACATGCAAATAAATTGAAGGTAAGTGAATGACGATTCACTAATTTTCCGTCACAAAACTTAAACTATTAGTCCTAAGTGTTTTTGAGAATTCCTAGGTTCGGATGAGATTCATTGAAACTATTCAATGGCATGTTTAAATCTCGATATGCCCCTCTCGTTTGTGACTGGGATGCCGAGGATCACAAAGCGGGTGTGAATTACCATGCAAATTCACATGGTCCCTTCATTGTAACGATCACCTATTCGATGTGCCGGTAAACCACACACGCTCCATCGAACTATGATAAACAATGAATCACCCTTTGCCACCTTCGCTTAGAACCAATTAGTGTGCCGGTAAACCAGACACGCTCCACTAACATCTTAGCAAGGTGCAAAGTGTAATTTCATGGGATTGCATCAATTCACTTTTCCTAAAGTAACTAGGATTGGGAAATTTTAAAAATATGTGTAGTTACTTTATATTTCTTATTATACTTTTAATGAGAGGATGAGGTTGCCCTATCCTACCCGTTGGGCTAACGACCCTCCACCAATCAAGCAAGCGGTGGGTGTGAGTGTACACCCATTAAGCGCCATTTTATAGGCCGCAACCTTATACCCACCTTATAGATCGGCTTCGTGAATGAGGCCTACTAATGGTAAGACTAGCATTTAGTTATACATATATATATATATATATATATATATATATATATTATTCTAGTAATATCATATTAGTATAGGGTTGCATTTTTAAAACTTTTAAAATCTAGGGTTTGAAATTTAAGTTGTCTAAATTAAAAAAAACTTTTAATCACAAATATAAATTTCAAAACTTGAGGGTAGGTTTTAAACATTTAAAACATGGAGGATCAAATAACAAATAATTCCAATTAACAATTAATATCCTAATTATCTATATTTGATTTTATTCAAGATAATTACCAAAATAATTAAAATAATTAATTAATTATCATATAAGGAAATTAAATATTTTATTAGTTGATAAATACCTTTAATTAGATCAAGATAATAGTCATATATATCAAAAAATCGGATTTAGATTGATCTATTATGATTAAGGTAAGTTTCCATAAGATAATTATGAAAAAATCCCGAATCTGGCCATTCTTGACGCCTGGACTCGCCGAGTGCACAAGGGGACTCGCCGAGTCAGGCCTACTCGCCGAGTCCACCTTGGGACTTGCCGAGTCAGTGACTCAGAAACCTAAAAAACGAATTTTGCAGGTTTGTTTCAGTTAATCAAGCAACAATTTAAAGAAAACCAAGCTAGGCTCTGATACCACTGATGGGTTTTAGCCATAAGAACTTTCCTATGTGCGCATGCAAAACCCTAATGCTTGGATCTAGGCTTTCTAATAAACATGCTTTGAATCCAAGTCTTCTAATGACTAATTAGGTTAAATAACAACATTGAAATAGATCTAGAATCATACCTTTGAGTTCCTTGTTGATCTTGAGGTCTTGGAGCTTCTAGAGTCACAAATGTCACTCCTCTAATGGCTTACAAACACCAATAGCAAGAATAATGATTTAGGAGAGAGGAGAGGGGAGGAATTCGGCCAGGGTTCTCTTACTTTAGGAGATGTGTCGAATTCCCTATGCCATGGGGTCTATTTATACTTGTAGACTCCTTAAGGGTTACAACCTAAACCCTAATTGGATAATCTTCTCTTAAGGCTATCCAAATCCATTCCTTAGATATCTATATGGACGATTTTAGCTATCCTAAAACCCTTAGAATTCATCCAAAGCATATCCCAATGGATTTACAGCCTAAAGCTTAACTATCAAACAATTGACAGTTTATACCCCTTTATTTAATTAATCTCTTTAAGTCACCAAATTAATTCTAATTAATTATATGACTTATATTAATCAAATAACAAATATATTATTCATTATATTATTCTCATAATATATTAATAATATTTACTATCTCTTAATAAATCATCCTATCAAGTTGCTATGGTGAAGGCAACCCAAAAGGACCATGCACAACCGGGTCAAATACTTGTCTAATATAGTTGCAGCCTTAGACACTATTCCAACAGTCTCCCACTTGGATAAGTCTAGTAACTATATTCACAAGTACAATTCGGTTTGCAATCGTAGCTCTCAAAGACGCTGTCAACTCTGATCTAATCAATCTTGTCCTTTAGATAAGGGAACGTACAGTCCTCTGTTAGATATCATGCTGACAATCCTATGGAATGGTTAGTCAAGCATTTAGGTTTCTCGATCTCTGATTTATTTGACATAGAACTTAATCGAACACATCAATTCAGTTCTGATCGGGCCCGGCACATAAGTCAAATCAAATCATCGAGCGGCCGAGATATCGCTTTTACCTTCTTAGATAAAAGTTACAGATAAACTTCGACTTATATGCATTTACTTATTCATTAACCAACTATACACAACAATACGTTTTATAACACCAAGTTACTGATGCGTTTTCGTATTATCAATGTACAATCAATTAACAAATAATAAACCATATATCTAGGTTTTAAGACTATATGATATTATCGTCTTGCAATCACCTTTAATATCGTATTCCATAAGGTGATTCCAACAAGCGCGGGTTTATTCCAATGCTCAAAACTAGTTCATAAGCACTCATGAACGTTGCAGCAATCTTTTGCTATGTCTAACACCATTTAGACATTCTACACACCAATTCATGACAATCATCATTCATATCTACTCCCAACATATGAACGATTGTGGACCATTTGAACAATTCGATTATTCCTAATAAACTCAATTATTCTGGAAGTCAAAACATGCAAAGTGAAACAATAGCTAAACAATTAACATAAGATAGTAACATTACTCATAAATAAAACTCCTTTATTTAATCATCAAATGTCAATTACATTTATCTATTACACGTTTCTAATACTATCTAATCTATGCTAATATCATCCTTCAGCCCAATACTCCTAGCATGCTGCAAGTGCTTAACCCTACTCAGTCCCTTCGTAAGCGGATCTGCTGGGTTATCTTCTGATGATATCCTCTTCACTACGAGTTGTCCTTCTTCTACACGATGTCTAATGAAGTGATACTTTCTGTCGATATGTCTTGATCTACCATGATCCCTCGGTTCCTTGGTCAAGGCAACCGCGCCTTCGTTATCACAGAAAATCTCCATTGGCTCCTTTATGGCAGGTACAACTCCAAAATCACCGATGAAGTTCTTTAGCCAAAAAAATGATTATTAAGTTTAGCTGTTTTTGCAGGTTGTCTAAAAATAATAAACATAGGAAAAGTTATTCGGAAGAGCCGTCCACACAAATGAGCATCCACATCGATTCACAACCTTTCTTCCAATTCCTCGTGCAAATTGAAATGGCACCATTTTAGCCATGATTCCATGCAACTGCTAGAGTACAAATTGCAAAACATACAACTTCGTAATATATATATATATATATATATATATATATATATATATATATATATATATATATATATATATATATATATATATATAACTTAATTGATTAAGTTAAACATTTTTAAGAAATTTCATAACTACAATCATTCAAAAAAAACATGGGTATACTAAATGTGCATATGTCCACAAATTTGAATAATTCTTCGTAAAAAGTGCACATATACACTAAAGGACTTCTAACTCATCAGTATTAGTTATTGTTCTCCATCCTTGAGATAGAAGGTCCCAGTCTCGTTTGAAACATACATGAATTTAGAATTAGTGTAGGCTTAAATTATACTTGCCGTTGAAAAAAATGACACCCAAAAGAGTTCGCATCTTAAAAGTGGTTTGCGGGAAAAAATATTGGTCAAGAAAAGATCATGACCATATATATTATATCTACTTTAGTAAATAAAAATCTTTTTTGTTACATGTAAGATTCTCATTCATTTTGTCACAAGTCATTTGCGGTTATTTCAGATCATATTTTTTTCCACATGTTATTTTATATTTTTTCCATTTTATTAAATTTAACATACTATTTAAATGTAATAATTGTAATAAATATATATGAATTTCATTAATACTACTTTCTTTCTAATTTCAAAATTCATAAACTAAAACCTAGTTATGTTTTTGTTTATTTATTTATATTTAAAAGATAAATGAGCACTTCAATTTTAATAATAAATTTTCTCATTTTTTAATACTTTTTAACCCCTAAATATTTAGACCTTTATATTCTTATTTGTTTATATTTTTGAATAAACTCGTGTAGTACACGGATTTCACTATATATATATATATATATATATATATATATATATATATATATATATATATATATATATATATATACTAGCCGTCTATCCGCGCAAAGCGGCGGGCGGCGAATAATTTGATCTCTTTAGAGTTAAAACCATTTTGCATTCACTTCAAGAAATGAATATTAAACGATATCTATTTTTCAAGAGTATTATCATACCATATTAAGGGGTGTTTGGTTAAGCTTTTTTTAAAACAACTTATTAGGTCCACATCACTATAAGTTAAAAAAGTATTTAGATTAAAATAACTTATTCCGGTGGGGAACCTCTAATACGTCATTTTTTCATAAGTTACCCTACACTTACTTATTAACTTATAAGCTAATAAACTATTAAGCAATAAGTTTTTTTGCCAGACACCCCCTAAATGGTTATTACTTCCATTTATACATACCCAAACCACTTGTACTGTTTATCGTCCTCTTTTTTTTTTTCGTTTTCCTTAATTCCTTTATTAATTTAATGTCCTACTAAGTAAAATGCTAAAATATATAAATAATAGTTTATAAAAATAAACCTTTAGAATATCAGGTGTTGTGATTCAAAAGTCGATAAATAGGTCTTTGAGAAGGCCAAAATACTCAGGTGTCAACTTGTTCATTGTGATTTTAAACCAAGTTTGGTCACAAATTAAAATATTTTCAACGATGGTATGTAATTCGAGGATTCATATTGATTTAGGTTCTCCAAATTTTAAAATATTGAACAAAATCTTTATAGAAGCTTAGAATAAGGACAATAATCACCGTAATCAAGAAGTCCATGTGATGAAACTTGATATTATAAGGACCAATGATGAAAAATGTTTCATTTTTAGACTAAAAAAGATGAAAAATATACAAACTACCTTAATCATGTGAAATCTTGTGTTTAACCGTTCTTTATTGCAAAAGTAAGATGCCAAAATATACAAACTAATGATAATACAATGCTCTAACTGGTCATCGTGGTTGAGTTCTTTAAACCTGCAAAGCCAACACATTAAAGAAACATAGTAAAAACCATTTTAGGAACAAACCTGATATAATAAAGCCTTCATCCAATATATTTATAAGATAAAAATACAAAAAGTTAAAAATCATGAAATCAATTACAAGTAAGGATTAAAATAAAAACCTGTTAAGAAAGAGCCATCTGCAGGAGGAATATTTGAATCAACATGTATTTTCTGATGGTTTCAAATTTAGAATTATCCGAAATTCAGGGAAGGATATAGAATTTGTTGAGAAATATAAGGATTCAAAAAAGAGGTTAAAATTTAATATTATTTTATTGATGGCTACTTGTACTATTAGCTTAATGATTTGAACGTCTTAAAAAAATAATATTATTATATTCAATCTACTTTTAGAAATAGTGAGATTTCTTTTATAAGATAGTAAAGATATATATATATATATATATATATATATATATATATATATATATATATATATATATATATATATATATATATATATATATATATATATATATATATATATAGACACACACATAGCTTTTCACATATTTCTTTTTAGTTTGTTGTTTATATTTATAGTTTTTTTTAATCAAAAACAAACATTCTAAAATACTTAAGACAAAATTGTAAGAATGGTCACTGGCTATGTCACAAGTTTTGTCCAAAAAGGATTGGACTAGCATTAAACGTTCAAACTTTTCATTTTGTTGCGAGTTTTGTTCAAATTATTTTGAACTTTTTTATAATGATGATTTTGCCCTTAGTTTTTTTTTAGTTTTCTTTACTTATTTAAAAAAAAATTAAAAACGAATTAACAAAGACAAAACTCTCTATTTCTCTCTTTCTCTCTCTCTCTCTCTCTCTCTAACCTAATGCTTGTAACCCTCTCCATTGTTGACAGAAAAAAGAAAAAACCTCCAGAGAAGTCCATTTCATTGAACACCATTTTCATCAGAGTTATCTTCATCGGAGACCGTCGTCATCGTTCCCAAACCATCGTTAATCAGTTTCATCAGACTCGATTCCATCGTGCTAGAGTTTGTTTGTTCGTTTTTCTTCGAACTATTTTTGGTTCGTGTTGGTCAGATGTCGAAGGATCTGGTGTTTTGTTATCATATCTGCTTCATCGGTGTCACATCATCATCGTTTTTCTGTTCGAGCTTCTTCTCCTCCGACTGATACAATGATGTAACACCCAGTTTCCAGAACATATTGGTTTAGGGCATCAAGGAGTGAAAGGCATGATTTTTGGAAAATGGGTGTCACAACGTGACCACGAAGAGGGCTCGACATGATAGGTGGAAAAGGAAGTCATGATGTGATAATATAATGCTCACGTTGTGATGTTGGTTGCAGCCGAAGCCCACAAATTTGAGGGTTTTCTCCATATTTAAGGAACTTATCTCATAACCTAGGTTGATATTCTTCAGCCTCACTTCAAAACGAAACCCTTTCCCCATCCTTGAGTTCATGTGTAACACCCGGTTTCAAGGTATAATATCTTGAAATATAAGTGTTATTGATTTTGTGAGTTGGCCCAGTTCGCTAGGGGTAATCATTGTACGCTCGACGTAACATTGCGAGCCCTGAACACATGGTTTTCCCCCTAGTACGTTGGGCGTACATATGGTACGTTGGGCGTACCTGAGCTAGATGCATACCCTAAATTTAGGGTTTGGACCCTATTTAAGCAACCTTATGTGCCAAGGTTCTTACATTACCATACTCCATTTTCCCTAAAAGCGTTATCTCGAAACCCTAACCCATTTTTAAAGAGAATTGATTATTGTGTGTGTTAGGTGCGTCTTGAAGAAGAAGAATCTTGGTGAAGGAGCATTGATCAAGATGGAGCTTGTAGATCCAAAGTTTATTCATCTTTCTCAGCTTCTTAGAGGAATAATGTCTTAACCTTGGTTATTCTTTGCTTGGATCTAGGAGTAGTTGAGATTTGAGCATGTTTTGGTCCTATGAATGAGTTATTGTGAGTAAATGTTACTCCAGAAGTTTTGAGTTATTCCTTTTGAAGTTTCTAAGGTTCCTAGTTCATAAAATTTGGATCTTGATGGTTGTAGATAAACCGTGCATGAGTTAATGATCATTTAATGACAGTAGAATGCTAAATCTAGGGTTTGAGTCTCTTTGAGCCATGCAAAAGCATCAAGTTGGTGACTTTATTGTTTAAGACATTTCCTAAGATCTAGATCTGCAAAATGGACGTTTAGACTTAAAGCATTAGCTGCTTAATGATGTTTTGGCAAGCTGGAGTGCATGTTGGGCGTACATAAGTGTACGTTAAGTGTATTCGGCCGAAGCCCCTTTATCCCTTGGTAGCACAAGTTGTACATTAGGATACTTAGGTGGTACACTGGGCATACTTTGGTGGTACAATTATCATACTCACCAGGAACCATTTTGGGCCTTGGGTTTTAGGCCACTATTGGACCTTAGTTTTTGGGCTATTATTGGGTCTTAGGACCTTTAGATTTAGGCCATAGGTTGAAGGTCCCATTAAAGGAAGGGGTAAAACGGTCTTTTGTCCTTGACATGCTAAAGGGTAGTCTAGGCCATTCATGGGTTATTACCCTGAGTATTAATTAGGTTAATTTATAATGTTTAGTGTGAGGAGCCATAATATCAAGAGCCTAGGAGTGCTGTTTGCCTATCTTTAGACTGAGGTGAGTTCCTTTACTGTGCTCATGGGTCGAAGGCACCAATGACAGCCTACTAGTTTATGTGTATAGGAGGATATTTTTCCTTATGACACTTACTGTTATGTTGGATTAGATGTCTAAACCCATAACTATTATTGGTATATACTCGACTCGAGAGTAGCATGGTTCATTTGGGTTGCATGGCATCAGAACAATTGGATAGACAAGTGAGAAAAGGTTATTTATGATTTATATTAATATATTATAAGTTCTAATATATTAATATGAAATCATATTATTTAATTAGTATTGATCAAGAATTAATTTTGTGATCAGAAGAGACTAATTAAATATATGGGGATTGATTATGTAAATCACTCATTCTTATATATGTGGGCATGTGATCCACTGTCCTTCATGTTGGGCTTATCCCATGTGGTAACCCATGGATACTTTGTGGTGATTAAAACCCATGGATCAAGAAGGAAATGGAAAGTCATACACATTAGGGTTTACATGGTGTAACCCTAATGAGCCATACTGTATAAAGAATCCCATGGTTCATGAAATGGCACTAGTGGATACACAAAGTGAGGGCAAGGGCCGATTTTCATAGGGAGAACCAAAGTAACCTTCTTCTGAAGTTATTCTATTTGTTGGTGGTGTTATGTGATTCCACTTAAGGCTTCCACACTATTGGGGCGGCTCTTAAAGGTTCAAGACTTAAAGCTCCATCAAAAGGTATGTCATCTAACTAGACTTTTGTAGTATAGTTGCTCCATAATATGCTAGTTAGGATGATGCTTTGGAATTTTGTATATTTTCATGTATAATAGTGAAAACATAGATCCAAGGCACATAGGGTTGCATGAACACCATAGGAGTGTTAGAATGCTCAAAACCTATCAGTGGTATCAGAGCCAAGGCTTGGTTTTCAATTATACTTGATGAAATTGCTGAAAAAATCGACAAACTGGCTTTCTGCACTACTAGAAAAAAGCCCTTTAATGACGCGCAAACAATGACACGCGCTGATAGACGATACGCATTTGTGCGTGCCCTAAAATTAGTGTCAGAAAAGAAAAAAGAAAACGCAGAGGGCACCTTTCATAAAACGTGTGTCATCTAAGTGTGTAGCTTTATAATTTTTTAATGAAATACGCGTTTTAAGCGGGATTTCACCCGCCTATATTGGATCCCAAAAATTAACCCCCCCCCCCCCCCCCCCGCCTCTTCCAATTAGCAAGAAAAAGCCCTAGGGTGTTGGTCTTCATAGCAGCATCGCACCACCACCCAACCTCCGATCTCGCACCGCCAAGTGTCTCCGACCATCTTCTCCAACCATTTGGGAGAAGTTGTTTCCAAACATTTCAACGTTTCATTACGTTTGACTAGCTTCTAAACCAATTTTCCCTTCCATCTTACGAAGACACCCTATTTTTCTTCTTCAGCGATTCCCCCCTTCTCCTCTAATTACTTTCTCGGCTTCTCCCCTGACTTACAACAAGAAAACCCTAGTTCTTTCCTTTAACTCATCTTCGCAAAATCAAGCGCATACAACTATCATCTATGAGGGTACGTCTGTCTTCTTCCTCTTACAATCGCTAAGCCCTAACACCGAAGATTGAAAGTCAATTGACCCTCCGTTCGAAGAAAAAGGTAAGAATTTTCCTTTATTTATTCCATTCCGTTAGTTTGAACTCATATGCTTCTGTTCTTCGTCTTTTTTATTTCAAATTATCAACTCTAGCCCTATACTGTGTTTTCTTTAAATGGAGAACCATTCAATTTAGGGCTTGATTGCAATTTTCTCCACGAAGCACTTCTTCAGTAGTCAGCCTTTTCATCTTTTTCTGAAGGACCAATGCCCTTCTTTATTGATTTCAGGATCCATGTAAGTATCAATGTTGAATTCATCTTTTTCCGATTGCTTTTCCATCTTAGAATGCAAATAGGTCTGGAACTTTACATCATCTATGATTTTAAGGGATGAACTTTCTTTTAAAGACATTGCAAATTCCTAATTGTTTTTTGATTTTCCACTTAGAACTAATACAATAGGTCATTGGGGCTCCATGTTTGCTATAAAAAGCACGATCCAGTTAGTATACACATATCATAAACACTGGATTCTACAATCTTAGATGATAGTGATACTTAAATTGGTGTGTTTAAGAATTTGTAGGTCCCACATGAAGGAACAATGTGTGATCTGTTAAGGTTGGATTCAGATGATAGATGGCGGGTAGGGGTTCTCTCCACATGGGGCCGGGTACACATTCGGACAAGACATCGTGTCTCACTTCAACTATACAAATGGGCTTACTCTCATCTCTAGAGATCACCAGCTTTTCATGGAGGTGCAGTCAAGCCATGAAACTTCTATCACTTCATAAACATTATCCTCATGGAAAGAAGCAACACAAAAACTTGTCAACACTATTCTTGAGGTAACAGTAACACACCAAATTCTATTTTGATGTCATCTATATCTTTAGAAAATTTATTATCATAATTCTAGCTATATAAAAAGTAAAAACAATAGGTACACATTTAAAGAAAACAAGGTACAATAAAATAGTATAATAATCAGCAAACAAATTAAATAGTCGAGTTTAAGAAGACACATTTTTGTTGGTTGGTGATATGTATGTATATAGTTAAGGAGGGAGAATATGATTATGAAAGAAGAGTACCAAGTGATGAGGGAGGAGAATAAGATAATGAGGCAAGTCAGGAAGAGGATCAATGCCAAATTAACACAAAATAAGAAGCTTTATTTTGTCCTGGGTATTGGCTTTGGTGTTTTAGCTTCTACCTGTTTCTCTACTGTGATTCTAGTCTGCTCTTGAAATTCATTCATGTTACATAGTCAAGAAATATGTTTCCTATTAAGGTACTCTCAAATTTTTCTGAAATTTTATAAATAATAAAGTATTCTTGTTTTTTTAATTGTATTCCAACTGTGGTGTAATTAGAAAGATAACGTTCTGAAACAGTCAAAAGGTTGACCAACTATTTATACACATTTAAATTTGATCTCTATTTGCACAAGAAACTTCACTTTCTAACAGAGCATATCCTACTACGCACTTAATATCTAGATTAAACATGTGTTATGCAATTTTTTCCATTAATAAAACTATTCATATATTTGATTTTAACTAGCATCCCTTTGTTTACCAACCTAACATAAAAATATTAGAGGTTTTTTGAAATTTGGTTTTTTCCTTTATGTTTTTTTTTCAAATTACTCATTAAATAGCTACCCAAAACAGCACCAACTGGGGTTAAATTTCATGAGTAATTTATGGTTGGGAGCATCACCAAGACCGAAAATTAGATTAACTACTTGTTGAATGTCATGAGTAATTTATTCATTTATAATATTTTTAACATCACTTTTTGATAAGAATCGATAACACAATAATGAAGAACAAAAATTGAATGCTTGATTACTATGAACTTCACGGGGAAATAACAAAATAACAATTCAGAGAAGTTAATCAAATGATTGTTCTTCCTGACCTAAATCAGAGAGGATCTCAAAGAGATGACCTCCTACCCAAGCTAATACCGAAGACTCAAAATACAAATGCAAAATACTGAATGAATCCCACTACTGCTATGACTCATGCTATTTAATCTAACAAAGGATGATTCTAGAGTGACGTGTAAAACATAAAGTAATAAACATTACAACCAGGTCCCTCCATGTTTGCCCTATGTTAATATTTGACCCGTTCTCTATCACTTTTTATCTCAATGAAGATTTGAATGCAGTATGTTGTGCCTTCCTTATGCATCTCACTGATCCAAAAGAACAATTAGAAAGTTCACAAATCTTCCATGCTTTGCATCACATTAACTTCAGTCTTGCTCATCTATATCTGATATCGATCATTGATTTTATTAGTTTATTGAAGATTATAGAACAAATGGCTTTCTATGATAACTTATTTGCCTTCTAAAAGTTGATAACCACTTATATTCCCCTGTTTAACTGCAAAACCATTCATTTGTACTACAAGTTTATAGATGTATGAATACACTTTTATGTCTTAATTTTTTTTTGGAAAAAGAAGAGGTATACATTAACTTTTGAAATCTAATTCTTTAATGTGGAATGATTTCTAGAGGTCACTTAAACTGTCCACTCAACATGCAAATATTCACTTTGTTGATTCTTCCACTCAACATGCAAATATTCACTTTGTGGAATGATGGTTTACCTCTTCATACAGTCAAAGAAAGAATATCTAACAAGCGTTCTACCTTGGAGATTTCTTCCTTGAGCTGGATGGGCACAACAGCTGCTGATGTGACTTAGTAGGTACTTTAGCTTTAATTTTCTCACTTCTAAAACATATGCATTCCAACTTGTTTTTGTGATAATTATGAGTGATGCATATTATAAGGTGCAAAGAGAAAACATAAATTGAGTAGTCTTTTGCTTATGGGAATATTTGTTCATATATTTAATTCTCCATATCTGGCTTTAAACTTTAATGAAGCTGTGATTGTCTAACATGTATTCTGTTCCTTTCTGCAGGGTTAATGGTGTTACTGTCACCTTCCTCTGGGATCTTCTTAAGTACTTACATCATAAAAACTAGAAATCATCTTTTATCTTTCTTCTTCAAGGAATCCAATGTGTTATCATCAGGTATGTATGCTTTAATGTATGTATACTATTTATTTTCTGTTTTATGCCCTTATATACATCTTCTTTTTTTAACAATTTTTTGTCCAAACTGTACTACATATGGTTTTTTTGGTAAAAAATAATAGTGATTTTAATATATATATATATATATATATATATATATATATATATATATATATATATTTGTCCAAAATGCCCTTGCATACTATTTCTTTGATAACAAAAATTATGATTTTAACAGTTTTGACCAAACTGCCCCTAGATTATTATTTTTTTAATAGTGATTTTAAGAGTTTTTTACGAAATTACCTCTTCGTATTGTTTTTTTGATAAAAAATAATCAGTTTAATAATTTTGACCAAACTGACCCTACATATTGTTTATTTGGTTAAAAAGAAGTGATTTTAAGTGTTTTTTTTATTATGAAAACTACCCCTACGTACTGTTTAGCATTAGTGTGATAAATTTGTTTCATATTCAACTTACTAGATTGTGATAATGCCATTTTCTTATACTATTTTATGTACCAGGGCTCTCACAGTAGGAGAAATGCATGAAAAGTTTCAAATGGTGGTTGTCCGACATACCGGCCATGCGATCTAGGTGACAATTTAGTCTTTTCAAACAAGCTCTTTTTTTATGATAAATTTACACACACCCAACATTTATAACCATTTTTTATACTCTTGAATAATATTTACAGGAGGATGCTCCTGATGAGTATGGAGGTCATGCAGAAGTTAGATCATAAGCTTGTGTCAACTACACAAATGATGGTGAAATCACATGAACAGATCATCTACACAAATGTTGCTCTAGACCCGTATTCATCAGATGGGCATGATGGTATTGTCAGAGAAGATGATAAGTGTTCCTTTTTTGACTTTTTACATTTTTTCCCTCATTTTTCATGTGTTTACGTTTCATAGGAGTTATTATGAATGATGAGATTGTGCATCAATTGTGTAAACAGGCTGTTTAAGAGGTATTTACCATTTCAACTTATGACTTTTGACTTCAAGGGTGTTGATATTCTCACAAGGTTGAATTTAAGTAGATTGTGAGTGATAACTGGGTGGAGCCTCCACAAGTATCATATGGAAACAAAAGAAGCATAGCAATAAGAAGTAGAAACAAGAAGGTGTTCCTTAATAGCAATGTACTATTAGGTTATATAGTTAGAGAAAACCTCTTAATAACAACGTATAATTAGATCCCCTTAATATCAATGTATTACAATTTTTTGACATGATGTTATTGGATGAAATTGATAGTTTTGGTATATATTTGTTTACATATTTTTGTATTATGTGTTAATCAGTATTGTAAAGACGCGTCGTAAATGCATATCGTAAATGCTTACTGAAGTTTATGACACGCAAATGCGTGTCATCTTCATTTATGACAGGGGCTTTCTTGATACGCATTGCGTGTCATAAACATGCGCGTCATAAGGTTACGACACACAAATGCGTGTCGTCTTCCTTTATGACAGGGCCTTCCTTGATACGCATTGTGTGTCATAACTGCGCGTCGTAAATGCGTGTCGTAAATGCGCGTCGTAAATAGACGACGCGCAAAAGCGCGTCGTCTCTCGATATGACAGGGCCTTCCTTGACGCGCATTTGCACGTCGTCTAAGCGTTTTACGACGCGCAATGAGCGTCATAAAAGGCCTTTTTTCTAGTAGTGCTGGATAGTGGACTCGCCAACTCCAAGGCAAAAACTGACCAACTCGTCGAGTTTGTTCATACACTCGACGAGTAAGAGGCAAAGAGTGAAGAATTTTGACTTTTAAGGCTGGAATTGGACTAGAATCATTACCCTAAGCTGTTTTTGAACTTATAGACCTGTTTTTGATGTGGTAATGATCATTCTAATCCAATTCAAAAGATAATTGTCAAAAGTTTCATGTTTTGTATTAGTTTAATGGTTAGGCTAATTCCATGAAATTTTTTTATTTGAATTTTCTTGTTCATATGAGTTTAATCTAGATCATAGTTTTTCTTGACATGTTTGTTTGTTTATTAGATGATCTAAATGGCCTTTAATGGATTCCATAACTTGTCCTCGAGTTATGGAAAACCAAAAGTTTTTCTTGTTAATGAGTCTTTAAAAATCATGAGTTATGTTTTTGAAGAGTTTTTCCCATAAATTGTTTTGTAACATCCATAACTTGTCCCAAAGTTACGGATTTTTCAAGAGTCTTGCCATTAAAAGCCATATTAAACTCATATGTTATAAATTCCAAAAGTTTTCAAGAGTCCTCAAGTTACACTTTTGAATACTTTAGTTCCAAACCCTAGAATTTTAAATAGTTTAAAGTTCAACCCTTATACTATTATAATTTTATAGGTTTAATATATATATATATATATATATATATATATATATATGTATATATATATATATATATATATATATATATATAAGGGGGTATAAGGTTACTGCGTATAAAATGGCAGTTTAATGGGTGTCCATTCTCACCCAACGGTTCCTTGACTGGTGGAGGGTCGTTAGCCGAATGGGTAGGATAGGACTCTAATTCTACCTTCATTAAAAGTATAATGATAAATATAAAGTAACTAAACACTTATAAATTCCGAATCTTAATTGCTTTAGGAAATGTGAATTTGGTGCTAACCCTTGAAATTGCACTTTGTACCTTACCAAGTCGTTAGTGGAGCGTGTGTGGTTAACTGGCACACTAACATGGACTAGTAAGAGTGCCAAAGGGTAACTTAATGTTTATCATAAATTGGTGGAACGTGTGTGGTTAACCGACACATCGATTAGGTGATAAAAAAATTAAGGGTACCAAGTTAATATGCATGGTTATTCACACCTTGTTTGTGATCGTTGGCATCCCAGTCACAAACTTGCGAGGGTACAATCGAGATTTTAACATTCCATTGAATAGTTCAACGGATATCAGAGGATCTAGGAGTTTCAATCCAATTAAAACTTAATGAGCAATTTCGTTTTCATGGTGGAAATTGGTAAATCGTCATTTACCTACCTTCAAATATTTTATAGTTTGGATTACGACATCCCTCTTCCAAGTTAAAAATATTGTGTTGGGTCCTAGCCTTAATATTTCATATTGGGTGTTATATTAAGGACTTAAATAAACTAACTTGAATTTATCCCATAGTAGATGTCTAGATCAAACAACTATGATCTTCCTAAATCTCTTGGAACAAGCTTTCCTAATGAAGATGATGTCCCGTGGTTGGATCATGGAAATCATACTTCTCTTCCTCTACCTCCTAATGAAGATGATGTCCCATAGTAGATGTCTAGATCAAACAACTATGATCTTCCTAAATCTCTTGGAACAAGCTTTCCTAATGAAGATGATGTCCCGTGGTTGGATCATGGAAATCATACTTCTCTTCCTCTACCTCCTCCAATTATTCTCCCTGACCCACAAGCTCGAAGACTTGAAAAATTCAAGGTCACTCAAGCCCTACTTGCAATGAAACATGAAGATGGAAGGGCAGTGTGTGCACATGTCTTAGAGATGAAGGCACACATTGATAGGCTGAGAGTGTTGGGTGTCGTTTTTCCATGGAAGTTGGCTATTGACTGGGTTCTTCAGTCACTTCCCGAGTCATATAGTGAGTTCATTAAAGACTACTATGTGATAGATCACAACATGAACCTAATAGATCTTACATATTCGCTAATTGCTGCTGAATCAACAATGATTTGGCACAATAGTAAAGCAAATTTTATTGGAAGGTCTACCTCTCAAGCTAACATGGACATCCCAAAAATTATTCCTTCTCCTAAAGGAAAGGAGTTGGCCATGATTAAAGGTTTTAATCATAAGAGAAAGGCCAGTACTGAGGTTGTACCAAATGAGCATGTGGATTTCTATTGCCAAAGAAAGGGACATTGGAATCTAAGCTACCCTGACTACTTGAGAGATTTAGTCAGAATGTATGGTTCTGCTTCTGGTAAGTCCATTATCTAACTCTGCTAAGTTCCTAATTGTTGATTATTAATACATAATGTGACTAGGTTGCATTGTGATGTTTGGCAGGATCAAGCAAAGGGAAGGAAGCTTAAAATAAGAGTATGTTGAATCTGATCACGAAGATGGATTTAAATCGTATGGTTTGAAGATCGGATTTTTGAGCTACTGCTTAGTAGTTATAATAGATTACTAGGAAATATGTAATAGCATAGTTTTTCACTTGTAATTGCATTGTAAGGAAAGGTTTTTTTCCTTATTTTATAAATAAATAATTTTTTTTATTTTATATTTCCTTGCAATGGCATTTATGAAAAATTGATGTTTGTATGTTTCTAGCAATATTGGAAATATGAATTTGATTCTTTCATTTGTGGTAGTGTCTAAATTTACAAAATAAGGAAAGATTTTCATCACCCAAGTTTCAATTGGACAGAAACATGGAATCATGCAAGTTGTATTGTAAGAGAATTTTCATATTTGGAAAATTAAGACTAATTACTTGTTCACATGTATATGTGAGTCAAGTGAAGGACTAAGGGATCGAGTATACATTCTTGTGCACTGGTCAAGTCCACCACAAAGACCGATAAGACTATTCGTCACGATTTACTAAAGTTTAGTAAATATGGTTATACCTACAAGTTTAAGTATAATTCTAAAACATTGGAAAAGTTTCAATGTATGGCGGAACGAATGAGAAGAATCAAATTAGGCAGAAAGATAAAAGTTGCCCGAATCTGAAAACCTTGGATCTATGTTTGTCTAAAATACATGCAAAATATGATTTCCAAGGTTCATAATCCTATCTAGCATACATGGGGAACTTTTAATCTAAAAGATGGCTAGAATTACATACCTTGTAGTTGATTTGATTCCTTGAAAACCTTGAGAGCCTAGCACCCCAAGTGTGATGCCTCAAATGCTTCACACAACACCAAATGCTTTGGAATGACTTTGAGAGAATGCAAACACTTGTAGAAATCGGCCTAGCCCTCTTGTAACTTAGTGTAGCCAATTTATGTAGATAACATGTTACTTATATAGTGTGTCACATCTAGGGTTACACCATGTAAACCCTAATGTGACATGAATCTTCATTTCCATGACCCATGGGTTTGTAACTCCCATGGAGCATCCTATGGGTTCATCCCAACTTGATAATCCATGGAGCCTTTTAGCCCACTATACAAGTTATGGATGATTTACATAATCAACCCATATATATTTAATTAGTTATCTTTTGATCACTTAATTAATTCCAAATTAATTCTTGATCAATATTAATTAAATAATACTATTAATATATTAGAACTTATAATACATTAATAAACCATAAGTGTTATTTCTCTAATTTAGTCTATTCAAATGCATGATGCCATGCAACCCAAATGGACCATGCCGGGTCGGGTCAAGTACATACCAAAAATAGTTATGGACTTAGACACCTTATCCAACAGGCCCTTGTGTTGCCATATGGCAAGAAATGAAGATTGAACAAGTTCAGTCCATATGAGTTTGAATTTGTAACTAAAATTGTCTTGTGATTATGGTTTTGACAAATTCACATGGATAGGAACACATACACATAAAATCTAAGTGTCATAAAGTTTCTCTCCGATTCTTGAATATGATGGTGAGGAAACGATTTCACTAAGTAGATTTTAAGTAGATAGCAATTGTGATATTTGCATTCTCAAAGTCGTTAGTGTAACATCCTGTTCCAGATTGTTCTGTGATTTAAGGCCAGTGGGCCTTAATCCAAGTATGAGAAGGTTTTGAGGCTTTGAATGAGAAAGGTTTAGGCCTTTTTAGGATATGGGTAAGGTAGGTTGTGTGATTAAAGAGTTCGGTTTGTGCTTTAGAGCCCAAATGTATTGTTAAAGGAGTTGGTGCGGGCTTTTCATGAATTTTGGATTTGAGTTTGAGCGGGATTCAGGAGGAATAAAGTTGATAGAAGTGTAGGGCTTCTTGTCACCTTTTCATGGATATGAGGATCGTCGGAAACGGATTTATAATGAAGAAGTTATGGCCTTCAGAAGTTTTGAGGTTTGCAGGCTTAGTCGAGTACGCTGGGTGTACACAAAGAGTTCACTGGGCATACTGACTTGGGATGGTCGTGAATGTTCTTCAGAGTACGTTGGGCATACCATATGAACGTAGGGTGTACGCTAATAAGAGCTGAGCGCTATTTTAGGGTCTTGGACCCTATTTAAGCTCCTTATCTCATAACCTAACCCTAATATCTCCAGCCTCCATCCCTCTAAACCCTAGAAATCGACCTTAAGCCTCCATTTGAGTGATTCTTGAGCTTTTTGGTGATTTGGTAACTTTTTGGTGCATATTGTGGAAGAAGGAATCCCTTGAGTAAGCATTACTTGGCTTGGAGCTTGTGGATCCAAGCCCTATTCATGTTGATCTAGCTCTAGAAAGCATAAAGTTTGAATTTTGGTGTCTCTTTCATGTGGATCTAGTGGAGTGATCACTTGGCTTTTGAAGAAGAAGGAGTTTTGAAAGAGGATAGCTTGAGCACCTAGCTTTTGGAGCTATGTTCTTCTCTTGTTCGTGCATCTTCTAGAGGCATTGTGACATCCCCAATTTCACGACCAGAAAAGACCGATTTGTTTATGCTTTGTTTTTATAAAATCAGAGTAATCTTTTGATTAAAAGAGTTGCGGAATTTGTTCCCAAAATAAAATATGATAAAATTTATCAAAACGTTTCTCAAAGAGAATGTATTTTCATTAAATAATAAAACCTCAGGATGTCATGTTCGATACAGACCAAAAGCATAAACAATATAAAATAAACCTTACGACGGTTATTTATAACTACTGCTCTATAATCCAAAATCTCTCGTCAAGTCCACCAACTTATACTCTTGTGCCATCACCTATAATGTAAAGAAAACTGAGTGGGTCAGGCTTGGGAGCCTGGTGAGCATATAGGGTTTTCAACCCACAATAAGACATTTATTATATTCAATTATCAAACAATCAACCCAAATACCCATCCCCATATCTCCTTTATTTTCTCAAGGGTTTACCCTAAGAATCCACTATCCTTCATTCATTCATTCCTAAGGATTTACCTAAGGAATTGGCACAAGGTCTATTTGCTATCACGGTTTATACAACAGGCACTACTTCACATAGTCACCAGGGTTCATACAATAGACACTACGTCTCATAGTCACCAGGGTTTACACAACAGGAACGAAGTCACATCGTCACCAAGGTTTATCAAATAGGCACGAAGTCGCATCGTCACCAAAGCTTACTCAATAGGCACGAAGTCGCATCGTCACTGAGGCTTTACTTAATAGGCACGAAGTCGCATCATCACCAACTATTCCATCTACCCATGTTCTACCCAACATTTTTGTAGATATAAATACAAGCACAATTTAAATCATTTAACACCCGTATAAAAACATCAATTCCAAGCCCATCTCAAATAGACAAATAATATATAACACATAGCACGTATTTCATAGCTAATACTTTATATTTATGTGTTAGAAGAAAGTAACAATACACTCACTTGATTAGATGATGCCCGGACAACACTACGACTTGTAGAAGTAGTATTCTTCGGCAGATCTGGAAGATCTTCACAAAAACCGGACTCCTCACGGGCAGATCTTTGGCTCAGGAATTGCACTTCTCGGGATCTTCGGGGCCTCGGGACTTGCTTCGGGGCTCGGGAATGATACCGGGGCTTCGGGATAATTCTTGCACGAAAAACGATGCAAAAACGCGAGAGAAAGAAGAGAAAAGAGAAAATGAATCAGATGCACTCGACTCCCTTTTATAGGGTCTGGATTTGCGATTTACACTGGGCGTAATGTGGATCAGCTTGCTGACTCCCCCCTTGGATAATATCGAAAATTTATATTTAAATTTAATTTCGAAAATATTTAATAAACTTCAAAAATTCATATCTTCCTCATACGAACTCCGTTTTCGACGTTCTTTATATCCCCACGTAGCTGAGACTACGCTCTACAACTTTCGTTTAGACTCTGTTGGCTAATTTTGAATTTATTTTTATTATTTATTTTTAGTAGGCCGGGACAGGAAAACTCCGTTATAAAATCATAACTTCTTCATCCGACGTCCGTTTTCGCCTATCTTTTTATCGTTTTACTACAATTAATGAGATCTTCGATTCTCATTTGGATTGTTTCAGCTAAAAACCGCTCGGTCTCAAATCGAGTATTCAGGCTGCATACCGCTAAGTCGAAACTTTGAAAAATCATAACTTCCTCATACGAAGACAAATTTGGGCGTTCTTTTTATGCACGCTCATGGTTTAACGTATTCTACGACTTTCATTTAGATTGCTAAGGCTAAATATCACTCTAACATAAATTCACTTTTTTACGTCGCGCTGTGTCGTGCCGGTTCTGTCGCGAAACTTCGACAGGTCATAACTTCTTCGTTATAACTCGGATTTCCGTGTTCTTTATATGTACGGAATCCTTGTAACATATACTACAACTTAGTTAAGATTATTCATTCTAAATAATCTTTTATCAAAAAGTCATTTTTGACGCTTATCGTCTCTAAATTGACTAGCCCTGATCTACGGGCGTTACAGGCATCAAGTTTAGAACTTGCTTATTGTTGTGCTAGTTTTGTTTTGGGTCCATTTTAGGGGTTTTGGTCCCAAAGCTTGAAGCTTTATGAGTTGTTGAACTACAGAGCATAATATATGTCCCTTTGAGTATATATGTTGGTGTTATGTCAAAAAAATCCAATCTTGGATGTTGGAATCAAGCGATGCATGAGATAGGAGGTTTTTGAGATAAGGAAGTGAGTGTTTTGGGTGTTTGTGACCTTTCCAGCCATGCAAAGGCTTAAATTCATTGACTTTATGGAGTATGTGCCATTAGGGAGTCCGTATCTGGGGTTTGAGGTAATGTCTTAACTGTTTAAGACCAAATGAGTAGAAAGAGTGAATCTAGGGAGTATGTTGAGCGCAATTCCTATACGCATCACATACTGCCCCTGTGTCCCCGATGGCCAATATGGATTCATAAGTACGCTGAGTGTACCAAGAGAGGTACGCCCTGCGTAATTTCACTGTGGACTTTTTGGCTAAGTCTCATTTTGGGCCTTGAGTATTGGGCCTGGAGTTTGTCCTTGTTGCAATAGAGTCTTGGACCAGAGGATTATATATATGTGCTTTGGGCCTTGAGCTGGGATGCCATTAGATGAGAGATCTGGGCCTCGGGGGAGCCCATTTATTGTTGGTCCTTGGTGGGCCCAATGGGTTTTAGGTCATTGATGGGCTGGTTAGTGGACTAACTTTAGACCTAATGAGCGAGAGTTGAGAATTAGTTCCTAATTGGGATAATTATGGGTTTGGCACAGAGTTGATAGGGACTGTTCATCATCCAATGTGAGTCTTCTCACTATAGTTTACCTAGAGTGGTAATTATGTGTGACCAGATGGTCTTATGTGCTTGCCTGAGATATGTATTTTATGTGTGATATGTGTTGTGTGCTATATTATGTGATATTTAGACCGGACTGGAGGGTCCAATGAACTGTGCTATTTTATGACCAGGCTGGAGGGTCCAACAAACTATGAGACCGAAGGGTCCTCACTTAGACCAGAGTGGAGGGCCCAACGAGTAGTGAGACTGGAGGGTCCCACTGAGACACATCAGACCGGAGGGTCATACAGAGTTATAGCCTCGTGTGGCAAATATGTGTATGTGGTATTTTTGGGAACTCACTAAGCTTCGTGTTTACTGTGTTATGTATTATGTGTTTCAGGTTCTTATCAGGATCGCGGGAGGACGGCGGCTTGATTGTACACACAAGAGAAAAGAGTCATGAATGAGGATCCTGGATTTTGATAATTACTTGTGAAAACTATTTTGAAATATGTTATGACATCGACACTTGAAATTTTGAAAATTATTATATGTGAAGTTGGTAATTTAAAATTGAAAATTTTGATTGAAAATTTACAGTGTTACAAGTTGGTGTCAGAGTCTTGGTTTGAGGGACTCTGATACACCTTCGGGTATGTCTGGACTCAAACTGAGGATTTAAGAAAGTTTTCAAAAGGAACGATTTTTCTAAAAATAAGTAAGAGAATTTTAAGAGAAAGAGTAAACGAGCAGTGTGTACAATCAGCCAGCGCCCGAACGGTGATTTCCCATAATACCCTTACTTATGTGTTATATGTTGTTATGAGATACGTTATGCATGCTAGAGAATAGGCTAGGTATTTCATATTTTAGGAATAGAGTGGCCTGATTTGTGATGCCTTAGTCTAGGAGTTATTGCTATTTGTGATTTGCTTTTGAGTATGTGCAGAGTAAGAGTATCCAGCAGGAATCCTTTTTCGAGAGAGATATGAGTAGAGGAGTAAATAGGAGAGATACCTCGATGAGCATTTGAGGAGCCTACTGAGAGAGTAGTCAGATACCTGCGAGGGAAGGAGTTGCTTGAGCTTGGTGATACCTTTTGAGTACGAGTATAGCAAACGGAGTTGTAACCTAGAGTGGTTATACGTGTTGATAGAGAATATTGGATGCCCGAATGTTGCTTGCTTCTTGCTTTTTGGAACTCTTGATGATAGGATTCAACTACTAAGTGAATATGATGATATTCAGGTGGTAGATGGCTGGCATCATGAGGAGTTCTTCATCAGCTAATGGCAGAGAAGTGTGAGAACCTAGGAAGAGCCTAAGGAGTAACCTTTTTCAGATGAGTATACTGATATAGGAAGAGTATTCGCAAGGGAGCGGCCAGGTATGATAGGATTGATGATTGAGGAGGTTGAGCAGCTACTTAGGAAATCTGGGATGATCCATGTGGAATGTATGGGTAGATGTGGCAGGTAGTATGGGCCCATACTACTGAAAGTAGAGGACCCATACTCGATACATGGAAAATTCCAGAGGATCTAAGTAGCAAATTAGAGGTGATCACATGGTTCGAGTACCATGATTCATGGCGGTTAGTGTTTCTGGTGTTATGAGTTATTCCGTTGTGATTGATTAGACTGGGATAAGATGTGATAGAGTGTGGGGTCAGAGGGCCATGTTGAACGAGTTTCAAGGGAGCACACCTTGATAGGGAAATCAAGTTGGTTTCCAAGAAAGTTAGATGAGATGACAACTGGAGTCGCAAGACTCGGGATGAGTAGAGGTGGTGCTTCATGGAGGATTACGGTTTGAGCCATGCAGTCGGCCGATAGTGGAGATGTCACTTCCTGTGACCGCAATGATGATATTTTTTGTGAGGAGCAGAAGGGATATGAGTTTCTGAGCTGGAGGTAAACCCTGTGGGTAGCAAGTGTGGTGACCTTTTCGCCAGAGTAAGTTAGTTCGTCGGTATGGGAAGAACCGTGAAACACATGGAATCAATGTTTAGTAGACGACAGAGGTCGAAGGCGAGACGATTTTAGATAAGTTGTAGTATTTTAATGGGGTAAAGAGAAATGCGTGTCTTGTGTGTCGCGATGAGCAGATATAATTGTTGTGAACAGGAGGGCTGTAATGTCATTTTATTGGGTGTGCAAGGGGTAGCTCTTAGAGGTTCAACCGTTGGGTCGGGAGCTGACCAGGTACACCGAGTTGGGAGTGTGTTATTCGATTCTGTTATTCGATGAGCGATTATCAGGGTGATATTCTGCATGGGCAGTCTGTCGGGGAGACATACCACTATAGTTTCCAGTTCTAGAGAGTTAGAGCAGGTACCTTCACGGAAAAAGGGGTCCTTCCTTCTTTGTCTTGGGAAATTTCTATTTGGTTTTAGATGTCTTGGGTGAAGGATCGTTGAATGTTAAGAATTTTTCCGGTTGTGCTTCTGGGGTTATTTGTTTTGATCTATGCGAAGAAAAGGAACGATTTCGAGGGCGAAATCTAATTTAAGTGGGGGAGAATTGTAACATCTTTTTCCAAATTTTGTTTGTGATTTAAGGCCTGTGGGCCTTAATCCGATTATGAGAAGGTTTTAAGGCTTTGAAGGAGAAAGTTTTAGGCCTTTTTAGGATATGCGTAAGGTAGGTTGTGTGATAAAAGATTTTGGTTTGTGCTTTAGAGCCTAAATGTATTGTTAAAGGAGATGGTATGGGCTTTTCATGAATTTTGGATCTGAGTTTGAGTGGGATTCAGGAGGAATAAAGTCGATAGGAGTGTAGGGATTCTCGTTACCTTTTCGTGGATATAAGGATCGTCGGAAACGGATTTATAACGAAGAAGTTATGGCCTTCAGAAGTTTTGAGGTTTGCAGGCTTAGCCGAGTACGCTGGTCGTACACAAAGAGTACGTTTGGCGTAATTTTGGAGTACACTGGGCGTACTAACTAGGGATGGTCGCGAATGTTCTTCAGAGTACGCTGGGCGTACCATATGAACGTTGAGTGTACGCCAATCGGACCTGAACGCTATTTTAGGGTCTTTGACACTATTTAAGCTCCTTATCTCATAACCTAACCCTAATATCTTCAGCCTCCATCCCTCTAAACCCTAGAAATAGACCCTAAGCCTCCATTTGAGTGATTCTTGAGCTTTTTGGTGATTTGGTGAGTTTTTGGTGCATATTGTGGAAGAAGGAATTCCTTGAGGAAGCATTGCTTGGCTTGGAGCTTGTGGATCCAAGCCATATTCATCTTGATCTAGCTCCATAAAGCATAAAGTTTGAATCTTGGTGGCTTTCTCATGTGGATCTAGTGGGGTGATCACATGGATTTTGAAGAAGAAGGAGCTTTGAAATTCGGTAGCTTGAGCACCTAGCTTTGGAGATATGTTCTTCTCTTCTTGGTGCATCTTCCAGAGGCATTAAGTTTTGAACTTGCTTATTGTTGTGCTAGTTTTGTTTTAGGTCCATTTTAGGGTTTTTGGTCCCAAAGCTTGAAGCTTTATGAGTTGTTGAACTCCAGACAAAATCAATCACCATATATTTAATTAGTCTCTTTTGATCAATAAATTAAGTCCAAATTTATTCTTGATCAATACTAATTAAATAACATAATTTTATATTAATATATTAGAACTTATAATGTATTAGATGCCATGCATACCAAATGGACCATGCCGAGTCGAGTTAAGTCTCACCAATTATAGTTATGGACTTAGACACTAATCCAACACTAATAATAGAAGATGACATACCCACAACATCTGGAGGAATCCTAATCACCTTTTGCTGACGTAATCGACCCCGCTACACTTGTAGCAGCATTAACCCTTGGAGCGAAAACTCCCTTGTGCACATTCCCGTACGTTCTGCACTGACTCCGGCCCAGCTGGCCTTTCACCCGAGGATCAGAATCATGGGTCTCTTCTCGGGACCCTGTATTATACACACCTGGCACAAACCTCTCTTCTCATAGTGCTCCAAATCGATATTGCATCTGCGGCCTCATGCAAATAATATCCTTCTGGGTCCAAGACCCTATTACACTCACTAGCTCACTTGCCAATGGCTAATATGCATGAACCAGAACATCCTTTATCCCCAAACCGGGACACAAACTCTTCCCTGAAGCTTCTCAGATTCTCCAAGACTCTCACCAATTCAAGTTTGGATCCTATGCTTTCAGTAGTATGGGCCCAATACTACCTTCCACACCTATCCATACTTTCCTCAGCAATTCTCCTGAATCCTCCAAGTTACTTCCTCAAACTGATGCACCCAAGTCTCACTGAACCTCACTACTAACCTACCGAAACATATCCTAGGCTTTCCTAGGTTCCCGAACTCACTCAGTCCTCAGTTGCTGAAAGATTCCCAGTAATGTCAACTAGCTACCTTGTGAATATAGCCACATGCAACAAAGATCAGATAATCCTTCAAGTAAAAGACTCATCCCTAGAATAGTTAGAATCAAACGAGAGTTGCAGGATAGGGTCAAATCTATCACTCTGAGATTATCCAGCTTGTGCCACATGTGACTTAGCATATTCACTTAATAGCCAGCTCACATTACTAAGAGTCCCACAAAGCACAAAGAAAGCATCCTTCAGACAATGGAAAATCTAACCATCATATTCCAATCAAATCTTTGTATCCTCTAATCAGGAATCTGTACATGCAATTCAAAGGCTCATACAATTAGGCATAACCTAAACAGGCTATCCATTTACTGACTGATTAGTACTAGCATGCAAGTCTACAAGCACATACAACAGGCATATAAGGCATCCTCCTAGATCCTCAGCCCTAATCTAGCGTGAAATTCTCATAATCATATCATAAAATAACATATCATAACATGTATGGGTATCTTGGGGAAAACTTACTTGAGCTTGGCTGATTGTACGCATCACACACCTTATTCTTTTCAAAGTTCTTTTCTCTTTTCAAATTCTTTTGAAATTCTTTTTAGAATTTGATTTTCCTTTTTGAAAATTTCAATACCAAGTCCTTAGTTTGAGTCCAGACACACCAGAGAGTATGTCCGGATCCCTCAAACCACGGCTATCAAGCCAACTTGTAACATCCCAAAAATACAAGCAAAAAAAATTCGTTTTAATTAAGTTATTACATAGAACCATCAATTTACAAATATTCATAATAGTATATCATGTCAAAACCAAAGTGTCAATAATCAAAACATAGTATCATAAAACCATATCAGAGTGTAATCCCAAAGATCTCATGTGCGGAAAACATGGTGTGATGCGCTGCGATCGAGCCGACTCCCTTCCTTTGAAAACGAAGTACCTGAAACCAAAACTGAAAACCATAAGCATGAAGCTTAGTGAGTTCCCCCATCATACCACATACCATATAAACACATAATGCCTGGCATATACGGGTGTTGGCCTCCCTTTGATATCTTTCAACTGGTAACTGCTTAGCATATCTGGATGATGGTTTCCCCTTCGGTATCTTTCAACCGATAACTACCTAACATATATGGGTGCCGGCCTCCCCTTCGGTATCTTTCAACTGGTACCTGCCTAGCAAATCTGGGTGATGGCCTCCCCTTCGGTATCTTTCAACTGGTAGTTGGGGACTATTTCACCCCAACCACTACCACATAATAACATAACATATATATCATAAACTGTCTAACGTAACTGTGTACCCGATGCACAAGGCAACTGAAACCTCACGAGGCGACTTACCCGACGCACGATCTAGAGTTGGGGGCGGTCGTTTTCGCCCTTAATAGTTGGAGACACTACCTGTATGGGGTCCAATGTACCATATACATGGACCACAAGATCTTAAGTTACCTCACGGATCAACTGAATCTAAACATGAGGCAGCGTCGGTGGCTAGGCGTGGTGAAGGATTACGATTGTGAGATCCTCTATCACCCGGGGAAGGCTAACGTTGTGTCTAATGCACTTAGTTGCAAAGCAGCCCCAATCAGAGACATTTTCTTGAGGATGCCGGTGGTGAATCCGCTCATGGTGCAGATCCAAGAGGTGCAGGTTGAGGGTATGAAGGAGGAGCACTGGAAGTGCGAGCGGATCATAGGGCAGGTGGCCTCCTTTGACTATGACAACCGTGGGTTGTTGACCCTGCACGGGAGGGAATGGGTTCCGTACTGGGGCAGAGTATGATAAATTTTGATGGATGAGGCCCACAAATCGAGGTTTTCGATCCATACCGGCGCGACGAAGATGTATAGAGATCTTCATCCTGATTACTAGTGGTGTTGTATGAAGCGGGATGTAGCCTGGTACAACGAGAGGTGCCTGACTTGTAGAAAGGTCAAGGCCAAGCACCAGAGGCCTCACGGAAAGACACAGTCGTTGGATCTCCTTATGTTGAAATGGGAAGATATTACTATGGATTTCATCACGAATCTTCCCCGGACCACACAGGGAATGGATTTGATTTAAGTCATCGTGGATCGATTGACCAAGAGTGCCCATTTTATTCCGATTCAGGAGAGCATTTCGGCCGAGAAGCTGGCCGACATCTACATTAGAGAGGTAGTGGCATGATATAGAGTTCCAGTCTCCGTAATTTCTGATAGAGACATGCGATTCACTTCCAGATTCTGGAAGAAGTTCTACGACGAGTTGGATACTCGTATGAACTTTAGCACCAGTCTTCACCTGCAGATAGATGGTCAGAGCGATCGGACCATCCAGACTTTGAAAGATATGTTGTAAGCATGCATTTTAGACATTGGTGGTAACTGGGATACCTACCTTCCCTTGGCAGAGTTTTCCTATAATAATAGCTACCACACAAGTATTGACCGTCCTCCCTTCGAGATGCTATACGGGAGGAAGTGCAGAACCCCAATATGTCGGGGTGTGGTTAGCAAAAGGGTCATGGGGAGTACCGAAGTGGTACTCCAGACGATGGAGAGGATCCATCAGGTTCAAAGCAAGCTTCAGAATGCTCAGAGTCAGTAGAAAATTTATGCCGACAAGCGCCGTTCGGACATGTAGTTCAGGTCGGGGATATGGTCCTCCTTAAGGTGTCACCTTGGAAAGGTGTCATCTTGTTCAGGAAGAGGGGAAAGTTGGGCCCTAAGTATATTGGGCCTTTCAGAGTTACAGCTCCGGTGGGCAAGGTGGCGTATAGGCTGGATCTGCCAGCCGAGCTTGGCGAGATTCATAGTACCTTTCATGTCTCCCAGCTACGGAAGTGCCTGATAGACGACTCTGTAATGGTGCCTCTAGAGGATATTCAGGTAGATGACAGCCTGAACTACATCCAGCGACCAGTAGCTATCCTCAACAGGAATTCAAAGGATCTGAGGAACAAGAAGGTCGAGCGGGTGAAGTTGGAATGGTGGCTCCATAAGGGCTCATAATGGACTTGGGAGCCAGAGGACGAGATGAGGCAGCACTACTCCGAGCTTTTTCCAAATGCAGCAGCACACTTCAAGGATGAAGTCTAAAATAAGCAGGGGAGATTTGCAATGCCTGGTCACTGGTACGTATTTTGAATATGAAATCTTGAACTTTTACTCTGGGACACGACGAGTTGGAGGACCTAACTCGTCGAGTAGAGGCGAAACTTGGACACGGGTGGAAGAATGTACTTGCCGAGTCGGAAGCCCCGACTCGACGAGTAGACCTGTCTGGATGAAACCCTAATTTTGAGGGTTTGCACCCTAATTAAACAACTTCTCGGGTCTCCACTCCAGCCTCCATCACCCTCAGACCCTCTTCACAAAACCCTAGCTGATTATTGAGTTTTCTTGAGCCTTTGTGCCATTTGTGTGTGTTTGAAGCTGAAGACAAAAGAGGAGGCTTGGGAGATCAACAGAAGGAAAGTAGATCTAGAGTTTTGCCGCACATTTCTAGCTTAGTTGAGGTATAAAGCTGATACCTTGACTACTCATTTCTTAGATTTCTTTTTAGGGCTAGTTTCTACCTTTCTAAGTCATAATGAAGCCATTTTCGGGAATGTGTGTTTCTTTGGGGTTGTACATTCAGATCTTGACCCTTTAAGGGTTCCCATGGCATAAAGGTGCCAACCTTATGGCCATGGGAGTCGCATCAACCTTGTAGACTTCATTTTGGGTCCTTATGAGCTAGTTAACCCATGCATGCATGTAAAGTTTATAACTTGACGTGCTATATCGATCCTAGGAGGTCAGATCTAGGTTCTGGAAGCTTTAAGAATGACTAAAATCAACTATATGGACATGGACTTTGGGAGACTCGACGAGTCGTTCATGGGACTCGGCGAGCCAGGTTATGATTCCCCCAACCTTTTCGGTTTCTGATCGATCTGGTTGTGTCTAAAACAGGACTCAACAAGATGGACGTGAATATGGGTTTGAAGATCAAAGAACTCGACTAGTTTAAGAACAAACTTAGCGAGTTCAAGGAAATGTCCCAACTATATGAATAGGAATTCGACGAGTTCAAGGAAGAACTCGATGAGTCAAGGACTAAACACTTCAACTTGTATAAAGCGGGACTCGACAAGCTCAATGGTGAACTCGGAGAGTCATGAGCAAAAGGTCCCGATTCTGTATGAAGAAGAACTCGGTGAGTTCTTGAAAGACTTGACGAGTAGGATCCAAGTCCCAACATTTGGAGGTTTATGGAGCTCGACGAGTTGGGGGACCAACTCGGTGAGTTAGGTCAACTAGATGTTGACCTTGACCAAAGGTTGAATTTGACCTGAGTTGACCCTTGAAAAGGGTAAAGAGCATGAAATGGTAAATAAGGAAGGTTTTTATGTGTAGGAGTTGATCCCAGCATCGAGGATAGTTCAGACACATCACAACATTGATGTGAGTTACCTTCCAGTAGAAGTGGCTCGATGGCACCGAGGTCGGCCCACTAGTAAGAGTAATAGTAGAGATAATTGTCTTCATGATAATTGTCATTTATTTTATTGTCAGTTATCATTATGTATTAGTTTGATATGATATTATGTGACAGTAAGGGGAATAGCCCCCATATCTGGTCCATAGGGCCAAGGGGTTGGTCGGGCACCCCGATGTGCCTGACAGTATGATTATGTTATGCTTTTATGTGGTAGTAGTAGGGGTGAAATAGTCCCCTTAACTGATTGAGATAAACCGGAGGGGTAGGTCGGACACCCCGATATGTCTTATATGGGTATGTTAGGCACCTCGGTATCCCTTGCAGGGTTAGGTTGGGCACCTCGGTATGCTCAGCAGTGTTGCTTAGGCACCCAGATATGCCTGGCAATATGTGTTAAGTATGGTATGTGGTATGATGATGGAAGTCATTAAGCTTTGTGCTTACAGTTTTCAGTTTTGTTTTCAGGTTCCTTTTGATCGAAGGAGAAGGAGCTGGCACGGTAGGAGCGTATCACACACACTTCCACATTATGAGATTCTTGGGATTGTACTCAGATATTATTACTATTTTTATGATATGGTTTTGAGACATGTGATTGTGGTCTATGAAATTATATGACTTGATGAGGTTTTCTTATAATTTTTTTCTAAAACGTAATATCAAAAATGATATTTTTGGTCCGGAAATTTGGGATGTTGCAATATCATTCCCTTGAAGGCATAGAATTTCAATAACACGTAACCACCAACCTAGAATTTCAAGGGTTTGCGTCGTTTATCCGCATAACTCTTTTATCGATCCCGAGATGCCTTTAGTCGCTCATGGATCTGAATGATCTTCTCTGTCATTTCTCGTATGATTTTAGGGCTGGTAAGAGTGTTGTTATGTGACAACTCGAAATTTCTATCTCGTACAATAGATCAATTCAATCAAAGTTAGACGCGTTTAGTTATCTTTTAACATTGTTTAGGGTCTATTTGAGTGTTCTAAATCTAATACAATCAAGGTAGGAGCCTAGAAATGGGATAACTCGATGCATACCAAGCAAACTCGGGCCAAACACTCCAACACATGGAGTGCGCGGCCGCACACTTGAGTGTACGGCCACACATAGGTGTGTGCGGCCGCACACCCATCCCAGCCACACACTCCCACCTATATATACTGCACTTAGTCATTTTGAATACTTTTCCCACTTATTCAAGGCTAGAACTCGAAATCCTCTCAAGTATCATCCGACTTTTCACTGCAAATCATCAAACAAGTAAGTGATTCATCCATTAATTTCCTATTACATGACCATAACTAGCCTTCCCCTTTTTATTGGATCCATGAAAACACCTTTTTGGTGTAGATCTTCAAAAACACCAAGAACACCAAGAATACCTACTAAACTTTTCGGACTTTAACTACACTTTTAAACCCTAAATCAATTATACACTTGCAATGGCTTGATATAAGCTAAAGACCCTTAGATATAAGCATCAAAAATGCCATATCATATGATCTACAAGTGTGTACGGCCGCACACACCTTGTGTACGTCCGCACACACCAACTGTAACTGCACACACACTTTTAAGGGTCCAAAATAGCAACAAACTCCCATTCTGACTAAGAAATGGTCAAAACACCTTCCCTAGAACATTCCTAAGACTTGGAAATACTTTTTAGCACACTTCATAGGGAGTGTGCGGCCGCACATACACCCTAGCCGCACACCCACAAAACCCTTGGTTTTGTGGCCTTACACTTCAGTATAGGACCATAGACCCCTATTGTGCAACCATATGTGTTGGTAACACTTAACTCTAAGTGTTTTTATGTCCCTAAGGCATGCCCCTATCACCTTCAGTGGTTAGATACATTAAACGTATTCATATATGTGTAATTATATGTTAAATAGGATTCGGTTGTGCTCAAGACTCCAATTGACACCCAACAATCCAATATCGATCATTCATTCGAGTTACTCACTACAGGTGAGGTTATACCCCTTAATCAACATTTTAAATGTTTTTAAATGCTTTTATGGGGGGGGGGGGAATACAAGTTGAATCATATTAGTTATTATATCAATAACATGTGATTAATAACTAGCAAACAATGGATTTACTATACTTTTAACTGTTTTGTCAAAAAAACTACTTCAAAATGATTATCAAACGCTTTTACATGTTAAACTCTTTATAAAACTTAGTCTTATTTATCAAATATTTACTTTCAATTCTTTAAACTTATATATTGTCAAAACCGTGCCTAATGCACATATAGTTACATAAGTAAGGTTTGAAGGACTTAGGACTGATAATACACTCTATTTCCTGTTCCTTGTTTGGTTGTGGACTTGGAGTACCCTATTGTTTGTCTGAGTGTCATTTGATCCTTATTTATATATTATGTATATATGTATAAGACATAATAGCTTTTATCTCAGTTCAATACATTCAGTTACATAAATAATTCTACTAATAAACTATAATAGGTATAGTTTAGGAAGATACTACTTAGTAATTCTAGTACAATGTAACATACAAAGAGTCAGTTCATACATGAGTCAAAACATACCATTGTGAGGAATAAACAAGAACATATACATATACGAATACAAAGAAGAGAACATATACATATACATTTACAAGTAAACAAAAGGAACATACACAAACATAACAATTAGAATATAAGATTTACCTCTACCTGATGCGGATTCCACCGTTGTCAAGTTGGCAACCAGAGTCTCCTGCAGGGAGAGCGGGCATTGTGTGTATAGATCTATATGGGACAGACTATCCCACACCCTGACTGTTAGCTACAGTCCTAGGCCGACCAAGTCGATGGGGTGACAAATGTCACATTTATTTCGACGTCTTTCATCTTCGTGTTTCTTCGGCCGTCAATCAGTATGGTTACAAATCTCACCTTACCTTATAATTCATTGGCTTTGAGGTAAGTAGTACTACAGTAGTTTACATATACAAGACTACAGTTCTATAATATTTTCCTTATTACATTTACCTTGAAACGTTTTCTCAATAAATGATAATGTACAAACTATATTTTGATAATGATAGTTAGACTTAGGAAAGATACATACTCTTACAAAGAAACAAACCGAACATTAGGTCTTGGTAGAAGACTACAGTTTAGTAGAAAATATAGGATTTTCTAGGAAGACGCGAACATTTTACAAACATTTACAACAAACATTTTACTACAATTAAACACTTACAAATTTACTACAAACACTTTACAAACTTGTACATTCAAACACTTACAAACATTTTCATACAAACTATGACACTAAATACTTATGAACTCACCAACTTTAATGCTCATAAACTTCTTCAAAATAACTTGTATTCTCAAGTCATCAGTAGATAGGTACCGATGCCAGGTTTTTGAGATGATGGAGCTCATTCAAGACTCATCTCTTATTTTGATTTACATTTTTGATGTCTTATAAACTTCATGGAATACACCTGTATAAAATTATATTATTAATGCAATGGATGATGTTGTTGCTTGTTTACTACTATGCTTTGTTGTAATACTGTACATGACGTCCTCTACCCCCTAACGTTTTCACCGTTCCGGTTTTGGGGTGTGACATGTTAGGCACTTGTCCTCTAGCTAGCTGATTGTCACCTACCTCAGCTCAGCACGTAGGTGATATGTACTTGTGCCTATAGAGGGCTTCAAATGGAGCAACATTAATGCTACAGTGATAACTATTGTTGTAAGATAACTCGATGAGTGGTAAATTGGTATCCCAAGCTTTACCGAATTCTATCACACAAGCTCTCAACATGTCTTCATGCGTTTGAATAGTTCTCTCGCTTTGCCCGTCGGTTTGTGGGTGATAGGTTGCACTCTTGTCGAGCCTGGCTCCCAAGGACTTTTGTAGTGATTGCCAAAACCATTAGGTAAACCTATTATATCTTTCATCGATAATGGATACTGGCACACCATGTAATCATACAATCTCCTTGATGTATGTCCTTGTTAGTTTCTCCATTTTGTCTGTCTCCTTTATTGGTAGGAAGTACGTAGATTTGGTCAACCTATCGACAATTTACCATATGGTGTCATGCCCACCAGTTGTCTTGGGAAATTTAGTTATGAAGTCCATGGTTTTCCGCTCCTACTTCCACTCGGGTATATCCAGTTGTTGTAGCAAACCCAAGGGCTTTTGGTATTCTACTTTGACCTTGGCGCAAGTCAAATACTTTCCCATGTAGATAGCGATTTATGCTTTCATGTTCGGCCACCAATATAGTTTCTTGAGGTCAAGATACATCTTATCTGACCCAGGATGAACAGAGTACTTGGTGTTGTAAGTTTCATTCATGATAATGTCTTTGTAAACGCTGAATCTTGGTATCCATATTCGATTCATGAGGTAAAAAGCTTCGTCATCCTTGACCTTAAGGTTTTTATCTATTCCTCACAAGGCTTCACATGTGACATTCTCAGGCCTCAAAGCTTCAAGTTGTGCCTCTTGATCGGAGAGGACAGATGTGAATAGATAGTCGTTGTTAATGATTTTAATCGGCGAAGCGAGTACTCCTTTCGACTTAGGGCATTTGCAACCACGTTGGCCTTGCCCGGATAATAACGAATTTCGCATTCGTAATAATTTAGTAACTCTACCCATCGACCTTGCCTCATATTGAGTTCTTTTGATTGACGATGTGCTGGAGACTCTTATGGTCAGTGAAGATCATACACTTTGTACCATAAAGATAGTGTGTCCAAATCTTTAAAACAAACACTACTACCCCTAATTCAAGGTCGTGTGTGGTGTAGTTGACCTCGTGATTCTTAAGTTTTCTTGAGGCATAGGCAATGATCTTTCCCCATTACATGAGTATACAACCTAGACCTTGATTAGATGCATCACAGTAGACCACAAAGTCTTCCATTCCTTCTCGAAAGGTAGTTTCTTGTTTATGCCCCCAGCTGAAGGTCACTCCTTTCTGGTTCAAGGCAGTAAGTGGCTTTGTAATGTTGGAAATGTTCTGTATAAACCTTCCATAGTAGCCAACAAGGCCCAAAAACTGGCGAATTTATGTCGGTGTCCTCGATATTTCCTATTTTTCAATTGCTTTGATTTTGGAGGGATCCACATGTATCCCCTCTTCATAGACCATGTGCACCATAGATTCCACCTTTCAAATCCAAAATTCACATTTTGAAAACTTTGCATATAGCTTTTCTGCCCTTAGTGTCTCCAAGAGTTGTCGCAGATGTTGACAATGCTCTTCCTTACTTCGTGAATAGAGTACTATTTCATCAATGAACAGTATCACGAATTTATCTAGGTAAGGTCGGCATACGCGGTTCATTAGATCCATGAACACCACGGGTGCACTAATTAATCCGAAGGGCATCACAACGAACTCGTAATGGCTGTAACGAGTCCTAAACTCCGTCTTAGGAATATCTTCCTCCTGGATTATGAGATGATGGTACCCCAACCTTAGATCGATTTTCGAGTAGTAGGTCGATCCCTAAAGTTGGTCGAATAGGTCGTCAATTCGGGATAGGGGATATCAGTTCTTGATGGTGAGTTTGTTCAACTCCCGATAGTCAATGCATATATTGAATGATCTGTCTTTGCTCATTACAAACAAGATTGGTGCTCCCCAAGGTGAGAAGCTTGGTCTGATGAATCCTTTACTCAACAGTTCGTTCAGCTGACTGGACACTTCTTGCATTTCTGTCGGGGCTAATCGATATGGTGATTTGGCTATGGGGGTGGTTCCAGAAATCAAGTCGATTCTGAACACGACTTTTCGCACGGGTGGTACTCTCGAAAGGTCTTCTAGGAATACATCGAGAAATTGCAGACATCTGGATTACCCTTGATGTCCTTCACTTCTCTCTTCTCATCAACAATGTGGGCTAGGAATGCGTGGTACTTCTTGTGTAGGTACTTTTGAGCATTGATGCAGGAGACGATTCGAATGTTGGTGTCGGGTTTGTCACCATAGATTACAAGGCTTTCGTTACTTGGTAAGTTAAGTCTGACGACCCTTTCATAACCCATGATAGTGGCATGGTGAGGGCTTAACCAATCCATACCAATTATCACATCAAAGCTTCCTATTTTAACAAGCATTAGGTCGATTTAGAAGGAGTGGTTGTTTAGGGTTAGGGTGCATCCTATGTATATGTCTTTGGTGCTTTCACTTTTTCCAATTTCCATTTCTATGGTGAATATTTCATTGAGTGATTGAGGTTTTTGTTTGAGTATGTGTTTAAACTTGTGGATCATGAAACTCCTCTTCGCTCCGCTATCGAAAAGCATGCATGCATATGAGTTATTGAGAGGAAACGTACCGGTAACCACTGTAGGGTCCTTCATCGCTTCTTCATGCCCCATCGACAAGACCCTTCCCACGCCTTCGACATTCTTGTTCTTTGACTTTGGGCACTCCATTTTGAAATGCCCTGTCTCCCCACATCCGTAACACGCCTGACTCAGTACCCCAACGTTAGTGGATTAGATGATCTGTTGAGCTGGCGCCTTACAGAAACAGGCAGTATACCCCTTCATGTTACAGTTGTTGCAGTGCATCTCCCAGAAATCTCCATTGTGATGGATGTTTCACTTGTTGCATTTAGGTAGATTCCCAACATATTTTTAGCTGATTTTGGGGTAGTATGGACAGTGGCGGCATGGACTGTCACAGTTTGTTGTCTTCTGATAGGCTATTGAGTCAGCTGACCCTTTCGCTTATTACAGAACTTTTGCTTGTTATCTCCCCTTTTTGGTTGATTAGGTGTAGCCACCATAATGCCCTGGCGGACTCCGTGGTCAACATGACTTTGTGCTAAACATGTGGCACTGTCTTAAGTGGTTGGGTAAGTAGATATATGTGACATCCCCATTTTCACGGCCAGAAAAGACCGATTTTGTTTATGCTTTATAAAAATCAGACTACCACTTTTAATAAAAAAGTTGCGGAATTTGTTCCCAGTAAAACATGATAAGTACGTTATCAAATCGTTTCTGAACAAAAGTACTTTTATTCATTTTAAAATATTTGGGATGTCATCGTCAATACAGAAAAATAAGCATAAACAGAACTTACATTCATTATCACTAGTGATCTATATCTCTTTTTTAAGTCTCTCAGTGTAATGTGACTTCATCTCAACACCTGTGATATAAATAAATTGAGTGGGTCAGGTTGGGAAACCTGGTGAGTACATAGGGTTTTCAACCCACAATAATATAATTATTATGTTTAAGCAATTAAACAATCAACCCAATTACCCATCCCCATTATCTTCTTTACTCTTAAGGATTTACCCTAAGAATTAGCTATTCCTCGTTCATTTATTCCTAAGGATCATCCTAAGGAATCGGCACAAAGCCCATCCTTGCCATGATTTACACAACGGGAACTAAGTCTACATAGTCGCCAGGGCTTAGGCACTAAGTCTGCATAGTCGTCAGGGTTTAGGCACTAAGTCTGCATAGTCGCCGGAGTTTAGGCATCAAGTATGCATGATCACCAAGGTTTAGGTATCATGTCTGCATGATCACCAAGGTTTTAGGCATCAAGTCTGCATGATCACCAGGGTTTAGGTATCAAGTCTGCATGATCACCAAGGTTTAGAGTACACCGGGTGAACACATCGTTCACAACACCTACAGGTTGCGAGCCAGCTAGTGTTCCACTAGACTGTCTAGAATAGTCCGTGGTTGTCATCCATACTCTGCTGAATGACGGGGCCATTGTTTGGGAAAAGGCTTCTCACATCGTCCACCTCTCACCCTCACCTCGTGGTCTATAACACCTCTCAACTCATCATCCAACTCATATTCCATCTATTACATCTACCCATGTTTTACCCCAACATTATTATAGATATAAAATACATATACAGTTCAAATCATTTAAAACATGTATACAATCGTTCATTTAGCATAGACAGCAAGTACTCAGATAATATGCACACGTTGCACGTAATTTATATAAAATATTTCATATCTATGTGTAAGATGAAAGTAACTATGCACTCACTTGAAAAAGGTAGTGACTCGGTACTCGGACAATACTTTGTTACTCTTAAAATAATATTCCTTGACAAAACCTAGTATCATTACTACTAGAGCTTAGTCTAACGTTAACCGCGACTAATTAATAGTCTAGCTATTATTATTATTATATAAGCATAAAAAAACACCTTATATAACTCATAATAATAGCCCAAATAATTATTTTAAGGTCCTAATAACATTACTATATTGAAACATAAGTTATACTAAAGATAGGTTACGCTTAGCTCACTTACAGCGGGTTTTCTCGAAAACCGGGCTTCGCTGGAGCAGCGTTCCCGAACCGAAAGACCCCTTTTCTTGGGACTCCAGGAGCCTCGGGGCTTCCTTCGGGTGCTAGAGGGTTTTCCTAGACTTTAGGGGGCTTAAGGAGGCTTAGAGAGAGATTCTAAAGAGAGAAAGAGAAGATGGAAGGTGTGAGAAATGAGGATGCCCCGACACCCTTTTTATAGGTTGGAAATAACAAAAAATCATCGAGTTGGCCTCAAACTTGTCGAATTCCAGGCCACTTGTCACCGTTTGGTGGCTAGCCTTGGGGAGGAAGCAACGGCCAGGATTGCGCCATGTCACCCGATTTTGCACAAGAGCCTCCCGTCTTAGAAAAATCATAACTCTCGCATACGAGCTCCGTTTTTGATGTTATTTATATCCACGCATAGGTAAAAATAAGATCTACAACTTTCAACTTGACTCTATCGGCTAATTCTCGACCGATCTTAAATTTAATAGTACGAGGAGATTATACTGTTAAATGTCCGCGTAAAATTCATAACTTCTACATACGGACTCTGGTTTCGTCTGTCTTTTTACCGTTGAGTTCCTATTAATGAGATCTTCATTTCTCATTTAGGTCGCCTAGGCCAAAAACCGCTCGAACTAAAATTCGAGTTTTGGGTCGTGCACTACTATGCCAAATCTTAGAAAATTCATAATTTCCTCATACGAAGTCAGATTTGAGCGTTCTTTTTTTGTATGTTCTCGGTTTAACGTATACTACAACTTTTGTTTAGATCACTAAGGCTAAAAAGTCCTCTATTGTAAATTCACTAATTACGTCTCTCGGTGTCGTGCCGGTTTTGCCGAAAAACTTCGATGGGCCATAACTTCTTCATTATAACTTGGATTTCGGCGTTCTTTATATGTACGGAAACCTTGAGACATATTCTACAACTTGGTTAAAACTATTTATTATAAATAATCTTTTGCCAAAAATTCGTTTTCAACACTTATTGTCTCTAAATTGACTAGCCCCGATCTACAGGCGTTACAATTATCTCCCCCTTAGGATGATTACGTCCCGGAATCATCAGCGAAACAGGATTGTATAATGACTCCATATGTTATCTCTTCATCCAAGGTAATAAGTGTAATTTCTATGTTGCTTCGAATGAGTATCTAACTCTTGGACTCCTTGACTGCAGGCGGTGCTCGGTCTTGCACTTTCTCCTATCTCACGTTAGACTCCAAATTATGACCTTCAAGTCACAATCTTAATCCTCACTGGATACGAACTTAAGATAAGTTCTTTTATTACTACAATGGAACGATGTGTCATATTCTAATGACCTATTATCGTATGTTGCAACGCTTAGACTAAGGTCTCTTAGAGTCTTCCAGAACATATTATACCTTCCTTCATGTTCTAATGTGATATAATCACATCTTAAAAGGTAGCATTTCCAGCTACAACCAACTATCACGATACCTCTAATGAGCGTTTTGATTATCTTTTATTTAAATCTTCCGGCTTAAGTCATCGAACTTGGTTCTCTGAACAATGTATCATACTCATCGTATTCGGATTCAATTTGATATGACCACTAGGGTCAGAATAACAACAATCTTCTTAGTCATTACCGAAACGATGGTAACGACATGCTTGAATAAAAAGATATCAATTATTGGCTTCTTGGTAACCTTGTGACTTTCCCTGATCCAAGTGTGAGTTCTGTGCTTCCGGTAGTATATGCATCTACTACCTTTCACACCTACTCATACTTGTCCCAAGTATTGTCTCGTAGTCTTCCAAGTTATCATATAATAAAATCACATAGAAATTTAACACACCAGATAACAAAACGAAGGCTTTATTATTTCTTGAAACTATTACATAGGTGTTCAAGTTCACTATAGACTATGCCTCTAATAGGCTACATCATATGATACTATGGCTATTGCATAACTTGATCTTCGGATACGAAGTCCTCATCCTTGATTCCTCACATGGTTTTCTACTTCATCGAGGATCATGTGGAATGCTCTTGGCCTTGGTGGTGTGTTTGGCCTTGCTGCCTCGTTTTTCTTCGGGCAGTCCCTAGAAATATGCCCTTCTTTGTTACATCCATAACACACTTTTTTGTTGGACGCACACTTGCTGGCGTAATGCCCCATCTTTCCACATTTGTAACAAGTCACCTCCTCGCTACATTTCCCGAAGTGCTTCTTTTTACACTTCTCGCGCCACTTGGCTTCGCCTCCTCCTACTTCTTCAGTCTTTGACAATTTCCTTTCTTTGTTGGATTTTGAAGATCCTTCATGCTTCCTTTTCTCGCCAACTTCATTTCTCTCCAGACCCTTTCCCCTAATCTGGGTCTCAACATTCCTGGCTGCCTAGATGGCTCCTTTCAAAGTGGTTGCTTGCTTGACCATTGGTCCAAAGTCTGCTGGAAATCCATAGGCATACTTATTGCCCTTGGAGAGCTCAGTTGGAACTAGGTAAGGAACAAGCTTCATTTTCTCCGTAAAACTTGCAGCATACTCGATGACACTCATCCTTCCCTTCTTTAGATTCTGAAACTCATTGTTGATCTCCAGAAGATCTTGCTCAGAGCAGTACTGCATCTTTAACTGCACTAGAAAATCTTCCATTGACATCTTGCTCGCTTCTCCTTTGGGCATCGAATCTGCTAGTAGCTTCCACCAGATTAGTACTCCAGATTTCAACAGAGGAACCGCGAGAGCGGTCCTCTGCCTGTTGCTACACTCACAACTCTCAAACATCGTCTCCATCTCAGAGATCCAGTTCATGACTTCCACCGACGTCGGGCTTCCAGATAGACTCGGTGGTTTGGACGCCATGAAATCCTTGTATTTGCATCCACGTCCATCATTTCCTCCATCCTGGTAGTTTTTCCTAACTATCGGTGGGTTGGCTTGACCAACAGTCCCACTGTAGTTTCCCTCCTCAGTCTGCCCTTCGTTCAACTCGGGCTGTTCGATCTGTATGGTCGCTTCCTCTCGATTTTGCTGGAGCAAACGTCTAGTTTCCTCCATTTGGCGATCCAACATCGCTTGCACTCCGGCCATCGTTATTGGCTCAGCAGCGGCCACCACAACCGGTATTTGCTTAATCACTGGGGGCTGATCTCGGTTCCCATTTGCATTCACGTTTCCACTACGGGTCCTTGCCATCTTCATCTATACACCGATTAAGGTGAATCTAGATCTTTATGTAGGATTGACGTTTAAATCATCCTTATCACTCTGAAACGTTTACATGCTAGTTCTAATATCGTTGTCGTACATTTAGAATCCTAAACACATAAGGTTTCCAGATCCGGTCGGCAACAAACCATGGATCCGAATGAATAACAGCATATACGACACAAAGCATTTAGCGCATAAAAGCATTTTAGGCATAATTCCTAAAATAAGCTAGTGCTTGTGTCTATTCAAGTGTATTACCTAAGACACACTCCTCACAATCATTGCTTAGCATTCTAAGTTTAAGTCTAGAAATTTCCTACAAATTCCTAGTTCGCTTAAACTAATGCTCTGATACCAACTGTGACATCCCCATTTTCACGGCCAGAAGAGACCGATTTTGTTTATGCTTTATAAAAATCAGAGTACCTCTTTTAATAAAAATGTTGCCGAATTTGTTCGCAGTAAAAAATGATAAGTATGTTATCAAAGCGTTTCCGAAGAAAAGTACTTTTATTCATTTTAAAATATTTGGGATGTCATCGTCAATACAGAAACATAAGCATAAACAGAACTTACATTCATTATCACTAGTGATCTATATCTCTTTTAAGTCTCTCAGTGTAATGTGACTTCATCTCAACACCTGTGATATAAATAAACTGAGTGGGTTAGGTTGGGAAACCTGGTGAGTACATAGGGTTTTCAACCCATAATAATATAATTATTATGTTTAAACAATTAAACAATCAACCCAATTACCCATCCCCATTATCTTCTTTACGCTTAAGGATCTACCCTAAGAATCAGCTATTCCTCGTTCATTTATTCCTAAGGATCATCCTAAGCAATCGGCACGAAGTACATCATTTCCACGATTTACACAACGGGCACTAAGTCTACATAGTCGCCAGGGCTTAGGCACTAAGTCTGCATAGTCGCCAGAGTTTAGGCATCAAGTATGCATGATCACCAAGGTTTAGGTATCAAGTCTGCATGATCACCAAGGTTTTAGGCATCAAGTCTGCATGATCACCAGGGTTTAGGTATCAAGTCTGCATGATCACCAAGGTTTAGAGTACATCGGGTGAACACATCGTTCACAACACCTACAGGTTGCGAGCCTGCTAGTGTTCCACTGGACTGTCTAGAATAGTCCGTGGTTGTCATCCATACTCTGCTGAATGACGGGGCCATTGTTTGGGAAAAGGCTTCTCACATCGTCCACCTCTCACCCTCATCTCGTGGTCTATAACACCTCTCAACTCGTTGTCCAACTCATATTCCATCTATTACATCTACCCATGTTTTACCCCAACATTATTGTAGATATAAAATACATATACAGTTTAAATCATTTAAAACATGTATACAATCGTTCATTTAGCATAGACAGCAAGTACTCAGATAATATGCACACATAGCACATAATTTACATAAAATACTTCATATCTATGTGTAAGATGAAAGTAACTATGCACTCACTTGAAAAAGGTAGTGACTTGGTACTCAGACAACACTTCGTTACTCTTAAAATAATTTTCCTCGACAAAACGTAGTATCATTACCACTAGAGTTTAGTCTAACGCTAACCGCGACTAATTAATAGTCTAGCTATTATTATTATTATTATTATTATTATTATTTTTATTATTATTATTATTATATATGCGTAAAAAAAACACCTTATATAACTCATAAAAATAGCCCAAATAATTATTTTAAGGTCCTAATAACATTACTATATTGAAACATAAGCTATACTAAAGATAGGTTAGGCTTAGCTCACTTACAACGGGTTTTCTCGAAAACCAGGCTTCGCTGGAGCAGCGTTCCCAAACCGAAAGACCGCTTTTATGGGGACTCTTGGAGCCTCGGGGCTTCCTTCGGGTGCTAGAGGGTTTTCCTAGACTTTTGGGGGCTTAAGGAGGCTTAGAGAGAGATTCTATAGAGAGAAAGAGAAGATGGAAGGTGTGAGAAATGAGGATACCCCGGCACCCTTTTTATAGGCTGGAAATAATCAAAATTCATCGAGTTGGCCTCAAACTTGTCGAGTTCCAGGCCAGGTGTCACCATTTGGTGGCTAGCCTTGGGGAGGAAGCAACGGCCAGGATTGCGCCACGTCACCCGATTTTGCACAAGAGCCTCTTGTCTTAGAAAAATCATAACTCTCGCATACGAGCTCCGTTTTTGACTTTAGATATATCCACGCGTAGGTAAAAATAAGATCTACAACTTTCATTTTGACTACGTCGGCTAATTCTCGACCGATCTTAAATTTAATAGTACGAGGAGATTATATTGTTAAATGTCCGCGTAAAATTCATAACTTCTACATGCGGACTCTGTTTTCTTCGGTCTTTTTACCGTTGAGTTCCTATTAATGAGATCTTCAATTCTCATTTAGGTCGTATAGGCCAAAAACCGCTCGAACTAAAATTCGAGTTTCGGGTCGTGCACTGCTATGTCAAATCTTAGAAAATTCATAACTTCCTCATACGAAGTCAGATTTGGGCGTTCTTTTTTTGTATGTTCCCGGTTTAACATATACTAAAACTTTTGTTCAGATCACTAAGGCTAAAAATTAATCTATTGTAAATTCACTATTTACGTCTCCACGTGTCATGCCGGTTTTGCCGAAAAACTTCGACGGGCCATAACTTCTTCGTTATAACTCGGATTTCGGCGTTCTTTATATGTACGGAAACCTTGAGACATATTCTAAAACTTGGTTAAGACTATTTGTTATAAATAATCTTTTGCCAAAAAGTCGTTTTCAACACTTATTGCCTCTAATTGACTAGCCCCGATCTACGGGCGTTACAATATAACCATTCCTTGAATCTGGGGGGATAGTCCCCGGATGTAGCGTTCCACCTTCCTGTCTTCCGGGGTGACCATCCCAAGGCACAAAACTACCAAGTCATTAAACCTGGTAGTATGTGTGATCACATCAGAGCCTATCATCGTATGGTTCCAAAGCTCTTACTCAAATTTTTGAATTTTGCTTCTTGGGAGTACTCCTCCAACATCATGACCTTCAGATCTTCCCTGCTCATAGAGTTGGCCATGGTAAGAGTCGGGTTTTTAACATGGCCATTCTATTAGGATAAGGCCGAGTTAGTGAAAGTACAAGTTGCGTTCTTGAATTTACATTCATTTGGGCATGAACGGACTTCAAACACAGATTCGGTTTTCTCAAACCATCTCGTTAAGGTGAAGACACTACCGTCACCATGAAAAGTCTTGATCTTACAGTTCATAAAATCCTTATAGGAGTGTACTCGTTGGTGTCCTTGACTATAGACATGATTGGAACTATTAGCACCATTCTTGTTTCTATTTCCATTTGTGCTATTAGCGCTAATTTGTGCCATGGCGGTTGCCACATCGACTTGGAACATAGTGGGTTATGATTATATCTACATTCCTATGTGATCATGCAACCCTAATTGCTTTGGATTTACGTTTTTCTCTATTGAACATACAAATTTGACCAACAAAGCAATAACCCTAGATCTAGCATACAATATTCAAAATTCATATGAAATTAGGATTAGAATATTACCTCACTTGTTATATTGTAATAACAAGAACACCTTTGAAGATCCTTGACTCTAGAAAGCTTAGTGCCCCAAGTGTTGCACCTCTAATTGAGTCAAAAACACTGAATGCAAAGGATGAGTTGGAGAAACATAAAAAATCTGCTAGGGTTTCAAACTTGAGTCCATGAACCGATTTGCTAATGCCTAGGGGGTTCCTTATATAGTTGTGGGCTACTAGGGTTACTAGAGGAAACCCTAATTCCTGCTTAAGGTCTAAGCAGCCCATTGACTCCTCCTTATGAAAGCTTGGACGAAATCTTATGGGGTTACCCATAAATTTCGTCCACTCCACTTACAAGGAGTCCTAAGCCTAGTTTCACAACTATCAATGATTTACATAAACAACGCCTCCATTATTAATCAGTTCCTTTAATCCCAAAATTAATATCTAATTAATTTCAAATTAAATAATAATTAATAATATGATTTCCAGATAATATATTAATCCTGTAATTTATTAATAAAATCATTTTGTGTACCAATTTATTATTTCAAATACTAAATCCTACTCTCTCTACTAGTTATCCTGTCAAGTTACATGAGTGAAGGCAACCCAAAAGGACCATGCTACTATCAAATCAAGTACATACGAAAATCAAGTACATACGAATTATAGTTATGGGCTTAGACACCTAATCCAATAGTCTACTACTTGGAAAAGTATAATAACTATGACTGCAAGTATGACCTCAAAATTTGATTAGTAATCGTAGCTTTCAAAAGTCACTTGTCAAACTTTGATCTAATCGATGATGCGTCCTTTAGATAAGTGATCAAATATCCCACCATTCTACAAGATATCGTATAGACATGAGACGTGGATTATAGTCAGTATCTCTGTCCAAGGTTTTGTTTCCCGACTTCCGATTTATGACAACTGACTCAGACAACAATTGAACACATCAGCTTAGTCCAGGCTTAACCAAGCGCTTTAGATGTCATCACTAAATTATCAAGGGCCCACAGATATCACTTTTATCCCATTTATGGTAAAAGGAACGAATAAAATTCGGATCATATGGTTCTACTAATTACTCATCAAATCACACACAATAATACATTTTATAATATCAAGTTAATGATGCTTTTATGTATTATTAATACAAAACCAACTTGTAAACAACAACTCATACGTCTCTGTTTAAAGAATATAAGATATTATCATCTCAAAATTACTCGTGATAAAATCCATGAAGTAATTCTTGAGCGTGGGTTTATCGAATACTAAAATTCTTATTTCTGGAGTAGTCATGAACACTGCAACAAACATTTGCTATGTCTAAGGACTTAGACAATCTACAGTCAGATTCATGATACTCTTAATTCACTACTTACTTCCAGAAGTATGATCGACTGTAGATGTTTGAATAATCTTATTATTCAGGATGTAAAACATGCGAACTGAAACACAATAATAACCTAATCCAATATGGTCTCAAAACTTTTGAATATAAATAAAACACCTTTATTTAATCACCATATTAATTAAACCTTATTCATTGTATAATGTTTCGATCACTCAACTAAATACTTGAATTAAAACATCAGTCATGTCATGCACAAAACATGCATAATATGTTTATCTATGGTCCTTCCTTAGTGAAACGGATCAATTGAACACATTTTCAATGATGCTCATTTCACATTTCTAAATCCTTATTACAAGTGTAAGAATACGAAATTCTTGCCACTACTAGAATTCGTTAGAGTCTAAACTTACATGCAATGATTATTTTGTAATGTCTAGGCACCAAAGTCATAGAGACTTGGCCAATGATATTACAAAACATTCCATTGGAGATTGGTTACGAAAAAAATTCCATGGAAATGAAGTCTCACATTCAAAGAGCATTCCTTGAACATCCTTCTCGCATTAAAGTTTCTAACTCGCACATATATCTCAATATCCAACTCCCATAATGGAAAAAATTTCATATTTCCATATGACTATCAATTCTTAACAATAGTTAACTTTATTCAGAACATGTCAATATGGTCCATCCAAATTAATATTATACTTCCAACTGTCCACAAGCAACCAATCTTTGGTAAACCTCAATTTAAGTCATATCCAGTTCTAGTCCTTTTCCCTCTTAACGCGTCTGGCATTTGGTAAAATAAGAACATGCAAATATTATAGCATATGCAATCGATCCTATACACAAAGCATATGGAATACGATTCATAATGTCTTACCTAAAGACATGATACTTGACTAGTCTCTTGCTAAAATATTTCCATATATAGAATTTCCTATGTTGAAACATTTCAACATGACATTCATATATGTTCATGACTAAGTTGTATTTAGAATTTCAATCTAAACTGTTAGATTCAAAATGTAGTATAAATTCCCTCTCCCCTATAACTTCCTATAGCGAAACAATTTCCAAATTCTGCAACTTTGCAAATTTGTAACCTTTGTTTCCTATAATTACCATTGCTAAATTGCAACACTTAACATAATAATCACGCTCCCACTAGCATACCAATTATGTTCTTACCAGCATAACAATTATGCTCCAACTAGCTTTGACATGTATCCTGAAATGGACTAGACTTCTAGAATTCAATACCTCTTGAATTTCTTACCAAAGTTCAGATTTTTGATACGTGGTGCTTCGATAAGTCTTATCTAGACTTCTCTAGCTCATACACCTTTCACTAGACAGCTTATGTGTGTGTCTAAACTCTTTCGTAACTCATAACAACAAGTCCCGAACGTTAAAACTATCTTTTGCCATTTTTTACAATTTGAACTATGAAAAGGGATGTCGTAATCATACTTGAATTCGAGAACACAATCATCACAACTACTAACTGTAATGATATTAATCAATCCTCTAGAATCTACTAGTGAAAGTGTTTCCTCACAATCATTTTCATGAACGCGAGAGAAACCTCTTACCACTTAGATTTTATGGTGTATGTGTTCCTATCCATATGAATTTGTCATTTCCAACCACTATCTTAAGATAAGGTTAATGAAAAATTCAAACTTATATGGATTGAACTTGCTTAATCTTAATTTCTTTCCATTTGGTAGCACAAAGGCCTACCACTTCTTCCAAGTTATTGAGCAGCTCACCCATACAGATAAATGAACTTTCTCTGGTCAAGTTGCTTTGCCTTATGCGATCAAATGAGAACTCATAGAACTCACATTCATAGTAAACTTAACTGGAATGGGAACAGAAACAAGAATATGTCAACATGATAGGTTATCAACCTTAGGTCGTGTGCTAGTGATTACCAATAGGTTTATTCTTGATTGTTATCCTAAAACTTTTCAAGATTAACAAAACTCCCACTGACCTCTTGACATATAAGATTCTCTATCAAGGAACATTCCTTGATAAAAAAAATTCAAGAGTTAGTGCGGACTCTTATCAAGATAACACTTCATATAATTGGTCTTAGTTGGTCTTTGTTTAAACCAAAATATCACAACTACCAAATTCAAATGTGCAAGAGTAAGAAAACATTTCTACTCCAAATTTCATGAGGTGTTGTAAACCTACTTAGAACATATTACTCAAGGTACACCTTGGAGTAACTAAAGTATAACTATAAAACTCAATTTTGGAACAAAGTATGACTCATCCTTTTGATATAACCATTTCAACAATTCATGATTCCTCTTCTTATCCATATAAATGCACTAAGGTGTCCTTAGAGGATCAACTGTGACATGGTTCCCAAATCATTTAAGATGATCATAAAACATGATACTAAAGTACTCTCCTTTCCTTTCAGATTGGAGAAACTTTTATCTTTCTGCCTAATTGATTCTTCTTATTTGTTCAGCTATACTTTGAACCATATCAGAATTACACTTAATCTTATAAGTATAACCATATTTACTTAATCAACAGTAAATCATGACGAATAGACTTTATCGCCCTTTGTGGTGGATCTGACTTGTCCACATCAATTTGCACTAGAACCTTCAGTCTTTCACTTGACTCACATACATATGTGAATAAGGAATCAAGCCTATTTTCCCAAAGATTAAGATTCTCATACATCACACAATTTAAATCGTATGATTCCAAGTTTCTATCTAGTTGAAACTTAGGTGATGAGAATCTGTCCTCATTTGGTAAATTATGACACTACGACAAACGATATAACAAAGAATCAAATCCATTTTTTAACATTTCTAATAATAGAAATATAAACACCAATTTTCTAAAATGCCATTGCAAGAAAATGTAAAATAAGATAAAATCAAATTTTATTTTATTGATAAAATGCAGAAAAACTTGTCCTTACAACGCAAATACAAATGAAAACTATGTTTCTAAATATTCCTAAGCAATTTATCAAAACTCCTAAGTAGCAGCTCAAAATTTTGATCATCGAACCATACGACTGAAATCCATCTCTTCACGATCAGACTCAGCTTACTCTTCTTTTAATCTTCCTTCCTTTTCGTTGATCCTACAAAATATCAAAATGTGATGAACACATCATGTAATAAAAATAAATAAATAGGAACTTAATAGAGTTAGATAGTGGATGCACCTGAAGTAGAGTCGTACAATTTGACTTTACCATCTCTTAGATCTCTCAGGTAGTCTGGGTAGCTTCGCTTCCAGTGTCCCTCCAATTGGCAATATAGAAAGATAGATTCTTCAGGAGTGATACATGAAACTATCTTAGAATTGGCCTTTCTCTTGTGGTCAAACCTTTTGACCTTGGCCGGTTTCCCTTCCTTGGTAGTCGAAACCATTTCTATACTATCACCGTTGCCATCGCCAATATCCATGGAACAAATTTTCTTAACCAGTATGCCAAAGCATTGCTGCTTTAGCAGCAATTAGCAAATCTGTTAGATCTGTGAGGGTCACGTTGTGATCTATCATATAGTAATCCTTAACGAATTGACTATATGACTCAGGAAGTGACTAAAGAACCAAGTCAACAGCTAGCTCCTTTAGGAAAACGACACCCAACATTCCCAATCTGTCAATGTGTGACTTCATGTTTAGAACATGTCCACACATAGACTTTACATCTAATTGTTTGCATGCCAATAGGGCTTGAGTAACCTTGAACTTTTCAAGTTGACGAAATTGTGGGTCGGGGAGAATCACTGGAGGAGGTGGAGGAAGAGAAATATGTTTTCCGGTTCCACCAAGGAATGACGAATGGAATGATCTTTCACCTTGATCGACACGTCAAAGATCATCTTCAGACGGAATGCTTTTTCCAAAAAGATGAGGAAGACCACGGTTGTCTGAACTAGACAACCACAAAAGGAAGAAAATTCAAGTGAGTTGATTTAGATCCTTAATATAACACCCAAATAAAATATCAAGGCTAGGATCCAACACAATAATTCACAATTCGAATGTGGGATGCCATAATCCAATTGTAAATTATTTAAAGGTAGGTAAATGATGATTTACCAATTCCACCATGAAAAACCAAATTTTAAACGAATTAGGTTTTAGATGAAATTAGTAGATCTTTTAAGATTCATTGAAATTTTCAATGGCATGTTTAATCTCGATTATGCCCATCAAGTTTGTGACTGGGATACTGAGGATCACAAACAAGGTGTGAACAACCATGCAAATTAGCTTCATACTTTCGATGTCATTTATCATCTAATCAATGTACCGGTTAACCACACACGCTCCAATGATCAATGATAATTTACGAGCTACCGATTGCCATCCTTCATTAGTCCCAAATTAGTGTGTTGGTTAACCACACACACTCCACTAACAACCAATAAGGTGCAATGTGCAATTTCATGGGTTAGCATCAAATTCAAATTTTCCTAAAGTAACTAAGAAAGAAAATTTTATAAAAGTGTTTTGTTACTTTATACTTATTTATACTTTTAATGAGAGTTTAGTGTCCTATCCTACCCGTTCAGCTAACGAGCCGCCACTAGTCAAGAGTGCGGTGGGTAAGAGTGGATACCCAATGGCGGTCATTTTATAGGCCGCTTCCTAAAACACCCTTTATAGACCAGCTTCATTAATGATGCCTACTAACGGTAAGACCGACTTATATTATACATATATAATATATTAGATTTTGAATTTTATATAGTATGAGGGTCTATTTTAAACTTTTAAAATACTAAGGTTTAATCTTTTAATAAATTAAACTTTTAATTTAATTAAATCTAAACCATATTATGGATTTATTAATTCTATCTTCTAATTAAACACTTAATTAATTTAATTAATAATATCCATGATAGTGTATTTCTAAACTATTCAAAAATACTACGGTTTACCGATTTAAATTTCTAAAATCAAAATCCATGATAGTGTATTTCCATGATAGTGTATTTTAAAACTTTTCAAAAAACACTAGGTTAAATTTCAAATCAAAATAATCTTATATTATCCAAATTTAACCAAATCTTTAAATTTTGATAAGGATATCACATTACCATTTAAAAAAATTGATTTTAGGCTGTAAAAATGAAATATGGCAATTATCCTATTCAAAACGAAATCTGAAAATCAAAAATTTAGGGGACAGAGGAGTCGACTTGTCGAGTTGAGCACTGAACTCATCGAGTTCTACATGAACTCGTCAAGTTCTCATCTTAGATAGCCAAAAATCGATTTTCAATCCTTTGGATAGTTCACTCTTGTACCAATTCAATTGAAAAACATCCTAGGCTCTAATACCACTGATAGTTTATGAGCATATCTACGTTCCTATGTGATCATGCAACCCTGATTGCTTTGGATCTAAGTTTTTCTCTATTGAACATACAGGTTTGAACACCAAAGCAATAACCCTAGATCTAGCATACAATATTCAAAATTCATATGAAATTAGGGTTAGAATATTACCTCACTTGTTATATTGTAATGACAAGAACACCTTTGAAGATCCTTGACTCTTGAAAGCTTAATGCTCCAAGTGTTACACATCTAATGGAGTCACAAACACTCAATGCAAATGATGAGTTGGAGAAACAAGAAAAATCGTCCAGGGTTTCAATCATGAGTCCAAGAACCGATTTTCTAATGCGTGGGGGTTCCTTATATAGTTGTGGGCTACTAGGGTTTCTGGAGGAAACCCTAATTCCTGCTTAAGGTCTAAATAGCCCATTGAATCCTCCTTATGAGGCCTTGAACTCTTATGGGGTTACCCATAAATTTCGTCCACTCCACTTCCAAGGAGTCCTAAGCCCAGTTTCACAACTATCAATGATTTGCAAAACAGTCCCTCCATTATTAATTAGTTCTTTTAATCCAAAAATTAATATCTAATTAATTTCTGATTATATACTAATTAATAATATGATTTCCAAATAATATATTAATCTTGTAATATATTAATAAAATTATTTTGAGTACCAATTTATTATTTCAAATAATAAATCATATTCTCTCTCCACTGGTCATCCTGTCAGGTTGGATGAGTGAAGAAAACCCAAACGGATCATGCTACTATCAAATCAAGTACATACCAGTTATAGTTATGGGCTTAGACACCTAATCCAGCAGGGTCCACCTGTGGAGTTGGTTTTGGTGGTGTTGTTGGTGTTTCACCAGCATGTCAATTACTTCCGCATGGCGACATTCTTTTGCCATAGGGATTATTGATGGAATGATGGTAAGCTCTCCACAATAGTTATAAGTCGGGTATTTATCGAAATAGAATGTCTCAGCTATATATTTTTTATGACTTTCCTTTATTGTAACTTGTAATTTTTTCATAAAAATAAATAATTGCTATAATAAGTAAACAATTGCATAACAGTTTAAACTTAATATTAATGCCCAATGAAATAAAATGCAAACCATTTCACTGACAATGTTTCATAGTAGTACATAGTTTTGGAAAATTGACCTTCATGGAGGTCTACAATACACCTGAAACCCAAAATAAAATTGGCAACATAACGAACCTTAGAATAGTGTAATCACTTATTCGCAGGGTCGGACCTACATACATGAGGGAGTAGCACCAACGCTTACTCACAAAACATAGTCAATAACAAAAGTTGAGTAGCATAAACACTACTTGTGGCGAGTGATATCATGCGGCCCTCAAAGTGTAGCTATGAATGCCCGCATCTCCATTACATCTTATCTGGCCTCCTCGACTCGGCGCTCTGCCTCGATCATCCTCTGCTCCATGACGATGTGCCTGTCCATGAGCGCCCTAACCTCAGCTCGGACAGTTGTGACATCCTCCTAAAGACAATCGATAAGCCTATGTGTTTGATCATGATCTTCATCTAAACAACGAAACTAGGTGGCGGTAACCTTAGAAGTGGAACCAACATCTAGGATCTGGCTGGTAGACGCCCTAGCATGCTCGTCAAGGTGCGAGATGCGGCAAATCATGACAAGGAAAGACCTATCGGCTAAACCGCCGTTATGGAGGTCGTAGAACTCTTGGCACATATCGTATGGGGAATGTTGTCCATGCTCACGACTCCATCCGTGCAGGTCCTCTACGAAAGGGAGGTATCCTCTTACGAGGAGTGCGCATCCATAATAGACCACCTAGATGGCAGTATACCTGAAAGCTCAGCTCAAGCATACGATCGTGCAGGCTACGGACGGCAAGGCGCGGGTCGTCGACCCCAGAATCAGCATTGGAACCATCCTCCGTCAGGTCCTTGTCAACGTCTCGTTTATCATATTGACCTTCTTCCCGCTCCTCCCCAGTAGCTAGTGCGTCAACCTAAACCTGGTCCTCGGGCTTTTCCTCGATCCATCCACTATTCCCATTACTGGGAAAGTAAGGATCTCCTGGTAGGTAAAATTCGCCCATGTCGACTGTGCAAGAATAGAGGTATAAGAGGCATGTAAGCAGTCTAGTTTTATGGTTCTATAGTATCATAAAATACTCCTATATTATTTTAAAATTTATGTTTGTTTCTAGAGTTCCTTTGTATGGGGTGTTGGTAAGTTTTAGACTTGTTGTTCACCATGACTATTCCCAAGCACATGTTAGTCACATCTTGGACGAATATAGTTGATTAGGATATATCCGTCCTAGATCTGATTACATAACTACCTATGCCTACTCATAGTGTTCAACTTATCTCATTACTTTTGTATTGTTCTTATTATGACACCATTCTAGTATCTATGTATGTACATATACTTTCTTAAAACAGTATTATATTTTAAAAGTATACTTGTATGAAATGTTTTAGTCAGAGAGTTTTAGTCCCATTGTATTTATAGTTGTATATCTTATATGGTTTGATATAATTAGTTCACTATAAAGTATAAACAATGCTTTGATACCAATCTGTCACACCCCCAAACCTGGATGACGGAAACGTCTGCGGGTGGATGACTTCATGAACAATATCACAACATAATGTACAATAGTGATCAAAGTAAACACAACCATCATCAATATAATTGAGAATGTTACATTGTTTCCATGTATTGTATGTTTTAAACCAACAAAAATGATTGGTGCGACGCCGTAACTGTTGGGTTTTGAGCATTCTAACACTCCTAAGTGTACATGCAACCCTAAATACCTTGGATCTATGTTTTCTCTATTATACATGCAAATAAGAATATCCAAGGTATCATCCTAATCTATCATACAAAACATGAATATAACAAGATAGAATACATACCTCTTTGATGTAGAAAGTCTTCATGAAGCTTGAGTGCCTAGCCCCAATAGTGTGGAAGCCTCAAATGGAATCACAGTTATCAAAACACTTAGAATAACTTGAGAGAGTTCTACACTTCATGAAATCGGCTAGCCCTCTCTAGAATAATCCTAGTGGCCGATTTTTGTCAAGAATAAGATCATTATATAGTGTTACAATTAGGGTAAATCCTTAATTGTCATGACTTTCCACTTCCTTGGATCCATGGGTTCAAATACACCATGGAGCACCCATGGACCATCCTATGGGTTTTAGCCCAACTTGATTATCCATGGAGCATTAGCCCACTATATAAGTATGGATGATTTACACAATCAACCCATATATTTAATTAGTCTTCTTTTGATCACTTAATTAATCCTAGATTAATTCTTGATCAATACTAATTAAACAATCTTATTATTCTTATTATTAATATACTAGAACTTATAATATATTAATAACCATAAGTGTCTTATTTCTCTCATTATAGTCTATCTAAGTGCATGAAGGTTTGCAACCCAAATGGACCATGCCGGGTCGGGTCAAGTCTTACCAATTATAGTTATGGACTTAGACATTAATCCAACAGTCTCCCACTTGGATAAGTCTAAAACTATTATTGCGTATGACTTCAGGAACCAACCGACAATCGTAGCTCTCAAAAGCTTCTGTCGAACTCTGACCTTGTAGATGAACTCTGATCTTGTCAATGACTTGTCCATTAGATAAGGGATCATATAATCCTCTGTTCTCATGATATCAGCCGGACAAATACATGGAACAACGTCGTACTTATTGTCCAGCAGTTTGTTTCCTGATTTTCGATTTGTTTGACAAAGAACTTAATCGAACACATCAATTCAGTTCTGACCGGCCGGTACATAGGTCACAACAAAATCATCGAGGGGCCCAGATATCGCTTCTATTTCTAGAAGGAACAGATAAACTTCGACTCATATGCTTGTTCTACTACTTGTTGAATTGTACACAAAGGCACGTTTTATAACATCAAGTTACTGATGCGTTTACGTGCAATCAATGCACAAGCAACTCATAGGTAACAACTCATATCTCTAGGTTTGAAGATTTATATGATATTATCGTCTCACGATCACTCGAGATAAATTCCATGAGGTGATACAAGTGAGCGTGGGTTTATTCCAATACTCATAACTTATGAGTACTCATGAATGTTGTAGCAACCATTGCCATGACTAAACTCATTTAGCCATCTACAAACCCGATTCATGACAGTCTTGATTCATACCTACTTCCAACATATGAACGACTGTGGAGTGTTTAAATAACTTAGTCATCCGGAAAGAATAACCTAGCTATTTTGGAAGTCAAAACATGCAAAGTGAAATACAATAATAATCGAATCTAATATGGTCTCAGAACCCTTTTGAATATAAATAAAACCACTTTTTATTTATCACCATATTGATTACACATTATTCAATGTTTCAAATAATCAACTTAAGACTTGAATAAAAACAACAGTCGTCCCATGCTCCTAGCATGTACACTTTGTTTTTCTAAACAATAGTTATGCCATACCCCAAGTATGCACACTATGTTTGTCTATGATCCTTACATTGTGATGTAGATCAATTGAACATGATTCCAATGATACTCATTTCACAATCCCAAATCCTTATTGTAAATGCAAGAATTCCAAATTTATGTCATTTACTGAAATCTGTTAGATTCTAAACTTATATGCATTGATCCTCTTATAATGATTATGCACAAAGTCAGAAAGACTTGACAACAACCATTACAGAGCATTCCAAAGGAGATCAGCTCCTTGGGAACATCCTTTTTGCATTAATTTTCCTAATCTTACATAGATTGAATCACTTCCACCTATGGAGACATTTCCATAGTCCCATTTGACTATCACTTCCGAACAAGAGTTACCTCTTTTCAGAAAATGTCGATATGGTCCTACCAAAATTAACACTAGACTTCCAAATGTCCCTGAGCAACCAATCTTTGGCGAACCTCAGATTGTCCTCGACAATTGCTTAATCACTTTAGTCATATCCAGTTCTAGACTTTTCCCTTCTAAATGCCTTAAGCATTTGGAAAATTTAGAAAGGATGAATATTATAGCACATGAAATCGATCCTATATCCGAAGCATATGGGATACTATTCATGATGTTTGACATAAAGACATGACACTAGACCAGTCTTTTGCTACAATATTTTTTATTTGCCATGTTTTCAAAATTTAACTATGAAGAGGGATGCCGTAATCATAATCGAATTTTGAAAATGCAATATATATAGAATTTCTTCAAGTTGAACCATTCCAACACAAAATTCACATATATTCTTGACTAAAGATGATTAAAATCTCAATCTAAGCTTTAGAATTGACATGAAGTATAATTTCCTCTCCCTTAATTATAGCAAAACAACTTTTCAACCCCTGCAACTTCACGGATTGAAACTTTGTTTTCTATAATTAACATTGCTAGCTTGCAATACTAATCATAATAGTCATGCTCCCACTAACATGATGATTATCAGCATAACACTTATGCTCCCACTAGCTCTGACACATTTCCAGAAATCTGTTGGACTTCTGAAATTTAGATTCATACACCCTTTCTTAGATAGCTCACATGTGTGTCTAAACAATTTTCAGAACTATGAAAAGGGATGCCGTAATCATAGTCTCAATTGCTTAGGCATTTGCCATTTCTCACAAGTCCATGTTAGTGTGCCGGTTAACCACACGCGCTCCACTAATGACTTTTGAAAATGCAAATGACACAATTGATATCTACTTAAAATCTATTTAGTGAAAGCATTTCCTCACCATCATTTTCATGAATCGGAGAGAAACCTTATGACACTTAGATTTAATAGTGTATGAGTTCCTATCCATGCGAATTTGTCAAAACCATAATCACAAGATAAGGTTAGTGACAAATTCAGCCCTACATGGATTAAACTTATTCAATCATAGTTTCTTGTCACCTTGGTAACACAAGGCCCACCAATGCTTCCAAGTTGAACTCTGATAACTCACATGTAAATTCAACTTATTTGAAGTAGGTACAGAAATAAGAATTATGTCAACACGATAGGTTGAAAACCTTAAGTCGTGTGCTAGTGATAAATTACAGGTTTTACTCTTGATTAAATCTTGAAACTCTTTCAGGATCTTTAAGGCTCCCACTGTCCCCTTGACATATAAGTTTTCCTAGTCAAGAACCATTCCTTGATAAAACAAATATTCAAGGGATAGTGCGGATTCTTATCAAGACTAACACTTCACACAATTGGTCTTAGTTGGTCTTTGTCTCATCCAAGACATCACAACTTACCAATCTCAAATGTACAAGAGTAGAAAACATTTTACTCTTACATTTGATAAGTGTTTTAAACCTTCTTTAAGACATGTCACTCAAATTACAATCTTGGAGTATGACTCCAAGACTTGTATTGGAACGAAGTATGATTCATCTTCTTGATTTAACCATTTCAACAATTTCAAGATCCCTTCTTCTTAGTCATAAGAATGCACTAAGACTTTCTTAGAGAACAAATTTTGATATGGTTTCTTAATCATTAAGATGATCACAAAGCTGATACTAAAGTACTCTCCCGTCCTTTCAGATTTGAGAAACTTTTATCTTTCTGCCTAATTTGATTCTTCTTATTTGTTTTCCAATGTTACAAAATTATACTTAACCTTATAAGTATAATCATATTTACTAATCTTTAGTAAATCATGACAAATCAATCTTTGTGGTGGACCTTGACCAGCGCACACCCAGTGTACCTAATTCCTTAGTCCTTCAATTGACTCACATATACATGTGATCAAAGAATTAGTCTTAATTTTTCAAAGATGAAAATTCTCATTCATCATACAATACAACTTGTATGATTCCAAGTTTCTGTCCAATTGAAACTTGGGTGATGAAAAACTTTCTTCATTCAGACACTACCACAAATGAAAGAATCAAATCCACTTTCCAATATTGCTATTACTGGAAACATATAAGCAACAATTTTCCACCGATGCCATTGTAAGGATATTTTTAAAATAAATAAAATTAAAACCTTTTTTTTTTCTTTTATTTTAAAACTTTGCGGAAAAACTTATCCTTACAATCCACATGAAAACCTTGTTGTTATCTATTCACAAGCAATATATTATAACTCTTAAGCAACAGCTCAAAATTCTGATTACCGAACCATGCGATCGAAACCCATCTTCGCAATCAGAATCAGCATATACTTACTTTAAGCTTCCTATCTTTTCTTTGATTCTTAAAAGACATCAGCATGTGACCCATTCACATTATGTAATAAGAATCTCCAAATAGGAACTTAACAGAGTTATACAGTGTATTTTACCCGAAGTAGAGTCAAACCTCTTGACTTGATCAACCTTATGACCTTTCAGGTAAATAGGGCAGCTTCGCAACCAATGCCCCTTTCTTTGGCAATATAAACATATGGAGACCCTTTGATAATGGCACATGAGACTATTTCAGACTTAGCCTTTCTCTTTACCATTTGGTCAACCGAGTTGACTATGGCCGATCCCTTTCCATTGGGAAGAGAAATGCTTTTCTAGATATCCAATGCTACCATTGCCAATGTCCATTTAAGGTTTGGGAAGTTGATCTTCTAACAAAATTTGCTTTACTAGTGTTCCAAATCATTGCTGATTCCACAGCACAAAACAAATAGATAAGATCATTAAGGCTCGTGTCATAGTCTGTCTCATAGTAGTCCCAAAGTGACCCGCTATGTTACTAAGAAAGTGATTGAACATCCAACTTTCACGAGACTTTGACACCCAACTCTCCCGTCTTGTCAATATGTGACTACATCTCCAAGATGTGACCACACCAAGACCTTAACTTGCCAATAGGGCTTGAGTGACTTTAAACTTTTCAAGAACTTGTGGGTGAGGGAGAATAATTGGAGGAGATAAAGGAAGTGAAGCATGATGTTGAGGAACATCATCTTCAAGAGATTTGGGAAGATCATAAATGTCTAAACCAGACATGTTTTGGGAGATATTCAAGATAGTTGATTTAAAGTCCTTAATATGACACCCAATATGAAATATTAAGGCTAGGACCCAACAAACTATTTTATAACTTAGAAGAGGGATGCCGTAATCCAAGCTATAAAATATTTGAAGGTAGGCGAATGACGATTCACCAATTTCCACCATGAAAAACGAAATAATTTATTAGGTTTTAATTGGATTTGAAATTCCTAGATCTTTTGAGATTCATTGAACTTTTCAATGGCATGTTTCAATCTCGAGTGTGCCCTCTCAAATTTTGTGACTGGGATGCCGAGGATCACAAAACAAGGTGTGAATAACCATACCAATTCACTTGGTATCCTTAATATTATCACCTAATCAATGTGCCGGTTAACCACACACGCTCCATTGATCTATGACAAACATTAAGTCACCCTTCGTGGTCCTTACTAGTCCAAGTTAGTGTGCCGGTTAACCACACACGCTCCACCAACGACTTGGTAAGGTACAAAGTGTGAATTCCATGGGTTAGCACCAAATTCACATTTTTCCTAAAGTAACTAAGATTGGGAATTATTAAGATTTTAGTTACTTTAGTATTTATCATTAATACTTTTAATGAAGGGAGAATTTAAAGTCATTGTCCTACCCGTTCGGCTAACGACCCTCCACCAGTCAAGCAAGCGGTGGGTGAGAGTAGACACCCATTAAGTCGCCATTTTATAGGCAACAACCTTATACCCACCTTATAGACCGGCTTCGTGAATGAGGCCTACTAACGGTAAAACGACTTGTTCTTATACATATATATAATAATTAACCATTAATGTTATAAATAGTATAAGTGTTGAATTTTAACTTTTTTTTTAAAATTCTAAGGGCTAACTTGGAATTAAAGTATTCATAAGTGAAAACTTTTCAAATTCCAAAACTTGAGGGCAAGTTTTGAAACTATTCAAAACTAATTAATTCCATAACTTATGTGTTTAAAGTAGTTTTAATCCAAAAAACTCTTCAAGTTCCATAACTTATGGAAGACTTTAAACTAATAAAAGAATTAATCTTTTCTTTATTTTTATAACTTATGGAATTAATTAAGGTTACACTTTATTTATTTATTTATTTATTAATGAAGTGACTCTTGAATTTCCATAACTTGAGGACAAGTTATGGAGTCATAAAAAAAAAAAAAATTCAATGACACAAGACTCTTCATTTTGTAACCATTACCAACTTTTATGAGTTTTATGTGTCTTTAATGTGACTCTTCATGTAACTTGAGGACAAGTTACACAAACACATTTTGTACTCAACTCTTAGATTAAAATGGATTGAAAACAACTATTTCAATTAACTTTTCTATTAATCTAAGCAACTCATAAGAACAAGATAATTCATATCAAACTTCTTCATGTAATTAGTCTAAACCTTAAACTAATACAAAACATGAATCTATTGATAATTATCTTTGAAAATGTATTAGCATGAACATTACCACATTAAAAAACAAGTTTATAAGTTCAAAAACAACGTAGGGTAATGTTCCTAGTCCATTTCTAGCCAAAAACCTCGAAAAAATGCTGTCTGGGGTCCAACTCGTCGAGTGCATGAACATAACTCGGCGAGTTGGATGAATTTTGCCTTGGACTCGTCGAGTCCCTTCATGGACTCGGCGAGTCTGCTGGGCTGACAGCATCACAACTCGATTTTTCAGCTCCATTTGCAAGTATAACAAGAAAACAAGCCTAGTCTCTGATACCACTGTTGGGTTTTGAGCATTCTAACACTCCTAAGTGTACATGCAACCCTAAATACCTTGGATCTATGTTTTCTCTATTATACATGCAAATAAGAATATCCAAGGTATCATCCTAATCTATCATACAAAACATGAATATAACAAGATAGAATACATACCTCTTTGATGTAGAAAGTCTTCATGAAGCTTGAGTGCCTAGCCCCAATAGTGTGGAAGCCTCAAATGGAATCACAGTTATCAAAACACTTAGAATAACTTGAGAGAGTTCTACACTTCATGAAATCGGCTAGCCCTCTCTAGAATAATCCTAGTGGCCGATTTTTGTCAAGAATAAGATCATTATATAGTGTTACAATTAGGGTAAATCCTTAATTGTCATGACTTTCCACTTCCTTGGATCCATGGGTTCAAATACACCATGGAGCACCCATGGACCATCCTATGGGTTTTAGCCCAACTTGATTATCCATGGAGCATTAGCCCACTATATAAGTATGGATGATTTACACAATCAACCCATATATTTAATTAGTCTTCTTTTGATCACTTAATTAATCCTAGATTAATTCTTGATCAATACTAATTAAACAATCTTATTATTCTTATTATTAATATACTAGAACTTATAATATATTAATAACCATAAGTGTCTTATTTCTCTCATTATAGTCTATCTAAGTGCATGAAGGTTTGCAACCCAAATGGACCATGCCGGGTCGGGTCAAGTCTTACCAATTATAGTTATGGACTTAGACATTAATCCAACAGTAACAACCCATCCTCAAAAGCCTTTTGATTACCTATTTAACAGTTTCCTGAGAATACAAGTAGTATTGAAAAGTGTCAACAATTAAGTTGGTGAGTTCTTAAGAGTGTTGTATGGATAAAAATCTGTAATTATTTCCTTGTAAAATGATAGTGTTTGTTCCTAGAAAATCCAATATTTTCTTAAAATGACTTGTAGTATCACAACCCAAGACCAAAAATGTATGAGCATGTCTATACATCAAATAGTATTATGTAGTTTTATTCTTATATAAAACCATTTGAACACGTGTTACCCCATAAACTAAATGTATTGTTGATTCCCCATGTGAGTTTTTACAACCATGCTAAAACCGAAGTTGGCCTACTATGACGTTCTTTAAGTGTTGAATGTTAGACATTTGTCACCCCAGACCTGCCGATCTAGCTGTAGCTACCAGCTTAGGTGCGAGATTGCCAATCTCGTATAGATCTATACACAACTGTCACGCTCTCTTACCAAGATTATGGTTATAATTCAGGACTCTAGTGTGTACTCTGGTAGGTAAGGTGAAGACTTTGTCTCACGTAATTGTTTCAACAAGTTTACCTTTAGTGTACTGAAAACCCTTGTAATTGTAAATATCACCTTACCATAGTATTTACATAGTTTAAAATAATTATAATTTTATATAATTATTCGTTTTGTCCCAAAACGATAAAATAGTGTTAATGACCCATAAACTATACCTATTACAGTTTATCATAAATGTTTTCTTGTGCCTATATATACTCACACACACATATATATATCTAAACATGTTAACTTTTATATATATATATATATATATATATATATATATATATATATATATATATATAAAAGTTAACATGTTTAGATGTTCATAAATAACATATAATTTACATCTAACACAAGTATATGAACATTTAGTTTGATGAAGTCAATTTTTCTTGTTCTTGGCCTTTTTACGTCACCAAACGGTAAATTTTGAGTTACAAACTTGGTAAAATTTATTTTTACCTTTTTGTGGAGATTAAGTCAAGCTAACCTTATATGTTTAAAACAACATATTTTATGTCATATCTCACAAAAATGGTACCATAACCTAGTCATGAACATTTTTGCTAGAAAACCTAAATTTTTACATAGTATGATAGATTTTTAGGTTTTCTATTTGTAAAACCAAATCATTGGTATTTATAAGTAGTTTCATAACATATGTCCAAAATAACATATTTTGATTTATATCCCACAAAAATGATGTAATAACTTGGTTAGAACCATTATTGCTAGAAAAGTCATATTATGTTCATAAAAACCCTAGTTTTTATAGTTTTGTCTTTATGACTTTTCTTAAGAACATATAGCATGTTTATACTCATTTTTCATAGATTTGCATTTTAAACAACATACCACACATAAATGTTCATAATACTAGGTAATAACATTATTTCATGTAAATAATACTTTTACACAACTTGAAGATAAAGTGTGTTTAACAACTTGTATTATTATACAAGTTTTCTTGTATTCCCCACCCCCTAAAACTTGGATAAAAATGAAAATGAGGGTATGAACTCACCTTGAGTGTGTTTCATGACAAGTAAAGAGGTGAAGATGAAAGTTTTCAAGCTAAGAACACTTGAAAACACTTGAAGAACTCTTGAAGGTTGAATTATCCTATCGATATTAACACATATTAATGTGTGTAATTATAACCAAACTAGTATGTATATATATATATATATATATATATATATATATATATATATATATATATATAATCACTAGATTAATAAGAAAAAACTTACCAAAAGATCAAGAACCAACTTATGGGAATTAACCTTAAGAGAGTGATCTTGTTCTTGAGAAGAAGATGAAGTGTTTGGGGGGGGGGGGGGGGGTTCGACCGAAAGTTAAAGGAGTGGGGGGATGGGGTGGGTATGGGGGAGGTATGGTGTAGGTTTTGACTTTATTAAAATATTATTTCTTTTTAAAAGGTGTCATAATTATATAAAACAAAAGTTGTTTCTTCTATTTTATAAAAGAATATGTAATTTTTATAAAAGTTTGTGAGTCTTATAAAAAGTATGGTAAAAATGATGTATTGACTTAATTTGAATCATTTAAATTCAAATTATTATAAAAATCATTATCATCAAAAATAATAACACATTACATGGGAGTGAGGATAATTCCTAATTCTTTTCGTTAACGTTTGAGTGTTTAAGCTGAGTATAGAATCCGTCGCATTTGGTGACGAATTCACCAAAAATCTGTATATGTAACCTCTATTATGAAATTGTAATGTAGTATAAAGTTTATGAACTCAACTACATTGTGTTATGAATATTATTTATACCTAAATAATATAAAATTGAATTATCGAATTTTTAAGTTACTAACCCTAATTAGGATTTATATTCAATAACTGGCAACAAGAGAGGTGCTTTGCATTATAACTTGTCAATAGTACATTAGTAACGTTAGGGAATATCACATTTCTCCTAAAATTCTAATACGAGCTGAGTTGACCTGGTTGACTTTGTTTGACCAAAATTGACGGTTGTCACACAAAGTCCCGAAAACCTTGAAAATAGCATCCTACATCATTTAGGGGCAAATCTAGAAAAATCAGAAAATATGCGATCACATTTTTTGGTTTCTTTCCCTGGAAGTTTCCATCTTGCATATAAATACAACCCTCATTTTCTGATTCAGTGATCAGACGGTTCCAAACAATAGAATACCCTTCTGAAGACGATTTGTGACACTTTTCATCGACCTTTGGAGATCTGAAGGTTGCAAATCATCTCATTCGTTTAGTTTATAAGATTATTTAGTTAATGTTTCTTTTTATCACTTTAGTTTTGTTTCTAGCCATCGAGGGTTAAATCCTAGTTTTAGTTTTGCATAGACTAGTACTTTTCATGTGGTTAGTTTTCAGATTTGATTTTATTTTTGTGTTTCTATCTAGATTTTTCGATTTTAACCTTAATGTATTTTTTATTTTTTATTTTTGTTAGTATGCTCACCTCGCTAGGGTTTTTATCGTTAAATTTACTTAGTTAATAGAATATGTAATTGTTTTTGTCAACTAGTAAAAGTAACACGTATCAGATTGGTTTCGTGTTGGGATTTAACCCTGATATCAACTGAAACAATCATATCTTTACGCTTCCAAAGTTGTGAGACGTATTGGGTATTGCTAAGAATTTTACACAGATCATAAAGCTGCTTTTTCTGATTTGATTAAGAGCTTGTTTAATTCAACAGTAAAAAGTCAGGGTTAATTCAGAGAGTTTGTTTTGGTTAACTAATTAAGGTAAAATATACTATACTAGAGCTTGTTAGTTTTTATCAGTACCAGCTTAGATAGAACGCATTCTGAATAATTAGATTTGGGGTCATTGTATGATTAGGAAAGTCACAGCAAAGCTAAAACCATCTTTATTATAAAATTTCGTTAGTTTATTTTCATTGCAATTTTAGTTTTTAGTTTAACTTAACAATCCCCTTTTTTATAATTTATGTATTGAATAGAATGTGCTTGATGCAAAAAGGCGTTGACCGTTAGGCTATGTACTTGGGGATTTGACCCTGCTTCCTTTTGTTATAATTTTAGAACAACCAGCACTGATAATTTATTTGTTTAATACACTCACAACAACATGTTAACAAACTGGCACCGTTTTCGGGGACATGGTGCTTTCTAATAGTTTTATGCCCATAATTTTTCGTTTAGGTACACCTTTATTTTTTTAATCCAGAAATTGAAAGAACTGCAAGGAAACATAAGAAAAAACAGCAAAAAGAAAACAATCAATTGGATTTTTTGGTTCATTATCATCCTCCCTACCACCTAAAAATTAGCACACCATGTTTTTGTCTTTTCCGAATGTACCCCCAACTTCATCTTCAAATAGTCCTTTTTAAATATACTCCCCACCACCCTCAGTTAAATCTGAAACTATAGACACCTCAGAAACTGAATCTGAAGAATCATTCATGAGTGGAGACGAAGCAGAAAAGACTCTCAGAGAGTGGGCAACTAGAGAGGTCAATCAATAGCCCATCTGCACCACATTTCTGGATGCCCAAATATCAAACTTAAATTTAGGGTGATACATCTTCTTCCCACGTTCAGAGGTTTGAAAAACAAAGACTTACATAAATTTCTCAAGGAATTTCATGTGATTTGTTCAGGAATAAAGTTGCATGCTATATATGAAGATCGGATAAAGTTAAGGGCATTCCCCTTTCCAGTTTAAGATTCAGCAACGGAATGGTTGTATAAGCTCCCGTCCGTTCGATTAGTACTTGAACAGAACTCGCGAAGCTGTTTTTAGAGAAATATTTTCCAAAAACGCGAGTTTCAAGTCTCACAAGACAAATCGTTGGTATTAAACAAGTAAAAAGAGAAGCTTTACATAATTACTGGGAGAGTTTCAAGAAGCTACTGGTTCGTTGCCCACAACATGGGATCAGTGACTTCCAATTGTACAAATGTTTACGTGAGGGTCTGATACCCATGGAAAGATATCTGATAAATGCTTCCAGTGGCGGTTTCCTAGGTGATATGACGCCAACAAAAATCCGAGAAATGATCGAGAAGTTGGCAATAGAGTCAAAGCATTCCGGAAATGAAGATGAGTGGTATCCAGATTAGCCAAGGGGTGTAAAAGAAGTCAGCAATGCCCATTTGGAGTCATAGATTTCTGAACTAACAAAAGTTGTTCTACTCTTGACAAAGAAAAATATAGCTGCAATGAAACCATGTGGAATCTACTTGATGATGGAACATCAAAAAAAATATGTTCATTACTGCAAGAGTTACCAAGATACACTGAAAGAAATACAAAGCACAATGTCAGTGCTATTTCCTTGAAAAGTAGGTAAATTTATGAAGGCCCAGGCATATCTGAACCAGAAAAAGAAGTTGAAGAATAATATGAAGTTCTAGTTGAATAAGAAGATATAAAAGAAACAGAAAAAGAAGAGGAAGAGTATGAAGAGGTTGTGGTTGAAAAATAATATGAAAAGCTAGAAGAGAAAGAAACTCCATAACTAACTAAGTAGAATCAGAAGGAGTAGAAGCTTTTACCTCCATTCCCATCAAGACTAAGAAATACGAAGCGCAGAAGAGAGGATGAAGACAGCATGGAAATTTTTCGAACGGTTGAGGTAAATCTTCCACTTTTGGATGTTATCTAACCAATCCCTCGCTATGCCAAGTTTCTGAAAAAAAAAATTATGCAATTCAAATAAAAAATGAAATTTAATGAAATTATCAAAGATGGCAAAAATATTTCTGCCATTTTTCTAAAGGGTTTACGTCTAAAGTGCAAGGATCTGGGGATTTTCTCGATTCCTTGAAAATTGGGTAACCTAAAATTTTCAAATTCCATGCGTGACCTAGGAGCTTCAATCAATGTTCTTCCATTTTCTATTTTAGAAAAACTAAAAATGAGAAATTTACAAAAGACCAGGACAATTATCCAGTTGGCTGACCACTCGATTGTACACCCAAATGGTGTGTTGTGGATGTTCTTGTCCAAGTGGAAAATCTGATCTTTCCCGCTGATCTTTATATTCTGGATATAGGTGATTTGGACGTATCAGTTACAAACTCTATTATTTTGGGAAGACTATTTATAAAAACTGCAAAAACAAAATAGATGTTTTGAATGGCACAATTTCAATGGAGTTTGATGAGGAAGTGGTTAGTTTTAAAATTAATGATGATAACTTTCTATCTGATAATATTTCTGTTAAATATCTGAGGGTTGCTGTGAGTTTTCTAATGTCTCTGTGTAAGAAATATTTGTATACATGAATTAATCTACCACATCAGAAGAGTTGGAAATAGGAAAGGTTTGGGAAAAATAGAAGAAGTTAGTTGCCCAAAAAAAGCTAGAAAGAAATAAGCTTCCAGAAGAAAAGGATGAGTTGATTTTTGCTAAGGAAAAGTCAGAGACGAATCTGAAAAGAAAAATGGTTTTTGAGAAAGAAAATGAGGGAAAGGTGATTTCGAGTATAAATCTAAATAGAATAGAATCTGAAAAATTCAAGGAGGAGACTTTTAGAAAGAAAAGGAAGACCAGAAAACGAGAGAAATCTGAAAATCTGAATAAGTTATTTGAACAAAAAATGAAGTCTTTTCAATTTGTTGAACAAGTTCCAGATCCATAAATCTTTCCATATCTGAAGGGATCTAGAGTGACAAAGAAGAAAGTTGAGCTTCAGAGAAGTCCCAATCACACCAGTTAACAAATTTGGTTGGGCAAAGTCGAGCCAACAACTTTAAACATTGACAGCTTTCGGGGAAGCAACCCAAGGAGTAGGGATGAGCATTAGAACCATCGGGACCGGAACCATACCGGAACTGGAACCGAAATTGGTAATAAGGTCCGGCTACCAGTTCTTCATTTTTATGAAAATTGGTCTCGGTTCTAAAAACCAGAACCGGATTGACATTTTTCACATTTTTTAAAATGTGCATAACTCACTCACATGAAGTCGAAATTATTTGGTTTTTTTCCCAATATGTAATTTGGGGTTTGTAATTCATTTTTTACTATACAAACATATGTTTTAGTTAGATATTGAATTGGATACATGCCCCACAAGAAAGAATATCGATGCTGCATTTTTTTCTATTTCAACATTTTTTTTCGTTTTTGTTGAATTTGTCCCATTTTTTTAAATGAGTATAACTCATTCATATGACATTGAAATTACTTCATTTATTTTCCAGCATGTAATTTGGTGTTTGTAGTTCATTTTAGACTATAAAAACACATATTTTGGTTAGATATTGATCAGTTATAGACCCCGGAAGACAGCATACCAATGCTGCGTATTTTCTATTTCAACATTTTTTTTGGAATTTGTCCCACTTTTAAAATGCGCATAACTCACTCATACGAAGTCAGAATTCATTGATTCTTTTTTCATCCTATAATTTAGTGTTCTTACTTCAATTTAGAATGTAAAAAGTCTTAATTTGGTTAAATATTGAATCATTTACAAGCTCCGGAAAAGAGCATATTATCTATAACATTTCAACCGGTTCTAGTTTGAAAAATAACCGAAAAACCGGGACCAGAACCAGAACCGATGCTAGAACCAGCGGTTCGGTTCCTGGTTCTTATAATATGGGAAAACCGGTTCCGGTTCCGAACCGGTCCGATTCTAAAGCTCATCCCTACCAAGGATAATTTTAGTTTTTTTTTTAATATTTCCTTAAAGAGATGGTCACGATTCCAAGCAAGCTTAGAGAAATCAGATGATCGACAGATTTGCTGAAATTCAAAATTTTTGCCAACATTCATCATCAAAATCAAATTTCTTCAAACTTATCAGGTATATTCATTCCAAGCTGCACCATTCTTATTTTTATATGCTTTATTGAGTAGTTCATTCCTCTTTGAGCATTGAGCAGAATGCATCATTTTAAGCTTGCGGAGGTGGTTAGTGTAAAAAAATTTGCATTTTTTGTTAAAAATTTTAAATTTTAAATTTTTTATTTAAATATTTCAAATTTTATTTTTCTTTTCACATTTTGTTTTCTGCATTTCATTTGCATAATATATTCAAAAAATCCAAAAAATATATTCCTTTTTATTTTTCTGAATTCATAAAAAAAACTCAAAAAGATTTTATTTCTAGTTATTTTAGTTTTTTATTTTTCGCATATTAAAAAATTATGAAAATAAAAAAAAAAAAAAAAAATTGAAAATATTCTACATGAGATGAGAATATTATTTACATTCAATAGCTCTGTTAAGATGAAGTGTGATAATTATCGAAAACAGTAGTCCCAGTATAATCAATTTTAAGAATTATATTTAATATCAGAAGTGTTTTAATTGTTTTTGAAACATGAACCAACATATGAGTCGGATAATTTTTAAAATGGAAGTGTGAGATGGAAAAACAAATAATGTTTTAGAAATAGTTTCCTTAAATTCCTTAAAAAGAACTTAGATATATGCCATTTATGCATCTTTTAGGGTAGTTTTTATTAGCATTTACCATAATTTTTTGTATATTTGTATATCATTTGTTTAAATAATGTTCACATCATGTCTTTTATTAGAATTCTTGTTTTGCTAGCATTTTTTGTGTCAAATTCAGATTGTTCGAGTGGAGCAGTACTTCAGGAGCAGCTGGATGCATATTTGGAGCCTAAATGGAGTTGGAACTGAAGGTGGATGTTGAGGAATTCATGGAAGATATTTTGGTCAAGAAACATTCGATCAAATTGATTATACGAAGATATCTTGCTACAATCTAAAGCTAGGATGTTAACGATATCCTTGACCCCCTATCAGTATTTTGACCATATCTCATGACTCCTAACTCTGATTGACGAGGTTCAAAATGTTTTGAAAACTAGACAAAATATCGTATGACTTTCATGTTTGTCTATGATAATATGAGCCAAATCTACGATCATAGAGTGATTGCAATTTTTTTCTATGATCGCATTTTTGCCACAAAGTTTCCCACGGTCGAATTTAGTCATCTGGCAGTCATCGAAAGAGAAAATCCAAAATATGCAATCAAAATTTTCACTTCTATGATTGCATTTTTGTCCTAAAGTCCTAAAAACTTTGAAAATAACATCCTGTATCATTTAACGGAAAATCTGGAAAAAAATCAGAAAATTTACAATTGCATTTTCAGATTCTACGATTCCATTTTTTAGTTTCTTTCTCTGGAAGTTTTGGTCTTGAATATAAATACGACCTTTATGATCAGATCCATAATTTAGATGGTTCCAAACGATACAATACCCTTTTGAAGAAGATTTCTAACACTTTCAGGGAGTTTTGGAGATTTAAAGGCTATGAATCATCTCATTCATTTAGTTTCGAAGATTATTTTGTTAATGTTTCTTTTTATCACTTTAGTTTCGTTTTTAGCGATGTCTGGCTAAACCCAAGTTTTTAGTTTTGCATAGACTAGTACTTTCACGTTATTAGTTTTCAGATATGGTTTTCATTTTGTGTTTCTATCTAGATTTTTGATTTTGAACTTAATGAAAGTTTGATTTTTAATTCGTGTTAGTGTGATCACCCAGCTAGGTTTTTTATCATTCTAGTTGCTCAATTTATAGAATTCGTAATTGTTCTTGTCAACTGGTAAAAGTACAAAGTATAAGATTGGTTCCATGTTGATATTTAACTCTAATATAAACTGAAAAAACCATATCTTTATGCTTGTGAGCTTGTGAGAAGTATTGGGTATTGCTAAGACTTTTACACAGATCATAAAGCTGTTTTTTTGATTTAATTAAAAACTTGTTTAATTGAACAGTAAAAAGTTAGGGTTAATTCAAAGAGCTTGTTTTGGTTAACAAATTAAGGTAAAATAGATAATATTAGAGCTTGTTATTTTTTTCTTAGTACCACTTTAGATAGAATGCATTCTGAATAATCAGATATGTGTTGATTGCATGATTAGGAAAGTTATAGCAGAGCTGAATTTGTTTTTATTATTGAATTTCATTTAGTTTATTTTCACTGGAATTTTAGTTTTTTTAAATTAACAATCCCCTTTTTTATAATTTCTATTTTGTCTATATTTTTAATGTAACCAGTAGTGATAATTTATTTGCTTAATACGCCTGCGATAGCGTGTAAACAGTGGCTTTAGCGTAGGATCATCTGTTCGGGTTTCTTTCTCACCACTAGTTACTTATGGATATAAATTCCATGGAGATTTCCTAGTAGCGAAGTAGGGTGTTGTAAGAGGTCTAGTAGGCAGTAGTGAGGATTATTATTAGTTGTTTCCTGTATTAGATGCCTACATGATTTCTTGATTTTTTATATGTCCACATATTGTGGCGGTTGGGTTGAGGCAGCAAGCCAACAAAACTAAGGAGCAGTTAGCTTGAGGTAGCATGCCAACAAACCTGGTGAGCAGTTAAGTTGAGGCAGGAGGCCAAAAAAATCGAGGAACAATTAGGTTGAGGTAGCAAGCCAACAAACCCGAGGAGTGGTTGGGTTAAGGTAGCACGCCAAACAAACCCGAGGAGTGGTTGGGTTGAGGCAGCAAGCCAACAGACCCGAAGAGCAGTTGGGTTAAGGCAGCATGCCAACAAACGCAGGGAGCGGTTGAGTTGAGGCAAGATGCCAACAAACTCAATATTCATGTTGTATATATGGTTTTGTTGTATAAGGTATTTTGGGAGAAATCACTAAGCTTCGTGCTTACCCAACTATAATTCTTTTCAGACAGCGTTGGTGATCGTGGGAAAGCGAAGGCGTGACTGTACACATTCATCAGCAACAATGAAAATTCTGTATTTTACTATATTACTCTGATTTTTATAAGATTGTACTTGGAACAATTGTTTTTCTTAACCTGTATCCCGATAATGGTAAGTCTTACCTTAATTACAAATGAAATTTTTGATATGGAAATGGAATGTTACAAGTTCGTATTAGAGCCCTGGTTTGAGGGATTTGGGTGAACACTCGTGGCTCTCCAAATTCAAAGTATGGATCTAAGAGTTTTTATAATCCGTTTTGGAAAAATTCATTTCAAGAGATGAAACAGGATGATGTAATGTATATTCCTAGTGATCTCAATGGAGTGTTATAGTGTGCTGATGCAAGAACTTGTAAATGAGGACGTATAGGATGAGAAGTAGTGTATGCCTGTAGTGGAATGGGTATCAAGGATTGATAGTGGTATGGTGTAGCGACTTAGGGACTTTGAGACACTTCTTTGGACACATACGGATATGTGTGGAACATAGTAGGGGCCTATACTACAGAAAGCACATGATACATACCCGGATCAAGAAGGGTAAATAAAAAGGTTTCTAAAAAACTAGTAGAGGGTAGGTAGTGTGGTATACCACTAGTGTTAATTGGAGTCGTCCTCTTGGTTGTCTTCCTGTCGGCTACGATTGTGCAGAATGAAACCAATGATCGTTTGGGGGTTGAGTGTATGTGGCAGTTTGGGTCTGGTAACAGCCTAAGGCTGAGTGGTCAGCTGATTGAAATGGATGTTACTTGTTGCATCAGGGTTATGTTTTCCTGCCTCCTGCGCTCAAGGAAGGAGAGAGATCGATTGTCATTCAATTGATGGTTAAGATAAGAGATGGTGATCTCATTATCAGTTTTGCTGAAGGAAGATGAATTATGGTTCGTAGCGATGGAATAACTGAGACTAGATGGTTCTTGTGGTTCAATGGCCACGGTGAAGGCCATGTCACATACGAAATGTATTACGTATATTCTAGCAGATCGGGTGCATCTAGGGAGACATCGATTTGATCTTGTTCTGGGAAAAAGTATTTTGTGGAGGTGTTGAGTTTTTCAGAGTTTTGTTAAGAGCATCTATAAGGGTATTCTTGAAGCTTAAAGGGGAGGATTAGGTTGTGGATTAACTCTCCAACTGTAAGGTTTTATGTTCATATACAATTTGGAATGTGCTAAGTCTATCCAATGGTGTTTTGACCAATTTCATTAAGTTTAATGGATGATGCTAGGAGAAATGTCTCAGAAGTCTCCATCTGAGATTCGTAGATTTTTTGTTCTCACGATCATCTTTCATTGTGATATGCATCCTAAGAGTCAATTGGATTATACTCATGGTTAAGTCGGTTTGATGATGGTTCGAACCCTAAGTGGGGGAGAACTAGGTATTCTGCTTGGGGAATGATCAAATGGTCCCGTTTTATGGTTTCATTGCGATGGGTCATAGTAATTTGTAGTTCAAAGATGTTAGAATTTTTTTCAGACTTTTTAGTTGCATTGGGGAAAGAAGTGGGCCATCATCGAAGTGTTCGTGGTCTGGAAGTTTCTCATTGCATTCCTCAGGGGCCTGTCGGATTCCTCCATGGATGTGAAGAATTTAAGGCTTGGTCAATTCATGGGTGCAAAGTAAGTTTCTGTTAGACATGTGTGATGTTCTCGCAGAAGGAAGCTGGTGGGTAGGGATTTTATTATGATTTGTAGTCCCTTTATGGTAGTTCCCTCGGCCCGAATGAAAGAGCTTAAACCACTCTAATTTTGTATTGGGCAAGGGAAGCATGATTAGCCCATGATATAGGTTTATTATTTTTGGTTGATTTGGGCAATGGTTGATCGGTATTAGGGTTTGTTGAGTTTATTCAAAAGTTTCAAGCGGCAGCAGTGGAAGATGCATTTGATGCCTCAACCCTTAGTCAAATTCAATAAAGTTTTGATCTTGGCATATATGTAGGTGTTCTGTCAACTTCTTGGTTATGCAATTACGGTCCCTAGTGGGTTTAAGATGGCAGCTAGCCTTAGTTATTGTAAGATCGAATATCGGAGCAATGTTCTTCAGTTTTTTAGAATTTCTATATAATTTTGGAGTTCTTTTTAGAGATTGGAAGTGTTATTGTTCTTTTTCTCATTGACGAGATATGTTCAGCTTCTTCAAGGTGTGGGATCTTATTGTAGTTGTTAGAATAAGTTGTGTAATAGCAGTTGAGGTTCGTCGCATCATCTTATTTGTGGGTATGTCACCTTTTGGGTAAGGTTATGGTTAAGAAGGAACAAAGTCGGTTGAGGAGCATTGCTCTTCCATCTAGATGGTATGAAAAGTTGTGCTTCCATGTTGGAACAAGATTTCAATTGTCTGTCTAGCTCTGGTTGTGTGTGGTGATGTTTCGTTTGGCGATGCGTCGATGGCAGTGGATTGTGGAATAACGTGTTTTAGAAAGGTATGTATCGTGTATTTTCTGGAATGTGCTAAGTGGAATGTTGACTGGGTTCGTACCATTCAGTGGCATGATGGTAGTGTTTCTTTAGGCCGTTGGATGTTAGTTGGGAGTTGTCATGCTCGTGGTCCAATATCGGAAAGAATGGTTAGGATCAATGAGTTCTCATCCCAATTTTTCCATGGTGTCACGACGTGTCATGAGACGTCATTGATTTCACTTTTGAAGGAGGGGTCAGCAGTTGTATAGTGAAGACCCATATGTTGGTTTGTTAGTCATGTGGCATAGATGGGCGTTGTGCAGTATAGTATTGTCACTGGTGGCTCAGTGACCGGTAGGTTGAGTCAGGCAGTTGTAGGGTGTTGAATTGCTAGAGAAGTCATTATGGTATATTAGTAGCTCATTATTAGGATTCTTATTAGTGGACTTGTGTTCGTCTTTCGATGAGGTTTCATTTGAGATCTTTCACTATACTGCCTAACTCATAGTGTTGTGCATGCTAGACTAGTTGAGTCTTAGTAACTGGTGGTTGTATGAGTATTCTTAGAGTTGCTGATAGCTCCATAACTAATAATAGTCCTCTAGACTGCTGATAGTCCCAGGATTGCTGATAACCCGTAGTTGATAGATTGACATAGGTGTATTTTGACAGACAATTATGTGTCATGCGTAATTTAGTAGCCTGAGTGTCACACGAATATTGATATTGCCATTATTGCGATTATGAGAGTAATTTGTTAGTTGTGAATTGTCAATAAGTTGGGTTTGTAGTGAAGGACCCCACTCATGATATCTGTTTCTGGGTTGGAATGAGTTGAATCACTGTTGTTCCATTTGACTATCTCCATGGTTTGATGCATGGGTTTTGAACTAACCGGGGGGGGGGGGGGAATACTTTGTCAGTAGAAGCGAGAGATGATTTAAAGGACGAAATCTAATTTAAGTAGGGGAGATTTGTACCACCTATTTTCTAGAACAGATTGGTTTATGGCATCAAGCAGTCAAAGGCATGATTTTTGGGAAAATAGGTGTCACGACATGACCACGAAGAGGTCACTACGTGACAGGTGGAAACAGAAGTCACGACGTGACAATATAATGCTCATATCTTGAAGCTGGTTGTAGTCCAAGCCGACGAATTTTAGTGGTTTCTCCGTATTTAAGGAACTTATCTCATAAGTTATCTTCTTTGGCCTCCCTTCATTTCAAACGAAACCCTAGCCCCATCATTGAGTTCTTGAGCATTTGGTGGTGTATTGGTGAATTGAAGAAGAAGGGATCATCTTTGGGGCATAAATCCATATTGAAAGCTTCATTGGCGTCTTCTAGCAACCCCTATGGACCCTTATGAGTATTCAAGCTTCATGCTTTATGGTCCCTTGTTGCTAAATCTAGAATTTTATGCATTATGGTTCATGATTAGATGTTTTATAATGTTGGGACTCCATAGAGTTGGTAACTTTTATGGGTCCTTAGAGTCCCTTGATGATTATATGAAGTAGATCTGATGTTTGGCTGGTGTTTGAGCTCTGTTGATGTGTTGACATCCTTTCCTTCATAAAATAATCTAATTTGAGCCCATGTCTTGCATTGTACATGCAAGACCTTAAAGCATCGATTTTTATGGTTTTTGGGGTGTATGGAAGTCTTCTGGAGGAGGTAGATTAGTGACTTAATGGATTAAAGGGTTTAATTCATAAAAATGTCATTCAGACATTTTTCATAACATGAGACTATGCGTGTTACATCGTGAGGATAGAAGAACTGTGACTATTTTATCTTTTAGTGGGTTACGATGTGAGCAATAGATTGTCACGTCGTGAGGAGCAGTTGACCGGTGACTTTTAATCAGTTTGACTTTGATTCAAACTTGAAGGATTTGGGATGTTGATTAAGATTCTTCCATGTTTTGATGTTAGATGGCTCGTGGGAGAAAGCCGTATAGAAAGGGGATCATGTCGCAGTGTTTCTGGGTTCTTCATTTTGGTGAGTTTTCCTCATTATACCTATGGGTCGAAGGCATCGATGTCGACCTACCAGATTTGGTTATGTATCCTTATGTATAGCATTTTGCTGCACTATAGTGATCTATTAGATATATTTATATCCTTGTGTATTAGGATGCAAGAGTAGTGATAAGTTGGTTAGAGTACCAGTAGGCTGGTTATCATTTAGTGGAATGCCTTAGGGGTTATATGTAGCCATGTAGGATAGTCGTAGAACTTTTGATATATGCGTTCTTTCCTATTCCTTGTTTGGTTGTGGATCTAAAGTAGGATCATCTGTTCGGGTGGTTATCTCACCACTGGTTACTTATAGATATGCATTTTGTAGAGATTTTCTGGTAGCGGAGCAATGTCCTATGAGGGGTCGAGTATGCGGTAGTGAGTTGTATGATTAGTAGTTGCATGTATTATGGGCCTACATGATTTTTTGATTGTGTATGTCGACATATTGTGGCGTTTAGGTTGAGGCAGCAGGTCAACAAACCCGGGAAGCAGTTAGGTTGAGGCAGCATGCTAATAAACCCAAAAAGCATTTGGGTTGAGGTAGCAGGCCAACAAACCTGGAGAATGGTTGGGTTGAGACAGCAGGCCAACTAACCCAGTATGCATGTTGTATATTTGTTTTTGCTGTGCAGGGTATTTTGGGGGAACTCACTATGCGTCATTCTTACCTAATTGTTATTGTCTTTAGGCATTATCGGTGATCGTGGGAAGGTGATGGCGTGACTATACACATGCATCAGCAACAATGAAGACTCTGTATTTACTATATTACTCTGATTTTATAAGAATGTATTTGGAATAATTGGTTTTCTTAACCCGTATCCTAAAAATGAGCATTTTTACCTTAATTAAAAATGAAAATTTTTGATGTGGAAATGGGACATTAGAAGTGATGACTTGATTAGGATTTATGGTAGTGGCAAGATTAGGGTTTCGGGTAGCAGTTGTAGCTCTTCGTAGATGTTCATATATATTTGTACATTTTCTAGTTGTATAGAAATTTGCCACACACACACACACACACAGAGGTTCTTGATTGGTTAGGTATTCGTGTCATTGTGCATATCCATGCCATTTTTTTGAATTATGTTTTGAGAAGGCAGGGCTTTTATAAATCTGTAAATGTATTGTTGTGAGATGAGATGTTTTGTTCTTCACATTGCAAAAATGGATAGTTTTGTTTATTACGTTTGATAAAGTTATGTTAACAGATCAAAAACTGGTGGTTATGTAACAGCCCGAATTTCCAGGTATCTTTCATGTTTCCAATTTTGATGTTTTGTGAGTGGACTCGGCGAGTTGGAGCTCAGACTCGCCGAGTAGGATCGCGATTTCTGGACGTGGGTTCGCGCCTGGACTCGGCAAGTCCAAGGTATGGACTCGGCGAGTCAGCGCTGTTTAATGAAACCCTAATTTCTCGGGTTTGGGACCTATTTAAAGGGCCTTATGGCCGTCATTTGTGCTCACCAGTCCCTTGAGTGAAACCCTAATTGAGTGTGAGCGTTTGGAGCAAAGTAGGAGGCCATTATTGATCTTGGAGGTGTCATCTTGCAAGGGAAAGGGAGGATCAGCTAAGGGAAAGCAAGAGGAGACACTTTCTGAGAGTTTGGAGTCCAGAACATCACCATTGTGGTAATATCTTCGAGCTATCCTCTTCTATGTTGATGTTTACATTGAATTAGGGCTTATTGAGCCCTTTTGTGGCTAGATCTAGTGCTCCCTTGGTCCCTTAAGCGATTTAGACCATAGATCTGGACCCTTGGAGGTCCAGAGTGTCCCTTTGCCCAAGCTTTTGTGAATCAATGGAGGTTTTGGATTGGAATCCTTATGCCTTAGGTCAAAATACCATTTATGAGCCATGAGGTGTGTTATGAACACCAAGATAAGGACTTTACGTGATGAATCAGTCTAGGAAGGCCAGATCTATGAATTGTTGGAGCAGATCTGATCTTAGAAGCAAGTTTGAGTGGTTGCATGGCATGGACTCGCCGAGTCCGACGAACAGACTCGGCGAGTAGCTTGAAGATTGCCCTTAGAATGGTCCTGCCGAGTTATGGGTTGACTCAGTGAGTCAGGGCGAGTTATAGAGGGTTGACAGGTGGACTGAGTCGAACTGGGACTCGCCGAGTTGTTCTTGAGACTCGGCGAGTTGAGTCGGGGTGGCCCCGCGATTCTTCCAGGTGGAACTCGTCGAGTCAGGGGGAGTACTCGACGTGTCAAAAGGGAATCCTAGAGAGTTGGTGAAAACGTCTAGACTCGCCGAGTCGCCCTCGTGCACTCGCCGAGTCCGGTCAAAGTTTACCGTTGACTGTTGACCGTTGACCAAGAGTTGACTAGTGTTGACATAAAAAGGGTAGTCAACCTTAGCGGTAAAAGTGTTAATAAGAGACGTATGTTGTTATAGGGAGATTGTAGCTCGGAGGATCGAGCACGAGTGATTTCGGGATTTGCTAGCTATCGATATCCACGAGGTGAGTCTTCTCACTATACTGTACCCGGAAGGGTTTTGACTGTGTGACCGGAAGGTCGGATATGGTATGAGACATATGTGTTATATGTGATAAGTTAATTGTTATGTGTGCTATGTATGATATGCTTGATATGGGCCGGAAGGCATTATGTTATGGGCCAGAAGGCGAATATGTTATGGGCCGGAAGGCGTTGTAATGTGGACCGTAAGGTTGGCGTGGCTAGGACCGGAAGGTTTACCCAGCAGGGACGGAAGTCCCCTAAGACACAGGGACCGGAAGGGCAGGGCCTGGAAAGGCGTATGTGCGTAAGTTGTATTTTGGGGAACTCACTAAGCATTTATGCTTACAGTTGGTGTGTATGTGTTTCAGGTACTAGCGAGGACCGTGGGAAGGCGCCGGCGTGATCTGTACACACTGATGGATGATTTATGATCTTGGGATTTATATGATTTGTATTATTCCATGATACGTTGGATATTTATGCCTTGTTTTGGATGAAAATACATTTTTGAAATGAAAAATTTGTTTTAAAATTTCTGTTGTTACAATTGGTATCAAACCGAGGATTTGAGGAAAACTTTTAAAAACAAAGGCATAAAATTTTTATAAAGGATTTTGTGGTAAACAAGAATGAAGCAGTGTGTACGATCAGCCAGCGCCCGAACGGTAAAGATCCCCAAAATACCCTTACAATGTTGTGTTAAGAGATATGATATGATATGATATGAAATGTTATGCATGCTAGAAGACTAGGTATTCATGATAGGACTAGAGTGGCCTGATTTGTGATGCCTTAGTCTAGGGAAATCTGTTGTTATGAGATGCTTTGAGAGCGAGCGGGTAGTTAGTGCATGACAAGAGTAGAGTACTCAAGATCCGGGGTTTGGGGAGGAGGACTTGGGATGAATGTTGATGCGGTGTAGTCGGTAGTATTGGGCCCGTACTACCGAAGACACCGGGTCAGTGGGCGACCCAAGTAAGAATCCCAAGGTATCGGAGACTGAGTAGGGTTGCGTTATCGAGTGCGATTATGCTCGATAGAGTCTCTGATAGTTCTATGTCGTATTTCAGAGGCATCATGGTTGGACCACGCCACAGACCTAGTACGAGCAGTGTGATTGACGAGGAGATTCGTTAGATGATTCATGAGGAGGTGGCTGCAGCGATCCGGGCTGAGATTCCGGAGATGTTTGGGTCTATTAAGACCACTTTGATAGAGACCTTTGATGAGCGGTACGCCGCATTGACTGAGGCTGCAGCCGCTGTAGCTACCGCAGCTGTGGCTGCTGCCAGACCACAGGGAGGTGACTCGTTGCTGTTTTGGGAGTTCAGCAATACGAAGTCACCTGAGTTTGACGGGACGCAGGATCCAATCGTTGCGATGAGATGGATTGCTGATATTGAGGGATGCTTCTACACTTGTTCATGTCCGGAGCATCTGAGAGTACGGTTCGCCTTGAACCAGCTCCGCCTGGGAGCGAAGGATTGGTGGAAGTTCGTGACGGCGAACTTCACTTTGGCAGAGATTTTCAGCTGTGACGTGGGAGAGATTTACCTCTATGTTCAGAGACGAGTACGTTCCCCCGGTGGAGAGGGAACGGTTGGTTCAGGAGTTCTTGACCCTCAAGCAGGGTAATGATTTAGTTACAATGATCACACGGAAGTTTCATGAGAGGGCGATGTTCTGCCCCGAGCAGGTGACCACAGAGCAGGCTCGGATGAGCCGGTATTTGGGTGTGTTGAGGAGGGATATCCGGGAGTTCGTGTCGAACTCAACATATCATACCTTTGCTGAGCTTCAGGAAAATGCCAGGAAGCATGAGATCGAGTTGGAGACCCAGGCCAGGGAGGAGGCCGAGTCTCAACGGGTGGATCGGCGGCCGACTCAGTCTCAGCCGGCAGCCAAGCGGACTAAGTCCGCCGATTCGAGGACGGGAGGTCCGAAGGGCCGCACTTGCGGAAAGTGCGGCAAGGGCCACGAGGGGACATGTCGATCAGGAGCTTGCTACAAGTGTGGCAAGGAGGGGCACATTGCGAGGGATTTCCCCAAGGGGTTTATGGTTTGCTTTCATTGCAACCAGACCGGCCATCGGAAGGCCGAGTGCCCTCAGCTTCATCAGGGATCTACACCTACTGCCAGGGCTACTGAGACTCAACCAGTGAAGGCCGAGGCCCCGAGGGCTCGTGGGAGAGCTTTCCAGTTGACTGCGGAGGAGGTCCGCGCTGCACCCGATGTGGTGGCGGGTATGTTTTCTTTCATGTATTTACTTTGATGTTGAGATATTATGCTTATATTATGTTATGCGTAGGTACTTTCCTTATGAACTTTGTACCTGCTTTAGTGTTATTTGACTCGGGTGCGAGTCGATCTTTTGTATCTTTGGCCTTTAGTCAGCATAACAGTGTTAGTCGTGAGGCGTTGAGTCGACCTCTGAGAGTTTCCATAGCTGACGAGAGAGTGATTTGTGCCACAGAGGTTCTCCGGGGATGTGTGTTAGAGATTTTCGGGGTTGAGTTTCCGATTGATCTGATTCCTATTGCGATGGGTGATGTCTGTGTCATTGTGGGCATGGACTGGTTGAGCCGATTCGACGCAGTTATCGACTGTGAGCGTCAGCTGGTGACCATACGAGACCCTAGTGGGGGAGTTCTTTCAGTGTACGGCGAGGGTACACGTTCAGGATCAGCTTTTTGTTCGGCCGCTAGGGCGAGGCAGTGTCTACAGCAGGGCTGTAATGGTTATGTGGCGTATGTGATGGATACGCGGGTGGCTTCCGAGAGGCCGAGTTCAGTTGAGGAGGTTCCGGTGGTGCGTGAGTTTCCAGATGTTTTTCCCGAGGAGTTGCCGGGTGTGCCTCCTGTGAGGCAAGTGGAGTTCAGTATTGATTTGGTTCCGGGGGCCGCGCCTATCGCTAAGGTTCCTTATCGTCTTGCACCTCCAGAGATGCAAGAGTTATCCTCGCAGCTTCAGGAGCTGCTGGGGAAGGGATTTATTCGGCCGAGCAGCTCACCGTGGGGAGCGCCTATCCTGTTCGTCAAGAAGAAGGATGGTTCACACCGGATGTGCATTGATTACCGGGAGTTGAACAAGCTGACAGTCAAGAACCGTTACCCATTACCGAGGATTAACGATTTGTTCGATCAGTTGCAGGGAGCATCTTGGTTCTCCAAGATCGATTTGAGGTCTGGATACCATCAGGTGAGAGTGCGGGATGAGGACGTCCAGAAGACAGCGTTCAGGACGTGTTATGGGCATTATGAGTTTGTGGTGATGCCTTTTGGGCTCACCAATGCCCCGGCTGTGTTCATGGATCTCATGAACCGTGTATGTAGGCCGATGTTGGATCGGTCAGTGATTGTATTTATCTACGACATTCTGATATATTCGAGATCTAGAGAGCAGCATGAGGAGCATTTGAGGGAGGTCCTTGAGGTCCTGAGATCGGAGAAGCTTTATGCAAAGTTCTCCAAGTGTGATTTCTGGTTGCGGGAGGTCCAGTTCTTAGGACATCTTGTTAACCAGGAAGGGATACTGGTCGATCCGGCCAAGGTTGAGGTGGCAATGAGTTGGGAGGTGCCGAAGTCACCCTCGGAGATCAGGAGTTTCCTTGGGTTGGCAGGGTATTATCGGAGATTTATCAAGGATTTCTCCAAGATCGCAGTGCCACTCACCAGATTGACCCGGAAGGGTGTTGCTTTTTCATGGGGTCCCGAGCAACAGGCCTCCTTTGAGACACTTCGCCAATGGTTGTGCGAAGCCCCGGTGTTAGCTCTCCCGTAAGGGATGGAGGATTTTGTAGTATATTGTGATGCATCGATTTTGGGGCTGGGTGCGGTGCTGATGCAGAGGGGGCATGTGATAGCATATGCATCTAGGCAGCTGAAGCCTCACGAGACGAGATATCCCACCCATGATCTACAGTTGGGGGCAGTAGTGTTCGCCCTCAAGATTTGGCGTCACTACTTGTATGGGGTTCGGTGTACGATTTACACGGACCATAAGAGTTTGAGGTATTTGATGGATCAGCCCAACCTAAACATGCGGCAAAGAAGATGGTTGGATGTGGTCAAGGATTATGATTGTGAGATCCTGTACCACCCAGGCAAGGCTAATGTGGTAGCCGATGCGTTGAGCCGCAGGGCGGAGAGCACTCCATTGCGGGATGTATGTTTGAGATTGACCGTGATGACTCCGGTATTGGATGCCATTCGTGGGGCACATGTCGAAGCTGTGCAACCAGAGATGCAGAAGAAGGAACGGGTCGTTGGTTTGGTATCAAGATTCGTTACGGATGGTAGAGGGCTGATGACTTTTCAGGGTAGGATTTGGGTACCGTTTGTGGTCGGTACGCGTACTATTTTGATGGAGGAAGCGCATCGATCAAAGTTCTCGATTCATCCCGGGGCTACGAAGATGTATTTAGATTTGAGAAAGGAGTATTGGTGGCCCTGTATGAAGAGATACATCGCATGGTTTGTTGAGAGGTGCTTGACTTGCCGTAGGGTTAAGGCCGAGCACCAGAGGCCGCATGGCAAGTTGCAGCCATTGGAGGTTCCCGAGTGGAAGTGGGAACATATCACTATGGATTTCATCACCAAATTGCCGAGGACTGCCAGAGGAGTTGATGCAATTTGGGTGATTGTGGACAGGTTGACGAAGAGCGCTCACTTCCTTGCCATTAGTGAGAGTTCTTCAGCGGAGGTGTATGTGAGAGAAATGGTATCTCGGCATGGGGTGCCGATCTCGATTGTTTCGGACCGTGATGTGCGTTTCACTTCCAAATTCTGGAAGAAATTTCATGAGGAGTTGGGTACTAAACTGCATTTTAGTACCGCATATCATCCCCAGACGGACGGTCAGAGTGAGCGCACGATTCAGACGCTTGAGGACATGCTCCGCGCATGTGTGTTGGACTTCGGGGGTAGTTGGGATGCGTATTTACCCTTGGCAGAGTTTTCCTACAACAACAGCCATCATTCGAACATTGGTATGCCACCCTTTGAGCTGTTGTATGGGAGGAGGTATCGGACCCCCATTTGTTGGGGAGAGGTTGGGCAGAGAGTGATGGGCAGTACAGAGATCGTGCTTCAGACGACAGAGCAAATTCAGCAGGTCAGACAGAGGTTGTTGACCGCCCAAAGCAGACAGAAGAGTTATGCAGACAGACGCCGGTCCGAGCTTGAGTTTCAGGTCGGCGATCTCGTTCTCCTGAAGGTCTCTCCTTGGAAAGGAGTGATTCGGTTCAGAAAGAGGGGCAAGCTAGGGCCCCGCTATATTGGTCCATTCCGTGTGATCGCGAGGGTAGGCCGGGTAGCCTACCGTCTGGATTTGCCGGCAGAGTTGGGGCAGATTCATGACACTTTTCATGTGTCGCAGCTGAGGAAATGTATAGCCGATGAGTCGGCCGTGGTTCCATTAGAGGATATTCAGGTTGATGCGGGCCTGAATTATGCCGAAAGGCCAGTGGCCATCAGAGATCGGAAGATCAAGGTTCTGAGGAACAAGGAAGTACTCTTGGTGTTGGTTCGGTGGCAGCATCGGAGGGGATCAGAGATGACCTGGGAGCCGGAGCGTGAGATGCGTGAGCAGCATCCGGAGCTATTTTCAGAGCGAGACTTCGAGGGCGAAGTCTAGTTCTAGTGGGGGAGAGTTGTAACAGCCCGGATTTCCAGGTATCTTTTATGTTTCCAATTTTGATGTTTTATGAGTGGACTCGGCGAGTTGGAGCTCAGACTCACCGAGTAGGATCGCGATTCTGGACGCGGGTTTGCGCCTGGACTCGGCGAGTCCAAGGTATGGACTCGGCGAGTCAGCGCTGTTTAATGAAACCCTAATTTCTCGGGTTTGGTACCTACTTAAAGGGCCTTATGGCCGTCATTTGTGCTCACCAGTCCCTTGAGTGAAACCCTAATCGAGTGTGAGCGTTTGGAGCAAAGTAGGAAGCCATTATTGATCTTGGAGGTTTCATCTTGCAAGGGAAAGGGAGGATCAGCTAAGTGAAAGCAAAAGGAGCCACTTTCTGAGAGTTTGGAGTCCAGAACATCACCATTGTGGTAATATCTTCGAGCTATCCTCTTCTATGTTGATGTTTACATTGAATTAGGGCTTATTGAGCCCTTTTGTGGCTAGATCTAGTGCTCCCTTGGTCCCTTAAGCGATTTAGACCATAGATCTGGACCCTTGGAGGTCCAGAGTGTCCCTTTGCCCAAGCTTTTGTGAATCAATGGAGGTTTTGGATTGGAATCCTTATGCCTTAGGTCAAAATACCATTTATGAGCCATGGGATGTGTTATGAACACCAAGATAAGGACTTTACGTGATGAATCAGTCTAGGAAGGCCAGATCTATGAATTGTTGGAGCAGATCTGATCTTAGAAGCAAGTTTGAGTGGTTGCATGGCATGGACTCGCCGAGTCCGACGAACAGACTCGGCGAGTAGCTTGAAGATTTCCCTTAGAATGGTCCTGCCGAGTTATGGGTTGACTCAGTGAGTCAGGGCGAGTTAGAGAGGGTTGACAGGGGGACTGAGTCGAACTGGGACTCGCCGAGTTGTTCTTGAGACTTGGCGAGTTGAGTCGGGGTGGCCCCGCAATTCTTCTAGGTGGAACTCGTCGAGTCAGGGGGAGTACTCGACGTGTTAAAAGGGAATCCTAGAGAGTTGGTGAAAACGTCTAGACTCGCCGAGTCGCCCTAGTGCACTCGCCGAGTCCGGTCAAAGTTGACCGTTGACTGTTGACCGTTGACCAAGAGTTGACCAGTGTTGACTTAAAAAGAGTAGTCAACCTTAGCGGTAAAAGTGTTAATAAGAGACGTATGTTGTTATAGGGAGATTGTAGCTCGGAGGATCGAGCACGAGTGATTTCGGGATTTGCTAGCTATCGATATCCACGAGGTGAGTCTTCTCACTATACTGTACCCGGAAGGGTTTTGACTGTGTGACCGGAAGGTCGGATATGGTATGAGACATATGTGCTATATGTGATAAGTTAATTATTATGTGTGCTATGTATGATATGCTTGATATGGGCCGGAAGGCATTATGTTATGGGCCGGAAGGCGAATATGTTATGGGTCGGAAGGCATTGTAATGTGGACCGTAAGGTTGGTGTGGGTAGGACCGAAAGGTTTACCCAGCAGGGACGGAAGTCCCTTGAGACATAGGGACCGGAAGGTCAGGGCCTGGAAAGGCGTATGTGCGTAAGTTGTATTTTGGGGAACTCACTAAGCATTTATGCTTACAGTTGTTGTGTATGTGTTTCAGGTACTAGCGAGGACCGTGGGAAGGCGCCGGCGTGATCTGTACACACTGATGGATGATTTATGATCTTGGGATTTATATGATTTGTATTATGCCATGATACGTTGGATATTTATGCCTTGTTTTGGATGAAAATACAATTTTGAAATGAAAATTTTGTTTTAAAATTTCTGTTATTACAGGTTGTCCTTGAGTTATATGTGGATGGGTTTTCAGATCCGTGGTTTACAAATCTAATAATGTATTGTTGTTAAAAATTTGATTGTTGTTGTGGGTTTACAGATCTTGTTATTCTTAATATTGAATTTGCATATCAGAAAATTGTAAATTTGTTATTCTTGAGTTTGATTTCGGAAAAAAATGGAATGTTTTGCTCTTCAAAATTGGAAACATTATATAAGAATTTTGTTGGTGGTAGTTCTTGACACTGGTGGTCGACGGTGGTGTTGGTGGCAATCTAGTAGTCAACATGTGGTGGTGGTGGACGATAGTGGTGGCAACAAGTGTTGTTCATAAAGTGTTTTGAATGTATGTGTATGAGAAAGAGAGAGAGAGAGAGAGAGAGAGAGAGAGAGAGAGAGAGAGAGAGAGAGAGAGAGAGAGAGAGAGAGAGAGAGAGAGAGAAAATGGTGGTTATTTTCTTTTTTCTTTTTATTTTTTGACTTTTGTAATAAAAGTTTTGAAAAAAAGAAAATACCAAGGACAAATATATCATCATAAAAAAATTTAAATTTTTTGGAAGAAGCTCGCATCAATACCAAAGTTTTAGATCCGTAGCACGAGTCGAAAACATTTGTGGACCAAACTTACGAGCTGTGACATAACACATGGATCATTCTTGCAATCCATTCAATACTTAAAGTCATGAGGAACGCTAAGGAAGGGACAAAATGGAGGGTTGCTCATGTCCTAATTTTGTTTTGAAGGCCCGCTTATTATTATTATTATTATTATCCTCACTAATAAATGAAGGTTTTTTTTGCCATTTGTCAAATTCACAAGAGTTTTGTCACATGTAATTTTGTGAGAGTTTTAGAATTATTATTTTCCACTTGTCATTTTTTGGGAATTTCCATTTTTCAAAAATAAATTTCCATAAAATTCTAATGAGTTTTACAAGGAAAGATAATCATTCTATTAATTTGATAATAAAGTCTCATAAATGTTTTAAAGAATATTTGATTTCTTTTATAAATGTTCCTAAAAATTATATTATGTTTAATTATTGATATTAAATTTTTATCTTTAATAAACCCGTGTAGTACACGGGTTTCACACCTAGTTATCTACTATAATAAATGAAAGTTTTTTTTGCCACATGTTCTCTTCTCATTCATTTGGACACATGGCATTTCCTAGAATTTTTAAATTTTTTATTTTCCACTTGTCATTTTATTATATTTTTCATTTTATTAAATTAAAATTTCACATTTAATGTGTAAGGTAATATATATGTAAAGTATTTATTAGAAAGAGTTTATATATATAATGTATTCAATACATTAAAAGTCTTATTAATTTTAATAATTCAAAATTTTTCTCATTTTTCTTATAAATTCAAACTTTTCAAATTGTTATATATATATATATATATATATATATATATATATATATATATATATATATATATATATATATATATATATATATATATATATATATATATATAACCCATCTCACACCTAATTATTAATATTATGTGCTACAATGAGTTTTTTTGTGGCTCATCCCGAGTATTTGAAGAAAATCCTCTGGACCGGGCCCATGCTTAAAGTTAATAGAAAATTAAAATTTAAAGTTTATGAAATAGGTATAATAACTAGGATGTTGATTGTATTTGTTTAAGGCCCCTTTTCTTTTCGGTATGTAATCTGAGTTTCTCCGAACTTTTCTTGGTTTTTATTTATTTGTTTTCCCAATATTAAAGTAAAATACAAAAATATTTGCTCTATAAAATACCTTAGAATTCGTTGCACCAAGTTAAATCATAACCATTGCTCACCCGATTGTGCATTGCAATTCATGAATAACGTCGTCCCAGTACTCGGGATCGCCTGCAACATGCTTCCCAATTCAATACCAACTCTTTCATCGTCATTAACAACCCCTCTTGCAGTGATCATCACCATTATCCTCTTCTTATTCGCCATGTTTATTAGAAACAAACCTCCATGCCAACATCCACTGCCACCCGGTCCAACCCCTTTACCTTTCATCGGATGCTTCATCCAAATGCTCTTAAATCGTCCAACTTTCCGTTGGATCCATAAACTCATGACCCAGTTCAAGACCCCAATCCTTTGCATCCGGCTAGGACCATCTACGCATGTTATTGCAGTCTCCTGTCCAAACCTAGCATGTGAGTTCTTGAAAAAGCAAGATGAAGTATTTTCTTCAAGGCCTGTCATACTATCAGCTGATCTGGTAAGTGATGGCTATCTCATAACCAGTTTGTCCCCTTCTGGGGAACAATGGAGAAAGATGAGAAAAATGTTGATCCAGGTCGTCCTATCATCATCAACACACAAATGGCTCCAACCCAAAAGAGACGAAGAAGCCAATCACTTGCTTAGGTATATTTGCAATCAAATAGAGAAACAAGATACCACAACTAATGGAGGGTTAGTAAATATTCGACTCACGACCCAACATTTTTGTGCAAACTTGATAAGAAAGATGGTTTTTGGGACAAGGTTCTTTGGGGAAGGAATGGAAGATGGGGGGCCAGGTGAAGAAGAAACTGAGCATGTCACGTCTGTTTTGACCTTGCTCAAGTATCTTTATGCATTTTCCATCACTGACTATTTCCCATGGTTGGGAGGCAAGGCAGATTTTGATGGCCATGAAAAGATCTTGAGGACTGCCATCCAAAGAGTTCGTAAGTATCAAGATCCATTGATCGATGAACGAATTCAAATGTGGAATGATGGACTGAGAAAGGTAAAAAATGATTTGCTTGATGTTCTTATCAACCATGGAAGCCCTAAGCTCACATCAGAGGAGATCAAAGCCCAGATTATAGTAAGACTCGGCATGCATTTCCAAGTAACTTTTGATTATTTGATTTAAACAACGTAGAATTTTTTTTCAACAATCTCTTGTATATAAAGGAGGTTCTTAAGATTTTCATTTAATTGTAATATTACTGAGTCTTTTTTTTTTTTTTTTTTTTTATGTTTTGACTGATTTTAGGAACTAATGATAGCCACGATTGATAATCCCTCGAATGCAATAGAGTGGGCGATGGCAGAGATGCTCAACGAACCAACAATCCTAAAGAGAGCAGTTGCGGAACTGGACCATGAGGTAGGTCGCCACCGTCTGGTTGAAGAGCGAGACCTTCACAAACTGAATTACATAAAAGCATGCATCAAGGAGGCCTTCAGGCTTCATCCTTTCTTACCTTTCAATCCACCACATGTTTCAATCATGAATACAACTGTTGCTGGCTACTTCATACCGAAGGGTAGTCATGTCTTGCTTAGTCGTCCTGGGCTGGGAAGGAATCCAAATGTGTGGACAGATGCATTGACGTTTGACCCAGATCGACATCTTGATGCAGAAGGGAAGCAAGTGGTTCTATCAGATAATGAGCTGAGGATGGTTTCGTTTAGCACTGGGAGACGTGGCTGTCCAGGAGTGGTGCTGGGCTCAACAATTACGACGATGATGTTAGCAAGAATGCTTCAAGCGTTCACCTGGGAGGTGCCACCTAATGAGTCGGGGATTAAGCTTGTGGAAAATCAAGATGACCTCAGCTTGGCTAAGCCACTTTTAGTGGTTGCTATCCCACGGCTACATCAATCTCTCTACCCAAAATTTTGAATGGAATAAAAATTTCTTTCTATTTTGGATGGTTAAAATATAAAGTAATGTTTTTAAATTGACAAAGTAAATATGTTGATGATTTAAAATAAAAATATGCTTTTGTTTTGAATTAAAAATGATAATGTAGTGTTTGTGTTTCAACGGTTTGGAAATAAATCCACATCCACTAAAAAGAATTATAAACGTTTATAATTTCGTTGAATATTCAGCTAGTATCATCGTCTAGATAAATAACAAATCTTTTTATTATTATTATTATTATTATTATTATTATTATTATTATTATTATTATTATTTGTAAATCTATGTATACCATGTTTATGTATACGTGAGTTGAACAGAATGGGGCTCAACGATTGTGACCGGTGCCCTTTAATTAATATATACAGTTTTTTTATAATTTACAATATTTTTTTACAAACATTTATATCAATAATATAAAAAAATATAATTCCAATAGTTAATTAGTCTCTCTCTCCCACACATACGAATTTTGTTCCAAAATTCATAATGTAATACTTGTAATGAATATAATAATAAATCTATATCAATACCATTAATTCTACTTTCTTTCTAGTTTTAAAATTCATAAATTATAAACTAATTATTTTATTTATTTATTTAAATTTAAAAGAGAAATGAACATTTTAATTTAAACTCTAATTTTTCTTACTTTTCTTATAAATTTAAACTCCTAAATGTTTACACGGTTATATTTATATTTATTTTTATTTTTTAGTAAACTTGTGTAGTTGTGAGTTTGGTCCCACTTATTTTGGACTAGCATTAGAGGTGATGGAGGCTGAGGCTATGTAAACCCTAGCTCTCACTTCATTTAAGTATGGGCACAATCCCCGAAATTAGGGTTTTGCTTGCAAGGGCCGTCACGTCGTGACCAACATGGTGTCACATTGTGACACCCAATGGAATACACATTCTTCCCTATCCACTGGCACATCATTAGATACACATGGTTACATCATGGAAAACTCTTTATCATTTAAAAATTAATTAATAATTAGAAGTGATGCTTACCCGAAACTAGGTGTTATAATTCTCCCATACTTGAACTAGATTTCATCCATGAAATGGTCAGCTGCAATTAGATTTCGGTAGTACTCACGCATGTATAACTCGGGCTCCCAAGTCTACTCGAAACCATTTAAATGCTACTAGTTAACGTAACTAAGGGTACCACCTGGTTGCGCAAAGCCTTCGTCTTTCTATCCATAATAGTCATTGGCCTCTCCACATAATTTAGGCGCATCTTAAGTGAGTGTCACGGCGTCGTAATATGTTGGCCACAATGTGACAATATGTTGACCATGACGTAGCATCCATTTTATTTAAAACCCTAATTTTTGGGCCTTAAGACCTATTTAAAGGAAGTTATGGCTAGCGTTTCCCCACCCTCGGCCTCCATCACCTCCAAACGCCCCTTAGCCCGAACCCTAGCCCTCTTGAGGCTTTTGAACTCACTTTTGCAAGCTTGTAGTGATTTTAAAAGAAGGAGAAGAAGAATTTGTGCTTAATTCCTCTAACAAATCTCTCATCGTCCTTGTGTGTACCTTTTGGACTTCTTGTAAGTCTTCAAAAGTCTCCTCTTTTTGATGTAAGCCTCTTATATATATATATATATATATATATATATATATATATATATATATATATATATATATATATGCTTTATGCCATATTTTGCCCTATTTGTGAGGATGGGATGAGTAAAGACATAAAGTTTTCAACTTTAAAATCTTTCTGAGTCCCAAGAGCATTATATCTCATAGATCTAGGATGTGGTGCTGATTTGGGGACTTTTCATGAATCTTAGGTCATATTGCATCTTTTGACATAAATTTGGGAAAGGACATGCATAGGGCATGCATGTCCATAAAGTTTACATTTTTAGGGATCATTAGGGTCTCTAAAACCCTTTTTGAAGTTTTAGATTGAAGACAAATTACGTGCTTAATGGTTGATTCCATGCATCAAGTTTCCTTCTACAACCTTGGAATTAAGATCTTGGCTTAGAGGGATGTCTCAATGTCTAAAGTTGGAAACTTTATCCATTAGTACCTTGGGAAGAATCAGATCCATGCTTTGGAGCTATTGGAAATGATGGAAGATGGATAAATACTTTAAGATATTGAACGTAGTTTCCATGACATGGCGTTTGGCTGCAATGATGTGGCGAGTGGGGGAGGTGCACATCTATTTTCTCCTTATTATGCCATGACATGACAAATAGGAGGTGAAGATATGGTGACCCTCTGAAGTCAACTTTAGACAGTTGAATTTGACCTTTGACTTTTTGACATGGGTTTACTTTAGGTCAAAGTGCTAGTTCTAGGGTATAGACTAAGGTTAGATCTTGTTTGATTGTTAGGTGTGTTGCATTTTGTGGCAATTAGTTGTGGTTTATCTGAATTCGTAAGACAAGTGAGTCTTCTCATTATATTATGTAGGATGCTATCTGTCTTTATGACTCTTGGTATGTCTGTTAGGCTAGACCTAATTGAATGTATGTTGGGTTGGCCCATTTTCATGTTGGGTTGGGCCCATTTGTATGTTAAGTTAGAACTATTTGAATGTATGTTGGGTTGGGTTCAATTGTATGTATGTTGGGCTAGGCGTATTTGTTAATTTAGGTTGGGCCCATTTGTAGTGTATGTGGTATTTTAGGTAACTCATTAAAATTTGTGCTTGTGTGTCACACCCCCAAACCAAGGATGGCGGAAATGTCCGGGGGTGGCGGACTTCATGTATTGTATCACAACAACGAGTATAATAGTGCTCAAAGTAAATACAACCATCATAAATAGAATTGAAAAAGTTAAACCAAAGTATATGTTTACATGTTTCAAAATCAATTACATTATGATGAAAAAATAAATTGTTTGACGATGTAACGTCCCATCCTCAAAGCGCTGATGTTTTCCTATTTCACTGATTTCCTGAGAATACAAGTAGTTTTGAAAAAGTGTCAACAATTAAGTTGGTGAGTTCATAAGAGTTTTGTTTGAGGAAGAAACTGTTTTCCTTGTAAAACCGATAGAGTTTGATTTCCATAAAATCCAATATTTTCTTAGTTAAGTGTGAAAGAATATTCCTATATTATGTGATAATGAACCCTAGAAAAACCCGTAGATTTCTTCTATAACCGTCCATCGTATATAAGTTATATAAGATTTAAGTTAGATAAACCGTTGAATATAGTAGGTCTGCCCTAGGTCCACAACGTAACGAGGAACAGGAGATGAGGCGGGCTCACCAATTCTAAGTCGATCGAGACTAGATTCTTATACAACTCTAGCATATACGCTTAGCAACTATAGCTGAAGTCTAACAATTCTAGATGAAATAAGGTTTAATATCATAAAAACTATTTTATGTGAATCTGGTACTTTGTATTTGTACCATTTTTTGTATAAAAACCTGGTACTTTGTATTTATACCCATTTTTTGTATATAACCGGTACTTTGTATTTGTACCCATTTTCGTATGAAAACCTGGTACTTTGTATTTGTACCCCTTTTTGTATACAAACCTGGTACTTTGTATTTGTACCCCTTTTTGTATGAAACCGGTACTTTGTATTTGTACCCCTTTTCGTATGAAAATCTGGTACTTTGTATTTGTACCCCTTTTCGTATGAAAGCCTGCTACTTTGTATTTGTACCCCTTTTTGTATAAAACTGGTACTTTGTATTTGTACCCCTTTTTGTATGAAAACCTAAAATGGGTACTTTGTATTTGTACCCCTTTTCGTATGAAAGTCTGGTACTTTGTATTTGTACCCCTCTTTGTATAAAACCGGTACTTTGTATTTGTACCCCTTTTTGTATAAAACTGGTACTTTGTATTTGTACCCCTTTTCGTATGAAAACCTGATACTTTGTATTTGTATCCCTTTTTATATAAAAACCTGGTACTTTGTATTTGTACCCCTTTTTGTATAAAACCGGTACTTTGTATTTGTACCCCTTTTTGTATGAAACCGGTACTTTGTATTTGTACCCCTTTTCGTATGAAAACCTGGTCCGGATTTGTTATTGGAATGATAGACTATTTTGTAAAAATCACCATAAATTATAGAGAAATCGTATGGAGATGTGAAAGTACTCATTTTAAAACTAACAACTGGATCTACTTGCACCTAAAACAGTTTTGAAAACTAAAATGTTTAAGTTGTCCAAAACAGTCCTTGAATTGAGTCCAACTTTTCTGATGAAAGCTGTTAGAAAAGTTTAGTTATGTTCTTGGTGTTTTAACTTGTATCCCCCCCCCCCCCCTTAAAAACTTGAGAAAACATGAAAATGTAGGGGTATGATCTCACCTTGAGTGGTTTCAGTAGATGAGTATTGAAGAAGAGAAGTGTTCAACTCAAGAACACTTGAAGGATCGCTTGAAGATTCGAAGATCTAACATGAATGTGATGATGTTTGTGTAAGGAATCAATGATATGTGTAAAAGGGAAGTGTAATTAACACAAGGGGAATGAATTATACTTACCAAGAGTGTAAGAAAACTTGATGATCAGCCTTGAATCTCAAATTTGAGGGGGGGGGTGGGGGAAGTTTGAGAGAAAAGGTGTTTGTTCCTTCGGTGGAAATGAGAGAAATGAGAGAAATGAAGAGTGAGTGGAGTACTTTCCCAACTCTTTGGATATTGATTTGCTAAAGAAAAGAGTGGGAAAGTACCCTTGAATGACCAGGTATGGTGGGGAGTACAATGGCTGGTCAAAGGAATGGGCATGGGGTGGTTGTTTGTGTCAAATATTATGGCAAGATCCACACTCCACCACATGATTTCCCTTAATGGATTTTATTCTTAATAAATATTTTCATAAAAATATGTTTATATTATGAATATTTAGGGTCTTATATGTTAAAATATGATTATTGGTGAAAATCCCATGTTAAAATAGTTAAAAACGGGCTTAAAATGTTAAAAATATTGAAAACCGAGAAGGGAGAGCTAAAATCTGAAGTTCAGGACAAGGCTGTTGAAGGGTTTCGCTGCTGATGCGGAAGGTTCGCCACGGTCCGAAGTGAAGCTCGCTGCAGGGCCTGGTTCCGGGTTCGGTGGCTCCGGCTTCGTGGCTGAGGTCTTGACGACTGTGGCTCTGGGCTTCGGCTCTGTGGCTGCAGCTGGATGGCTGTGGTTACTCAGGGGCCTCGGACTCGGTTTATGTGGCCTCGGTCCCAAGAGGGTTTTGGCCCCTATAGAGAGGCTTCGGCCCTAAGAGGCTAATTTCCAAGGATTATCCCCGTATCGAGTGGTTTTTCACCAAGTCAAGTGTCGGGATGCCCCAAATGATCAAAATAAATCCAAAAGAGGTTTTGAGAGAGATTTCACCTTCTTGGAGAGATTTGGGAGAGATTCTTCATTCTTGGAGAGATTTGGGAGAGATTCTCGATAAAGAGAGATAGAGTGAAAACGATTGAGAGAGGTTTCGTGTGTCACATTTGTGAGTGTCCGGCTTCGCAACGCAAGGTCCGTAAGCCCCATTAAGCCATGTTTAAGGATCTTACACACTACCAATGAGTATGCAACATTGTTTTATCGGTTTAGTTCGTTACTTACCACAACTTTAGGTTAAGGAAATCTAGATGTACGGACTTTTCAATATATGATCTCTCATTAGAATAGCGAGTTGTTTAGTAATTACATAACGTAAACCGTAGTATACAAGGGTTAACTGAGGTGACCGGTTTGACTTGTTAACTTTATTTGACTTTGACTTGACCAGAATTTGACGGTTGCCACATCATCCCCCCGTTAGAAGGAATTTCGTCCTAAAATTAGCACTTTGACCGAGACTTCATGAATTTGAAGAAATGATGGGGAAAACTTCTTGTAGTACAAGAAATTGATATGGCGGGGACCAATCCGCCTGATATTAAATGACACCTTGCGTAGCTTGGTTATGAAGCTCATTGTTATCCGCTCCCACTTCCTTTCAAGTATCACTGGTTGTTGTAGGAGACGCGAAGGCTCCCTTTATTCTCTCTTGACATTGGCATAAGTCCGATACTTGCCCATATGTGTAACGATGTCTGCTTTCCTATTCGCCCACTGAGGTTACTTTTTGAGGTCCAAACACATTTTTTTCGAGCCTGAATGAAGAGGAGTAGTGAGTTTTCGTGTGCTTCATTCATGGCGTTATTTCTGAATCCATCAACCTCGGTGTCCAGATCCGATTCATGGGATAACATGCCCTACCGTTCGTGCCTTCTAGGTTCTTATGATCGGTGAAGATTGTATGCTTTGTTTTGTGGAGATAGTGCCTCCCGACCACTAGGGCGTACACTACCGCTCATAGTTCAAGGTCATGCGTGACCTAGCCGACCTTGTACATATTTAGCTGTCTTTAAGCCATAAGTAATGACTTCTCCTCAGAGCGCTGCATAGGGCCTGCTGTAGCGTCTACCGTTTGATTTAGATCAGTTAGGAACTTATGGGTTCGGATTACACGACCAGAATTATTCGGATGATAGGGCGTTCACTTGCACTCCTGGGTAACCTAGTCCGAAGTTCATGGCAGGACTCGTACTTGGTCCATGTATCATTAACTTGCGCATATAGGTTGTATGTACTTAAGGTTGACAAGACAATTGGAAGGGCGACTCTATATTATTTTGATTCTGACTAAGAGATGAGTTATTATACATGAAAAAATAACTTATACACATTATGATATAACCAAGACTAGGCGGAAAGTGAAATGTGTGATTCTACTTTAGTTTCACATCCCAACGAGGAAAAGAAATTAAGTTAAAAATCTCACATTCTATTGTCTACCAAGTCTTTGTTATATATAACTGTGGAATGTATGAGTGAGGAAATCATAATAATAACATTCTTATTGATCCCTCTTAATGAAATAGAATTCCTAGTAAAGGCCATCATTGAACCTAGATGTGTTTCGGCCGTTCTCTTATAGAGTAGAAGTATGTTCTCGAAGGTTTGACCTACATCCCTATGATTCAGTCCTATTACGGAGTAGAAGTGAGTTCGAAGAATGGTCTCATGATGTTTGTTGTTCAAACCGGGTTCCATTGGTTGGTGAATAACCTGATCCAACCTTGGAAAGAGAATTGGGAACGATCCCGGAGCTAAATTACCCTAGTCCATCAACTTGACTAGAGTGGGTTTCTGATAGACTCCTATGATAGCATGATGGAAGTATTTGAACAAGGAGTGACATAGAATTTAGCGACTGACAATGTCATTGATGTTTAAGATGTAACAAATTAGGGAAAGTTGATCTTGTAGAGGGTCTTACATCACATCCGGAGTAGGAGAGTTTTGGCTGCCTAAAGGCCTAACGAAAAGTACCTACACTCCAAGATAGTTTCATAGAAAATACCACATAGGACATAGATAGGAAAACGATTCCTTTTTAGCAGGGAAAGAAAGTAAGGTATTTACTACTGGTGGCGGTCATCCCTCTGGTGTACCCACAATTCAGCCAGTTGCGGCTGCATATCAAGAATTTGCCTTTTGTACACCCTCTGGCGTACTTGGAGTTCTATGAATTTGGCTCGTGTTTCATCCAGTGCTTGCAGCGGGGTTTCATGGTCTCTCTCAGATCTTTCACGAGTGTGCTCAAGGCGATTGATGCCGGTTGTATGCATTCTTGCATTTGCATCAACCTCTGCGATACAATGGAGAGTTGTTCTGCCCTGAATCTCGTTTCGGGCAACTCTACAGACCAGAATTGGAAGAATTCTGTCTGCTGATCTTCCTTCGCTTATGTTGTAGAAGCTTCGGTCTCCATTAAATGGCATAGTTTGGTCTTGCTCTTCACTCCAGGTTTCCAAGCATTCTACCCAAGGAGGCGTCGGGCCTTGAAAAGTCGGACAAGGGTTAGGATTCAGAACAAGATCCTTTGGGGGTAGGTTCTCCACTTCAGGTTAGGAGTCAGAACCTTCAGCAAGGCCTTCGGCTTGGTGATCATCCATAAGGATTGGGTGATCATTCTCTGGCTCCTCTCCGAGCCATTCAGTATTGCCATGGTTAGGGTAATACGGGTTGTCGTGGGGATGGAGATCCAGCCACAATATTCATGCGAGAAAAAGGGAATATAAGAAATAACTAAGTAGACGTACTAATTAGATAATTATAAGATGATCTTTATCAAGTACTTCAATACATTGTTTAGTGCATACCAGTTATATGTATTTGGGACAGGATAGACCTTCGAATAAGCGACCCTAACTCTAAATCCATAATCCAACGAGAACAGGAAGTAAAGCAACGGTCACAGATTCTGAGTGTATAACGCCTAAATTTCACATAACCTTAGCGTATCCACTTAACAACTATTAACCTACTTGATACAGACCTGTTTAGTTCTCATGTAAGCACTTATTGTAACACAAAATACTCCCATAGTATTTTAAACTCATGTTCTTTTCTAATGTTCTCATTGTGGTAGTGTTGGGAAGTTTTTAGACTTGTCGCCATATCACAACCATTCTTGGGCATGTGCTAATCACTCCTCGGACCAACATAGTTGATCATGCTATGCCACTCCCAAGGCCGACCATACATCCCCGAGCTTACCTGTGATATTCAACAATCATTACTTTTGTTTTGTTCTAGAATGATGCTGACCTTAGTATGTATGCATGCATGTATAATTTTAACAAGAAACTATTTATTTCTAAAAGTATAGCTGTTTTGAAAACTTTAAATCAGAGACCACAGCCCCAATGCATTTATAGTTTGTATATCTTATGTGGTTCGATATACTTCGTTCACTATAACCAATGCTCTGATACCAATCTGTCACACCCCCAAACCAAGGATGGTGGAAACGTCCGGGAGTGGCGGACTTCATGTATAGTATCACAACAACGAGTATAATAGTGCTCAAAGTAAATACAACCATCATAAATATAATTGAAAAAGTTACACCAAAGTATATGTTTACATGTTTCAAAATCAATTACATTATGATGACAAAATGAATTGTTTGATGATGTAACATCACATCGTCAAAGCGCTGATGTTTTCCTGTTTCACTGATTTCCTGAGAATACAAGTAGTTTTGAAAAAGTGTCAACAATTAACTTGGTCAGTTCATAAGAGTTTTATTTGAGGAAGAAACCGTTTTCCTTGTAAAATCGATAGAGTTTGATTTCCAGAAAATCCAATATTTTCTTAGTTAAGTGTGAAAGAATATTCCTATATTATGTGATAATGAACCCTAGAAAAACCCGTAGATTTCTTCTATAATCGTCCATCGTATATAAGTTATATAAGATTTAAGTTAGATAAACTGTTGAATATAGTAGGTTTGCCCTAGGTCCACAACCCACGTGGAATAGGAGATGAGGCGGGCCCACCAATTCTAAGTTGATCGAGACTAGATTCTTATACAACTCTAGCATATACGCTTAGCAACTATAGCTGAAGTCTAACAATTCTAGATAAAATATAGTTTTAATATCATAAAAACTATTTTATGTGAATCTGGTACTTTGTATTTGTACTCTTTTTTTATGTATAAAAACCTGGTACTTTGTATTTGTATCCCTTTTTGTATAAAACCGGTACTTTGTATTTGTACCTATTTTCGTATGAAACCTGGTACTTTGTATTTGTACCCCTTTTTGTATAGAAACCTGGTACTTTGTATTTGTACCCCTTTTGTATAAAACCGATACTTTGTATTTGTACCCCTTTTTGTATGAAACCGGTACTTTATATTTGTACCTATTTTGGTATGAAAGTCTGGTACTTTGTATTTGTACCCCTTTTTGTATAAAACCGGTACTTTGTATTTGTACTCCTTTTCGTATGAAAACCTGGTACTTTGTATTTGTACCCTTTTTTGTATAAAAACCTGGTACTTTGTATTTGTACCCCTTTTTGTATGAAAACGATACTTTGTATTTGTACCCCTTTTCGTATGAAAACCTGGTACTGTGTATTCGTACCCCTTTTTGTATAAAACCGATACTTTGTGTTTGTACCCTTTTCGTATGAAACCTAAAATCGGTACTTTGTATTTGTACCCCTTTTTGGTATGAAACCGGTACTTTGTATTTGTACCCCTTTTCGTATGAAAGCCTTTTGTAATATAAATGAACATAAACTATACCTATTATAGTTTATCAAAATGTTTGAAATGTATATGCAACCTAACTATACCTATTATAGTTTAGTATGTTTGTTTGTGGTGTATAAGAACCCTTTTCTATGTAAGTCGAATGTATAGCAAAATATAACTATGTTTATTTTGCTTTGTTTTGTACTAATGGTAATGATGGAGGATTCTTACAATTCAGTGAGTATTTTCTGTTATATAATTATGCCACAACAAGAAACACATGTAAAATATGAAGTCATCAAAGATTTAACACTTTGCTCAACATGCATGTTACAAAGTGTGTTGAAAGTTATAAGTTGTTAACTAGTTTTTAACCTTTTTGCACTGTTTTAGAAACATCATAGAAAAATCATACGAGCTTGAAAACTGAATCCGTAAATTCTGAGAGTTCCTAAGATTTGTCTAGTATATTCATAATTTTTCTCATGATTTTTGGAAGCCTTTAACTTGTGTTAAAATGTTCAGATTCACAGACTGGTCCGGATTTGTTATTGGAATGATAGACTATTCTGTAAAAATCACCATAAATTGTAGAGAAATCGTATGGAGATGTGAAAGTACTCATTTTAAAACTAACAACTGGATCTACTTGCACCTAAAACAGTTTTGAAAACTAAAATGTTTAAGTTGTCCAAAACAGTCCTTGAATTGAGTCCAACTTTTCTGATGAAAGCTGTTAGAAAAGTTTAGTTATGTTCTTGGTGTTTTAACTTGTATCCCCCCCCTAAAAACTTGAGAAAACATGAAAATGTAGGGGTATGATCTCACCTTGAGTGGTTTCAGTAGATGAGTGTTGAAGAAGAGAAGTGTTCAACTCAAGAACACTTGAAGGATCGCTTGAAGATTAGAAGATCTAACATGAATGTGATGATGTTTGTGTAAGGAATCAATGATATGTGTAAAAGGGAAGTGTAATTAACACAAGGGGAATGAATTATACTTACCAAGAGTGTAAGAAAACTTGATGATCAGCCTTGAATCTCAAATTTGAGGGGGGGGGGGGGGGGGTGGGGGAAGTTTGAGAGAAAAGGTGTTTGTTCCTTGGGTGGAAATGAGAGAAATGAAGTGTGAGTCGAGTACTTTCCCAACTCTTTGGATATTGATTTGCTGAAGAAAAGAGTGGGAAAGTACCCTTGAATGACCATGTATGGTGGGGAGTACAATAGCTAGTGAAAGGAATGGGTATGGTGTGGTTGTTTGTCTCAAATATTATGGCAAGATCCACACTCCTCCTCATGATTTCCCTTAATGTATTTATTCTTAATAAATATTTTCATAAAAATATGTTTATATTATGAATATTTTGGGTCTTATATGTTCAAATATGATTATTGGAGAAAATCCCACGTTAAAATAGTTAAAAACTGGCTTAAAATGTTAAAAATATTGAAAACCGGGAAGGGAAAGCTGAAATCCGAAGTTCAGGACAACGCTGCTGAAGGGTTTCACTGCTGATGCGGAAGGATCGCTACGGTCCGAAGTGAAGCTCACTGCGGGGCTTGGTTCTGGGTTCGGTGGCTCCGGCTTCGTGGCTGCGGTCTTGACGGCTGCGGCTTTGGGCTTCGGCTCGGTGGCTGCGGCTACTCAGGGACCTCGGACTCCGTTTATGTGGACTCGGTTCCAAGAGGGTTTTGGCCCCTATAGAGAGGCTTCAGCCTTAAGAGGCTAATTTCCAAGGATTCTCCCCGTATCGAGTGGTTTTTCAACAAGTCAAGTGTCGGGATGCCCTAAATGATCAAAATAAATCCAAAAGAGGTTTTAAGAGAGATTTCACCTTCTTGGAGAGATTTAGGAGAGATTCTTCATTCTTGGAGAGATTTGGGAGAGATTCTCGATAAAGACAGATAGAGTGAACACGATTGAGAGAGGTTTCGTGTGTGACATTTGTGAGTGTCCGGCTTCGCAATGCAAGGTCTATAAGCCCCATTAAGCCATGTTTAAGGATCTTACACACTCCCAATGTGTATGCAACATTGTTTTATCGGTTTGGTTCGAGACTTACCACAGTTTTAGGTTAAGGAAATCTAGATGTACGAACTTTTCAATTTATGATCTCTCATTAGAGTAGCGAGTTGTTTAGTAATTACATAATGTAAACCCTAGCATACAAGGGTTAACTGAGGTGATCGGTTTGACTTGTTGACTTTATTTGACTTTGACTTGACCCGAATTTGACAGTTGTCACATTGTGGTTTGTGGTTTGAACATTTTCAGGTACTTCTAGTTCCAAAGGGAAAGGCCCGATTTGACTTCACAATATTTCCTTCTGATGATTTTTCCGCATGATGATTGTTATTGTACTCTAATGATTATGATACATTTTTACTATGATGATTTTTTGCGACAAACACTATGTGATTTGATGAATAAAAAATGAAAAAATTTATGTTTTTTTTGGGATGTTACACTGTCTACAACCTATGCCTGATCTGTTGAATAAGTTGTGTCATCTGAAGTAAACCTCTATCCTCTCTATGACCCAATGGCGTACCTCTCCCCAAAAAACTAGAGTGCAAAATTTCCTCCCATATATATGTTCATACAGAGGTGCACCGATGTTGGAATGGTAATTGTTGTAAGAAAACTTTTCTGCAGGGAGATAATAGTCCCAACTCCTACCAAAATCGATGACACAATCCCTCAACATATCCTTGCGTGTCTAAATAGTTCGCTCACCCTGACCATTGGTCTGAGGGTAATAAGTGGTGCTGAAGTGTAGTCTCGTACCCAACTCCTCATGAAACCCCTGCCAAAACCGGGAAGTGAATCACACATCACGTTCACATACAATGGATACCGGCACACTTTGACGATCAACGATATCGCAAACATAAATGTCGGCGAATTTCTCGGTCGAAGAACTCTCTTGTATGGAAATAAAATGTGTGCTCTTGGTCAGGCGATCCAAAATAACTGATATGACATCAAATCCCTTTGTCTTCCTTAGAAATTTGGTGATGAAATCCATGGTAATCTGCTCCCATTTCCACATGGGAACCTCCAACGGCTGCAACTTGTCGTGCGGTCTCTAGTTCTTTTCTTTGACAATCTGACAAGTCAAGCATCTCTCCACATGCTAAACTATCTCTCGCTTCATGCATGGCCACCAATACCTAAGTATCAAGTTTTGATACATTTTCGTTGCTCCAGGGTGTATTGAGAACCAGGACTTGTGCACCTCCTCTAACAATGTTTGTCGGACCACACTAGAAACTAGGACTGATGCCCACCCATACTGGGTCAAAAGCCATCGATTATCGGTAACAAATTTTCTAGTCTGGCCCCTAATCTTCTCCTATACAAATTCACCCTCATAATTCCCTCGACTTGAGCTTCCCTAATCAGTTTCGAAAGCGGTGAAACGATGTTCATCCTCAAACATAATCCTTGAATAAGAGGACTAGCTGCCTTACGGATCAATGCGTCGGCAACCATATTGGCCTTCCCTGGATGTTAAAGAATCTCACAGTCATAATCCTTAACCACGTTAAGCCACCTATGTTGCCTCATGTTCAGATCCGACTGATCCATAAGATATCTCAAGCTCTTCTGACCCATGTAGATGGTACACTGAACACCATATATATAGTGTTTCCAAATCATTAGGGCATCAAATCCCCCAATTCGAAATCGTGAGTCAGATACCTAACCTTAAGAGGCTTTAACTTCCTGGAAGTATACACAATAAATCTACCCTACTGCATGAGCACCGCCCCTAAAACCGTGATCAAAGCTTCACAAAATACCACAAAATCCTCACCACTCTCTGAAAGTGTCAATAATGGGGCCTCAGATAACCTTTTCCTTAGAGTCTTAAATGCATCCTGTTGCTCAGGGCCCCATCGGAAATCTACACTCTTCTTCATCAAGAGAGTAATAGGGACAATAATTTTTGAGAAATCCTGGATGAACCCCTGATAGTAACCTGCCAAACTTAGAAAACTTTTGATCTTAGATGGGGACTTTGAGATCTTACACTACATACCTGCCTCAATATTGACCGAGTTGACCAAAATCTCGTTTTGATTGACAAGGTGTCCCAAGAACAGAACCCCTCGCAACAAAAAATCACACTTTGAGAACTCGGAATATAGCATCTCCTTCCTCAGTACATCAAGTATCTAATGCTTGAATCTCGGTAAGTTTCTCTTTTGAACTTGTATTATTGGTTTGTCCCATTTTGACACTTGAGTTGTATGCAAGGCGTACAACAAGGTACACTTAGTATACCAAGTGGTGAAGTGAGTACGCAAGGTGTACCAAGTAGTATGCTTAGCGTATTCATGCGAGAGTGTTGATCCGGGTTTCGGATGCGTATGCAGGGCCTACAGCTTCGTACGCAAGGTTAATGAAAACCCTAATTTCCAGGGTTGGACACTATTTAAGCATCCATATGGACTTGAAACCCTCATCTTATCAGCCTCTTTGCCCTCCTTACCCTACATTCTAACCCTAATTCTATCTTGTGTGTTTTTGAGCTTAGAAGACCATTTTGAGGTGTATTTTGGTACTTTAATGGAAGGTGTTTATCCTTGAAGCTTCATTGGAGGAATAAAGGCTTATAGATCCAGAATCTCATCATCTTTTGGCACTCATTGGAGGTATAAGGTATTGAACTTGATGCTTATTAGCTTAGAAGTCTTCTTGTTTGGGTTTATGGACCCTTTTGGTTCCATTAATAAGATCTTACGAGTTCATATCATTTTTGAGCCTTAGAGTTGCCGCTCTTGGTGTTGAGGTTGAAATCCATCCATGCATGAGTTAGGGCCATTTTCATGAAAGTAGAATGTTATATTTTGAGTTTGGATTCATTTTGGACATGCAATGTCACCAAGTCTGTGACATTATGGGTCTAGACATTAATTAGGACATAGATACATGGTTTGGACCTTTGGGCTAAAGATTAAGTGCTTAATGGAAAAAGTTTATTTAATAGACGAGTATGCTGGCGTACAAGTGTTTTTCGCTTAATAAAGCAGTATGTTGGGTGTACAAGTATGTACGCACAACATGCATGCCAGCAAGCATGTACGCGCTACGTACAACTGAGTACTCCATACGTACTTAGTCAGAGTGGGATTCGCATAGTTAGGCAATGGTTTAGGCCATTTCATGGACCTAGTAGCTTTGGGCCTTAGTCGGTCATCTAAAATCAAGCTTTTGGACTAAGGAAATTATTGGCCTTTAGGGTAAGGCTCATTATAGGAGTTTGCGCCCACTTTAGAAAATTGGGCCATAAGTGGGTCACCAGTGGGCCTTCGAAGATTATTTTGTGTTGGGCCTTTTGTATTTTGGATTTGGGACTTAGTCATGGATCAAATTAAGTCAGGGGTAAAATATTTATTTTACCCCAAGTATAGATTATTGGATATTGATTGAGACCCAAGTATTGATTGGGTGTTATTTTGTTCTGATAGCTCGAGGAGTTGTTAGGGCAGTAGCTGAGGATTTCTTTTTATGTGATTCAACATTTAAGGTGAATTTCCTCACAGGGTTTAGTGGGTTGAGGGCACCAATGCCAGCCCTTCTTGGTTATGTTAGGATGCTAGGAGTCTGTATGACCCTTCCATGTGTTATGTTCTGCTATGAATACCGAGCGGGGCTCGATGCCATGCGAGGCTTGAGAATAACAGATATGTAAACCGAGTGGAGCTCGATGTTGGGTGAGGCCTGATTTTGGGTGGGAGCTGAGTATGTGATTTAGTATGTATGGTATGGGGTAATTTTGGGGAACTCACTATGCTTTGTACTTACTATTTTTAGTTTATGTTTTAGGTACTTCCGTTTGCAAAGGGAAGAGCTTGAGTTGACTGCATTGCACACACCATTGGGTTTCCGTATATGATATTACTCTGATTTTTATGACATTTGATACAATGGTTTTTGTTGATATGTATGGATGATATTTGGAATTACTATTTTATCTATTTTAAAAATAAAATTTGTAACCATATTTTGGGATGTTACAAGTTGGTATTAGAGCCTTGGTTTGAGGGATTCGGGCACACTCTCGGGTGTGTCTAAAGTCAAACTAACATGTGTGGTGCATGCAACCGACCGAGATCAAGTAAGTTTTCCCAAATTACCCATACATGTTATTTGATATGTTTGAATCTGTGAATCTCTGAATTGCATGCTAGTTAGGGTTAAGGATCTGCTCAGTTTTGCATGATATAATTCTAGGAGGGATGCCTTTGTATGCATGTTGTATGAGCTTGTAGACATGCATGCTAGTACTAATCAGTCAATGATAGGATGACATGAATAGGTTATGCTTGGTTCTCATAGTCAATGCTCTAATACTACTTCCTTTGTGATTTTAGGAGTTCTAACTAGCTTCAATTAAGTGATAAGCGAATATTTTAATTTACATATCATGGGAAGTAAATAATTTTAGAAGGTTAGGTTTTAACTCTATTGCACAACTCTTGTTGGAGTCCAATTGTTGTAGTGTGAGATCTTTCATTTGACGAATTATCTAGTTTTAGTGATATGTGATAGTATTTGTGAGTTAGTTAGAAGTAGATAGTAGGAATTCTTTCTACGACCGATGGCAGAGAATGGTATGGAGTTGCCCTAGGAAAACCTAGAAAGGGATCTAGTGTTGGGAGCCTTATTTGTGAGGGGTGGTTAGATCGATTAGAGTAACCTAGCTGATTCAAAGCAATTCTTGAGGAAAGTACGGATAGATGTGGAAGGTAGTATGAGACCGTACTACTGGAAGCAGAGGATCTGTACTCGATTTAAGGAGGGTTGCGATAAAATCAGGAAGCTTGTGGGGTTGTAATTCCCTGGTATGTTTTGATGCATATTCTGATAGTTTTTGTGGTCTATTTTCAGTATGGTGGTATTACGGGGTAGACCAGTTGGCAGCTCAGGTGTTGGCGAGGGTTCAGGCTCAAGATCAGGAGTCGGGCAGCTTGATGAGTAGACTAAGGAGTTTCTCTCGTTAAAGATTACTCGTTCCATTCTCGATCAGACTCTTGTGATCTTCAGCTCGGTCACGAAGGGTATCTTGGAGGTTTTGGAGGACCGATTGAGCTTGTTTTAATATGAGAGGATGGCTATAGCAGGAGCTCAATCTTTGACATTTAGGGAGTTCTGAGCTTGTGGAGCTCCAGACTATCATGGGGAGAAGGACCCCATTGTGATCAGATGTTGGTTAGCAGATGCTGTTAACACTTTCCACACCAGTCGTTGTCCCAAGGGGGACAAGGTCAGAGTAGCTTCCTGCCTTTTAAAGGATAGGGCGCAAGATTGGTGGGAGGAGGTTGGTAGTGTTGTGGGTGATGATGCTATTGATGGGATTATGTAGGATGATTTTTCGACCCGAGTTTGCACCGATTATTGAGGTGTAGCAGGTGGCGCGAGAGTTCTAGGATCTCCGCCAGACTACTGAGACGGTAGCTAAGATCACTGCTATATTCAGGGAGAGGGTTCTTCTGGTTCCACAGTATGTGGCGGACGAGGAGATGAAGAAGGCTTGATATCATGAGATGCTGAGGAGCGACATCTGGTAGTTTGTGAGCTGTTCCAGCTACAAGACACTAGAGATATGATAGCTCGAGCCAGGGAAAGGTAGATTTACCTAGAGATGGAGAGGAAGAGGAAGCCAGATGATGTCCAGACATCAGGGGGTTTGGGAAAGAGGCCCAAGGTATCGGATTCCATATCGAGGGGAAATTATGGCCATATCCGTTGTGGAAAGTATGATAGGATGCACGAGGGTTCGTGCAGGAGTGGTAGTGGTGGTGGTTCTGGCTACTTCAAGTGCAACCGGACTGGTCATTATAGCAGGGATTGTACCGCTACAGCATGAGTAGTGTTGGCACTAACTCCTATGACTTTGAGGATTACTAACGACCGTCAGGGCTAAGCAAACTCGGCTGCAGCAAAGAGCAAGGCTTTCCAGCTGACGACAGAGGAGGGGCGTGTAGCTACTGATGTTGTGACGAGTATGTATCCACTCCTGATTTCTTTATTTATATTGAATTGTTGCTTATCTTTATGTGTTTTATTTTAGGATCATTCTATATGCATAGTATCTCTACTTTGGTGTTATTTGATTCGGGGGCTAACAGATCTTTTGTATCACTTGCACTTACCAAGAGATTTGTTGGAGCTCCGGGGGAGCTAGATTGTCCTCTTGATGATGATATTGCTGATGATATGACAGTTAGGGTTGTGAGGGTTCATCAGGTTTGTACTATTCACTTGTTTAACGAGCGGTATCTGGTCGGTCTAGTTCCTATTCCTCTGCGTGGGAACAAGGCCATCGTAGGCATGGATTGGTTGAGCCCTAATGGGGGCAGTGATTGATTGTGAGCAACAGTTAGTATGGGTTCGTACCCCAAGTGGGGGAGAGTTGGTGATTTAGGGTGAGAGACCGCATCGTAGGCCGGTTATGTGTCCTGCAGTTGGAGACAGACGCTATCTTCAGTAGGGTTGCTCGAGTTTCATGTATGTCATGGATACCCGAGATAAGGGTATGGCGACTGTGGATGATGTGCCAATCATGCGGGATTATCCGGATGTGTTCCCTGAGGATTTAATAGGGGTACCTCCAGAGGGGCAGGTGGAGTTCAGGATTGATTTGGTTCCAGTTGCGGCTCCGATAGCTAAAGCACCGTATCGGCTGGCTCCCCCCGAGATACAGGAGTTGTCTACGCAGTTACAGGATCTGTTAGACAAGAGATTCATTAGGCCAAGTTGTTTGTATTTGGGAGCCCCAATTTCTATTTGTGAAGAAGAAGGATGGGTCTCATCATATGTGTATCGATATCGGGATTTGAATAAGGTAACGGTAAAGAACCATTACCCCCTTCTGAGGATTGATGATCTCTTTGACCAACTTTAGGGTGCATCTTGGTTCTCCAAGATGGATTTGTGATCGAGTTACCATCAAATGCGGGTTCGAGATGATAATGTGCAGAAGATAGTTTCCGGACTCGATATGGCCATTATGTGTTCGTAATGATGCCATTTGGGCTCACCCATGATCTAGCCATGTTCATGGATCTCATGAACTGTGTGTGCTGATTGATGTTGGATCGGTCTGTGATAATCTTTATTGATGATATCTTGGCCTATTCCAAGAATCAGGAGAAGCACAAGGATCACTTGAGGGAGGTGCTTGAGACATTGAGGAAGGAGAGACTTTTTGCAAAGTTGTCTTGGTGCGAGTTCTGGTTATGTGAGGTGCAGTTTCTGGGGCACTTTGTCAACCTGAAGGATATTCTGATCAATCTGGCCAAGGTTGAGGTTGTCATGTAGTGGGAGGTTTTGAGGACTCCATCTGAGATTTAGAGTTTTCTTGGTCTGGCGGGCTACTATCGGAGATTCATCCATGATGTCTCCAAGATAGCTATTCCACCGATCCGAATAAGCAAAAAGCCGGTGACATTTCGCTGGGGGCCTGAGCAGCAGACAACTTTTGAGACTCTTAGACAGAAGTTATGTGAGGTGCCAATTCTGACCCTTTCAAGGGTGTTGATTATTTTGTGTTTTATTGTGATGCCTCGATCACGAGTTTGGGGGTAGTGTTGATGCAGCGGTGTTGCGTAATCACTTACGCTTTGAGGCAGTTAAAGCCTCATGAGGTGAACTATCAATGTATGATTTGGAGTTGTGGGCGGTTGTCTTCTCCCTCGACATTTGGCGGCATTACCTTGATGTATTTCATTGTACTATTTACACGAACTACAAGAGCCTGAGGTATTTGTTGGATCAGCCGAACATGAACATGAGCCAGCATCGTTGGTTGGATGTGGTGAAGGATTATGATTTCAAGAACCTTTGTCACCCACGAAAGGCCAATGTGGTTGCCAATGCTCTCAGCCGCAAGGTGGTTGCAGCTTCAATCAGAGATATATCTTTTCGGATGGCAGTGATTACTCCATTTTTGGAGCGGATCCGCGAGGCTTAGGTCGAGGCTATGAAGGAAGAGCACTGAAAGAGTGAGCGCATTATGGGTCAGGTGGCTTCCTTAGATTATGATAGTTATGGATTTTTTAACTTGCAACGGCGGGTCTGGGTTCCTTATTAGGGGGTTATATGCTAGGTTCTAATGGAGGAGGCCCAAAAGTCGAGCTTCTTCATTCATCCCGGGGTGACGAAGATGTATAGGGATCTTCGACCCGATTATTGGTAGCCCTGTATGAAGTGGGATGTAGCATGGTATGTGGAGCGGTGATTAATCTACAGGAAGGTCAAGGCTGAACATCAGCAAGCTTATAGAAAGATGCAACCATTGGAGATTCCCGTATGGAAATGGGAAGACATCACTATGGATAATATCACGAAGCTTCCCAAGACCGCGCACGGAGTGGATTCTATCTAGTTTATCATGGATCATTTGACCAAGAGTGCATATTTTATTTTGATCCAGGAGTGTATATATGTAGAGAAGTTGACTTAGATTTATGTTCGGGCTGTAGTGGCACGTCTTGGGGTGCCCGTATTAGTTGTTTCAGACAGGGATGTTCGTTTTACTTTCAGATTTTGGAAGAAATTTCATAACGAGATGGGAATCATCTCCTTTTCAGTAAAAGTATTTGATCTGCAGACCAATGGCCAGAGTGAGCATACTATTCAGACTCTTGAGGATATGTTGCATACGTGCATGTTGGATTTTGGTGGTAGTTGAGATACATATCTTCTGTTAGCGGAATTTTTGTATAACAACAGTTATCATGCCAACATCGAACGAACTCCTTTTGAGATATTCTACGGGAGGAAGTTTAGGACCCCAATCTCTTGGAGTGAGTTTGGTCAAAGGTTCATGGGGTGTACCAAGGTGGTACTCAAGACCGCTGAGTTGATTCAGCAGGTTCAGGGCAGGCTCTAGATAGCTTAGAGTCTGTAGAAGAGTTATGCTGATAAGCACTGTTGGACTTGGAGTTTCAGTTGGAAAGGTGTCATCCGGTTCAGGAAGCGAGGCAAGCTAGGCCCCGGGTATATTGTACCTTTAAGGGTTTTCGCTCGGGACGGCTGGGTTGATTATCGTCTAGATCTTCTAGCCGAGCTTAGTCAGGTTCTTAGTACATTTCATGTCTCTCAGTTGCAGAAGTGCTTATTAGATGATTATGTAGTTGTACAATTGGAGGATATTTGTGTGGATAACCAACTAAATTATATTGAGAGACCAGTGGCAATTTTGGATCGTAGGACGAAGACATTGAGGAACAAGGTGGTAGAGCTGGTGAAGGTGTAGTGGCAGCACTGCAAGGGGTTAGAGTGGTGTTGGGAGCCCAAAGTGGAGATGAGAGAGCATTATCCTGAGTTATTCAGGGCAGCGGACTTGGAGGACGAAGTCTGATTCAAGTGGGGGAGAATTCTAGCACTTAAATCTGGGTAAGTTTTTCATTTGACCTTGCATTATTGATTTTTCCCATTTTGATCCTTGGGTTGTATACAGGGCGTACAACAAGGTACACTTAGCGTACAAGTGGTTAAATGAGTACGTGGGGCGTACCAAGTGGTATGCCTAGCGTACTTATGCGAGAGTGTTGATCGGGGTTTCGTATGTATACACAGGGCGTACGCAACGATAATGAAAACCCTCATCTTATCAGCCTCCTTGTCGTCGTTACTCTACATTGGAACCCTAGTTCTATCTTTAGTGTTTTTGAGCTTAGAAGACCATTTTGAGGTGTATTTTGGTACTTTGAAGGAAGGTGTCTATCCTTGAAGCTTCATTGGAGGAGTAAAGGCTTATAGATCTAGAATCTCGTCATCTTTTGGCACTTATGGACTTGAAACCCTCATCTTATCAGCCTCCTTGTCCTCGTTACCCTACATTGGAACCCTAGTTCTATCTTGAGTGTTTTTGAGCTTAGAAGACCATTTTGAGGTGTATTTTGGTACTTTAAAGGAAGCTTTCTATCCTTGAAGCTTCATTGGAGGAGTAAAGGCTTATAGATCTAGAATCTCATCATCTTTTGGCACTCATTTGATGTATAAAGTCTTGAACTTGATGCTTATTAGCTTAGATCTCTTTTGGTTTGGGTTTGTGGACCCTTTTGGTCCTATTGATGAGATCTATGAGTTCATATTGATTTTGAAGCTTAGAGTTGCCACTCTTGGTGTTATTTGCGCCCTTGAGTCATAAACTTGCCATTTTGATGTTGAAATCCATCCAAGCATGAGTTAGGACTCAGATCTATAGTTTGGACCTTTGGTCTAAGCAATAAGTGCTTAATGGAAAAAGATTGCTTAATAGAGGAGTACATTTGGCATACAAGTATGTATGTGCAGTGTACGAAACAACAAGCGTGTATGTGCTACGTACAGCTGAGACGCCTTGCGTACTCAGTCAGAGTAGGCTTTACATATTTGGGCCTCGGTTTGTGCCATTTCATGGATCTAGTTGCTTTAGGCCTTAATGGACCATCTAAAATTAGGCTTTTGGACTAAGGAAATTATTAGGCTTTAAGGTAAGGCCCATTAGAGAGGTTTGGGAAAAATTTGGAAAATTAGGCCATAAGTGGGTCACAAGTGGGCCTTGGAAGATTATTTAGTGTTAGGCCTTTTGTTTTGTTGATTTGGGAATTAGTCATGGATTAAATTAGGCTTGGGGTAAAATAGTTACTTTACCCAAGTATCAAGTAGTGGATATTGATTGAAATCCAAATATTGATTTGGTTTTATTTTGTTTTGATGGCTCAAGGAGTCGTCAGAGCAGCAACTAGGGATTTCTTTCTGTGAGATTCAACGCTTGAGGTGATTTCTTCAGTGGGTTTAGTGGGTCGCAGGCACCAATTCCTGCCCTTCTTGTTTATGTTAGGATGCTAGGAGTTTGTGTGACCGTTCCATGTGTTATCTGCTGCTATGAACACCGAGCAGGGCTCGATGCCAGGCGAGGCCTAAGTACTAGAATGTATGCTAATATTGTGAGAATTATATGTGTCAACATGATTATGTGATCTTGATTGTATGTGTATAGCAGGAGAGGCCTGAGAATAATAGATCTATAAACCGAGCGGGGCTCGATACCGGTCGGGACCCGATGCCAGGTGAGGCCTAATGTCGGGCGGGGGCCCATTATGTGATTTATTATGTATGGTATGGGGTAGTTTGGGGAACTCACTAAGCTTTGTGTTTACTGTTTTCAATTTATGTTTCAGGTACTTCCAGTTGCAAAGGGAAAAACTCAAGTTGACTGCATTGCACACCCCATTGGGTTTTCGCATATGATATTCTACTATGATTTTTATGGCATTTGATACATTGCATTTTTTTTAGATGTTTGGATGATATTTGGAAATAGTATTTTATCTATTTTAAAAATGAATTTTTTGGGACCATTGATGTGTGTAAAATCCACTTGTTTTATCCCTACTTTTATTAATATATTTAGCACACAAAGGCAGTGAACCTGTCTTTTAGTGGTATAGTTTAGTAAGTAAGGTGTCGAACTCAGGGAACGGAGAATTAAACTAACAACTAATTTTAACTAAAACAATTAATGAAAGTAAAAGGTTTTTATTCTAGTTTTGCAAGACTAGAAACTTAAGTAACACTTAATTAAGTAAATGACTAAAACAAACAACTAATTCACCAAATTTGATAAAGATGTTTCTATTTAGGTTCAACCAATTCACTCCTATGGTTATTTATATTTATGAAAGATTAATTATTATTGGCTACCAATTTAAGTGGTTAGGTTCATGTTCATTACTCCTAACCCTTAGACAATTAACTAATTTAAGCGGTGATCAAGTGTTTAAACTAATTAATTCCCTGGATTAATAATTTGGATTAAATAAGATTTGTAGTGGTAAATCAGTTTAATAAATCAATTAACCTCTTGTTTGATGGGTTTTCAAACAAGCTCACACATTAATCTAATTATTGTCTTATTAATCTTAGTTTCATAATCATTATTCCTAAGCATATGAATTGGTGTTCACATAGACATATGAGGTTAACAACTAAGAGATGTTCATGCAGCTTAATTGTCTTCCAATTAACAGAAAATAATCATGATTAATGCATAAGGGTCTTTAACAAACTTAATTTAATAGATCACCAATAAACAATTAATCAAAACTAAGAATTAAACCATAGGAGTTCCTTGGTATTCCCCAAATAGAAACAAAAACGAAATTAGTTCATAGTTGCAGTGAAATCACACACAAAAACAAATTCAACTAGATTAGACATCATCAAATCCTAAGCTTAAGTGGAATGATTAACCTAGTTGCTTCAATTCTTCAAAAGGTTGGAGATTAGAATTCCTCAGCGTCTTCTGGTGCTCTTAATCGCAGAAGGATCTTCAAAAATCGCCAAGAGTGTGTTCTCCTCGGATAAAGGTTCGATTTTTATAGATATCTCAAAACAGGGGGTACTCGGCGAGTAGCAGACCCAACTCGCCGAGTAGACTTGTTGTTATCCGTCTTAGATCAGGAGTCGTGGCTATCTTCTGGAATATTCAGCTGAACTCGCCGAGTAGACGCGTGTACTCGCCGAGTAGGTATACTTTTGTTCCTCAATCTTCATTCTTTGGTCTTCAATTGCTTTCCCTTGCTCCCTTTTACTCCCAAGCATATCTTTTGGACTGAAAAGAAAATTTAAACAATATTAAGTACCTTTTGTCCATATTATTCACATAATTAGTTAAAAATGAATAAAAATATATACTAAATAATTAACTAATTATGCACATGTAACGCCTGTGTTTCCGGGCTTGCCATTTTTAGCAATGTAATAGTCTAGGTTAACCTTTGTAACCCATTTTGATATAATAAGAATGTATTATTTGAGTATTATGTGTTTTGTGCTTAATTGCTTAATTATGTGGTCTGATTAATTAAGAATAAAAATAAGCGTCAAAATTTAAGTGTAAAATAAACTTAATATCTTTGGTTAATGTTGTAGTGGTTGAAACGAGGTTTCCGAATATATAGAGAACGCCCAAATCTGACTTCATATGAGGAAGTTATGATTTGTTGAAGTTTCGACTTAGCGGTATGCAACCTGAAATACTCGATTTGAGATCGAGCGGTTTTTAGCCGAAGCGACCTAAATGAGAATCGAAGATCTCATTGTTGGTATCGAAGCGATAAAAAGTTAGGCGAGAACGGACGTCAAACGAAGAAGTTATGAATTTGTAACGAAGTTTTTCTGTCGTGGCCTATTAAAAATAAATAATAAAAATAAAGTCGAAATTAGCCGACGGAGTCTAAACGAAAGTTGTAGAGCGTAGTCTCACCTTTCCGTGGATATAAAGAACGTCGAAAACAGAGTTCGTATGAAGAAGATATGAATTTTCGAAGTTTATTAATTAATTTGTATTTATTTTTAAATCAAAATTCGGAAGCCTTATTCGAAGGCGAGTCATCGATCTGATTCGAGGTACGCGCCGCGTACTCCGAAGGTGTCGACATCACAGCAAGTGGCTTCGGATACATAAGCGATGCCGTTTCACGGACCAGTACGCCCCGCGTACGTGTGAGGGCAGCCGAGAGTTTTGTTCATTTCTTCTCTTCTCTCTCCCGTTTTGCATCGTTTTGCATGCCAGAAATACCCCGAAGCCCCGATATTATTCCCTAGCCCCGAGGCAAGTCCCGAGATCCCTAAGATCCCGAGAAGTGCGGTTCCCGAGCCGAAGCTCTGCCCGCGAGGAGTTCGATTTTTGTGGAGATCTTCCAGATCTGCTGTGGATTTCTACTTCTGCAAGTCGTAGTGCTGTCCGATCATCTTCTGATCAAGTGAGTGTATACTACCTTTCATAAAGACGATAATAATACAAGTGCGGTTTGAGTGTATTAAGTAAATTGTGGTTTATATGTGTGAGGGTGCAGTTACTTTCTTCTAACAAGTAACTATGAAGTATTTTATGCAATATACTTGTTATGTGTATATTTTGTGATTGTATGCGTGAATGGATATTCACTTTATTCCATCTCATAGATCTGAATTGCTTTCTATGAAATACGTGTTATGTGGTATGCCTCATCTGTATGTGGAATATATATATTGAATGAAAATGATATATAGGTTATTAACTATGTATGAAAATATATATTCTTATCTACTAATATGTTGGGTAGAACATGGGTAGATAGTTGGTGTGTAATAAACAGATGAGAGGCCTCGATGTTGTTGTTGTTGTTGATCTAGTTATTCAGCGGAGTATGGATAACGACCATGGACTCTTTCTAGACAGTCCAGTGGAACGCTAGCAGGTTCATAACCTGTAGGTGTTGTGAACGATGTGTTCACCGGTGTACTCTATCCCCCTCATGGTTGCCTTTAGGATATCTATTGTTGAGGAAACCCCTTCGCAATGATGTCCGTCCCAATGAAAATCCTAGATTAGGTCCCTTGAGATAGTTGTTGTTTTAGGGACGTAAAGTGAGGATAATGGGAATGGGTAATCGGGATAGTGATTGGTTGGTGAAATTAAATATAACCTATTTATTGTGGGTTGAAAACCCTATATGCTCACCAGGCTCCCAAGCCTGACCCACTCAGTTTTATTTGTATTACAGGAAGTGGCACAAGGGCGTAAGATGGATGGATCATCTTGTTGTTTTGTTTACAAGTCTGTATATGTATATATTTGTTGAATGACTTGTAATGTTATCATTTATGCTTCATGGTCTGTATCGGAACATGACATCCCGAGTTTTGATTATATAATGAAATGCATCTCTTGATGAAATGCTTTGATAAATATTATTTTATCATGTTTTGTTTTGGGAACTAATTTCGCAACTCTTTCAAATCAAAAGGATTTACTCTGAAATTATTTAAAAGCATAAATGAAAAATCGGTATTTTCTGGCGGAGATTTTGGGGATGTCACAGTTGGTATCAGAGCATTAGTTTAAGCGAACTAGGAATTTGTAGAATTTCTAGACTTAAACTTAGAATGCTAAGTGGAATTTTGAGATGTGTGTCTGTTGGATTTTAGACACGAGCACTAGTTTATTTTAGGAAAGTTGCCTAAAATGCTTTATGTGCTAAATGTTATATGTTGCCATATATGATATTATTTGTTCGGATCTACGGTCTGTTGCCGACCGGATCTGGAAACCTGATGCGTGTAGGATTCTAAGCGTATGCCTACGTTATTGGAACTAGCATGTAAACGTTTCGGAGTAATAAGGATGATTTGAATATCTATCGTGAATGAGGATCTAATTTCACCTTATTCGGTGTGTAGATAAAAAATGGTGAGATCAAGGAGTGGCGTTGGAAACGCGGATGAAAACAGGAATCAACCGCCAGTTATTGAGCAAATACCTGTTGTAGCAGCAGCACTAGAACCAATAACAATGGCTGCGGTGCAAGCCATGATTCGGGCTATGCTAGCCGAACAAAGGGAGGAGATGCGACAAATGTTGCATAATAATAGGGATGAACCTATCATACCTATTGAGGAACCTGAATTGATTCCTGAGCAATCGGAGGAAGGGAACAATAGTCGCATGATGAGTCAAGTTGGGACTCAAGGGGAACGGAGGAATGATCCAGAAAGGAGAAATAACAAGGATGGGCGAATGTACAAGAACTTCTTGGGCGCCAAATCGCCAAGTCTTTCTGGGAGCCCAAAGCCTGTTGGGATAATGGATTGGATCTCCGAGATGGAGATGGTATTTGAAAGTTGCGACTGTAGCAACAAACAGAAGACCGTCTTTGCGGTTAGACAACTGAAGACTGGAGTCTTGAGTTGGTGGAAGTTGTTGGCAGATACTATGCCACGAGGAGAAGCCCTGAAAATGTCATGGGAGGAGTTCTTGGAACAGTTAAGGGTGCAGTATTGTTCAGAGATAGATCTGGTTGATCTGAACAATGAGTTTCAAAACTTAAAGAAGGGGAAGATGAGCATAGATGACTATGCTACGACATTTACTGAGAAGATGAAGTTGTTTCCGTACCTAGTGCCAACGGAACTCTACAAAATTGAGAGGTTTGCTAAGGACTGCCTACCGACTTTGGTCCGACAGTCAAGATGGCAACCACTCTGAAAACGGCTGTTCGTGCAGCTAAGAATGTGGAGGCCCAGCAGAAGGAAAAGGGTCTGGAAAGAATTGATGTTGGTGAAAAGAGGAAGTTCGATGGAACTTCAGGGTCCAACAAGAAAAACAAGTTCTCGAAGTCTGGTTCGAGGGGAAGTGGAGGTGAAGCGAAATGGTGCGACAAATGTAAGAAGAAGCATCATGGAAAATGTGAGGTGGCGAATACATGCTACAAATGTGGAAAGCCAGGGCACTATGCCAATGAGTGTACCCTCACAAAGAAAGTTTGCTATGGTTGTGGTGAGGAGGGTCATATGTCGAGGGACTGCCCGAAGAAGAAGGAGGCAGCTAGACCCAACATTCCGCCAAAGCCAAAGGCGAGAGCATTCCAGATGACACTGGAAGCTGCTAAAGATGAAGCTGATGTCGCTTCAGGTACCTTTCTCGTTAACGAATTGTCTGCCGAAATTTTATTTGATTCTGGAGCCAACTACTCCTTTATATCGCATGAATTTGGTAGAAAGCTAGGTTTGCCTGTTGTTAGACTAGATAATGCCTTATTAGTCGAAGTTGCTAGTGGCAAGTTTGTACTTGTTAGCTATCGCATGAAAAACATCTTAATTGATTTGAATGGGAATAAGTTCCACGAGGAATTATTGCCTATCGAACTTAATGGTTTCGACATTGTATTGGGAATGGATTGGCTTAGCGCCAACGACGCCGAAATCTTATGCAAGAAGAAAATAGTCAAAGTAAACCCGCCTGGGAAAGATTCGTTTATGGTGTATGGAGATAAACACAGAGTGAATTCTGGAATCATTTCATTGATGAAAGCCAGAAAATGTTTGACCAAGGGGTGTACATCATATTTAGCATTCGTGATTGATGCTAAGAAGGAAAAGAAGGTGATGCAGAATATTCCAGCGGTGTGTGATTATCCGGAAGTATTTCCCGAAGATCTTCCTGGATTACCACCAGATCGACAAGTGGAATTCTGTATTGACTTGTTGCCAGGAACGACGCCAATTGTAAAAGCACCTTATCGATTAGCACCGACGGAGATGAAGGAGCTAATGATGCAACTTCAGGAGTTATTGGACAAAGGTTTCATTAGACCTAGTTCATCACCCTGGGGAGCCCCGGTGTTATTCGTGAAGAAGAAAGATGGAAGTATGAGGATGTGCATTGATTACCGGGAGCTGAAAAAGGCAACAATAAAGAATAGATATCCGTTGCCAAGGATTGATGACCTGTTTGATCAATTGCAAGGTTCGAGCTATTTCTCGAAGATCGATCTAAGGTCAGGATATCACCAGCTAAAAGTAAGAGAGCAAGATATCGAGAAGACTGCATTCATAACTAGATATGGACACTACGAGTTCTTGGTTATGTCGTTTGGACTAACCAATGCTCCGACAGCGTTCATGGATTTGATGAATAGGGTTTGTAATCCGTTCCTTGATAAATCTGTGATAGTGTTCATAGACGACATTCTGATTTACTCGAAAAGCCAGGAGGAGCATGGCAGACACTTGCGAGAAGTGTTAGAAGTTTTGAAGCAAGAGAAGCTGTATGCAAAGTTCTCCAAATGTGATTTTTGGATTCGTGAAGTCCAATTCTTGGGTCACGTGGTCAACCAAGAAGGGATAATGGTTGATCCAGCAAAGATTGAAGCTGTAACGAAGTGGGAACAACCGAAAAGTCCCACGGAGATTCGAAGCTTTTAGGATTAGCCGGATATTACCGAAGGTTTATCCAAGGCTTTTCTTCGATTGCTACTCCGTTGATAGCTTTGACCCACAAAGGAGTTACTTATTCTTGGAGCGAGAAGCATAAAGAAGCATTCGACAAGCTAAAGGAGAAGCTATGCGAGGCACCGATACTTTCTCTACCCGATGGAGTTGAAGACTTCGCTGTCTATAGCGATGCGTCTGGTGTTGGATTGGGTTGTGTTTTGACCCAAAGAGAAAAGGTGATAGCATATGCGTCTCGACAGCTGAAAGAGCATGAAAAGAACTACCCGACTCATGATTTGGAGTTGGCAGCGGTAGTTTTCGCTCTGAAAATATGGAGGCATTACCTCTATGGCACGAAGTGCAAACTTTTCACTGACCATAAGAGTCTCCAATATCTCTTTAATCAGAAAGAATTGAATATGAGGCAACGACGCTGGCTAGAATTACTTAAAGACTACGACTGTGAGATACTTTACCACCCCGGTAAAGCTAATGTTGTTGCTGATGCTCTCAGTCGGAAAGTCAATCTTGAAAGGAAAAGGCCAAGAGCGTTGAGAATTGAAGTTGTCTCGACTATTTTGGAAAGTATAAAGAAAGCTCAGAGCGAAGCTTCTGAGAAGAATGACCGAAAGGAGGAACGTTTGGGCAAAACGTTGGTGTTCGGAGTAAACAGTCATGGACTGAAGGTGTTCCATGATCGGATTTGGATACCTAAGATAGGAGGAGTCAGAGATCTCCTGATGAAAGAAGCTCACAAGACCATGTACTCGATTCATCTGGGTAGCACTAAAATGTATAGGGACCTGAAACCCTACTACTGGTGGCCGACGATGAAGCTTGATGTTGCAAAGTATGTGGCTGAGTGTGTGACTTGCACGAGAGTCAAGACACAACATCAGAAACCATACGGGAGTTTAGAACCTTTGCCTGTGCCTATGGGTAAGTGGGAAGACATTGCTATGGATTTTGTCACTAAAATGCCCAGAACAAAGAATGGTCAGGACATGATTTGGGTGGTCGTTGATCGATTCACTAAGAGTGCGCATTTCATAGCGGCCAAGGAGAAATGGTCTATGGAAAAGCTTGCGACTTCTTACGTGAAGGAAATTGTGAGGCTTCACGGTGTTCCGTTAACGATTGTGTCAGATCGTGATAGCCGTTTCACCTCACGATTTTGGAAAAGTCTACAAGAGGAATTGGGTACAAAGTTGTGTTTATGTACAGCTTACCATCCGCAGACTGATGGTCAGAGCGAACGAACGATACAAACACTTGAAGATATGCTGAGAGCATGTACTCTGGAATTCCTGGGTAATTGGGATGAACATTTACCGTTAGTAGAATATTCCTATAATAATAGTTTCCACTCGAGCATTAAGATGGCACCTTACCAAGCTTTGTATGGACAGAAGTGTCGTACACCGTCTTGTTGGCTTGAGGCTGGGGAAAAGCAGTTTATGGGACCGGAGATGGTTCATCAAACTGCTGAAAAGTTGAAAATAATTAGGGAAAGAATGTTAGCGGCTCAGGATCGTCAAAAGAGCTATGCTGACAAGAAGTGAAGACCGATAACTTTTGAGGTTGGGGATTCGGTTTTGCTTAAAGTCTCGCCGTGGAAGGGACTTATAAGATTTGGTAAAAGGGGAAAGTTGAGTCCCAGGTTTATTGGACCGTTTAAAGTTCTTCAGAGGATTGGGAACCAAGCTTACAAGCTCGAATTACCAGAAGAACTGAATGGAATTCATAACACTTTTCATGTGTGTTATTTGAGGAAGTTCACGGGAGAAGTTCCCGACATAATTCCAATCTCTAAATTGAGAATTGATGAGAACAAAAGGTTGATTCAGGAACCAGAGGCAATTGTTGACCGAAAGATTAAGAAATTGCGACGCAAGATGGTTGGGTTAGTGCTTGTCCGATGGAAACACACGAGTGGGCCGAATCTCACCTGGGAGACGGAGATTGACATGATGGGTCGCTATCCGCATTTGTTTGTTGATGTGTGATTTCGGGGATGGAATCATTCTAAGGTGGAGAGAATTGTAACGCCTGTGTTTCCGGGCTTGCCAGTTTTAGCAATGTAATAGTCTAGGTTAACCTTTGTAACCCATTTTGAAATAATAAGAATGTATTATTTGAGTATTATGTGTTTTGTGCTTAATTGCTTAATTATGTGGTCTGATTAATTAAGAATAAAAATAAGCGTCAAAATTTAAGTGTAAAATAAACTTAATATCTTTGGTTAATGTTGTAGTAGTTGAAACGAGGTTTCCGAATATATATAGAACTCCCAAATCTGACTTCGTATGAGGAAGTTATGATTTATCGAAGTTTCGACTTAGCGGTGTGCAGCCTGAAATACTCGATTTGAGATCGAGCGATTTTTAGCCGAAGCGACCTAAATGAGAATCGAAGATCTCATTGTTGGTATCGAAGCGATAAAAAGTTAGGCGAGAACGGACATCAAACGAAGAAGTTATGAATTTATAACGAAGTTTTTCTGTTGCGGCCTATTAAAAATAAATAATAAAAATAAAGACGAAATTAGCCGACGGAGTCTAAATGAAAGTTGTAGAGCGTAGTCTCACCTTTCCGTGGATATAAAGAACGTCAAAAACGGAGTTCGTATAAAGAAGATATGAATTTCCGAAGTTTATTAATTAATTTGTATTTATTTTTAAATCAAAATTCGGAAGCTTTATCCGAAGGCGAGTCATCGATCTGATCCGAGGTACGCGCCGCGTACTCGAGTACGCCCCGCTTACTTCGAAGGTGTCGACATCGCAGCAAGTGGCTTCGGATACGTAAGCGATGCCGTTTCACGGACCAGTACGCCCCGCGTACGTGCGAGGGCAGCCGAGAGTTTTGTTAATTTCTTCTCTTCTCTCTCCCGTTTTGCATCGTTTTGCATGCCAGAAATACCCCGAAGCCCCAGTATTATTCTCTAGCCCTGACGCAAGTCCCGAGATCCCGAAGATCCCGAGAAGTGCGGTTCCTGAGCCGAAGCTCTGCCCGCGAGGAGTTCGATTTTTGTGGAGATCTTCCAGATCTGCTGTGGATTTCTACTTCTGCAAGTCGTAGTGCTGTCCGATCATCTTCTGATCAAGTGAGTGTATACTACTTTTCATAAACACGATAATAATACAAGTGCGGTTTGAGTGTATTAAGTAAATTGTGGTTTATATGTGTGAGGGTGCAGTTACTTTCTTCTAACAAGTAACTATGAAGTATTTTATGCAATATACTTGTTATGTGTATATTTTGTGATTGTATGCGTGAATGGATATTCACTTTATTCCATCTCATAGATCTGAATTGCTTTCTATGAAATACGTGTTATGTGGTATGCCTCATCTGTATGTGGAATATATATATTGAATGAAAATGATATACAGGTTATTAACTATGTATGAAAATATATATTCTTATCTACTAATATGTTGGGTAGAACATGGGTAGATAGTTGGTGTGTAATAAACAGATGAGAGGCCTCGATGTTGTTGTTGTTGTTGATCTAGTTATTTAGCGGAGTATGGATAACGACCACAGACTCCTTCTAGATAGTCTAGTGGAACGCTAGCAGGTTCATAACCTGTAGGTGTTGTGAACGATGTGTTCACCGATGTACTCTATCCCCCTCATGGTTGCCTTTAGGATATATATTGTTGAGGAAACCCCTTCGCAGTGATGCCCGTCCCAATGAAAATCCTAGATTAGGTCCCTCGAGATAGTTGTTGTTTTAGGGAGCTAAAGTGAGGATAACGGGAATGGGTAATCGGGATAGTGATTGGTTGGTGAAATTAAATATAACCTATTTATTGTGGGTTGAAAACCCTATATGCTCACCAGGCTCCCAAGCCTGACCCACTCAGTTTTATTTGTATTACAGGAAGTGGCACAAGGGCCTAAGATGGATGGATCATCTTGTTGTTTTGTTTACAAGTCTGTATATGTATATATTTGTTGAATGACTTGTAATGTTATCGTTTATGCTTCATGGTCTGTATCGGAACATGACATCCCGCGTTTTGATTATATAATGAAATGCATCTCTTGATGAAATGCTTTGATAAATATTATTTTATCATGTTTTGTTTTGGTAACAAATTCCGCAACTCTTTCAAATCAAAAGGATTTACTCTGAAATTATTTAAAAGCATAAATGAAAAATCGGTCTTTTCTGGCCGAGATTTTGGGGATGTCACAGCACATATCAAAATACCCCACACTTGACTTTTTCTTGCCCCCAAGCAAAACTAAATTTTAAGCATATTAGAATCACATATGACAACTCCAATCTAACCCAACCATTATGCCAAGACCGCAACGCATGCATTTGTGTCTAAATTTTTTTCCTAAGGACCTCCCATACTCCAAATACTCACAATCCTCATAAACACTTCCTCACTCATCCCGAACTATGCTCATTTTATGCAACCCTCCGAATCCATCCGCAGAAAACCTCTTACCCTCAAGGTGTTTTTAATTGAGCAACCCAAGCATACATAATCTAGAATTAAAACTTTTTGATACCACTATGGAGCTCTTTTGAATTCATCTCTTCTTTGATATTTGCTTTGATTTCTTTGAATTCACCACCTTTATTGTTTGATTTTTGGTATCTTCAACTTTTTGAGTTTCTTTGAATTTTTGATCTTCTAATTTCATATTTGACTTTGCTGCTCCAAAAATTCTTCAAACTTTTCTTGTAATTCTCTTTTTTTTTTTACATGTACCTCACTTTTTTTTTCCACTCAAATCCCTACATGCTTAAGCAGGGGCGCTCAATCTCAACCTTTATTGGCTAATGATAACAATTTTCCTGGATACATTTCAGGTTTAGGCTGCTAAACATATTGCATCCCTCGGGCCAAGCAGGGTTGTGTTTTTGTGCCATGATTTCACTGGAATAAGAAAGCCACAAATGCACTTGAACATATATAGGCTCAACTAAACATTTGGGTTTTCATGCAATTATCAACACAACTCTAACATGGAATCCTAATTTTTCTTTTACCAAAAATTTCTAAATTAAATCCTAAGTAATACTTTTTATATGCAACAAATTTTTTAAAATTAGCCTAAATTAAGATTCTAAATTTTCTATTTATGTGACAACCCCCTACCCCACACTTATTTTATGCAATGCCCTCATTGCATATTATGTATGATAAAAACATAAAAACAAAATAAAGAGGGAATTCGAACAAACTCCCCTGGGATAGCAGTTGATAGGTTGATACTCTTCATATAAGGCTCCAACTTCAGCTGACTTTGGCATGGGAACAACACATCCATGCCTTGGGTGTCAAATCTTGTGTGGTTGACAGCTCGAAAATTTTAAAGAACAAGCTTCTTTAGAACATCTCCAGAGACAATTCCTCCCAAAAAGTATGTAAATGTTGCAGTGAAAGTGCCCAAAGCAATTCTGGGATTCGAAAATTAGCAGCATACTCGGCGACTAGTATCGTGGACTCGGCGAGTAGATCTCGTCTCAGAACAATGTCGATCAATAACTCAGGTACTCGCCGAGTAGGTTTTATGCACTCGGCGAGTAGGTCTGACAGTTCCAAAAATAATACTGATGCTCCATTCGACTCTAGTTTGGAAATGCAACCTGACCCTCTCTTCTAATTCATCCAGTAATAGCACACTCCATCACTCTCAACTTGCACGGACTCAATCCTAAGAACAACACTTCATTTTTCTTGAAAATCTCCTAATTCCCTTTTTGACCCTCAACTTAGCATGCCTCCTAATCTTCCTTCCTGAAAAAAAAAATTGAACAACTAAAAGTGACACTAATAATCAAACCTCCAAAACAACCATCATCCAAGTGTTTAAACATTTGTCCAAAACATAATTAAAACATCATCATAAAAACAAAAAAAAAAAACAAAAACAAAAGAAAACAACTCTTCATCATTCATCCTCCATATCAGCGCCTCCCGTGCCACTTCCTCCTTCTCCGGCTCTCCTTCTCATCCGCTCCTCCCAATTCATGATATACGGGTATCCGGGACCGGGTCTTGGGGCGATATTCATTTGCTGAAAAAGATATTCAAAAGATTGGTTATTGTAGTTCACCCCTTGCCCAATGTCATCTAGGTAGCGATGGTACTCTAATTGATTCCACCCATCATTATCCTCCTCCACCGGAATAACCGGTGGGTCTTCTCGTACCCATTCGCTACGTTGTCTAACCCGCCTTCCCGGCTCCTCCGGAATCGCCAGCTCATCTTCATGTGGGATGGTAAAGGAGTCACCAAAATTTTCAACTATCCTCGCCCTCCGATATAATGTTGTGTTGAATGGTGGAGGGTGGATAACCGTGAGCGCCCTAGCTTGCGGTAGATCAAGTATCCCATACGACTTGGCCAGTCGAGTAATAAACATTCCTCCATTGATTTTTGAATTAACTTTCTCCTTGACCGCCCCTTCGGCAAGGAACTTGGCAATGCAGTAAGGAATGTTGCAAAAGGCCTCGGGAGTAATGATACTCCATAAACAAAAGATGTCAAGGGTTGGAACCTTGTCCCAATCCTTCCTTTGGTTGATGGTACTGGCGACAAATCGGTGAAGAAGGCGGTGGATCAATGAGCGGATGTGGCCTTCTTGAGCGGTGGACGGAATATAAACTCTGTTGGCTATTGTGTTCCACCATGTCGAGGCCACCACTGCCTCGGGAAGTTCTTTGTGGCTATTTTCCAGGAATGCTTCAAAATCTTCTGTCAACATCACGCTTTGATCATAAATCCCAAACCTCCACGAGAACTCAACAATGCTGCACTGTCGCAGCTCTCCACCCAAAGAAAAAGAGATCACGTTGGGATTGTAGTAATCACTACCACCTCGGAATGAGATGGTAGCAAAAAACTCCCAACACAACTCAGCATAAACGGACTCCTGAATTTCGAACAATTGTAACCACCCGTCACAAATAATGGTGGTGTACACCAAACTACACTCTTTTACCAAATATGGTGTAAGCTCCTCCTCTAATCCGACATTTCCCAGCCAACCCCAGTCAACCGCATCTGGGAGATGAATTTCCTTTTGTTTTAGGGCTTCCAACCTGTTTCTAGCCCGGTTTTGGGATGACTTGGAAGTTATGTGTTGAAAGGAAAGCCATGGAATATCATTTTGACTTCCTCCGCGTGAAGATTGCCCCCTTCTGAACATGGTTCCTGCATACAAACACCAACAAACACACCAGCAAACAATACCCAGTAATTAAAAACAAGAAAGTGGGTCTGAAAATTCATCTAGTCGCCGAGTACACGACCTACTCGGCGAGTAGGATGAACTGCGGGACTGCCAATGTCTCGGACCTATGTATAGCAGTTAATAATCCAATTTTTCTACAGGGGTTTGTTGTAATAGCTTATCTAACCACAAATCATAAAGAAATTCGTCCTAATATCACGTAATTCATGGATAATTCGAAACCCTAGAATTTGAGGAAACCCCCAAATCCGAAATCAAGTCAAATCGGGGCAAATCTGTGATAAAGGTCAAACCTTTAAGGAGTTTATAGTGTAAAGATGTTACCTTTTTGGTTGAATGATGAGAATCGAGTAGAAATTCAGAAAAAGTTGGACGAACTCACGAAAAACCGCTTGGTTGCTCGTGGGTTGCTGTGCACGGCGAGTATGAGGTGTAATGGGTGAAAAAACCTCTTTTGACAGACTTATTATTCACCCGTGTAAATCGGCTACTCGCCGAGTAGAAAGGACCTACTCGCCGAGTACATATGTAGTTACGCATTTTTCGGGTTACTCGGGTAGGTACTCGCCGAGTATACGGCCCTACTCGGCGAGTAAACCTTACAGATTGAAAAATTTTGTGACAATTTTAAAGACTTTATGTATTTTCTCCTTTTTAAACCCTCCACCCCACACTCTAATCTTTGCTTGTCCTCAAGCAGTTATGATCTCAAAATAAATGAAGAAAAGAAAGAAAAAAAATAAAGTAAAAGAAAAGGAAAGAAAATGCAAACTTGAAACTCGGGTTGCCTCCCGAGAAGCACTTCTTTTTAGGGAGTCATTAGCTGGACTCCTCCCCTTCTACGTGGCTGCATTCTTTTCCAGCAACAACAATTCTTCCATTCCTTCATTACGGGGGACTCCTTCTTCATATGTTTTAACCCTATGACCATTGACCTTGAAAGGCGTGCCATCTCTTGATAATAGCTCTATAGCACCATGTGGAAACACCGTCTTCACTACAAAAGGCCCATCCCATCTGGACTTGAGTTTTCCCGAGAAAAGCTTGAGTCTTGAGTTGAAGAGCAACACTTTTTGACCTTCATGAATTTGTTTATCTTTGATCCTCTTGTCATGCCACATCTTAGTCTTCTCTTTATATAGCCATGATCTGGAGTATGCATCATTCCTTAGTTCTTCAAGAGCATTCATTTTCATTAACCGGTTGCTCTTTAGTTCATCCATGTTGAAGTTACAACTCTTTAATGCCCAAAACGCCTTGTGTTCTAGCTCCACCGGTAAATGGCATTGCTTCCCATAAACTAACCTATATGGTGTGGTACCAATAGGTGTTTTGAAAGCTGTACAAAAGGCCCAAAGTGCATCATCTAGCTTATCCGACCATTCCTTGCGATTGCTCCCCACCGATTTCTCCAAAATTCGCTTTAAGGCTCGATTTGTTACTTCGGTTTGTCCACTAGTTTGTGGATGGTATGATGTGGAAAACTTATGGGTGACCCCATATTTCTTTAACACTTTTTCCAATTGATCATTGGCAAAATGTGTGCCTCGGTCACTAATAAGGGCTTTCGAGACTCCAAATCGTGAAAATAGTTTCTTTAAAAATCGTACTACCACCCGTCCGTCATTTGTTGGTAATGATTGTGCTTCCGCCCACTTAGATGCGTAGTCCACCGCCACTAGTATGTATTTGTTGCCTTTAGACATGGGAAATGGTCCCATGAAGTCAATTCCCCACACATCGAACACCTCGCATACTTGGATACTATGTTGTGGCATTTCATTTCGAGATGAAATGTTTCCCACCCTTTGACAAGCATCACATTCTTTGACAAATTGGGTTGCATCTTTAAAAATTGTTGGCCAATAAAACCCAATGTCAAAGATCTTCTTCGCCGTGTAGTGTGCTCCATGATGTCCACCCGTGAGCCCGCTATGACAATGCTCTAGTATTTTCCGGCTTTCCTTCCCGAATACGCATCTTCTTATGATTCCATCCACACAGCTTTGGAAGAGGTAAGGATCATCCCAAAAGCAATATTTTATTTCAGCAAAAAATTTCTTCTTTTGTTGGCTGCTAAAGTCTTTCGGGATGTATTTTGTAGCTAAATAATTAGCTATATCCGCGAACCATGGCTCTTCTCCCACTGTCACCACGATGTACTCGTCCGGGAAGTCGTCTCCTACTATTTCTTCTTGCAATTGCGGGTTCTCAAGCCTTGACAAGTGGTCGGCTGCCACATTATCCATTCCCTTCTTATCTTGTATCTCTATGTCAAATTCTTGAAGAAGTAGCACCCATCGTATTAGTCTTGGCTTGGCATCCTGTTTGGAAAACAAATACTTGATAGCCGAGTGGTTAGTAAAAATAGTAGTTTTGGATAAAACCAAATAAGGGCGGAATTTGTCAAAGGCATACACCACAGCTAGTAATTCTTTTTTCAGTGGTGGTGTAATTTTCTTGGGCTGGGTTTAGAGTCTTACTAGCATAATATATGGGTTGAAAGTGCTTATCAACCCTTTGACCAAGGACAGCTCCTAATGCATAGTCACTAGCATCACACATAATCTCAAAAGGTAAGTTCCAATTTGGTGCAATAATGATCGGGGCATTAGTTAGTTTTTCCTTTAAAAATTCAAATGCCTCTAAACACTCTTTAGTGAAATTAAATGGTGCATCTTTTAGTAGTAGTTGTGTTAGAGGTATAGTTCTTTTGGAAAAATCTTTTATGAAACGCCGGTAAAAACCCGTGTGTCCTAGAAAACTCCTAATGCCCTTCACATTGGTTGGTGGGGGTAATTAGGCAATAGTGTCTATCTTTGCCCTATCCACTTCAATTCCCATTTTGGAAATCTTGTGGCCCAACACTATACCCTCCTTGACCATAAAATGGCATTTCTCCTAATTGAGTACCAAGTCGGTTTTTTCACACCTAGCAAGCATTAAGTCAAGATTAGTGAGACAATCATGGAAAGATGATCCAAAAACGGAAAAATCGTCCATAAAAACTTCCATGAATTTTTCTACCATATCGTGGAATATAGCTGTCATGCACCTTTGAAAAGTCGCGGGTGCATTGCATAACCCAAAAGTCACGCGTCTATAAGCAAAAGTCCCACTTGGGCAAGTGAATGTGGTCTTTTCTTGGTCCATTGGGTCTATGGGTATTTGAAAATACCCCGAAAATCCATCTAGAAAACAATAATAGCTATGGCCCGATAATCTTTCTAGCATTTGATCAATAAAAGGTAAGGGAAAATGGTCTTTACGAGTGGCATCGTTTAGCTTTCGATAATCGATGCACACTCTCTAACCGGTTACCGTTCGTGTCGGAATTAGCTCGTTCTTTTCATTGGTTATGACAGTCATCCCTCCTTTCTTGGGCACCACTAGGACTGGACTCACCCATCGACTGTCGGAAATGGAATATATAATTCCCGCATCTAAGAGCTTGACCACTTCCTTCTTGACTACTTCTTGCATATTCGGGTTCAGTCTTCTTTAGTGTTGTACAACCGGCTTTGCTCCTTCTTCCAGGTTGATCTTGTGGGAGCAATAGGATGGAGTTATTCCCTTGATGTCGGTGATGCTCCATGCTATGGCTCGTTTCTACTTCTTCAATACTTGCACGAGTTCTTCTTTTTCAGAATTGGTCAGGTCAGAGGCTATAATTACTGGCTTTTGGTTGCCTTCTTCGAGAAAAGCATACTCCAAATGATCTGGTAAAGTTTACAGCTCCAATTTTTTGCTCTGACTGTTGGACTCGCCGAGTGCAGGTAGGGCACTCGGCGACTTTGTGGCTGCATTTACGATTTCTGCCTTTTCTTCGGATGTACTCGGCGAGTATAGCGGGCCTACTCGGCGAGTAGTTCTGTCAGTGCTCTTCTTCAGTTCTTCATAGTCGGCTTCTTCCAGCAGTCTTTCAATTTCCATCAAGTCTTTTTCTGGATCAAATTCTTCATCCTCAGCTATGAACTTGATGGAATCTTCAGCTATGCCTTCCTCTAGTAATTCATCTAACATATCGATTGAGAATGATGTGTCATGACTATTCCTGAATACTTCATGGCTTGGTCCACTCCGAATGTGACTGAATCTTCTCCTACCCGCAAGGTGAGCTTTGAGTCCCTCATGTCTACTATGGCACTTGCCGTGTTGAGGAATGGTCTTCCAAGGATGATTGGCACTTGTGGATCCGCCTCCATGTCTAGAATGATAAAATCAGCGGGAAAGACGAATTTGTCCACCTTGACTAGTATGTCTTCGCATATGCCTCTTTGAAAGGTGACTGTTTTGTTTGCCAAGTGTATTTCCATGCGAATTGGCCTTGGTTCCAGGAGATCCAGCTTCTTAAAGAACGAATATGGCATTAGATTCACACTTGCTCCTGAATCGGCTAAGGCATGAATGATGGTCAAGTTGCCAAATTGGCAAGGTAAGGTCAAGCTCCCCGGGTCGCCTTTCTTCTTTGGTAGCCTATTTAGCATAGCAGCTGAGCAGTTTTCATTGAGTACCACCTTCTTCACTTCTTCCATCTTCTTTCTATTTGTGAGAAGTTCCTTAAGGAACTTTGCATATTTGGGCATTTGCATGACGGCTTCAATGAATGGTATGTTGATTTGAAGAGTCTTGATGTGATCTAGAAACTTCTGGTACTCCTCTTCCTGCTTCTCCTTCTTAGCTCGGGTTGGGTATGGCATGGGAGGCTGGTAAAGTATTTCACGAACCTATGCGGTGGGTTTTTGTGATGTACTCGCCGAGTCCATACGTGGTACTCGGCGAGTAGGACTGTTAGAATGCATTTCTTGGTTTTCTGCTTGCTTTTCTGCCTCCTCCTTCTGTGATTTATTGGATGACTCAGTCTGAATAGGTGCCAGGGGAGTGATTATCTTCCCACTTCTTGTTGTGACAATGTTTATTTGCGCGCCTCATGGGTTATTTTCTGTTTTGCTAGGAAGTTCGCCCGGTGATCTTTGGTTGATTTGTTGCGCAAGTTGCCCAAGCTGTATCTCTATATTGTGAATAGATGCTTGCTGGTTCCTTAGCATGGTCCTTGTTTCTTGAATTGCAGCATCATGGTCATTGTGTCTTTTTTCTGAAGCAGCTACAAATTTTGTGAGCATTTCTTCCAAGCTTGGCTTCCTTTCTTGCATCGGCTCCTCCTTTTGATAGAACCCTCTCCCTTTTTGCCTAAACCTTTCCTCCTTGGCTTTCTTTTACTCTTCATAAGGGAACCAATCTTTCTTTTGTTTGCGCCAGTCTTCATCATATCGGTCTCCACTTGAGTAACACACTTGCGCCTTCTTGTTGCCATTTTCATCTAAATCACAGTCTCTAGTGAGGTGAGGCCCATTGCAGTTTTTCACAACCCACCCGAATAGCATGGATTGTTTGATCCATCTTATCCATCCTCCTATCCATGGTTTTTAGCATAGCCATGACCGCGGATAAGTCTTCAGTAGCTGCATAGGGAGCTCCCCTAGTGACATCATGCCTAGGGTTGTGGTATTCTCTAGAGTGTTTAGAGAATTCTTCAATTAATTCTTTGATCACCGGGGGTGGCTTCTTTGTGAGTGGGCCTTGCGAGTCTAGTAACTGCCTGGTTGTGACATTGACTCCATCATAGAAGATGGACACTTCTTGCTGGCTGTTGAGGTCATGATGTGGGCAGTTTCTTAGTAAGGTCTTGTACCTTTCCCAAGCTTCATATAGAGACTCTCCAGCTTGTTGTTCAAAGTTAGAAATGGCCTTCTTCAACTTGGCTATCTTGGAAGGTGGGCAGAAGTGATCAATGAATTCTTCTTTCATCTTGGCCCAAGTGGTGACTGATCCGGGGGGAAGTGATTTGAGCCAGTCTTTTGCAACACCCTTGAATGTCACTGGAAGCATACGAAGTAGCTGAGTCTCGCGGGGCACATTTAGAACATTGAAGTAATCAGCTACATCATTGACTTCATCCAAATGTTTGTAGGCATCTTCATGGTCTTTTCCATAAAAAGGTATTTCCTTAAGTAAAGCTAGGATATGACCCTTTAGCTCGAAGGTAGCAGTCGCGGGAATTGCGGGTTGCACAAGTCCCGGGCCAGTGTCGTCTCGCATCCTCTTCTTCCATTCTCCCATGGGGATTTCATCAATGTTATCCATTGTGACAGCTAACTCTTCCTCGGATTCGTGCTCGTATGTCGGGTCCTCTTCTTCTTCGGTCTCGTACTCGATATCCTCCTTAGCCGGTTCGTCGATTACTAAGGAAACGCTGGATGCTCCTGATTTGTTGCTCTTCTTTTTCCCAAAAACAGTCTTCAAATTAGACAAGGGTGATTTCTTTGGTGTACTTGAACTGTGCACGTCCTTTCCCTTGTTTCTTTTCAATGTGGTTTCGGGATCTTCAAACGGGGGTACCAGCGGGGCGTTTGATCCTCTGGTCATGAAAGTCCTGAAATAAACAGAATAAAAGCGTAAAAAGAACAAAAAAAAAATTATACTAAAAGAATTCGAAAATTTAACTGCTGATTACGCTGCTACTCGCCGAGTAGGTGCGACTGCACTCGGCGAGTACCAATGTATTTTTGAGAAAATTAGAAACTTTCTATTAAAACTAAAACAGATACTAAAACCTAATTACTGACTACTAAACTGTAATAAAGTAACTTTATGCAAGTAAACTCACACAAAGGATCGAAAAAAATTAGGAATTAGATTAATTATTTAGAACCGTTCCCCGGCAACGGCGCCAAAAACTTGATGTGTGTAAAATGCACTTGTTTTATCCCTACTTTTATTAATATATTTAGCACACAAAGGCAGTGATCCTGTCTTTTAGTGGTATAGTTTAGTAAGTAAGGTGTCGAACTCAGGGAACGGAGAATTAAACTAACAACTAATTTTAACTAAAACAATTAATGAAAGTAAAAGGTTTTTATTCTAGTTTTGCAAGACTAGAAACTTAAGTAACACTTAATTAAGTAAATGACTAAAACAAACAACTAATTCACCAAATTTGATAAAGATGTTTCTATTTAGGTTCAACCAATTCACTCCTATGGTTATTTATATTTATGATAGATTAATTATTATTGGCTACCAATTTAAGTGGTTAGGTTCATGTTCATTACTCCTAACCCTTAGACAATTAACTAATTTAAGCGGTGATCAAGTGTTTAAACTAATTAATTCCCTGGATTAATAATTTGGATTAAATAAGATTTGTAGTGGTAAATCAGTTTAATAAATCAATTAACCTCTTGTTTGATGGGTTTTCAAACAAGCTCACACATTAATCTAATTATTGTCTTATTAATCTTAGTTTCATAATCATTATTCCTAAGCATATGAATTGGTGTTCACATAGACATATGAGGTTAACAACTAAGAGATGTTCATGCAGCTTAATTGTCTTCCAATTAACAGAAAATAATCATGATTAATGCATAAGGGTCTTTAACAAACTTAATTTAATAGATCACCAATAAACAATTAATCAAAACTAAGAATTAAACCATAGGAGTTCCTTGGTATTCCCCAAATAGAAACAAAAACGAAATTAGTTCATAGTTGCAGTGAAATCACACACAAAAACAAATTCAACTAGATTAGACATCATCAAATCCTAAGCTTAAGTGGAATGATTAACCTAGTTGCTTCAATTCTTCAAAAGGTTGGAGATTAGAATTCCTCAGCGTCTTCTGGTGCTCTTAATCGCAGAAGGATCTTCAAAAATCGCCAAGAGTGTGTTCTCCTCGGATAAAGGTTCGATTTTTATAGATATCTCAAAACAGGGGGTACTCGGCGAGTAGCAGACCCAACTCGCCGAGTAGACTCGTTGTTATCCGTTTTAGATCAGGAGTCGTGGCTATCTTCTGGAATATTCAACAGAACTCGCCGAGTAGACGCGTGTACTCGCCGAGTAGGTATAATTTTGTTCCTCAATCTTCATTCTTTGGTCTTCAATTGCTTTCCCTTGCTCCCTTTTACTCCCAAGCATATCTTTTGGACTGAAAACAAAATTTAAACAATATTAAGTACCTTTTGTCCATATTATTCACATAATTAGTTAAAAATGAATAAAAATATATACTAAATAATTAACTAATTATGCACATATCAACCATATTTTGGGATTTTACAAAGTAGCTCTCGTAGGTGCTCCTCATGATGCTCCCTCGTCTTGGAGTAGACCAAAATATCATCAATGAAAGCAATAACTGACTGGTTGAGAATCAGTTAGCATATCCATTTCATAAAATCCATATATATTGCAGCTGCATTTGGTAAGCATAAATGACATCACCACAAACTCATAATGTCCATCTCGAGTTCATAACATTTTCTTCTCCACATCCTCCTCTCTAACCCTGATCTGGTGGTGACTCGACCTAAAATCAATGTTGGAGAACCAAGATGCACCTTGAAGTTGATCGATAAGATCATCAACCATAGGAAGTGTGTAGCGATTCTTCACCGTCAACTTGCTCAACTCTTGATACTCTATGCACTTCTGATGAGAACTGATGTGTACAGATATACCTACCAGTTTTAAATTTGTAACCTAACAAAACTAACTAACTAATGCACGTAGGTGATGTACCTAGTCAGTTTATAATATTGAAAAGTAAGTCGGGTGTCGATCACAAAGAACGATAGTTAGATAATAACTTAACTACTAAAAGCTAAACTAGGAAAAATAACTTAAATTGGGGGGTTTTACTGATTATACTAAACTCGTAACTTATGTCAAACAAATAGCAATAGAAGAACAAAAAAATACGAAATGAAATGATTTAAATTCAAGATTAAAGAGTACTTTCATTTAGTTCAGAATCCCCCTCTTTTTCTATGGTTGATTTCTTATGAATATTTATATTGGTTAACAAATTATTATGTATATTTATATTGGTTACCAAATTATTATGTAACTAGTTATTATGTTCAAATTCCTAGTTTTTACCAATATATGTACTACCACGTAATGTTCAAACAAAAGTTATCACAAAATTGGTATAGAGATCAATTTAGCTATGTATGATAAATCTAATACCTACCTATATAAGATCAAGACAAGCAACCAAGCACAAATTATGGATAAATTTTGCTCTCTAACACAATCAAAGTTACTAACTTATATCTCCAAATTCTAGAATCTATTTAATCACTAGAGTTAGCAATTCAATGTTCATAAACAAGTAGATAAAATAATTATGCAAATAGAATAATAATCTACTACACAAAACTTGTAGGAAAAGCAATTTAGGCAAGAACTTTAACATTTAAGGTATATGATTTATCGGTACAAGTTAAACCAACATAAAAACTTCATAAATTGAAAATCAGCACATAGTCAAAGGGTTCATCATCATTAAACAAAAGTATGAGGGTTTTAGCCCATGATTAAAGCAGATACAACAATAGAATCAAAGCTAATTAGAGTAGACATGATAGAAACTAACAAACCGAATGATTGAATTTTGTTTTCTTCTTCAAATCTCCAAACATGAACTCTAAAATGACTTTGAATCATCCAATGACTTTCTAGAGGGTTTTTGTTGTAGCTTTTTCTCCAGAAGTCTGCCAAAAGTCTCTCAATTTGATCTAATACTCGATATAAATAGTTTCCATAAAATCAGCCTTCACATCATGACCATAAACATGTAGTGAAAATAAATATTTTCCCGTATTCGCCAAGAAAAATACACAACAACCTATAGGAATCTTCTAAATACACGTGGTTATGATGTGAAAGGTGTTGTGTCACGTTGTGAATATGGATTAATGCAAGAATCGAGAATCTTCTGAATGTCACACCGTGATATTTGTAACTCCATGTCGTGGGAAATGTAAAATACTCAATTTCTTCTTCGTTAATCTCCTAGTTTCAGCTCCAGTTCTCCAAGTATCCAAATTCTAACAATTTTGTCTCCTTTTCTTCGAGGATGTCTTCTTTGGCTGCAAAATATAATTTATCGTAATAAGTACCAAATATATTTTCATTTTACCAAAATATAGCTTAATTGTATTAAAGTAATGCCTAAACATATGCATAAAAATAGCAATATCAAATTACTCCATACTTGCCTTATCCTTGCGATCAAGCAAAATTGATTTTACTACATTACATAGAACCATGCCCACCAATATCACACAAAAAAATTCGAATTGAACCCACTAATTATGCATAACCACAATGCATGTATTTGTATCTAAATATCCTAGATACTTCCCAAGCCCTAAATACTTACGATCCTCATAAACTTTTCCCACTTATTTTGAACTACATTCAGTTTATGCATCCCTCGAAATCCATGATGAATCAATGAATCGAGTATGATATTAATCAGAGTTAATATTGAAGAAGTTATGAGAGATTAAACACATCATGTAAATAAGATTTCACTTTAGGTCTATTACGCTTTGAGTTTATAGAGAAAAATAGACAAGACTGCAAAGTTCTATCTAACTCTAGTAGATGATCCTATTTATAGGATACATAAAGCGTACAAAAAGTATACTAAGGCATAACCACTTAAGCTTCATATAATAGCGCCCTAGTAAAATATATTACGAATCATACGAAGAGTACAGAGTATACTTCGACTAATTACAACAAAAACAACCCTTACAATCCCCCCCTTTGTAATCATAGTCGAAGACTTCAATTCGTAAGCAGCTGGATGGAATACAGCATCAGTCTTCGTATCTAAGTATACTAGGAGATTATCTTCTTAAGCTCTTTCTTGTCTCCTTCATTGTTGTTCTTACAATGATTCATACGAACAATTAAGTTTGTATATTGAGAAGTTGAGTATCTTTCCACCTCACCAGCCTGGAACAAAAATCGTTTCGATTTCCCAGCCTTGTCCTTTCCTTAGAAGACTAACCCAAAGGGCTTCAAGAAAATTTCACCATCAACATACTTTTTCAGATCTGCTTGAGTCTTCGAAGGAGCCATTTTATCTATTATTTCTAATCCTTTCATTGTAGCTAACTCCACATCAATCAAAGCCAAGCATTCATAATAATTTTCGATAAAGATCTTGATGTCAGTAACTCCGAGCTTGAACTCATCCGGATCAGTATTTTGAAGATAAGAGAAAGATCTTTCCTTCGATAGCAATACAACTTGTATAAGGTCATACAAGTTCATTAATGGAAAATCAGCAATAGTAAAATCAAAAACATTCCCATTTGCCCTGGCTACCACATACTTGATATTTTGGACTGTGTTTTCAAAAACAACATCCTTCTTTATACTGATCACTTTCTTTATCTTTATTAGTGACCACACTTCTTCAGCAGGTTTCGCAAGAGCTGCATGAAATCTGATCTTCATATGTGTTCCTTCATCCTTCACTTTGAATTTACTTTCGGCTTTGAACTGGGGCATGATGAACATCATCTCATTGATCGAAAAATCCAATTGGCTTGCGTCAGTATTCGTAACCATGTAGCTCTATTTTGGATTCTTTTCGAATGAATACATATGATTGAATGCAAGCTTGGCTTTGATTGTTTCGTAGTTATAATGCTTTGATGGATCAGCTTTGTTCATGCCTGGAGGATCACTTACCCTTTGTGTCATTATGCTTTGTATCAATCTCATCCTCTCCAGTTCAGCCTCAGCCTCAGCTTTCTTTTCTTCCTTTGACTTCTCCACCAAAATAGTTTTTCCTATGGCTTTCAAAGTTGAATCTTCTATTACTTCTTTTGTTTTCGAATCACTCCCACCAACATCAGCAGATTTACCAATCATAATACCTTTCGAAATTGGTCTTGTAATTAGCACAGTTGTTACTACTGTCGAAGTAATCGGACTAGTAGTTGCTATGATTGGCTTTGTAGTTGGGATCTTTGAAGAAAATACCTTTCCCACCACCTCCGCATCGTCACCACCAGCCTTCGAATCTTTAACCTTCCTTTCTCCCCCTTGCACCCTGGTAAAAATAGGTGGGGCATCTATTGTTGGAAGAAGGCTGGATATGCGAGAAAGAGGAGCCAATTGTTTGAGAAGTATATCTTCGAATTGAGAAAATTTTTGTAAAAGAAAATCCGAAGATAATTGAGAAGGTGAGACTGGTTTTGTAGATAACTCTTTGAGCTCCTTTAACAAAGTGATAACCTCCATAAAATTTATGTTTTTAGTTGTAGAAAGTTGAGATAGTTGAGGACTTAAACTTTCATACAACTAGGCAAATTTCGTCACAGCATCACAAATGATGTCAACCTTCTGATTTAGAGTAGCATGTTCTGTTCGAACACATGCAATCTCTTTGTCCATATCTTGACGAAGCTCTTGATGTTTAAAGTTGACATCCTCATGCACCTTTTTAACGTCTTGAATGAACAATACATGACGTTCCTTGGTCGTCTTTCACAAGTCCTTCAGATTACCTTCAAATGTGGATTTCTAAGAATTCACCCTCATCTCATTGTTGTGATCACACAACTCAACTTTCTCCAAAAGACGAGACTCAAAGTCTTTGAGCATGCCAGAAACTTTCGAAGTGATCCTTCCTTCTAACAATTTTAACAAACCATCAACCTCCAAACTTGACACAAAATTACATCCTCCAAGATCTGCTTTTGATTGAAGAATAGAATTCAACTTTGTATTCAAAATTTTAAATTGCTTCATTGTCATAAGCATATGATCTGGAAATTCAGCTTCGTCTTCATCAAATACCAAATTCTAAAAAGTACCTCCAAAACCTTCAGATTCATTGTCAATCTCCATAAAGATAGATTCTTGAATTGGTGAAGTGGTTGTGGGTGGATCAGTTGATTGAGAATAGAAAAGAGAAGTAATTGGATGTTTAATGATGTTTTCGAATGTAGGGGAATCTATGGTTGAAGTAATGGGTATGACAGGTGTAATTTGTGGAGAAAAAGAAACAAAAGTTTTTGAGGTAGCATGTGAAGTTTTAACTTGTTCATCTTTCTTCGAATCATCCTCACCCATGATGAAATTTGCATCCGTATTAAATACGTTTACAAGAATGTCTGAAGTTCGTGCCTCCTCAAAAAATGACTAGGTAACCGAATCTTCGGGTGGTATAACAGTTGTCTGTGAAGGAGTAGAAGTATATGTTTGGAGATTTGCTTAAGGAGTTTCTGGAATCCTTTGATCTTCGTCATCTGTAGATTTAGAAGAGATGATCATTTTGCTTGTCCTTTTCTTATTCTTTGAAATATGTTTAGCCATATCTGTAGCCCTTCGTTTATTTGATGATGGAGAAACAGTTGTTGTAATTTCACAAAATAGGACTCCTTGATGAGTAACCTGTGTCTTTCATACTACATTAATGAGTGGAGATCTGCTCTTGTGCTTTGACTTCATCTTGATTCTTCGAAAAACACCGGTCTTCGAAGGAATAATTTCATTTTCTTGATTTTCTGGACCAACAGGCTTAGTTAAGGTTGTGTCAGCAACCGAAACTTCGTGTGTTACTGGCTCTGCATTAGTATCTGGTAGCTTCTTTGGAATCTTCGTAGACTTAGACTCCTTGAGTGGTTTATCAGAAGAACCAATTTCAGTCTTCTTCGTACGTTTTGACTTTGTCTCCTCCCTTGCCAATATAATCCCAGTCTCAATAGTTGTATCAATTGTTTGCAAATAAGTCAATAAGATTGTATTCGTTGGATCAACATGTTTGAGAATCACATCAGGAATACGAGCTACAAAAGGAAACTGCTCAGCATCATCAGTTGCATCCTTCAGACAATTGTATACATGAAAAATTGCTTTTTCGTCATCATTTGGTACCAGAATATTCTCTTTCTCGTAAAAATACTACAGAATCAAGATCCAATATCTTGCACACGAAATTCCATGAAGAGCATTTGTGTTTTCGATACTCTTTAGAAATTCTTTACATGGTTGAGTAGAATAGTCCACTTGTAGATTAGAATAAAGCCCTGCAACCATGGCATATACCTCCATTCGACCCTTGTCAAGACCAACTGTTCTTCCAGTCAATCACCTCAAGAAAAGACCAAATAAGAAATTCCAAATACTGGGAAGACCAGACTTCTTGAAGTCACTGGTCTTTGATAATTGAGGCTGATGGCCCATTTCATTAAACATATGAACGATTTGAGGAAAAGTAAAATTGACATACGGTGGGGAATTAGGGATTTCCAAAATCTGACAGAAAAGCTTCTCGGACTGTCTGACCTTTGTATCATTAACGAGATTGAAAGTAACTGCATCAAAAGCTTTTGAATAAGTAGTAGTTGATCCGACTTGAGAAAGCAATGAAAGTGGAACAGAAAAAGAATTGAACATTGCTTTTGACAGAACATAACTCTTTAAAGCAATGATTAACATCTTGAGTTCTTCAGGGTATTGAGAAACATTAGCCTCCACTTGATAATTTGTACCCTGAATCTTCATAATCGGTAAAGAAGTAACATCATCAATGGTGTGAGAAAGATTAGCATCTGGATTTGTAGCAGCCGCCATTGTTAGGGTTTGAAAGCTTGGTGTTTATCAGAGAGTATCTAGGAATTATTGTTATTGTAAGCGTAAACTGATAATGAACCGTTGAATCCCCTTTTATATGTAACCCTTGATTTTAGAAATAAAAGTGGGATGTGCATTTAATGAAATTTGACGTGGCACCGAGAAAATCGCGTAATGATGATGACAAAGTGACCATGCATGATAAAGTAACTATCACGTCGCCTCAAAACCCGGACAGAATACAAAACGTCCCCTCAAACAGGTTGTTTTGTTTGCCCCAATGGAATAGTAACCACCAGAACCCTTCGTACGGAAGTAGGGCTCTTTTACTTTTGGGTTTTAAAGTAAAGTCATTTTCCAGATGTTTAAAATCATCAGCCTGAGTTGGTGTTACTCAGTACCTCAAGGATTTTGTGTGTGCAGTGTTCCAAAGAATTTAGATAAGAAGCAATAAAAAGAAAATTTTGGAATTCAGTGATGTCAAAAATTCACTTTCACACGAAGGCAATTAAAACCCCGGACAAAGGTTGCTTCGTTAATCATCAAGAGAGATGATCAACAACTTGTGTATGTTCCCGTGAATTACAATCGAATACTTGTAATGAAGTATCGAAGGGCTCCTTTTAAAAGGCTTACGAGGTGGCTTAATGAATTTTGTTACATATCAACCTAAACATAAGGTGCGTAAGTGTAACATAAATTACTTGTTTGACCAGTGTAGTCAGTGACAAGTTTGCTTTGGAAAACTTTTAAATGACTTTGAATTTCAAATAAAACTCACAGATAAATCATATTCAAGAAAAAAAATTGTGTAATGGATCCTGTTGGGTAACAAACATCGTGGGTTTCGAATGTTTGATCAAGACCACTCATAAGAAATGAATATGATTTGGAGTTTCGAATGTAGGTACTGAAACAAATGTTTTGTTAAAACCTGGAACATAGTTCCCCATCAATTCATTAAATGTTTAGAGATTTGGGTTTCACTTTCATCACTGTCTCATGATGTCTGATCATAAAAACTAAGTTTTGATATGTCTAGGTTTCGATTGGTTTGATCAGATACCTCTTGGACATATGTCTTCGTGTGTGATTGTGTAAGAATTTTGAGATGAAAAATATTGGTAGTAGACACGAAATGTACCTCTATTATTTTTGGACCGAACAGTAAACTCTTAACTCATGTGAGAAGAGTCAGGTAGCTCTGAAGACTAATGTGAATACAAGCGTGATTGGGAAGAAATCTTTGTATGAAAGTTTTCATTAAGGCTTTTAAACACACACGTTGACTCAGTAGAGGCTTTAGTCAACATGCTGCAGCATGCTTTTAGGGACATCTTAACCAGTTCAAAGTAATCAAAAAAATACCTAAGCCTAGAATTGTAAGCATTACACTAAATGAATCAATATGTAAATCTGAAACAAAATACGAAAAAGAAAACAGAAACAAAATATTTTTGTTGTTTTTGAATTTTTGAAAAACAAAATAAAAAATAATTTTGGAATTTTTGATTTTTCGAAAATAAAAAAAATAAAATCTTTTTGGAATTTTTGATTTTTCGAAAATAAAATAAGAAACTGTAATGTACTTGTTGCAAACATACGAAATTTAGACATTCCTTGAAAAATGACAAATATACGAATTCGAAGGATTCGAAGAGTTGACTATGAACAGTAACCTTAGAATACCAAATGATATTCCTTTTTCTTTGATTTCGTGCCTCTGAACCATTCCTTTTTAACCATCATCATGCTTTTTTGCATGGAACGCAGTTTCCATCGATCATTCCAAGTCCTTCCAAAATTCTTACAAATAACTTTTCATCTAACGGTTTTGTGAAAATATCACCTAACTGATTTGTTGTTTCCACAAAATGCACTTCAATATTCCCATATTCTACTTGATCCTTGATGAAATGATAATGAAGAGCTATATGTTTAGTCTTCGAATGCTGCATAGGATTATGAAAAATTCGTATGACACTTTGAGAATCACAACATAATGGAATCTTTTTCATATTAATTGCATAATCATGAAATTGACTTTGGATCCAAATTGTTTGTGATGTACAAGCAGCAGCAGCCACATATTCTACTTCAGAAGTTGAAATTGATACACACGTTTACTTTTTTGATTGCCAGCTCACCAGTTTACCATCAAGCAATTGACAACCACCACTTGTACTTTTTCTATCAAGACTACAACCACCCAAGTCTGCATCCGAATAAGCTTGAACAAAGAACCCAGTTTTCGAAGGATACCACAATCTTAACGAAATTGTTCCCTTAAGATAATGAAATATATTCTTCACATCAGTGAGATGTGGTTCTCGTGGATTTGACTCATACCTAGCACAATTACACACAAAAAACATGATATCAGGTCGACTAGCAGTAAGATAAAATAATGAAACAATCATGCTTCTATAAAGAGTTAGGTTAATTGCAGGTTTATCTAACAAAGGTGTCAGCTTTATGTCAGTTGCCATAGGAACTCGTAATTTCGTGCTATTAGTCAATCCAAACTTCTCTAGCAGATTCTTCGTATATTTTTCTTGATTGATAAAAATACCTTCTTTTTTTTGACGAATATTCAACACAAGAGAATTATTGATTTTTCCCATCATGCTCATTTCAAACTTGCTTTTCATCAAATTTTCGAATTCTCTAAACAAAGCAGGGTCAGTTGAGCCAAAAATAATATCATCAACATAAATTTGAACAAGAATTAGATGACTCCCAACTTTCTTTTGAAATAATATGGGATCAACTGATCATTGTTTAAATTTAGATTGTTTTAAGAATGAAGTAAGCGTCGCATACCATGCTCGTGGTGCTTGTTTTAAACCATAAATTGCCTTATCTAAGATATAAACATGATTAGGATGTTCTTCGTTAATAAAACCTGAGGGTTGTTCTACATAAATGGTTTCTTCAAGCTCTCCGTTTAAAAATGCACACTTCACATCCATTTGATAAACATCAAAGTCTTTGTGAGATGCATAAGCCAGAAATATACGAACAGCCTCGAGTCTTGCGACGGGTGCAAAAGTTTCTTCGTAATCTATTCCTTCTTGTTGAGAATAACGTTTAACAACAAGGTTGGCTTTGTTTCGAACAACCTTTCCATCTTTTTCGGTTTTATTTTTGAAAATCCATTTTAATCCGACAATTGAAACATCATTTGGTTTAGGAATTAATCTCCAAACCTTGTTTCGTTCAAATTCAGATAATTTAGATTGCATTGCAACAACCCAATCTTAGTGTTCCATTGCAATCTTAACTGTCTTTGGTTCAATCTTAGAGATTAAAACATTGAACATGCAAAATTCTTGACGAGTATTTATGTCATACCCCGCTAAAGCGGAAACACGAGGCGTGGCAGTATAAAGGGGTTCATAGCAAAAGCTAAAAGACAACACCTACCATAGTATTAAAAATCATTACAATTCTATAATGGGTTTGAACAACTTCTAAAAGAAATTACAATGTAAATTGAAATACAACACATGCGAATGCTCCAAAAAGTGAAGTGTCCCTAAGTGCCACTTACTCGATGATTCCTGAAAAAGCATGTAAAACGAGCGTCAACTATAAAAATAGTTGGTGAGTACTCACAAGTTTAAAAATAATATTGGTTTCATGTATCGAAATCAAAATTTTGATATAAGTTTCCATAGATAAAAATATATTGCTAAAATGAGTAAATAAGTTTGTGTAAACAAAGTTCATTGTCGTCATGAGAAATAAAGTATGTTGCCCAACAGTGATGCAACATTCATATCCTCATGGGAAATAAAGTTTGTTACTAAAATGAGTAATCAAGTTTCATTGCTATAAGGAGCAAACCAGTTTGTTACTATAAGAAGCAACCAAGTTTTTTGCTAAAACAAGTAAATAAGTATTTAGTAACAAAAGTTTGTTGTTACAATGAGATACAAAGTTTATTGCTATAATAAGTAACGAGTTTGTATGTGTATGAGCAAACAATGAGTTCTCAACCAAGCCTATGACTGAAGCCCTATCAAGATCCATGCTTATCGTTCCATAATGACTGAAGCCCTATCAAGATCTATGCTTATCGTTCCATAGATTATATGGTATCATGCACTCCAGCAATCGGGCGAGTGAGGAGTTGTTAATTCCTAATAGCGCTATACATAATGAACATTGGCTCAAAGAGTTAATGGTTAGAGAAAAGTGTAAGGGAGGGGCCTTAAGACGAGAAGTTCTCATGTTCCGTGTTGCATAGATATACGTAGAGAGATATAGCAATAAAATAGCAATCATGTTTGATACAAATCAATTTAAATACAACGAACAGATAATAGTTTTCTGGGACATGCTTTTCCACCCCAAAACAAAAAAAAAATGAAAATAGGGGAGTGCGTGAATACTTACAATATGCAAAATATAGAAACCAAGTTTATAAGAGTCAAATAAATACAACGAATATAAATAGTTTAGGACATGTTTTTCCACCCCAAAACATTTAAAAACCGAAAATAGGGGAGTGGTGAATACTCACAATATGCATTGAGATGATGCAAATGGTGCCTTCAACTATGATCCACTTGTACCACTATCGATTCTTACACGATGTTACACACTAATGAGTCTCTAATAGAAAGCTAACACTAGTATATTTGCTACTATAATAGAATTATGTCATTATTGTGTTAAAATTTCATATTGATAAGTTACAAACATTTTTCTGAAATGGTGAAATTTTATAACTCATGTGATTAAGATAATTTTGGATATCATTTTCCATATTTTTGTAATATTAACTAAGGGTGTTTCAATACATTTAAAAGTGTTTTAAACTCCTAAAAATCCAAAAATATTATCAAACAGTTTCCATAATTCATCAAATTTTAGATTTTTATTCCAAATACAGCAAAAGTCCTCTAGAAAATTTCCCTTGAATTTTTGATGTGATTAACTATTTTTCTAAATTTTTGTACCTTCATAACAATATAAATTCGTGAAAAATATAATCCAGATGATAAAAATTCCCAAACTTTTTATAATACTGACATTAGACATAATTAAGCTGGGAAAAATATAAAAATGGATTTCCAAACTATTTAACCCAATTTTATGATTTTTGAGCTTTTATTCTAATACAAATTGAAATAAATACAAAACAGTTTCCAAAACTGCCCAAACTTTTTGTAATACTGTTGTTAAACATTATTAAGCTGGGAAAAATATAAGAATGGATTTCGAAACAGTGAACCAATTTTATGATTTTTGTGTATTTATTTTAATAAAAATTGAAATAAATAGAAAACTATTTCTAAAATTGCCGAAAATTTTTGAAACAATGTTATTAAATATTATTAAGTTGGGAAAAATAAAAAATGAATTTATAATCTTTTTAACGCAATTTTATGATTTTTGTGTATTTAATCTTGGGAAAATAGAAGAAAAATAGTATACAGAAGAGAAAAATCATCAACATTTTTATGTAGCATCCACATGTATTACAAGATGTTCTGGTAAATTTGAAGAAATTTTAGATGTGCAGAACTATTTTTTTTATTTTTAGGCCATTATAAAAACCAAAATCAGCTAAAAATAGGAATGCATTATGAAAAAATCTGAAAATATTTTTCTGAGGGTTATACAACAGGTAGAAACTGTGAAAGTTTTTATATATCATTTTCACATTCTCTAAAGTGGTTTTATGATATCTTGGATCCAAACTAAAAAAAAATTCAAAACCGTACTAAACAGTAACAAAAACCGATGAAATTTAATTTGGGGTTATTATGTAGCATAGCAGTCATCCACGAATTTACCTAGGATTTTTAGACCCAAGGATGTCTTTTATATGATTTATTGCCCTATTTTATTTCAATAATTATAATAATTCGAGACAAATGAATTATTTTCTGAACATTTGTTGAACATCTCATTTTGTTGATGGGAATTTGGGAAAAATTGGATTTGGTCAGAAAAGGAGTTTTAGATATTTATTCAGAAATAAACCCTTCATGAACATATTTGAAAGCTTTTAACAACACACTTTGATGATCTAGCATCTAGCTTGAAGATCATCACATGCATGTTTGTTTGAAGACCATTCATGAGTTTGAAATGTTCAAAGTCGTTTTTGATAGAAAACTTTGGATGCATGTGGTGTTTTTCACCCAAAACTTGTAGAAAAAGTGCATTATTTTGATTTCGACTTAGATTTTGGTCCTTGGATTTCACCATTTACAACATGCATGTTGTTTTGGGTGAAATCCTACCACCATCATCATCAAAACCGTGAGTAGGCGCAAGTTTTCATGATTTTACAATAGAATGAAGTAGAAGAAAAAGAAATTGTAAGAAAAATAACAAAACTTTGAAAGAAAATGAAGGGAAATCGTGTTCTACCTTAATGAACACCACTAGATGATGAAGATTTTGAGTTTGAGGTGTGTGTTCTTGGACTTATTTTCTGGAAAATTTCATGGGTATAGAGAGAGGAAGAGAGAAAATGTGTGTGAGAGTGTGAGAGTGAGAGAGAGAGAGAGAGAGAGAGAGAGAGAGAGAAGTGAAGGAGATGGAGTGTGTGGGTGATGAATGATTAATGTTTGTTGGGAAGAGATTTCTTGGGAGGTGGAGTCCGACTTTAAGAGGGAATAAAGAGGTTTTAAGAGGCTTTTAAAGCTTTACATTTAATAAATATGGCCTCCTAACTCTTTTTATAAAAATCATCTTTAGTTTTTATAAAAACCATCTTTAGTTTTTACAATGTTCAATTGTATTTTGTCTTATAAATTAAGGGTAATGTCAATGATTTAATTTTTTTTTCTTGATTGCATTTTCATAATTTTTATTATTATAAGATAATATTAGAAGCTTCATAATTATTTTTATATAATTTTTAATGTTAAAGTTTATAAATGTGAGTTTTAGGGCATTTAGGGTTTTTGAGAGTTTGTAAATCTTTGGATATCAAAATAAATAGAATATTTGAGACTTTAAATTATCTTATGGTATTATAACTCTTTTATAATTATAAGTAGTGTTTGTAATTTATTTTTATCGATTTATCGGCATTCTATGTAGTGATTCCGAGATTCAAGTGAAATTGAGGAATCAAGTATACTAGACTTTGACTTAAGTTTCTATGAGACTTTAACCTAATTTCTACTAGTAGGTCATGTGCATGATGTGTGTATATGATTCATGAAATGGTATTCGAGTCAAAGAGTGACCCAAATATGGATAGTCACTACAGTTAAGTAGTAGTAGAATTCACATATCAATGTGAAATCTAAGTACACTATCATTCGATCCTACTTGTTTCCAAGTTTCTAGTAGGTTATAACTTAGCTTCTAGTTACTAAGTCTATTATGTGTCGTTCCTATATGTGCAACTAAGTTTATTCAAATCTAGAACCAACTCGAATTTTGACGGTTGTCACATTCTCCCCCGGTTGAAAGAATTTCGCCCCGAAATTCAATTCGTGACGTATTCTATTAGAACTCAGTCGAATATAATTATATAGCTGGATAGGTGGTGACTTGTAGTATTCTTTGATTATTTTGGGTTTATTTCCTCAAAGGAAGAACCCAATTCTTTAGCTATAATTAAATTTATGTTTCTCTAATTCGAGTTCTATAGTCTACATTGCGAGAAATTAGGATCATGGAAATCATGATCCAACCATGGCGGACTAACTGAAAAGATTATATGGTTTGATATTATTTAACTTAATAGAGTGCTATAAGTTTTTTTGAAGCACCAACCACATTAATTGTTAAGTCCGCATTGATACTTAAGTCGCGTTCTAAATCAACACTAAGTGTACATTTGCCGCCTGATAAAGAATTGATTAGGAACAATTTGTTCACTTTCGTGTGGGCTACTAAATATGGAAAAGATATATTCCGAAATAAGAAAGGGTAGCACGAACGAAAGGGAAACGATCGAGGGTAACTTCCTAAAAATACGTACTATGGGTAAGCAATGAAGTTTTTGTACATCTCAAATGTAAAGGCTATTTAAGTGTCGTTGACAAAATAAGTTACGAAATGATTGAGAATTTCTGAGGCTATAATCACTACTACGGTTACTCTTACAATAATAGAACCTTATTCGTAGAATGAATATATTTAGGGAGTCATTGTTGCAAATGGAGGGGATGAAATTTTATGATAAATCAAATCACATTGTATAGATAGCATTTTAAGTGTTTAGAAACGATAAAAATCTCACTGTTATCAAAATGTGTGTTTAGAAATGATAATTAATCTCAATATTATCAAAATGTGTAATAATTCCAAGATAATGAAGATAAATGTGTGACGATCCAACGAAGTAGTAAAATAATATATAGATTAATTAAGGTTAAATGTTTAAGTCGCCATTAAAGGAATTTGTATAGAAATATTTGTAATAAATTTTTGAAAAATTGTCCAGTTGTCTAAGTCAAGACAAATTCAAGTTTTCGAGGAATCGAAATACTAATGAAAACAAGTTTGAGAGTTTAGGAACTCGCTGAAAATTGCAAAGTAAAATAGTATTTTAAGAAATGTATAAAAATGTCAATCATTGAAAATATTGGATTCTTAATTTAGTATTTCTACAAAAACAATCATTTAGAGAATATATAATAGTGAAACTCAAGACTTTTGATTTATTTAAAGAAAAGAAGAAGCATAAGAAAATGTATTCTTTCACATATATTTGATCGATTTAGAAAAATGATAACAATGGTATTCATCTTGTGTATTAATTGTAAGGTAAATACAATGAAAATTGCACTTTAAATCATGTTTCCGACTTTAAAATGAAAGAGCAAATGTATATAAAGATCACTTGTTTATAGTAGATTTGAAAATAAAAACAAGATATATATGATAAAAGGCGTAATTGAATATATCCAAGTTGACTAAATCAAAGGTATGCCTCATGACTATACACGTATTAATTGCTCAAAACGAAAGGGTAGACTTCTAGTCTTTATGTATACGAACATGATACCAGGAGAAGCAAAATAGACAGAAACAAAGTTAGACAATGTATTATGTTAATATTATGGCGCTCGAGATATAAAATCAGAAGGAGAGCGAGAAATAAAGTTCGAGGGAAAGAAAAAGGAAGGTAGCGGCGGCAATGATTGTTATTGTTAAAATTCTAAGAACAATACCTATAGGTAGATTTAAAACCAGGTTGAGATATATTTCAAACTTCAATATTTGATGTATATTGATGATTGAATAGACATGTGGGAGTTCTAAAGTGTTTGCTAAGGGTGGCTAAACATTCATAAGTTATTTATTAAGTTAAACTCCATTTGTGAAATAGGAGAAGCCCTACAAATGGCGATTGAAAATCTGACAATTTTGACTTTTTAAAAGGAAGTCCAACAATGATTAAAATGGATAAGGTAAAAACTCAATATATTTAGAAGAATAATTATTCATTGTTGAGAGTGTATCACTGGAGAATTTAAAAGTGAACACTAGTTTTCAAATGCTATAAATTTTAAAAACATTACAAATTATAAAACTATATTGAAGCAAAGTACACAAATAATGTATGTTTTGAAATACAAGCATTAGAGATGTCTTATAAACATGTTGGAAGTAGAAATTTGCATAAATATCATGTTGGGCTTCGAGAAAACACATTAAAATAAATTACAATGTCTAAATGAGAAAGGTGTTAAAAATGTCAAACAAAAGTGTTTTGAAGATTCAATGAAGCTTTTACACATAATACGAACATGAATTTCATATGTTTAAGTTTTATAGCAAAGAGTCTAAACACTTTTATAAAAAGAAAATGTTTCTAAGTTTTTCGAAAACATGCCAAAATGGTAAGCAAGGTTTAAAATGGTTTATATGCCCTTAAAAGCACATTTATCCATTGAAATGGATTTGAAACGAAATTAAAATAGCAAGTTGTCAAAAGATTTTTAGCAAGAATATGACTTAAATTGTTAGGAAAGGTCTAGTAAGTTGTATGAAGTGGTTATAAAGTATTTTATCGATGATAAATAAACCGATGAAACGAAATAACTTTTTGATGGAAGATTAAGAAATAAGGAATAAGTATGTTAGTGTAGCTGATCGTACCTAAATACTAAGGTGAGTACAAGGCGAGTATAAGGCGAGTACCGGTGTATTTTCCGCAAATAAATGACAAGAAAAAAAATTGTTTGAAAACATTTTATGGTTTCAATTGAGTTTACAACCTTTTATAGAGGTCAAAGGGACATCCTATGTTAAGTTTTAAGCTTAAGGTGGAAACAACGTATTGCTAAAGTGTAGCACGGTAATAAGGTCTCACGTATAGGTTAAACCTTTGTGTCTCCTCATGAGTCGAATCTGGAATGTCCGCTAATGGTATCCAAGTGATTACTAAGTAACGACTCATCGACCTCCTAACGCTATGCTCCAATTTTCATCTGTGTCGGTATCAGAATGCTTTCCGAGTTGTATCTCTAGTACGAAGACGATGAAGAGGTATTGAGGAATAATTGGTATAGGTTTCGACTTAAGACTACTACTACTGTATATCTAGCTACTAACCTTACATCTAAAGTCAATAGCTATTGAGGAATACCCATTCTCAGTATTAAGTGCATTGCTCCTAGAGTGGCTAGTGATATAACCTAAGTGGTTAACCTAACACTTGATAAGGGGTAAGAATATTTCTAAATAAAACATTGTGGTAAAAGTGCACTTAGTTTCTAAGTATACCTAGATGAATGCCTTTAATATGCAATGCCTGTACGTACACCGAAAAATTTTGTTTTTCAAAAGTTCAAGCTGAAAATCGTTTAGAACATAATTCTACTATAACCGTCTCAAGCCTCACATTAAGTTTCCTTAATTAAGCATAGTTGGCCAGGCTATACTTAATTAAAGTCCAATAATGCGTACTCGAATTAGTTATACTAGTAGTATGTTCAGTATTTTGAAAACGTTTTGAATTTTTTTAGCTATAGTTGTGGTTCTCCTAAGGAAAACAGGTATTCTCTATAACCTTCGGCTCTGATACCATTTTCTGTCACACCCTGCTAAAGCGGAAACATGAGGCAAGGCAGTATAAAGGGTTTCATAAAAAAAGTTAAAAGACAACACCAACCATAGTATTAAAAATCATTACAATTTTACAATGGGTTTGAACAACTTTTAAAAGAAATTACAATGTCAATTGAAATACAACACATGTGAATGCTCCTAAGAGTGAAGTGTACCTAAGTGCCATTTACTCGATGATTTCTGAAAAAGCATGTAAAACGAGTCAACTATAAAAATAGTTGGTGATTACTCACAAGTTTAAAAATAATATTGGTTTCATGAATCAAAATCAAAATTTTGATATAAGTTTCCATAGATAGAAATATATTGCCAAAATGAGTAAATAAGTTTATGTAAACAAAGTTCGTTGTCATCATGAGAAATAAAGTATGTTGCCCAAAAGAGATGCAACGTTCATATCCTCATGGGAAATAAAGTTCGTTACTAAAATGAACAAACAAGTTTGCTACTATAAGAAGCAACCAAGTTTGTTGCTAAAGAAAGTAAATAAGTATTTAATAACAAAAGTTCATTGTTATAATGAGATACAAAGTTTATTTCTATAATAAGTAACGAGTTTGTATGTGTATGTGTAAACAATGAGTTCTCAACCAAGCCTATGACTGAAGCCCTATCAAGATCTGTGCTTATGGTTCCATAGATTATATGGTATCAAATAGTCCAGCAATCGGGCGAGTGAGGAGTTGTCAATTCCTAATAGGGCTATCCACAATGACCATTGGCTCAATGAGTTAATGGTTAGAGAAAAGTGTAAGGGAAGGGCCTTAAGACGATAAGTTCTCATGTTTCGTGTTGCATAGACATACATAGAGAGATATAGCAATAAAATAGCAATCATGTTTGATACAAATCAATTTAAATACAACGAACAAATAATAGTTTTCCGGGAATGCTTTTCCACCGCAAAACATAAAAACTGAAAATAGGGGAGTGCGTTGTTACACCCCAAAACCAGGAACGGCGGAAACGTTCTGGGGCGGAGGACGTCATGTACAGTATCACAACAATGAAAAGTAGTAAACAAGCAACAACGTCATCCATTGAACTAATAATATAATTTTAATACAAATGTGTTCTGCCAAATTATAATAGACACTAAAGAATAAATCAAAATGAAAGATGCATCTTGAACGAGCACGATCTTCCCTGAACCTTGCATCGGTACCTGTCTATGATTGACCTGAGGATACAAGTTATTTTGAAAGAGAGTATCAGCTTTAAAGCTGGTGAGATCATAAGTACTTTAGTGTCTTAATTTGTAAGTAAGTATTTGTATGTGTATGAATTTTAATTATTAAAAATGCATATGAACTATAAGTATTAAAAATGTATATGAATTGTAAGTATGAAAATGTTTGTAAAACAACTATAAACATTTGAAAAACCCTAGAAATCCCTATGATTCCTACTATTAAAGAAAAAGGAGTCTTCTACCAAGACTTAACTGATCTATATGTAGCCTTCTACCAAGGCATCTAGTGTCTATGTGTGTCTCTTGTAATTGTGTGTATTTTCCCAAGTCTGACTATCATTAACCAAAAATATAGTTTCTACATTGCCATGCATCGTGTGAATGTTTACGAAGTGAATGTAATAGGAAAATGAAATAGTACTATGGTGTAGTGTCAAACTACAACCGTACCAATTACCTCAAGTCTAGGTAATTCTTCTAAGTAGTGTAGCATTTGTAATAAATAACTACATCGGTACTCTTATTGCCTTATTTAAGGGATAACGTATAATGTGATGGCTAGATCCCAGGCTAAACGCTCCCCTGTCAAAGAGACTTTGGGACCTACACACGACCCCTACATGTATGCAAGCCGTGAACATCCACATTACTATGATCATGTATACCCGATATAACTATCACATTGCGTTATGATTCATCGGTATAGTTAGATCCTGAACTTGTTCCATGCTATAGCACCTATTGACATCTGTCCTATGTATATGTAAGCGTACTCATGTAAGTGTGATCATGTAATTGTACTTATGTAAGTGTGGTCATGTAATTGTACTCATGTAAGTGTAATCATGTAAACATATCTATGTAATAGTATAGTAATGTACTGTAATGTTCTACGTGTGCTAGCAGTAATGTGTGTTCTCTCTCTATCTAGCATGTATAGTAATGTACTGTGTGTACTAGTTGTAATGTGTGTTCTCTCTCTATCTAGCAAGTATTGACTCATGTATGAACTGACTCCTTGTATGATATAGCGTTCTACTAATTGTTCTAGTATCATCCTAAACTACCCACATGGTAGTTTACTAGTAATCTAACTGGTACATATGGACATGGATGTATACCCTTGCTACCCAAGGGCATTGGATGAACTGGAAGGGCCTTTATGACTATATATGTACATATGATATATAACTAATATTTAAACGGCCTTCGGACGGATACCTAATACTCACCAGACCACATCCAAATCGAGGAAAAGGAAATAGGGTGGATAGCCTTCTTAAGTCTTTTAAACATTTCTTATATATCTGTACATATACAGGCATGCAATTAATAATATAAAAGCATAAAGTAAGTTCTGTAAAACCTTTGAACATAATTATTATCTAAGAAAAGATCGACTTGATGTCAATCTATAAAACGGTTTGAAGGCATGGGTTTGATAAAAAAGTTTAGTATAAAGAAACATTTGTTTGAAACATTATTGTAAATAAGTTTGAAATATTAACATACAGAGTAATATGTACAGTGTAATAAGGAGTTTTAAACACATAAAGTGTTTATGAAAAACATTTGAAGAAAACTGTTTGGTAAAACGGCTAATGAGTAACCAAACATTTGAATGCTGCTTACTAATCACATGTTATTGATATAGTAACTAGCATGATTCTACTTGTATCCCCCCATAAAACATTTAAAAACAGTTAAAACATTGATTAAGGGGTATTAACTCACCTATTGTGGTTGATACAGATGAACTGAAGAGGTTGGACTGCTAGGTGTCAAGTGAAGACTTTAGACACACACAATGGTCCTAATTACATATGAATACATATGTATATAAACAATTAGTGATTATAACACGAATTAAACATGTATAAACATATTAATGCGAGGAAAACACTTTGTTCAAGTGCTAGAATGCTAATGGCTTGCAACAAAGGAGTGAAGACCTCATACGGAAGTTTATGGTCTAAATACCATGTGTGTTGGAGTTTAGGGCCCAGGGGAGTAAACTCCTGGCCGTAAACTCTCCATTGGGGCTCTAAATGAAGCTCAAAGCTATTACAACTTAAGTGGTGAAGTGCTTCTAGGCTTAAACAAGTGTTTGGGCTTCTTTTTAACTCCTTCGAGGAGTTCACGGCTCATGGACCAAATCCCATGGAGATTACGGCCGTAATCTACCTTGGATGGGTGTTTGTGGTGTTTTCAAGTCCCGAATTTAACTAGGAACTAAACTATGCTAGTGTACAAGGCTTTAGAAGAGTTTATAGCACCATTTGGCACTATTGTTTGGAGTTCACGGCCCTGGAACTTCTTGGCTCGTGAACACCCTACTCTTGGTGTTCTAAAGGTGTTTGCTAGTCCTAAACTCATTAGGGTACATGTCTAAGTTATTCTCTTGGCTTAAGGAAGGCTTTTAGGGCATTTTGACACCTTAAAATGGAGTTCGCGGCCTAAGAACATCCTTGGCCGTGAACTCACTTTCAACCCTTGATTCTTAATGTTTTGGATGTCTAAACCAGCTATGGGTAGTCTCAAGGTTCATTTCCAAGGTTTGGAGGGACATTGGGCAGACTTTGGCCCTTATAAAAGAGTTACTCTCCAAGTGTTCTTGGGAGGTAAACTCTCAAATCTTGGGGTTTTGATCCGATTTTGATGTTATTAGGCACAATCTAAGCTATATATTACAACTAGATAGAAATACTCACGATTTGGGACGAAAACCCGAAGATCCGTGAGAGAGAATCTGGATAGAAATAACTCATGAATGAATATGGTTTAGATTTCTATATATAGTCCTGGGATTTTTTTTGGCAGAAAATATTTTTATTCCGGAATTGAGCCCTAATATCCTAGAGTTTTGGAATAACATTGTTGCACAAAACCCTAGTGCATCCACTCTCCTGATATCTCCTTAAGTGTAAATCCTGAAAAACTGTCAAACTTATACCCAAAGTCTGGAATTTCACTATAACTGATCTAACTTCTATTGACTTCATATGGTTTGTACAGAATGGAAATTTCGGGTTCTCACATCATCCCCTTATAAAAGGGAATTTATCCCGAAATTAGAATTTAGGTAAAGAAGTAGGTATGAATGATCGATTCATGAGGAGGAAACTTCCTAATCGATTGGTTCTAGCGCTCCTAAGTGAAATAGGGTTCTCGGTTGGTATCCCAACGAACCTTCACTAAATGGTGACGGTGTTGCTTCGTCCGCTTGACCTCTCTGTCGAGGGTCACTGCGGTTCTAATACGAAGGCGAGGATCTCGAAGATTGGACTTACAAGCATCCTAACGGAAAGGTACAGTTTCAAGATCGAGACGCAAAGAGTAAAATGTGCGTTACTAAGTTCGCGGAGTAAGTCTAGTTTGTGAGATACAGGACCGATTCTGGTAAGAATCTCGGAGGTCCTAGCTATCTTAGATTTATTTTCCATGCTTTACGAAGCGTATTAAGCCATTCCCAGAGTGAGAATTCCTAAAGAATTTCGTCTCTCACTTGGAATTCCAAAGGTTCTTTCTCTTGCTCAACTTCCCAGTCAAGGGCCACCACTTGCTGGGTCAAAGTCGTCAGGGTTTCTGTAATTTGAGAGGAGTTCTGAATGAACTATGACAGTAGGTCTGTAAGACCTAGAAATTGGCGAATGCCTGTCTGCGTCTTTGGTGTCGACTAATTCTCAACGGTTTTGACAAATTGTAAGAATACTCAAAATTTTCCACAACACTAATAGTGTGTCATAGAAATTTGACTCTTCAATTTCAAAACTCGTTCTTAGAGAACTTCGTGAAAGTTCCTCTGAGAGTAATGTTTCCATGGGTTCCCTTCTTACTACAAGGGTAAATAAGTAAGTCATTTCATGGAGAAATGACGAACTGATCCAAGTAAGAAAGTCATACCCTACTAATTTAGCTCATGAATACTATGGGTGTATTGGTCCTATCCGAAGGGTACCACTACGGACTCGAAGTGTCCGCATCGAGTTCGGAAGATAGTCTTCCGAACATCCTTCCCTAACACTTGAACTGGTGATACTAGGATCTCAGATCCATTTCTGAAAGTAATTCTCTCCTTGTGTTTGCTCAACCGCTTCATCTATGCGGGGCAGAGACAACGATTTCTAATGGAAAATCTGGAAGGAGTCCTCGATACCCGAGGAACATATGATGCAATTCGGTGATCTCTGGAAGAATAAGACCAGGGCTCTCCAGGGTGAGAAGCCTAGTCTTACAATTCTATTTCTGGGTAGTTCGCTAAGTTGTCCGGGCTGTTCTTGTATATCCGTAGATATTTAGACTGTAGGGCGATCGGTTTACAGGAGTCGTACTGGGTTTTAAGTTTGTTCAAATGACGGTGCGACTACTCATGGTCTTGGGCAGTTCTCTGTGCTGAAGTTCATATTAGAATCCATACTTGTTTCAACGATCACAATCTCGTGTATACGAGTCGTATATAATTAAGATTGAAAAGATAGTCGAATAACTGATTCTTCTTTAATCTCACATCCTATCGAGGAAAAAGAAGTTAAAGCGGAATCATCAATTCTAAACCAGGAGAACCTTGATGCGAGGAAAACACTTTGTTCAAGTGCTAGAATGCTAATGGCTTGCAACAAAGGAGTGAAGACCTCATACGGAAGTTTTTGGTCTAAAGACCATGTGTGTTGGAGTTTACAGCCCAGGGGAGTAAACTCCTGGCCTTAAACTCTCCATTGGGGCTCTAAATGAAGCTCAAAGCTATTACAACTTAAGTGGTGAAGTGCTTCTAGGCTTAAACAAGTGTTTGGGATTCTTTTTAACTCCTTTGAGGAGTTCACGGCTCATGGACCAAATCCCATGGAGATTACGGCCGTACTCTCCCTTGGATGGGTGTTTGTGGTGTTTTCATGTCCCTAATTTAACTAGGAACTAAACTATGCTAGTGTACAAGGCTTTAGAAGAGTTTATTGCACCATTTGGCACTATTGTTTGGAGTTCACGGCCCTGGAACTTCTTGGCTCGTGAACACCCTACTCTTGGTGTTCTAAAGGTGTTTGCTAGTCCTAAACTCATTAGGATACATGTCTAAGTTATTCTCTTGGCTTAAGGAAGGCTTTTAGGGCATTTTGACACCTTAAAATGGAGTTCGCGGCCTAAGAACATCCTTGGCCGTGAACTCACTTTCAACCCTTGATTCTTAATGTTTTGGATGTCTAAACCAGCTATGGGTAGTCTCAAGGTTCATTTCCAAGGTTTGGAGGGACATTGGGCAGACTTTGGCCCTTATAAAACAGTTACTCTCCAAGTGTTCTTGGGAGGTAAACTCTCAAATCTTGGGGTTTTGATCCGATTTTGATGTTATTAGGCACAATCTAAGCTATATATTACAACTAGATAGAAATACTCACGATTTGGGACGAAAACCCGAAGATCCGTGAGAGAGAATCTGGCTTTTCTCTTGTTGGAAATGTAACTCATGAATGAATATGGTTCAGATTTCTATATATAGTCCTGGGATTTTTTTGGCAGAAAATATTTTTATTCCGGAATTGAACCCTAATATCCTAGAGTTTTGGAATAACATTGTTGGACAAAACCCTATTGCACCTACTCTCCTGATATCTCCTTAAGTGTAAATCTTGAAAAACTGTCAAACTTATACCCAAAGTCTAGAATTTCACTATAACTGATCTAACTTCTATTGACTTCATATGGTTTGTACAGAATGGAAATTTCGGGTTGTCACATCATCCCCCTATAAAAGGGAATTTCATCCCGAAACTAGAATTTAGGTAAGGAAGTAGGTATGAATGATCGAGTCATGAGGAGGAAACTTCCTAATCGATTGGTTCTAGCGCTCCTAAGTGAAATAGGGTTCTCGGTTGGTATCCCAACGAACCTTCACTAAATGGTGACGGCGTTGCTTCGTTCGCTTGACCTCTCTGTCGAGGGTTACTACGGTTCTAATACGAAGGCGAGGATCTCGACGAGTGGACTTACAAGCTTCCTAACGGAAAGGTGGCATTTCAAGATCGAGACGCGAAGAGTAAAATGTGCGTTACTAAGTTCGCGGAGTAAATCTTGTTTGTGAGATACAGGACCGATTCTGGTAAGAATCTCGGAGGTCCTAGATATCTTGGATTTAGCTTTCCATGCTTTACGAAGCGTATTAACCCATTCCCAGAGTGGGAATTCCTAAAGAATTTCGTCTCTCACTTGGAATTCCAAAGGTTCTTTCTCTTGCTCAACTTCCCAGTCAAGGGCCACCACTTGCTGGGTCAAAGTCGTAAGGGTTTCTGTAATTTAAGAGGAGTTCTGAATGAACTATGACAGTAGTTCTATAAGACCTAGAATTTGGCGAATGCCTGTCTGCGTCTCTGGTGTCGACAAATTCTCAACGGTTTTGATAAATTGTAAGAATACTCAAAATTTCCCACAACACTAACAGTGTGTCATAGAAATTTGATTCTTCAATTTCAAAACTCGTTCTCAGAGAACTTCGTGAAAGTTCCTCTAAGAGTAATGTTTCCATGGGTTCCCTTCTTACTACAAGGGTAAATAAGTAAGTCATTTCATGGAGAAATGACGAACTGATCCAAGTAAGAAAGACGTACCCTACTAATTTAGCTCATGAATACTATGGGTGTATTGGTCCTATCCGAAGGGTACCACTACGGACTCGAAGTGTCCGCATCGAGTTCGGAAGATAGTCTTCCGAACATCCTTCCCTAACACTCGAACTGGTGATACTAGGATCTCAGATCCATTTCTGAAAGTAATTCTCTCCTTGTGTTTGCTCAACCGCTTCATCTATGCGGGGCAGAGAAAACGATTTCTAATGGAAAATCTGGACGGAGTCCTCGATAGCCGAGGAACATATGATGCAATTCGGTGATCTCTGGAAGAATAAGACCAGGGCTCTCCAGGGTGAGAAGCCTAGTCTTACAATTCTATTTCTGGGTAGTTCGCTAAGTTGTCCGGGCTGTTCTTGTATATCCGTAGATATTTAGACTGTAGGGCGATCGGTTTACAGGAGTCGTACTGGGTTTTAAGTTTGTTCAAATGACGGTGCGATTACTCATGGTCTTGGGCAGTTCTCTGTGCTGAAGTTCATATTAGAATCCATACTTGTTTCAACGATCACAATCTCGTGTATACGAGTCGTATATAATTAAGATTGAAAAGATAGTCGAATAACTGATTCTTCTTTAATCTCACATCCTATCGAGGAAAAAGAAGTTAAAGCGGAATCATCAATTCTAAACCAGGAGAACCTTGATGCGAGGAAAACACTTTGTTCAAGTGCTAGAATGCTAATGGCTTGCAACAAAGGAGTGAAGACCTCATACGGAAGTTTTTGGTCTAAAGACCATGTGTGTTGGAGTTTACAGCCCAGGGGAGTAAACTCCTAGCCTTAAACTCTCCATTGGGGCTCTAAATGAAGCTCAAAGCTATTACAACTTAAGTGGTGAAGTGCTTCTAGGCTTAAACAAGTGTTTGGGCTTCTTTTTAACTCCTTTGAGGAGTTCACGGCTCATGGACCAAATCCCATGGAGATTACGGCCATATTCTCCCTTGGATGGGTGTTTGTGGTGTTTTCATGTCCCTAATTTAACTAGGAACTAAACTATGCTAGTGTACAAGGCTTTAGAAGAGTTTATAGCACCATTTGGCACTATTGTTTGGAGTTCACGGCCCTGGAACTTCTTGGCTCGTGAACACCCTACTCTTGGTGTTCTAAAGGTGTTTGCTAGTCCTAAACTCATTAGGGTACATGTCTAAGTTATTCTCTTGGCTTAAGGAAGGCTTTTAGGGCATTTTGACACCTTAAAATGGAGTTCGCGGCCTAACAACATCCTTGGCCGTGAACTCATTTTCAACCCTTGATTCTTAATGTTTTGGATGTCTAAACCAGCTATGGGTAGTCTCAAGGTTCATTTCCAAGGTTTGGAGGGACATTGGGCAGACTTTGGCCCTTATAAAACAGTTACTCTCCAAGTGTTCTTGGGAGGTAAACTCTCAAATCTTGGGGTTTTGATCCGATTTTGATGTTATTAGGCACAATCTAAGCTATATATTACAACTAGATAGAAATACTCATGATTTGGGACGAAAACCCGAAGATCCGTGAGAGAGAATCTGGCTTTTCTCTTGTTGGAAATGTAACTCATGAATGAATATGGTTCAGATTTCTATATATAGTCCTGGGATTTTTTTGGCAGAAAATATTTTTATTCCGGAATTGAACCCTAATATCCTAGAGTTTTGGAATAACATTGTTGGACAAAACCCTATCGCATCCACTCTCCTGATATCTCCTTAAGTGTAAATCTTGAAAAACTGTCAAACTTATACCCAAAGTCTAGAATTTCACTATAACTGATCTAACTTCTATTGACTTCATATGGTTTGTACAGAATGGAAATTTCGGGTTGTCACATCATCCCCCTATAAAAGGGAATTTCATCCCGAAACTAGAATTTAGGTAAGGAAGTAGGTATGAATGATCGAGTCATGAGGAGGAAACTTCCTAATCGATTGGTTCTAGCGCTCCTAAGTGAAATAGGGTTCTCGGTTGGTATCCCAACAAACCTTCACTAAATGGTGACGGCGTTGCTTCGTTCGCTTGACCTCTCTGTCGAGGGTTACTACGGTTCTAATACGAAGGCGAGGATCTCGACGAGTGGACTTACAAGCTTCCTAACGGAAAGGTGTGGTTTCAAGATCGAGACGCGAAGAGTAAAATGTGCGTTACTAAGTTCGCGGAGTAAATCTAGTTTGTGAGATACAGGACCGATTCTGGTAAGAATCTCGGAGGTCCTAGATATCTTGGATTTAGCTTTCCATGCTTTACGAAGCGTATTAACCCATTCCCAGAGTGAGAATTCCTAAAGAATTTCGTCTCTCACTTGGAATTCCAAAGGTTCTTTCTCTTGCTCAACTTCCCAGTCAAGGGCCACCACTTGCTGGGTCAAAGTCGTAAGGGTTTCTGTAATTTAAGAGGAGTTCTAAATGAACTATGACAGTAGTTCTATAAGACCTAGAATTTAGCGAATGCCTGTCTGCGTCTCTGGTGTCGACAAATTCTCAACGGTTTTGATAAATTGTAAGAATACTCAAAATTTCCCACAACACTAACAGTGTGTCATAGAAATTTGATTCTTCAATTTCAAAACTCGTTCTCAGAGAACTTCGTGAAAGTTCCTCTGAGAGTAATGTTTCCATGGGTTCCCTTCTTACTACAAGGGTAAATAAGTAAGTCATTTCATGGAGAAATGACGAACTGATCCAAGTAAGAAAGACGTACCCTACTAATTTAGCTCATGAATACTATGGGTGTATTGGTCCTATCCGAAGGGTACCACTACGGACTCGAAGTGTCCGCATCGAGTTCGGAAGATAGTCTTCCGAACATCCTTCCCTAACACTCGAACTGGTGATACTAGGATCTCAGATCCATTTCTGAAAGTAATTCTCTCCTTGTGTTTGCTCAACCGCTTCATCTATGCGGGGCAGAGACAACGATTTCTAATGGAAAATCTGGACGGAGTCCTCGATAGCCGAGGAACATATGATGTAATTCGTCGATCTCTGGAAGAATAAGACCAGGGCTCTCCAGGGTGAGAAGCCTAGTCTTACAATTCTATTTCTGGGTAGTTCGCTAAGTTGTCCAGGCTGTTCTTGTATATCCGTAGATATTTAGACTGTAGGGCGATCGGTTTACAGGAGTCGTACTGGTTTTAAGTTTGTTCAAATGACGGTGCGATTACTCATGGTCTTGGGCAGTTCTCTGTGCTGAAGTTCATATTAGAATCCATACTTGTTTCAACGATCACAATCTCGTGTATACGAGTTGTATATAATTAAGATTGAAAAGATAGTCGAATAACTAATTCTTCTTTAATCTCACATCCAATCGAGGAAAAAGAAGTTAAAGCGGAATCATCAATTCTAAACCAGGAGAACCTTGATGCGAGGAAAACACTTTGTTCAAGTGCTAGAATGCTAATGGCTTGCAACAAAGGAGTGAAGACCTCATACGGAAGTTTTGGGTCTAAAGACCATGTGTGTTGGAGTTTACAGCCCAGGGGAGTAAACTCCTAGCCTTAAACTCTCCATTGGGGCTCTAAATGAAGCTCAAAGCTATTACAACTTAAGTGGTGAAGTGCTTCTAGGCTTAAACAAGTGTTTGGGCTTCTTTTTAACTCCTTTGAGGAGTTCACGGCTCATGGACCAAATCCCATGGAGATTACGGCCATACTCTCCCTTGGATGGGTGTTTGTGGTGTTTTCATGTCCCTAATTTAACTAGGAACTAAACTATGCTAGTGTACAAGGCTTTAGAAGAGTTTATAGCACCATTTGGCACTATTGTTTGGAGTTCACGGCCCTGGAACTTCTTGGCTCGTGAACACCCTACTCTTGGTGTTCTAAAGGTGTTTGCTAGTCCTAAACTCATTAGGGTACATGTCTAAGTTATTCTCTTGGCTTAAGGAAGGCTTTTAGGGCATTTTGACACCTTAAAATGGAGTTCGCGGCCTAACAACATCCTTGGCCGTGAACTCATTTTCAACCCTTGATTCTTAATGTTTTGGATGTCTAAACCAGCTATGGGTAGTCTCAAGGTTCATTTCCAAGGTTTGGAGGGACATTGGGCAGACTTTGGCCCTTATAAAACAGTTACTCTCCAAGTGTTCTTGGGAGGTAAACTCTCAAATCTTGGGGTTTTGATCCGATTTTGATGTTATTAGGCACAATCTAAGCTATATATTACAACTAGATAGAAATACTCACGATTTGGGACGAAAACCCGAAGATCCGTGAGAGAGAATCTGGCTTTTCTCTTGTTGGAAATGTAACTCATGAATGAATATGGTTCAGATTTCTATATATAGTCCTGGGATTTTTTTGGCAGAAAATATTTTTATTCCGGAATTGAACCCTAATATCCTAGAGTTTTGGAATAACAGTGTTGGACAAAACCCTATTGCATCCACTCTCCTGATATCTCCTTAAGTGTAAATCTTGAAAAACTGTCAAACTTATACCCAAAGTCTAGAATTTCACTATAACTGATCTAACTTCTATTGACTTCATATGGTTTGTACAGAATGGAAATTTCGGGTTGTCACATCATCCCCCTATAAAAGGGAATTTCATCCCGAAACTAGAATTTAGGTAAGGAAGTAGGTATGAATGATCGAGTCATGAGGAGGAAACTTCCTAATCGATTGGTTCTAGCGCTCCTAAGTGAAATAGGGTTCTCGGTTGGTATCCCAACAAACCTTCACTAAATGGTGACGGCGTTGCTTCGTTCGCTTGACCTCTCTGTCGAGGGTTACTACGGTTCTAATACGAAGGCGAGGATCTCGACGAGTGGACTTACAAGCTTCCTAACGGAAAGGTGTGGTTTCAAGATCGAGACGCGAAGAGTAAAATGTGCGTTACTAAGTTCGCGGAGTAAATCTAGTTTGTGAGATACAGGACCGATTCTGGTAAGAATCTCGGAGGTCCTAGATATCTTGGATTTAGCTTTCCATGCTTTACGAAGCGTATTAACCCATTCCCAGAGTGAGAATTCCTAAAGAATTTCGTCTCTCACTTGGAATTCCAAAGGTTCTTTCTCTTGCTCAACTTCCCAGTCAAGGGCCACCACTTGCTGGGTCAAAGTCGTAAGGGTTTCTGTAATTTAAGAGGAGTTCTAAATGAACTATGACAGTAGTTCTATAAGACCTAGAATTTAGCGAATGCCTGTCTGCGTCTCTGGTGTCGACAAATTCTCAACGGTTTTGATAAATTGTAAGAATACTCAAAATTTCCCACAACACTAACAGTGTGTCATAGAAATTTGATTCTTCAATTTCAAAACTCGTTCTCAGAGAACTTCGTGAAAGTTCCTCTGAGAGTAATGTTTCCATGGGTTCCCTTCTTACTACAAGGGTAAATAAGTAAGTCATTTCATGGAGAAATGACGAACTGATCCAAGTAAGAAAGACGTACCCTACTAATTTAGCTCATGAATACTATGGGTGTATTGGTCCTATCCGAAGGGTACCACTACGGACTCGAAGTGTCCGCATCGAGTTCGGAAGATAGTCTTCCGAACATCCTTCCCTAACACTCGAACTGGTGATACTAGGATCTCAGATCCATTTCTGAAAGTAATTCTCTCCTTGTGTTTGCTCAACCGCTTCATCTATGCGGGGCAGAGACAACGATTTCTAATGGAAAATCTGGACGGAGTCCTGGATAGCCGAGGAACATATGATGTAATTCGTCGATCTCTGGAAGAATAAGACCAGGGCTCTCCAGGGTGAGAAGCCTAGTCTTACAATTCTATTTCTGGGTAGTTCGCTAAGTTGTCCAGGCTGTTCTTGTATATCCGTAGATATTTAGACTGTAGGGCGATCGGTTTATAGGAGTCGTACTGGTTTTAAGTTTGTTCAAATGACGGTGCGATTACTCATGGTCTTGGGCAGTTCTCTGTGCTGAAGTTCATATTAGAATCCATACTTGTTTCAACGATCACAATCTCGTGTATACGAGTTGTATATAATTAAGATTGAAAAGATAGTCGAATAACTCATTCTTCTTTAATCTCACATCCAATCGAGGAAAAAGAAGTTAAAGCGGAATCATCAATTCTAAACCAGGAGAACCTTGATGCGAGGAAAACACTTTGTTCAAGTGCTAGAATGCTAATGGCTTGCAACAAAGGAGTGAAGACCTCATACGGAAGTTTTGGGTCTAAAGACCATGTGTGTTGGAGTTTACAGCCCAGGGGAGTAAACTCCTGGCCTTAAACTCTCCATTGGGCTCTAAATGAAGCTCAAAGCTATTACAACTTAAGTGGTGAAGTGCTTCTAGGCTTAAACAAGTGTTTGGGCTTCTTTTTAACTCCTTTGAGGAGTTCACGGCTCATGGACCAAATCCCATGGAGATTACGGCCGTACTCTCCCTTGGATGGGTGTTTGTGGTGTTTTCATGTCCCTAATTTAACTAGGAACTAAACTATGCTAGTGTACAAGGCTTTAGAAGAGTTTATTGCACCATTTGGCACTATTGTTTGGAGTTCACGGCCCTGGAACTTCTTGGCTCGTGAACACCCTACTCTTGGTGTTCTAAAGGTGTTTGCTAGTCCTAAACTCATTAGGGTACATGTCTAAGTTATTCTCTTGGCTTAAGGAAGGCTTTTAGGGCATTTTGACACCTTAAAATGGAGTTCGCGGCCTAACAACATCCTTGGCCGTGAACTCATTTTCAACCCTTAATTCTTAATGTTTTGGATGTCTAAACCAGCTATGGGTAGTCTCAAGGTTCATTTCCAAGGTTTGGAGGGACATTGGGCAGACTTTGGCCCTTATAAAACAGTTACTCTCCAAGTGTTCTTGGGAGGTAAACTCTCAAATCTTGGGGTTTTGATCCGATTTTGATGTTATTAGGCACAATCTAAGCTATATATTACAACTAGATAGAAATACTCACGATTTGGGACGAAAACCCGAAGATCCGTGAGAGAGAATCTGGCTTTTCTCTTGTTGGAAATGTAACTCATGAATGAATATGGTTCAGATTTCTATATATAGTCCTGGGATTTTTTTGGCAGAAAATATTTTTATTCCGGAATTGAACCCTAATATCCTAGAGTTTTGGAATAACATTGTTGGACAAAACCCTATTGCATCCACTCTCCTGATATCTCCTTAAGTGTAAATCTTGAAAAACTGTCAAACTTATACCCAAAGTCTAGAATTTCACTATAACTGATCTAACTTCTATTGACTTCATATGGTTTGTACAGAATGGAAATTTCGGGTTGTCACATCATCCCCCTATAAAAGGGAATTTCATCCCGAAACTAGAATTTAGGTAAGGAAGTAGGTATGAATGATCGAGTCATGAGGAGGAAACTTCCTAATCGATTGGTTCTAGCGCTCCTAAGTGAAATAGGGTTCTCGGTTGGTATCCCAACAAACCTTCACTAAATGGTGACGGCGTTGCTTCGTTCGCTTGACCTCTCTGTCGAGGGTTACTACGGTTCTAATACGAAGGCGAGGATCTCGACGAGTGGACTTACAAGCTTCCTATCGGAAAGGTGGAGTTTCAAGATCGAGACGCGAAGAGTAAAATGTGCGTTACTAAGTTCGCGGAGTAAATCTAGTTTGTGAGATACAGGACCGATTCTGGTAAGAATCTCGGAGGTCCTAGATATCTTGGATTTAGCTTTCCATGCTTTACGAAGCGTATTAACCCATTCCCAGAGTGAGAATTCCTAAAGAATTTCGTCTCTCACTTGGAATTCCAAAGGTTCTTTCTCTTGCTCAACTTCCCAGTCAAGGGCCACCACTTGCTGGGTCAAAGTCGTAAGGGTTTCTGTAATTTAAGAGGAGTTCTGAATGAACTATGACAGTAGTTCTATAAGACCTAGAATTTGGCGAATGCCTGTCTGCGTCTCTGGTGTCGACAAATTCTCAACGGTTTTGATAAATTGTAAGAATACTCAAAATTTCCCACAACACTAACAGTGTGTCATAGAAATTTGATTCTTCAATTTCAAAACTCGTTCTCAGAGAACTTCGTGAAAGTTCCTCTGAGAGTAATGTTTCCATGGGTTCCCTTCTTACTACAAGGGTAAATAAGTAAGTCATTTCATGGAGAAATGACGAACTGATCCAAGTAAGAAAGACGTACCCTACTAATTTAGCTCATGAATACTATGGGTGTATTGGTCCTATCCGAAGGGTACCACTACGGACTCGAAGTGTCCGCATCGAGTTCGGAAGATAGTCTTCCGAACATCCTTCCCTAACACTCGAACTGGTGATACTAGGATCTCAGATCCATTTCTGAAAGTAATTCTCTCCTTGTGTTTGCTCAACCGCTTCATCTATGCGGGGCAGAGACAACGATTTCTAATGGAAAATCTGGACGGAGTCCTCGATAGCCGAGGAACATATGATGTAATTCGGTGATCTCTGGAAGAATAAGACCAGGGCTCTCCAGGGTGAGAAGCCTAGTCTTACAATTCTATTTCTGGGTAGTTCGCTAAGTTGTCCGGGCTGTTCTTGTATATCCGTAGATATTTAGACTGTAGGGCGATCGGTTTACAGGAGTCGTACTGGGTTTTAAGTTTGTTCAAATGACGGTGCGATTACTCATGGTCTTGGGCAGTTCTCTGTGCTGAAGTTCATATTAGAATCCATACTTGTTTCAACGATCACAATCTCGTGTATACGAGTTGTATATAATTAAGATTGAAAAGATAGTCGAATAACTGATTCTTCTTTAATCTCACATCCTATCGAGGAAAAAGAAGTTAAAGCGGAATCATCAATTCTAAACCAGGAGAACCTTGATGCGAGGAAAACACTTTGTTCAAGTGCTAGAATGCTAATGGCTTGCAACAAAGGAGTGAAGACCTCATACGGAAGTTTTTGGTCTAAAGACCATGTGTGTTGGAGTTTACAGCCCAGGGGAGTAAACTCCTGGCCTTAAACTCTCCATTGGGGCTCTAAATGAAGCTCAAAGCTATTACAACTTAAGTGGTGAAGTGCTTCTAGGCTTAAACAAGTGTTTGGGCTTCTTTTTAACTCCTTTGAGGAGTTCACGGCTCATGGACCAAATCCCATGGAGATTACGGCCGTACTCTCCCTTGGATGGGTGTTTGTGGTGTTTTCATGTCCCTAATTTAACTAGGAACTAAACTATGCTAGTGTACAAGGCTTTAGAAGAGTTTATAGCACCATTTGGCACTATTGTTTGGAGTTCACGGCCCTGGAACTTCTTGGCTCGTGAACACCCTACTCTTGGTGTTCTAAAGGTGTTTGCTAGTCCTAAACTCATTAGGGTACATGTCTAAGTTATTCTCTTGGCTTAAGGAAGGCTTTTAGGGCATTTTGACACCTTAAAATGGAGTTCGCGGCCTAAGAACATCCTTGGCCGTGAACTCACTTTCAACCCTTGATTCTTAATGTTTTGGATGTCTAAACCAGCTATGGGTAGTCTCAAGGTTCATTTCCAAGGTTTGGAGGGACATTGGGCAGACTTTGGCCCTTATAAAACAGTTACTCTCCAAGTGTTCTTGGGAGGTAAACTCTCAAATCTTGGGGTTTTGATCCGATTTTGATGTTATTAGGCACAATCTAAGCTATATATTACAACTAGATAGAAATACTCACGATTTGGGACGAAAACCCGAAGATCCGTGAGAGAGAATCTGGCTTTTCTCTTGTTGGAAATGTAACTCATGAATGAATATGGTTCAGATTTCTATATATAGTCCTGGGATTTTTTTGGCAGAAAATATTTTTATTCCGGAATTGAACCCTAATATCCTAGAGTTTTGGAATAACATTGTTGGACAAAACCCTATTGCATCCACTCTCCTGATATCTCCTTAAGTGTAAATCTTGAAAAACTGTCAAACTTATACCCAAAGTCTAGAATTTCACTATAACTGATCTAACTTCTATTGACTTCATATGGTTTGTACAGAATGGAAATTTCGGGTTGTCACATCATCCCCCTATAAAAGGGAATTTCATCCCGAAACTATAATTTAGGTAAGGAAGTAGGTATGAATGATCGAGTCATGAGGAGGAAACTTCCTAATCGATTGGTTCTAGCGCTCCTAAGTGAAATAGGGTTCTCGGTTGGTATCCCAACGAACCTTCACTAAACGGTGACGGCGTTGCTTCGTTCGCTTGACCTCTCTGTCGAGGGTTACTACGGTTCTAATACGAAGCCGAGGATCTCGACGAGTGGACTTACAAGCTTCCTAACGGAAAGGTGGCATTTCAAGATCGAGACGCGAAGAGTAAAATGTGCGTTACTAAGTTCGCGGAGTAAATCTAGTTTGTGAGATACAGGACCGATTCTGGTAAGAATCTCGGAGGTCCTAGATATCTTGGATTTAGCTTTCCATGCTTTACGAAGCGTATTAACCCATTCCCAGAGTGAGAATTCCTAAAGAATTTCGTCTCTCACTTGGAATTCCAAAGGTTCTTTCTCTTGCTCAACTTCCCAGTCAAGGGCCACCACTTGCTGGGTCAAAGTCGTAAGGGTTTCTGTAATTTAAGAGGAGTTCTGAATGAACTATGACAGTAGTTCTATAAGACCTAGAATTTGGCGAATGCCTGTCTGCGTCTCTGGTGTCGACAAATTCTCAATGGTTTTGATAAATTGTAAGAATACTCAAAATTTCCCACAACACTAACAGTGTGTCATAGAAATTTGATTCTTCAATTTCAAAACTCGTTCTCAGAGAACTTCGTGAAAGTTCCTCTAAGAGTAATGTTTCCATGGGTTCCCTTCTTACTACAAGGGTAAATAAGTAAGTCATTTCATGGAGAAATGACGAACTGATCCAAGTAAGAAAGACGTACCCTACTAATTTAGCTCATGAATACTATGGGTGTATTGGTCCTATCCGAAGGGTACCACTACGGACTCGAAGTGTCCGCATCGAGTTCGGAAGATAGTCTTCCGAACATCCTTCCCTAACACTCGAACTGGTGATACTAGGATCTCAGATCCATTTCTGAAAGTAATTCTCTCCTTGTGTTTGCTCAACCGCTTCATCTATGCGGGGCAGAGAAAACGATTTCTAATGGAAAATCTGGACGGAGTCCTCGATAGCCGAGGAACATATGATGCAATTCGGTGATCTCTGGAAGAATAAGACCAGGGCTCTCCAGGGTGAGAAGCCCAGTCTTACAATTCTATTTCTGGGTAGTTCGCTAAGTTGTCCGGGCTGTTCTTGTATATCCGTAGATATTTAGACTGTAGGGCGATCGGTTTACAGGAGTCGTACTGGGTTTTAAGTTTGTTCAAATGACGGTGCGATTACTCATGGTCTTGGGCAGTTCTCTGTGCTGAAGTTCATATTAGAATCCATACTTGTTTCAACGATCACAATCTCGTGTATACGAGTCGTTTATAATTAAGATTGAAAAGATAGTCGAATAACTGATTCTTCTTTAAGCTCACATCCTATCGAGGAAAAAGAAGTTAAAACGGAATCATCAATTCTAAACCTATAGAACCTTGATTATATATCGCCCCTATGTATACATTCTTCAGCGACAAATCAACCGTATGGATCTTTGAATTGAACTTGACGTACTGTACGAATGGTACTTCGGGGATTTCTTCGGCAAGGAAAAGAACTATGAGGTACTCCTTTCATGAGTATTTCGGTGTTCTGAGAGGACGGCTTCGCTAACAAGACGTTTATTGAGAAACAGATGTACGTACGAAGCTGTTTTTGTGAGGATCAAATTGAATCAAGTCGTATGATAATGTCGGAATCATACTGAAACTTAAGGACATTAGATTTCAACCTAAGACATTTACAGACAAAACACAACCGTGCAACCATGAACATAGTTACAGTACTTTAGATTTACTACAAGACTATTGTTGCGAATAAGATATACTACAAAAGACAAGTATACGCAGCACGAGTATCCCTATACAGACAGGATCTCGCAAAAGTAAGACTCTAGTTGCACTAGTTTTGGATGGTTTATAAGTCTGTTACAATGAAACTCCTAAATTACATTAACGTGGGTTCCGGAGCAGGTTCTCCCGCAACTGTGATCCTAAGAATCTTCCCATCTGCACCCGAGTTCTTCGCTATTGGGAAATCCTTTTTGAGGTGTCCAATTTCACCGCATTGGTGACATATCTGGACAACACCAACATCAATGGTGGAAGTGAAGTGTCGAGTAGGAGTTATGGGAACGCGGGTTCTTTCCTTGATCTCCCTTTTTGGGCAATCTCTTTTATAGTGCCCAAACTCACCACAATGATAGCAAACCTGGCTGGCTCTAGTGGCGGTGGTTCCACAGAAATGGGCAATGTGTCCCAGTCTGTTGCAATTGGTATATTGCAATACCCGGCAGACTCCATTATGATGATAGCCCCACCTGCTACACTTCGGAAGCGTTCCCTTATATTGCTTCCTAAAGCGGTCAGCTTTATCACTACTTTTGTGTGTAGGGTCGGTCCCGATGACAGGGACTTGAATGATGGGTCGTGCTGGTGCTCCACTGTTACGAGCATGGTGCCCTATTTTTAGGTAATTGCAACATTGTATCTCATGGCAAGCCCCATGAAGATGGAAACTGCACTTATCACACTTCGGGAGTTTTCCCTCGTATGGTCTGCTCAGTACGGGATGGCAGGGGTTTCCACTTGCTGCTGTTGCATGACCAGCCTTTGGGATTTCTTGCGTTCTTTCTGGGCTTGACGCTTTCATTTCTTGTTCTCTGATTTTCGGCTTTGCGAGCCTATGACTGTTACCATTTGATGACTTCCTAGATGGATACCACGATTTTAAACTTCAACCCCATCATCAGCATTGATTGTGCTGATAGCGCTACGGTGTGCAAAGACAACTGTCATGGCAACCATTACAGCAACTGTAACTGCGGTTTGGAAAGTAGCGGCGTCCATAGGGAAAACGGAGGTTTCATTGTTCGATTGATTGCTTCCTGACGACGACATGATTATGTAACACGAAAGATAAGGATTTTGTTAGCGATTCTGGTTGACCCTAGGTGTACTTGGATTGCTCAATCAAGAGTAAGAGTGTGTTTTCGATAGTTTGACCTACATCCCTATGATGCAGTCCTAGTACGGATTGGAAGTATGTTCACGGAGGTTTGACCTGCATCTCTATGATGCAGTCCTAGTATGGATTGCAAGTATGGTCATGAAGGTTTGACCCACATCCCTATAATGCAGTCCTAGTAACGAGTAGAAGTAAGTTCGTAGAATGGTCTCAAGACGTTTTTCGTTCAAGCCAAGGTATCGATGGTTGGCGAATAACTTGATCCAACCACTAAAAAAGACTTGGAAATGTATCCGGATCTAACTTGCTATAGTCCAATGATTTGACTAAAGCATGTTTCAGATAGACTCTAATGAAAGTATGATAAGAGTACTTGAATAAAGAATGACATAGAAGTTAGCTGACTGTCGATATCTTTGATATTAATGACGTAATAATCAGGAAAATGACCTTGTAAAAGGTCTTACTTCATATCCAGAGAAGATAGTTCTTTACCTCATAAAGACCTAACCAAAAGTACTTACAGTACAAGATAGTTTCATAGAAAATGCCACATCGGGCAAAGACAGAAAAGCGATTCCTTTTAACAAGGAAAAATAAAGTACAACATCTACTACTAGTGATGGTCATCCCTTTGGTGAACTCTCAGTTCAGCCAGTTGACATTCTACATCAAGTAGGTGTCTTTTGTACACCCTCTGGTGTACTTGGAGCTCTATGACTTCGGCTCGGGATTCAGCTAGTGCTTGTAGCAGGGTTTCATGGTTTCTCTCAGATCTCTCACGAGCATCTTCTAGACGAATGGTGTGGAGGGTATGCATCCTCGCATTGGCGACAACTTCAGTGATCTGATGTAGGGCTGTCCTGCCTTGAATCTCATTTCAGGCCACTCTGCGGACCAAGATTCGCAAGATTTTGTCTACTGAGCCCCCATTTCTCAAGTCATAAAAGCTTCGATCACCATCAAATGGCATGGGCTGATCTTGTCCTTGGCTCCATGTTTCCAAACATTCCACCCATGGAGGCATCGGGCCATGAAAAGCTGGACAAGGGTTAGGAATTGGAACGGGAGCTTCCTGTGGTAGGTTCTCAACCTTGGGTTCGGAGTTAGCACCGTCCGAAAGTTCTTCATCATGGTGATCATTCACAGGGATAGGATGATCATTCTTTGGCTCTTCTTCAAACCATCCAGCAATGACCTCGTTCGGAAGGTATGGGTTGTCATGGGGTGTACGCGAGAATTGGGGTATGAAATTAATTAGTAGATGAACTACCTAGATAATTATTTAGAAAATCTTCATTATTTACATCGCTATTTGTGAAGTGCATACCAGTTATATTTAATCAAAACAGGATAGGCCTTCGAATATGTGATCTTAACTCCAAATTCACACAGAATAGGGGTAAAGTAAAATTTTCACAGATTCTAAGTCTATAACATCCTAATTACATATAGCCTTAGTGTATCCATTTAGCAACTATCAATTTGGTAATGAAGATCCCGTTTTAGTTCTCAAGTATAAAGTATTTATAGTAACACCAAATACCCCTATAGTATTTAAAGTTTAATGTTATGTTCTACTGTTCTCATTGTGGTAGGGTTGGTAAGATTTTAGACTTGTTGCAACCACACAACTACACTAAGGCACATGCTAGTCAACCCTCGGATAATATAGTTGATCAAGCTATATCTTCCCAGTTTTGACCATATGTCTCTAAGTCCATCTGTGTTGCCCAACAATCGTAATTATTTTGTACAGTCCTAGTGACACCGATTTTAGTATGAATGCAGCACGTATACTTAATTAAATATTTTATTATTTAAAGTATAAACTCTTGGTCAGAGTATTTTTAATCCCATTGTATTTATAGTCTGTATATCTTTTATGGGTTGATATACTTAATTCACTATAAACAATGCTCTGATACCAATCTGTCACACCCCAAAACGATGAACGGCGGAAACGTTTTGGGGCGGAGGACGTCATGTACAGTATCACAACAATGAAAAGTAGTATACAAGCAACAACATCATCCATTGAACTAATATTATAATTTTAATACAAATGTGTTCTGTCAAATTATAAAAGACACTAAAGAATAAATCAAAATGAAAGATGTGTCTTGAACGAGCACCATCTTCCCTGAACCTTGCATCGGTACCTGTCTATGATTGACCTGAGGATACAAGTTATTTTGAAAGAGAGTATCAACTTTAAAGCTGGTGATATCATAAGTATTTTAGTGTCTTAATTTGTAAGTAAGTATTTGTATGTGTATGAATTGTAATTATTAAAAATGTATATGAACTGTAAGTATTAAAAATGTATATGAATTGTAAGTATGAAAATGTTTGTAAAACAACTGTAAACGTTTGAAAAACCCTAGAAATCCCTATGATTCCTACTATTAAAGAAAAAGGAGTCTTCTACCAAGACTTAACTGATCTATATGTAGCCTTCTACCAAGGCATCTAGTGTCCGTGTGTGTCTATTGTAAGAGTGTGTATTCTCCTAAGTCTTACTATCATTAACCAAAAATATAGTTTCCACATTACCGTGCGTCGTGTGAAAGTTCACGAAGTGAATGTAATAGGAAAATGAAATAGTACTATGGTGTAGTGTCGAACTACAACCGTACCAATTACCTCAAGTCTAGGGTAATTCTTCTAAGTAGTGTAGCATTTGTAATAAATAACTACATCGGTACTCTTATTGCCTTATTTGAGGGATAAGGTATAATGTGATGGCTAGATCTCAGGCTAAACGCTCCCCTGTCAAAGAGATTTTGGGACCTACACACGAACCCTGCATGTATGCAAGCCATGAACATCCACATTACTATGATCATATATACCCGATATAGCTATCACATTGCATTATGATTCATCAGTATAGTTAGATCCTGAACTTGTTCCATGCTATAACACCTAGTGACGTATGTCCTATGTATATGTAATTGTACTCATGTAAGTGTGATCATGTAATTGTACTCATGTAAGTGTGATCATGTAATTGTACTCATGTAAGTGTAATCATGTAAACATATCTATGTAATTGTATAGTAATGTACTTTAATGTTCTATGTGTGCTAGCTATAATGTGTGTTCTCTCTCTATCTAACATGTACAGTAATGTACTGTGTGTACTAGCTGTAATGTGTGTTCTCTCTCTATCTAGCAAGTATTGACTCATGAATGAACTGACTCCTTGTATGATATCGCGTTCTAGTAATAGTTCTACTATCTTCCTAAACTACCCACATGGTAGTTTACTAGTAATCTAACTGGTACATATGGACATGGATGTATACCCTTGCTACCCAAGGGCATTGGATGAACTGGAAGGGCCTTTATGACTATATATGTACATATGATATATAACTAATATTTAAACGGCCTTCGGACGGATACCTGATACTCACCAGACCACATCCAAATCGAGGAAAAGGAAATAGGTGGATAGCCTTCCTAAGTCTTTTAAACATTTCTTATATATCTATACATATTTAGGCATGCAATTAATAATATAAAAGCATAAAATAAGTTTTGTAAAACTTTTGAACATAATTATTATCTAAGAAAAGATCGACTTGATGTCAATCTATAAAACGGTTTGAAGGCATGGGTTTGAAAAAACAATTTAGTATAAAGAAACATTTGTTTGAAACACAATTGTAAATAAGTTTGAAATGTAACATACAGAGTAATATGTACAGCGTAGTAAGGAGTTTTAAACACATAAAGTGTTTATGAAAAACATTTGAAGAAAACTATTTAGTAAAACGGCTAATGAGTAACCAAACATTTGAATGCTGCTTACTAATCACATGTTATTGATATAGTAACTAGCATGATTCTACTTGTATCCCCCCCCCCCCCATAAAACATTTAAAAACAGTTAAAACATTGATTAAGGGGTATGAACTCACCTGTTGTGGTTGATACAGATGAACTGAAGAGGTAGGACTGCTAAGTGTCAAGTGAAGACTTTAGACACACACAATGGTCCTAATTACATATGAATACATATGTATATAAACAATTAGTGATTATAACGCTAATTAAACATGTATAAACATATTAATGCGAGGAAAACACTTTGTTCAAGTGCTAGAATGCTAATGGCTTGCAACAAAGGAGTGAAGACCTCATACGGAAGTTTATGGTCTAAAGACCATGTGTGTTGGAGTTTAGGGCCCAGGGGAGTAAACTCCTGGCCGTAAACTCTCCATTGGGGCTCTAAATGAAGCTCAAAGCTATTACAACTTAAGTGGTGAAGTGCTTCTAGGCTTAAACAAGTGTTTGGGCTTCTTTTTAACTCCTTTGAGGAGTTCACGGCTCATGGACCAAATCCCATGGAGATTACAGCCGTAATCTCCCTTGGATGGGTGTTTGTGGTGTTTTCAAGTCCCAAGTTTAACTAGGAACTAAACTATGCTAGTGTACAAGGCTTTAGAAGAGTTTATAGCACCATTTGGCACTATTGTTTGGAGTTCATGGCCCTGGAACTTCTTGGGTCGTGAACACCCTACTCTTGGTATTCTAAAGGTGTTTGCTAATCCTAAACTCATTAGGGTACATGTCTAAATTAGTCTCTTGGCTTAAGGAAAGCTTTTAGGGCATTTTGACACCTTAAAATGGAGTTCGTGGCCTAAGAACATCCTTGGCCGTGAACTCACTTTCAACCCTTGATTCTTAATGTTTTGGATGTCTAAACAAGCTATGGGTAGTCTCAAGGTTTATTTCCAAGGTTTGGAGGGACATTGGGCCGACTTTGGCCCTTATAAAACAGTTACTCCCGAAGTCTTCTTGGGCGGTAAACTCTCAAATGTCGGGGTTTTGATCCGATTTTGATGTTATTAGGCACAATCTAAGCTATATATTACAACTAGATAGAAGTACTTATGATTTGGGATGAAAACCCGAAGATCCGTGAGAGAGAATTTGGATTTTCTCTTGTTGGAAATGTAACTCATGAATGAATATGGTTCATATTTCTATATATAGTCCTGGGATTTTTTTGGCAGAAAATATTTTTATTCCGGAATTGAGCCCTAATATCCTAGAGTTTTGGAATAACATTGTTGCACAAAACCCTATTGCATCCACTCTCCTGATATCTCCTTAAGTGTAAATCTTGAAAAACTGTCAAACTTATACCCAAAGTCTGGAATTTCACTATAACTGATCTAACTTCTATTGACTTCATATGGTTTGTACAGAATGGAAATTTCGGGTTCTCACATCATCCCCTTATAAAAGGGAATTTCATCCCGAAATTAGAATTTAGGTAAAGAAGTAGGTATCAATGATCGATTCATGAGGAGGAAACTTCCTAATCGATTGGTTCTAGCGCTCCTAAGTGAAATAGGGTTCTCGGTTGGTATCCCAACGAACCTTCACTAAATGGTGACGGTGTTGCTTCGTCCGCTTGACCTCTCTGTCGAGGGTCACTACGGTTCTAATACGAAGGCGAGGATCTCAAAGATTGGACTTACAAGCATCCTAACGGAAAGGTACAGTTTCAAGATCGAGACGCAAAGAGTAAAATGTGCGTTACTAAGTTCGCGGAGTAAGTCTAGTTTGTGAGATACAGGACCGATTCTGGTAAGAATCTCGGAGGTCCTAGCTATCTTAGATTTAGCTTTCCATGCTTTACGAAGCGTATTAAGCCATTCCCAGAGTGAGAATTCCTAAAGAATTTCGTCTCTCACTTGGAATTCCAAAGGTTCTTTCTCTTGCTCAACTTCCCAGTCAAGGGCCACCACTTGCTGGGTCAAAGTCGTCAGGGTTTCTGTAATTTGAGAGGAGTTCTGAATGAACTATGACAGTAGGTCTGTAAGACCTAGAATTTGGCGAATGCCTGTCTGCGTCTTTGGTGTCGACAAATTCTCAGCGGTTTTGACAAATTGTAAGAATACTCAAAATTTTCCACAACACTAATAGTGTGTCATAGAAATTTGACTCTTCAATTTCAAAACTCGTTCTCAGAGAACTTCGTGAAAGTTCCTCTGAGAGTAATGTTTCCATGGGTTCCCTTCTTACTACAAGGGTAAAAAAGTAAGTCATTTCATGGAGAAATGACGAACTGATCCAAGTAAGAAATTCGTACCCTACTAATTTCGCTCACGAATACTATGGGTGTATTGGTCCTATCCGAAGGGTACCACTACGGACTCGAAGTGTCCGCATCGAGTTCGGAAGATAGTCTTCCGAACATCCTTCCCTAACACTCGAACTGGTGATACTAGGATCTCAGATCCATTTCTGAAAGTAATTCTCTCCTTGTGTTTGCTCAACCGCTTCATCTATGCGGGGCAGAGACAACGATTTCTAATGGAAAATCTGGACGGAGTCCTCGATAGCCGAGGAACATATGATGTAATTCGTCGATCTCTGGAAGAATAAGACCAGGGCTCTCCAGGGTGAGAAGCCTAGTCTTACAATTCTATTTCTGGGTAGTTCGCTAAGTTGTCCAGGCTGTTCTTGTATATCCGTAGATATTTAGACTGTAGGGCGATCGGTTTACAGGAGTCGTACTGGTTTTAAGTTTGTTCAAATGACGGTGCGATTACTCATGGTCTTGGGCAGTTCTCTGTGCTAAAGTTTATATTAGAATCCATACTTGTTTCAACGATCACAATCTCGTGTATACGAGTCGTATATAATTAAGATTGAAAAGATAGTCGAATAACTAATTCTTCTTTAATCTCACATCCAATCGAGGAAAAAGAAGTTAAAGCGGAATCATCAATTCTAAACCAGTAGAACCTTGATGCGAGGAAAACACTTTGGTCAAGTGCTAGAATGCTAATGGCTTGCAACAAAGGAGTGAAGACCTCATACGGAAGTTTATGGTCTAAAGACCATGTGTGTTGGATTTTATGGCCCAGGGGAGTAAACTCCTGGCCGTAAACTCTCCATTGGGGCTCTAAATGAAGCTCAAAGCTATTACAACTTAAGTGGTGAAGTGCTTCTAGGCTTAAACAAGTGTTTGGGCTTCTTTTTAACTCCTTTGAGGAGTTCACGGCTCATGGACCAAATCCCATGGAGATTACGGCCGTAATCTCCCTTGGCTGGGTGTTTGTGGTGTTTTCAAGTCCCTAATTTAACTAGGAACTAAACTATGCTAGTGTACAAGGCTTTAGAAGAGTTTATAGCACCATTTGGCACTATTGTTTGGAGTTCACGGTCCTGGAACTTCTTGGCTCATGAACACCCTAATCTTGGTGTTCTAACGGTGTTTTCTAGTCCTAAACTCATTAGGGTACATCTCTAAATTAGTCTCTTGGCTTAAGGAAGGCTTTTAGGGCATTTTGACACCTTAAAATGGAGTTCACGACCTAAGAACATTCTTGGCCGTGAACTCACTTTCAACCCTTGACTCTTAATGTTTTGGATGTCTAAACCAGCTATGGGTAGTCTCAAGGTTCATTTCCAAGGTTTGGAGGGACATTGGGCAGACTTTGGCCCTTATAAAACAGTTACTCTCCAAGTGTTCTTGGGAGGTAAACTCTCAAATCTTGGGGTTTTGATCCGATTTTGATGTTATTAGGCACAATCTAAGCTATATATTACAACTAGATAGAAGTACTCACGATTTGGGATGAAAACCCGAAGATTCGTGAGAGAGAATTTGGCTTTTCTCTTGTTGGAAATGTAACTCATGAATGAATATGGTTCAGATTTCTATATATAGTCCTGGGATCTTTTTGGCAGAAAATAATTTTATTCCAGAATTGAACCCTAATATCCTAGAGTTTTGGAATAATAGTGTTGCATAAAACCCTAGTGCATCCACTCTCCTGATATCTCCTTAAGTGTAAATCTTTAAAAACTATCAGACTTATACCCAAAGTCTGGAATTTCACTATAACTGATCTAACTTCTGTTGACTTCATATGGTTTGTACAGAATCAAAATTTTGGGTTGCCACATGCTTGAATACTCACAATATGAAAAATATAGAAACCAAGTTTATACGAGTCATATAAATACAACGAATATAAATAGTTTAGGACATGCTTTTCCACCTCAAAACATTTAAAAACCGAAAATAGGGGAGTGGTGAATACTCACAATATGCATTGAGATGATGCAAATGGTGCCTTCAACTATGATCCACTTGTACCACTATCGATTCCTACACGATGTTACACACTAATGAGTCTCTAATAGAAAGCTAACACTAGTATATTTGCTACTACAATAGAAATATGCCAATATTGTGTTAAAATTTCTTATTGATCAGTTACAAATATTTTTCTGGAATTGTGAAATTTTATAACTCATGTGATTAAGTTAATTTTGGATATCGTTTTCCATATTTTTGTAATATTAATTAAGGGTATTTCAATACATTTAAAAGTGTTTTAAACACCTAAAAATCCAAAAATATTATCAAACCGTTTCCAAAATTCATCAAATTTTAGATTTTTGTTCCAAATAGAGTAGACGTCCTCCGGAAATTTTCCCATGAATTTTTGATGTGATTAACTATTTTTCAAAAAATTTAAGCCTTCATAACAATATAAATTCGTGAAAAATAGAATCCAGCTGATAACCTACAATTTTTATAATACTGCCATTAGACATACTTAAGCTGGGAAAAATATAAAAATGCATTTTCAAACTATTTAACCCAATTTTATGATTTTTGAGCATTTAGTCTAATAAAAATTGAAATAAATAAAAAATTGTTTTGCATAATTGCCCAAACATTTTGTATTACTGTTGTTAAATATTATTAAGCTGGGAAAAATATAATAATGGATTTCTAAACTGTTTAACCCAATTTTATGATTTTTGTGCATTTATTCTAATAAAATAAATAGAAAACAGTTTCGAAAATTGCCCAAAATTTTAGTAACACTGTTATTGAACATTATTAAGCTGGGAAAAATATAAAAATGAATTTCTAAACTGTTTAACTCAATTCTATGATTTTTGTGTATTTATTCTAATAAAATTGGGTTTAAGTGTATTTAGTTTTGGGAAAACAGAAGAAAAATACTATACAGAAGAGCAAAATCATCAACATTTTGATGTAGCATCTTCATGTACTACAAGGTGTTATGGTAAATTTTCATGAATTTTGGATGAGCAGAAGTATTTTTTTTTCTATTTTTAGGCCATTATAAATACAAAAATCAGGGTAAAATAGGAATGCATTATGAAAAATTTTGAAAATATTTTTCTGAGTGTTATACCTCTAGTAGCAACTGTGAAAATATTTATATATCATTTTCACGATCTCTAAAGTGGATTTATGATTTATTGAAGCCAAACAAAAAGAAAATTCAAAACTATATTAAACAGTAACAAAAACCGATGAAATTTAATATGGGGTCATTATTTAGCATATGGGTCATCCAAGAATTTACCTAGGATTTGTAGACCTCAGAAAGTATTTTATATGATTTATTTCCCTATTTTATTTCAATAATTATAGTAATTCGAGAAAAATGAATTATTTTCTGAAAATTTGTTGAACATCTCATTTTGTTGATGGGAATCTGGGAAAAATTGAATTTGGTCAGAAAAGGAGTTTTAGATATTTATTTGGAAATAAATCCTTCATGAACATATTTGAAAGCTTTTAACAACATACTTTGATGATCTAGCATCTAAGCTTGAAGATCATCACATGCATGTTTGTTTGAAGACCATTCATGAGTTTGAAATGTTCAAGAATTGTTTTTGATAGAAAAATTTGGATGCATGTGGTCTTTTTCACCCAAAACTTGTAGAAAAAGTGCATTATTTTGATTTCGACTTAGGTTTTGGTCCTTGGATTTCACCATTTACAACATGCATGTTGTTTTTGGGTGAAACCCTACCACCATTATCATCAAAACCATGAGTAGGTGCAAGTGTTGATGATTTTACAATAGAATGGAGTAGAAGAAAAAGAAAGTGTAAGAAATATATCAAAATTTTGAAGGAAAATGAAGGGAAATCGTGTTCTACCTTAATGAACACCACTAGATGATGAAGATTTTGAGTTTGAGTTGAGTTCTTGGACTTACTTTCTAGAAAATTCCGTGGGTATAGAGAGAGGAAGAGAGAAAATGTGTGTGAGAGTGTGAGAGAGAAATGAGAGAGAGAGAGAGAAGCGAAGGAGATGGAGTGTGTGGGTGATGAATGATTAATGTTTGTTGGGAAGATATTTCTTGGGAGGTGGAGTCCGACTTTAAGAGGGAATAAACAGGTTTTAGGAGTCTTTTAAAGCTTTACTTTGAATACATATGGCCTCCAAATCCTTTTTATAAAAATCATCTTTAGTTTTTATAAAAACCGTCTTTAGTTTTTACAATGTTCAATTCTATTTTGTCTTATAAATTAAGGGTAATGTCAATGAATTAATTTTTTTCTTGATTGCATTTTCATAATTTTTATTATTATAAGATAATATTAGAATCTTCATAATTATTTTTATACAATTTTTAATGTTAAAGTTTATAAATGTGAGTTTTAGGGCATTTAGGGTTTTTGAGAGTTTGTAAATCTTTGGATATCAAAATAAATAGAATATTTGAGACTTTAAATTATCTTATGGTATTATAACTCTTTTATAGTTATAAATAATGTTTGTAATTTATTTTTATTGGTTTCTCGGCATTCTATGTAGTGATTCCGAGATTCAAGTGAAATTGAGGAATCAAGTATACTAGACTTTGACTTAAGTTTCTATGAGACTTTAACCTAATTTCAACTACTAGGTCAAGTGCATGATGTGTGTATATAATTCATGAAATTGTGTTCGAGTCAAAGAGTGACCCAAATACGGATAGCCACTACAGTTAAGTAGTAGTAGAATTCACATATCAATGTGAAATCTAAGTACACTATCATTCGATCCTACTTGTTTCCAAGTTTCTAGTAGGTTATAACTTAGCTTCTAGTTACTAAGTCTATTATGTGTCGTGCCTATATGTGCAACTAAGTTTATTCAAATCTAGAACCAACTCGAATTTTGACGGTTGTCACAATTTAATACCTCATTCTTTGCACGAATTTGAGCTCTTATTAAGACTCCTTCTTGTGGATTCCCAATTATTTGTTCCTACGGATGATCTTTTGTCCATTATTCCATTGGTGGATAAGCTAGATCAAATTCCAAAGGTGCATCTTCGTATAAATGATCATGTTCTGAAGCTTCAATTGAACATGCGTCATTAAAATCATGAAAATCTTCATTTTGTTCAAAATGCTCCCCCCAACATGATGCTCCCCGTCAACATCAGCATCCACTTTCTCATTCTCCCCCTCGAAAGAATGATCCCCCTTATCAAGAGTGTTCGAATCCAAGTGATCCCCCTCCACTGGATTAATATGCATACTTTCGTCCATTGCTTGAGGATGTGATGTTGAACTATCATGAGCTTCGATAATTCAGAGACATGATTATCATTGGCTTTAACTTGAACGTCAATAGCATGATCTGAAATTCCAAAAATCAAATCATAATCAATATCCAATGGTTATGAAGGTTCAGATTCTTCATGAATTTCCTATAAAATAGGATGATTTTCAAAATGCTTTTCAGTTTGTTTGATATAATAATCATCAAATTTAAGATTCAACGTTTCTTCCGCTTTTCGTGTTCTTTTGTTCAACACACGATAGGCGACTGAATTATGCGAATATCCAAGGAAAATCCCTTCATCAGCTTTTGGTTGAAACTTCGAAAGGTTGTCCTTAAGATTCATAATAAAGCACCTGTATCCGAAAACATGGAAAATTTTCACATTACATTTTTGATTATTTATTATTTCATATGGAGTGATATTAAAACGACGATGGATGAAAGATCTGTTTTGAGTAAAACATGTAGTGGAGACAGCTTCAACCCAAAGATACCGTGGAAGATCCGCTTATGCGAGCATAGTTCTTGCTGCTTCGCATAGAGATCTATTTCTACGTTCAACAACACCATTTTGTTGTGGTGTATATGGAGACAAAAAATTATGCGAAATTCCTTTGTCCACCAAAAACAAATCAAGAACATTGTTCTTAAATTCAATTCCATGATCACTCTTTATCTTTCGAACCGTCTTCTTCAGCGTCGTTTCCATCTTCTTGATAAATTCAATCATGATTTGTGCTACTTCGGATTTAAGCCTGAGAAAATAAACCCACGTGAATCTTGAAAAATCATCAACAATTACTAAAATGTATTGTTTCTTGTTGAGTGTTGAAACTGTCGATGGTCCACACAAATCAATGTGTAAAAGCTCCAGTGGTTCGACAATATTCGAATCAATCGTGATTGGATGACCTTGCTTATGTTGCTTTCCAACATCACAAGCTGCATATAAAGAATCATTATCAAATTTAAGTACAGGTAAACGTCTTACCAAATCTTGCACAATAAGTTTGTTGATGTTTCGAAAGTTGAGATGTGAAAGTCTTCGATGCCAAAGCCAGCTAAGTTTTGTTGTAGCTTTTGAAAGTAGACATACAACAGATTTACCCACAACTGAATTGATGTCCAATGTAAACATGTCACCTTTCATTTTGGATTTGAGCAAAACTTCTTTTGTGTTGACATTCGAAATAATGCTACCCTCTTCGTTAAAAGGTACTTGATTCCCAGTGCCTACAACAACCTGTGATACACTTATCAAGTTGTGTTGAAGACCTTTGACATAAGCAACCCGATTCACTGTAGATTGACCATTCGTTATCTTCCCATATCCTTTGGCTTGACACTTTTGATTGTTTCCAAATTTAACCACTCCAGCATTCTTCAGGCTTCGGAAATCTTTTAAGTTCTCCTTCTTCCCAGTCATGTGACGTGGGCAACCACTATCAATTTACCATTTATTATCATATTTCTCATCACATAGTACCTATAATTATTGAAAAAATTTAGGTACCCAAGGCTTCTTGGGTCCTTGGTTATTAGCTTGAAACAAAGAGTGAATTTTAGAACTGAAAGCCCAAGTTCGAACTTTTTCCTTGATACTATCAACTAAATCAACATCATTATCTAAAGATATTGAAATGTAACTTTTCGATAGTTTTGGATTTTCACTAGATTGCACCTCAGGCTTCTCATTTCTTGTTAATTTGGTGATTGGTTTCCATCTCTGAATTGGAGTATTCAAATCATGAGAAGATAAACTTCTAGTTGTGGATTCATTCAAATACTTTTCGTAGGCTGTTTTGATCTGACCTTGTGAAAACTTTCCAGACTGAAAAAATTTTCCTTGTCCCTCAAGCCAATGATTAATGGAATGAACTTCTGATTTTCGTTTTGAACATGAAACCTTTGTTGGTTTTGTGATTGGAGATTTGGAAAATTTAGCTTTGTGGTGTAAATGTTACTGATGATTTGAAAGTTTTGTGTGTAGTTGGTTGACTATTCGTTGATTTTCGAACATTGTTAAGTTTTCGATCATTCACACCCTTTTGTGATGTCTCATACATTCGAATGTTATCAAATTTTCGAACATGTGCAACCTTTTGATTAATTGGAAAGGTGACTATTACATTCATTAGTTGATGAAAGAGATGTGTTTCGTGGTTTATCTATGACCAATGGCTTTTGAAAACTCTTTCGTTTTGAAATGTATGTTAATTTGGATTTTGAAACATGGTTTTTCTCAGACGAAACTTTGGATTTAGTTAAAGAAAATTTTTCGTTACACACTACATGCCAAAAAATTACCTTTCGTGCCTTTCTCTTTGAAACTTTGTGTTCTTTTGAAAACTTAGCAACAAGCACTTTGAATTCATTTGAATTAAGTTTCACAATTGGATTTGAATTAACAACTTCTTTTGTAACAACTTCTTTTTCCTTTTCAAATTTAACAACCCATTTTTGTTTTGGTTTTTGTTGAAAAACATACGAATTTTTAGTGAGATTGCTTTCAACTATGTTTTGATTTGCAAAAAAATATTTCTTCTGTTGAACGCTTATTGTCTTTTTTGACCAATTTTTTGAATTCTGGCTTTATATTCTCTGCATTTCTAGTGGTGACGAAGACTTGATTTGGAAACACAACATTATCAGTACATGTAAAATTTGGATACACAACTGTGTTGGTTTCCAAAAAATGTGCTCCTTTGTCACTAATCACTTTGTCAAACAATTCAGTGTCACCATACACTTGTTAAACAACAACTCTTGGAATTAAAGTTTTTATTTGAAACTTTCTTTTCTTCCTTACAAACATTCAAAGCTTTAACTTCATCCTCCTCATCATCACTACTATCAGTATGACTGTCTCAAACTTCCACATCATCAAAGTCAAAAATTTTTGTAGTAGAGGGTTTTCCAATGTCATCCTCAACCATCGAATCATTAACAATTTCTTTACCTTTGACCTTAGATGTGATATGAATGATAGATAACTGAGAACAGTCAATACTTTCTTCTTCTGCAATTTAACTGATTTCGCTAAGTATATCCAATTCTCATTGACATTAGCAAAATTAAGTTGTGAATTAAGTTTCGAATGTTCAGTTCATTTCAAAATTTTCACTTGTTCATCTTTTGTCAGACTTTCATTAACAATATTAACGAATTCATTAGCAATTAAAAACTCATCTATCTTAACAACGCCATATGCAAACCTATCGTCTGGACCTTTTTTTAAAATCAGCTATTGTGTTTTCACAAGCATATGACATGACATCAATTTTTCTCTTTTGAATGCAAGAAAAGGTAATAGTTTATGATGTTGTTCTTTGCTAATGTGAGAAGAATGATGTAATGCAGTTAATTTGGCATACAAACGTTTTGCATAGTTACAATATATGTTACGTTGTGCCAACAACATTCTTACATCTTTGTCTACATTCTCTCTATCATTATTGACATTTCGTAATTGTATCTCTAGATACTCTACCCTGCTACGTTTCGTATCTAGCAACTTTTGAGTCTTAAGCAATTGATTATTAAGTTTCTTTGCTTTGTTACTAGCAGACACAACAATAGCATCAAAGTAAGCAACAGTATCATCAAATGAAATTATTTTAGAATCATATGCTTGTAAAGAAATATTAAAAGATTCGAGTATAGAACGTACCTTAGTTTTCATGGGAGATTTATCACTTGACTTCATAACAAAGCAACGTACAGAAATCTCCTCTTCTTCTTCATTCTCAAAGCTTGCAAAATAGCACCATGAGTAGGATGCCTCATCTCCTCAACATCAGACCCGAATGACCAGATCTGATAAGTACCACTTTCTTCGTCTTCACTCTCTCTTCTTGCCACAAGAGACAATCCCTTGGCCTTCTCACGAACTTCCTCTAGTTTTTCAACATAATATGTTTCGTCCTTGTTTCTATTCTTCTTTTCCTCTTTCTTTCGAAGCATACAATTAACTGCAAAATGTTTCGCACCATTACAATAAAGACAGTCTATGCTAGAATCCCCTTTCAATTTCTTTTCTCCCTTAAACTCTTTCATCTTGTCATCATTCTTCTCAAACTTTTCAAATTTCTTTTTCTATTCTACACACAACTTCGCAAAATTTTCGTTCACCTCACTCTTCTTTCCCTTAGGATTAAAGCCTTTTTGAAAAACTTTTTAACTTGATTATTCGAGTAAAAAGCTACAGCTTCATCATCCGAATTTAAGAGAAAACCTTCTTCATCTGAATTCTCCTTTTCAGCAGATTCCACCTCAGACACTTTCGAAACTAAAGCCAGTGGTCCTCCTAAACTCTGCTTCGATTCTTCAGCTATTTCAGAAACTTCACTTTCGTGTGTTTTTAACTGATTGTAAACATCATTCAAAGATGAACTATCGAAGCTTTGCTGATTTTTTATCATCATACTTACACTTCTCCATTCCTTCCTTAGTCCCATAACAAAAGTAAGATTATACTCGATTAAGGACCTTGTAATTCCAAAGTGATTGCACCTGTAGATCAACTCATTCAGACGATCGTAGTACACTTCAATTGTTTCAGTTTCCTTCTGTTTGAACTCCTTCAGTTCAACCAAACACTGCTTAACAAAATGGATCTTTGTCTTCTCACTTCCTTGATACTTTTCTTTGAGAGTATTCCAAATCTCCTTAGCAGTTTTACAACAACGAATGTAGTTATAAACAACAAGTGGCAAAGAACCTCTCAACTCTCTCATGCATTGCTTTTCATTGTTCTTCAGTCTTGTTTGTTGATCTCCAACAACAGAAGTAGTTCCAGATGAACCTAAGTTTTGAACATTCAATGGAGGTTGAACTGTTACAATGATACAATTCCATAATTCTTCATCACGCCCATTTAGATAATCCTGCATACGATTAGACTACTGATCATATTATTCAGGAATTAAAATTGGAATTTTCGTTGATAATCCTGGTAGATGAGAAAACGAAGTCATTGAATTGAGATTAAAGTTTGCCATTGATGAACAAATGAACTTTTTAGAGATTTTTTAAAAAACAACGAGAATTTGAAAACAATTATCTGAAATGATTCACAAAATCCAATAGAACACTCGATTCAACAATCCAAATGTACAATCGTATCACAATCTTAGATCTCAGAGAATTTTTCAATTTCATAAAGCGCGGAAGCTTTTGAACCAAAAATTTGATTCAAAAACTTTTTGAACAATTGAAAATCAGATCACAAAGATGATTCCGGCTCTGATACAAATTGATTAATCAATGAATCAACTAAGATATTAATCAAAGTTAATATTGAAGAAGGTATGAGAGATTGAACACAGGATGTAAATAAGATTTCACTTCAGCACTATTACGCTTTGAGTTTATAGAGAAAAATAGACAAGACTACAAAGTTCTATCTAACTCTAGTAAAGGATCCAATTTATAGGATACATAAAGTGAACAAAAAATATACTAAGGCATAACTACTTAAGCTTCGTATAAAAGCGCCCTAGTAAAATAGATTACAAATCATACGAAGTGTACAAAGTATACTTCGACTAATTACAACAAAAACAACCCGTACAATCCATCCCCAAAAATCTTTCTTAACCTCAAGATAATTTTCAGTTAAGCTCCCAAGCATACATATGGTAAAACAGCATAGAAAGAAAAATTACAACTTGAAAGAATACGCCTTTGACTTTTGGCAAATTTGCCTTATTGTTCAATATCTTTAACTTGAATCTTCAATATTTGGCACTTTTGAAATTTTCTTCATCGTTCTTGATCATCATACTTTGTAATCTCTTACTCACTCAATAAACCTTGACAACTTTTTTTTTTTCTATTTTTTTTCTCTTTTTTCAACTCACTTTTTTTCACTCAAAACAAAAAATATAAAAGAAAAAAAATATGATAAAGCAAGAGAGCTAAATTTCAAGTCTTATTGTTTAAAGGTATTAATCTAAATTGGAATGACTACATAAGCTAAACTGGATATATTTCAGGTACCCAATGCTAAACTTTTTATGTCCCCCAAACTACACAAGGTTGCATTTTTGTCTCACAATTTCACTAAGACCGGGAAGCCACAAATACACTATAACATATTGGCTTAAGTAAATCTTAGTGTTCGCATCGAATTACCCCACATAACACTAGGAAACTAGCCCAAACGCAATAATATAATATTTTTCAAATGACTATATTTATTAGAATATTTTTACAATCCTATGTAATATATTTGTTTTAATTTGTAGCATTTTTTCTATTTTCTTTTATGCTTGAAAATCATTTTTCGACCCCCTACGCCACACTTATTTCATACAAAGCCGTCATTGTATGCATAAATAAATTAAAATCACATAAAATCAAATAAAAGGGAGAAAAAAAAACAGACTCCTTGGGTAGTAGTGGCAACATCGAATCTGGTTGTAGTGGGAAAGACTGAACATCTCATGTCAATTGTTGGAACTAGATTCCTGCTACCGCTCATGAATGTGCCAGATAAAAATGAACCAAAGACTTTTAACTTCAAAAAATGTGGTGCAAACATCTTCAAAATTAGGCAATGAACTTCACTCACGACGTGAAAGAGTAGGAATCACATTATGTATTAGAATGAGAGAGCATCAAAATCACACTCAACTTAAGTCTCACGGAATGACATAGTAGGCACCACGTCATGAGAACGAAAAGTCAAAAACTGGAATCGCAATCAAAATCTTCGTCACGACATAACAAATGAGGAGTCACGTCGTGAAGTCTGGAACTTCACAAAATCAAGTTCTGCCAAAATACATTTGATGGAAAATCTTCATTACACTTCTTAATGTCTTAAGACCCTTTCTAAACCTCTTTTTTTTGTTAATCTCTCTCTCTCTCTCACTCTCTCTCTCTTTTCTCTCTCTCTCTCTCTCAATATCTTCTTCTCGCACGATAGCCACCCCACGCTTGTCAAAAGTTATGGTCTTCGATTTCAACTTTTGACTCTCATGACTTTTTTCTCGACAAGTAAATAAATTCTGCAAAAGCAAAAAAAAAATTCCTATAGGTGAAATAAGAAAACAAAATCAAACATCATTTGGTTACAAGTTTAAACTAAAACAAGCCAGAAATAAACAACACACACCAAAATAAAAACAAAGAAAATCAAAATAAATAAGGAAATTGGGGTAGTGTATGCTAAATAAATACTAAAATTTCTAGGAGCCCATAGTCCTATCCTAAGTAGTTATATAAGGAAAATAAGGTAGCATGCTGGGCAGGCGTTCGATATGGAAATGCAAGTATATCCCAATCATTGATTACCCAATGTAGTTCATACTGCAGCGAAGATTATCTAAATAAATACCAACCCGGTTTTGAAATGGGTCGGTTAGGACTCCACCCATATGTACATGTAGGGGTTGTTGTTCTCACTTACCTTGTGCTCGCACATTCCTCCTTCCTCTTGGCCTTTGCTCCGCCGCTTGTTCAAGTGAGACTTCTTCGTCGTATGTTGGTATTACATAAATCCCTCCCATGGTCACAAGCACACACATATTCTGTAGGAAGTTCATGGTAAGATCCTTGCCTTTAATTCATGTCAACTTCTGAACCATTCTTGGGATAAATACACCATATTATTTCACCAATCAGGTCAGGAAATGGCCACCCACATTTGGGCTTCCTGCTCTTGAGTTAACTTCTTTCTCCCCCCCCCCCCAGAATTCAGCAAGAAATTAAGGGATGTTACAGAAAACGCTCGATGCCAAGATGCTCCATAAATAAAATAAATTGGGTCTAGTAACCTTATCGCCATGCTTTTTTATGATTAATAATAAAAGTAACAAGGTGGTGAATAAGGCGTTGAATTAGAGACCTAATTTGACTCTCTTCAGAGATCCCTGAGTTGTAGTTGCATTTTGCTATTGTAGACCAAAACCCATAATTATTGACCCCTTTAGAATAATCTCTCGTTGGTGCCCGTAAGAACATATCAAATTAAGGTGACAAGGCTACATGTTTGTATAAACATATCCTCCATGCCAACTTGACCAAACTACGCTCCTGGTATTGACCTCTGAGTCAGAACATAAGCGCTCTTCCATGTTGAGGATCCTTCGTATTTTCATCAAAACATATCGTAGCAAAAACAATTTGACACAAAATTCCTTAAAGACAAGTTCTTTTGTTGGAAAATAGGTTTTTCCAACCATTGCACGTAATTGAAATGCCATTCCCCTCATATAACTTTGTAAGGTGTGGGTTGAGTCTTCCTAAGATTTCGATTTCTTTCAACTTTTCATAATCAATGGTTGGTGAAATAGAAAATTCCTTATTCTTTAACCACCCTAATCGGTTAATGTAGTTTTTCAGGACATTGCATGACATGTTTGGAAACTAGTAAAATAGGTGGATTAAACACAAAATACAAAAAGAAATAGTTTGTGTTCTATTTTTCACATCATGTGGAGAAACACAACAAAAACAAACCAAAAGCAGTTACGAAAAACAAAAAAGAAATGGTCTATGTTCCAATTTTCACGTCGTGAGGATAGCTCGGTTGGTGTCTACAAACAGTACTTTTTTTTTTAAATGTAAATCTAAATCTAGTAATCACATATGCAAACCAAATTGCTAAAGAAAAATTCTTAATTTGAACATATAAACCCTAAAATCGAACCCTAAGTCTCAATGCACCAAAACAGAAAAATAAGGGCATTAGAACAAAAGATTCATATCTTTGATGTTGATTAAACACATAATACGAAAGGAATGCGTTTGAATAGCATAAAAAACGAAGTGGGGGACTGAGAGTCGAAAACACACATCGTCAATGTATTTAGAAAATGGTAGTAAATTGTTTTTTATTTAGGGTAAAAATTGTAACGTCCCAAAAATTTCAACAAATTTTAAAATTTTCAAGACGATCCAGTTACTAATAAAATGTTTACAAAAATAGTGTTCTCAACATTAATTGAAAGTCAGAGTTTCCCAAGATCTAGTCTATTGGAAAATCAAGGATGTGTATGGTCACGCCTTCGCCTTCCCATTCTAATCATCTGAGGAACCTGAAGCTATAAACAAAATTGTAAACACAAGTGTTAGTAAGTTTCCCCCAAAATACCTCCATGCAAAACTAGCATAAACACTAATACTCATGTCTGGCCCAATCAGCCTTGGGATGGAATACCAGGCATTTCCAGGATGGGTCCAGTCATCCTCGGGATGGAATACCTTCGCATCATAAGCATATTGGCCCAATTAGCCTCGGGTTGGAATACCAATATGTCGGGTCCAATCAACCATTAGGTTGGAATACCTAGGGTTTTTTGGCCTACCACGTTAACCATATCGCTTTTTCTGAGCCTCCATGCCTACGTCTTAAAGTTGGCCCACACCGAGTTTCTTGGCCTACAGCACAAAGCAGGACCGCCTCAACCCAACCAAACTCAATGCGTTGACATATAAACAATCATGATCAAGTAGGCACATAATACATACAACAACAATAATACACCTCACTACTACCTACTAATTTTCTCAGCACATACACTCCCGCTACCAGCTAACCCCCATAGAATGCGTAACCATAAGTAACCAGAGGTGAGATAGCCACCCGAAAAGATAGTCCTACTCTAGAGCCAAAACCAAACAAGGAACAGGCAAGAGAGCCTAGACAAAAAGTTCTCAGGCTATCCTACGTAACCACCGATAGTCTCAAAGGGAAATCCATAGATGATAACCAGCAAGCACAGATAACATATGGTTCTACAGGTTATTACCACAAAGAAACTAACTCCATAGATCACTACAACATATCAACATATCAGCATACTCAATACCAAAACATAGATCTAGTAGGAGACAGATCTAACTGATCACTACAACATATCATCATACTCAATACCAAAACATAGATCTAGCAGGTCACTACAACATAACAGCATACTCAAAACTAGAACATAGATCTAATAGATCACTACAGCATAATAGCATACTCAATACCAGAACATAGATCTAATAGATCACTATAGCATAACAATATATTAAATATAAAAAATCCAAGGAATGCATAACTGTATATACTTAGAGGTGAGATAGTCACCTGGATATGTGATCCTACTATAAAGCCACAACCAAACAAGGAACATGTAAGAGAACTTAGATTAAGAGTCATTAGTCTATCCTACATGACTATATACAGTCCCTAGAGCATCCATTTACTAGCAGATCATTAGTATTAGTGGGCCCGAATTGGTGCCTTCGACCCACAGGTACAGTGAGGCGAAACTCACCTCAATGTGCGTGCAGAAACCACAGTAGCAATGAAGGACTCTAATAGCTTCAACTCACTTCCAATCACCTATATGAAGATACTTGATTCAATACTTGATCACAGGTCATAGTCACATGCAACAATGACCACTTCACATGCTGAAATAATATTCTAGTCAACAACCCAAATACACACCCGATTATAGCCCAAAATAAAGCTCCTCGATTCTAAGGTTTCTACATAAAATGATAACTCGGGTAAGTGTTCCTCACTAAACCCATTAAGTACTGTGACAACCGTCAAAATTCGAGTCAGTTCTAGATTTGACTAAACTTAGTTGCACGTATAGGCACGACACATACTAGACTAAGTAACTAGAAACTAAGTTATAACCTACTAGAAACTTGGAAACAATTAAAATCAGTGGATAGTATACTTAGATTTCACATTGATATGTGAATTCTACAACTACTTAACTGTAGTGAATATCCATATTTAGGTCACTCTTTGACTCAAACACCTTTTCATGAATCATATACACACATCATACACTTGACCTAATGGTAGAGATTAGGTCAAAGTCTCATAGAAACTTAAGTCAAAGTTGAATACTAGGACTAGTATACTTGATTCCTCAATTTCGCTTGAATCTCTGAATCACTACCTTGACTGCCAATAAACCAGTAAAAATAAAATTAGAAGCATTATTTATAATTTAAATAAGGGTTATGAAACTCAAAAATAATTTAAAGACTCAAAGATTTAATTTATTTTGATATTTAAAGATTTACAAACTCTCAAACGAAAAAAAAAAAAAAACACTAAATGCCCAAAAAAGTCACATTTATAAACTTTAACCTTAAAGATTATATGAAAATAATTATGAAACCTCTAATATTATCTTATAATAATTAAAATTATGAAAATGAATTCAAGGAAAATAAAATTTAAGCTATCAACATTTATTCCTAATTAAGAAGTTAAATCAATAATTTAATAAAACAAATCGTGGCTTAACGCATACTTTATAAAAAAATGGAAAGATTTATAAAAATTGAGGGAAATTTATATAAAATAAATGGAAGAGGTGGGAAATCTCTCTCCTCAGTGAAAATTCGGATCTCTTTCCCCATATCTCTCCTCTTACCAACACAAAATCATTCTTCTTCTCTCTCACACTCCATCTTCCCTCATTCTCTCTCATTTCTCTCTCACACTCTTACACACATTTTCTCTCTTCCTCCCTCTATGAACCACAAAATTTTACAGCAAACATGTCCAAGAACACTCAATATACTCAACATCTTCATCATCTAGTGGTGTTCATTAAGGTAGAACACGATTTCCTTTCATTATTCCTTCAAAGTTTACTTATTTTCTTGGATTTTCTCCATCTTCTACTCCATTCTAATGAAAGATCATGAACACATAAACATACACACACAAGATCACAGTTTAGATGATGATGGTGGTAGGATTTCACCCAAAAACAACATGCATGTTGTAAATGGTGAAATCCAAGGACCAAAACCTAAGTCAAAATCAACACAATGCATTTTACTACAAGTTATGGGTGAAAAACACCACATGCATCCAGAGTTTTCTGTCAAAAACGATTTTTGAACCTTTCAAACTCATCAATGGTCTTCAAACAAACATGCATGTGATGATCTTCAAGCTTATATGTAACATTCGGATTCCCAGCTATAATATTTTTATTCTTTTATTCTTGGAAGTTGTGAGGAGACTCGGCGAGTTGGTGTTTAAACTCGCCGAGTATGGTCGCAGATTCGTATCCGGGTTCACAGCCGGACTCGGCAAGTTCATGAGTGGACTCAGCGAGTCCACGCTGTTTAATGAATCCCTAATTTCTGGGGTTTGAGACCTATTTAAAGGCCCTTAAGGCCATCATTTGCGGCTACCAAACCCCATAGAGAAACCCTAAGAGATCTAGAGTGCTTGTGAGGAAGGAGAGGCCATTCTTGATCTTTTTGTGGGTGTTTTTGCAAGAAGGAGTTGACCAAGGCAAGAGGAGGATGAAGGAGGTGCGATTTTGGTGACTCTAGAGTTCATAGACTCCATATTGAGGTATTTATTTGGACTTTCTTCAGTTTTGGTGTCGATTCTTAGAGATAGGGTTTTCTAACCCCCTTTAGAGGATGGATAAGTGGAGCAATTGGTCCTTTCTCGAGTCTATTCTTTGGATCTGGACCCAAAGAGGTCCAGAGACCTTAACCCTTGGAGCTTCATGAGTTATTTTGGGAGCCATGAGCTTAGGATGTCATTTTTAGGGCTAAATCACCAAGTTAGACCATTTAGATGATATGTGAGTGTCAAGGTCTGAACTTTACGTGGTTATCATGCTTGGAAAGGCTAGATCTATGAATTAAAAGAACAGATCTGACCTCAGGAGGTCCATGGAGTTTGTATATGGCATGAACTCGCCAAGTCCGAAGATCAGACTCGGCGAGTAGGATGACGGTTTCCCGTAAATCACTCAGCGAGTAGACTTGCCGAGTTGGGGAAATAACTCGGTGAGTCAGGGAGAGTTAGGGGACTAGAGTTCAAGGTGGAACTCGCCGAATTGTTCTTGAGACTCAGCGAGTTGAGTCGGGGTGGCCCCCGCGATTCATGCCAGGTGTGACTCGTCGAGTAAGGGGAAGGAATCGACGTGCCAAGAAGGACTAAGAGAGTTAGTGGACACGTGTAGACTCATCGAGTCGCCCAAGTGCACTCGACGAGTCGGGTCAAAGTTTGACCGTTGACTTTTGTTGACTTTTAGGGTTTGGTCAACAGTGAGGCCTTTGAGCCAAGAGAGGGGTAAAATGGTTTTTTACCCTTCTGAGGGTGTTAAGAAAGGTTTGAGTATAGTTATATTTATGAGAGTATTTACTTTATGTGATTAGGCGGAGGCTAGATAACATTTCTACCGAGTCAGAGACTTACCGAGACACCTGAGGTGAGTCTTCTCACTATACGTTACCTAGAGTGGTATTATGTGTTGACCAGAGGGTCTTATGTGTTATGTATGAGATTATGTGCTATGTGATATATGTATGTTGTATGATGTTATAGACCAGACTGGAGGGTCGAACGAGCATTGACCGGACCAGAGGGTCCAATGAGCTACGGGACTGAAAGTCCCGCTGAGACACATTGACTAGAGGGTCGTATTATAGCCTCGGGTGGCGTATGTGTTGTATGCGGTATTTTGGGGAACTCACTAAGCATTTATGCTTACAGTTGTTGTGTTATGTGTTTCAGGTACTAGCGAGGACCGTGGGAAGGCGCCGACATGACTCGTACACACTAGAGAGAGTTTGATTTTATGATCTTGGGATATGTTACGTTTCAAAAACTAAAATTGGAAATATTTGAGAATGTTTTTATATGAACTTGGTGAATGAAAAATGAAAAATTTGTTTTGAAATTTACATTGTTACAAGTTGGTTTCAGAGCCTTGGTTTTGAGGGATTCGGATGCATCTTCGGGCGTATCTGAACTCAAACTGAGGATTTGAGGAAAAATTTTGATAATGAAAAAAGATTTTTGAAAGGAGTAAGAAGCATTTTGAGACAAACAGAGCAGAGCCGTGTGTACGAATAGCCAACACTCGAATGGTGAATCCCCCAAAGTACCCTTACATTATGTGTTACGAGATATGCTATGTTACATTATGCATGCTAGAGTAGGCTAGGTATTCATATTAGGACTAGAGTGGCCTGATTTGTGATGCCTTAGCCTAGGAGATTTCTGCTGCTGAGATGCTTTAAGAGCGAGTAAGATAGCAGTTAGGAGCTCATGAGAGGGCTATCGGAGGGTAGCCAATGCATAATGAGAGTAGAGTACTTGTAATGTAGGATCCAAGGAGGAGGACTTGGAGTGAATGCTGATGCGGTGTGGTCAATAGTATTGGGCCCGTACTGCTGAAGACACCGTGGGAAGGCGTCGGCGTGACTCGTACACACTAGAGAGAGTTTGATTTTATGATCTTGGGATATGTTATGTTTCAAAAACTAAAAATGGAAATATTTGAGAATGTTTTTATATGAACCTGGTGAATGAAAAATGAAAAATTTGTTTTGAAATTTACATTCTTACATTAGATGCTAGATCATCAAAGTATGTTGTTAAAAGCTTTCAAATATGTTCATGAAGGATTTATTTCCAAATAAATATTTAAAACTCGTTTTCTGAACAAATTCAATTTTTCCCAGATTCCCATCAACAAAATAAGATGCTCTGTAAATTTCCAGAAAATAAGTCATTTATCTCGAATTATTATAATTAAGGCAAGGAAATAGGGCAATAAATCATATAAAATACTTTCTAAGATCTATAAATCCTATGTAAATTCGTGGATGGCCCCTATACTAAATAACGACATCTTATTAAGTTTCATCGATTTTTGTTACTGTTTAGTTTGGTTTTTTATTTTTCTTTTTCTTTAGCCCCAATAAATCATAAAACCACTTTACACAATTTGAAAAGGGTATATAATAATTTTCGCAACTTATACTCTGTGTGGAAGACTTAGAAAAATATTTTCAGAATTTTTCATAATGCATTCCTATTTTTCTCTGGTTTTTGTATTTATAATGGACTAAAAACAGGAAAAATATTTTTACTAATCCAAAATTTATAAAAGGTTACCAGAACACCTTGTAGTACATTTGGATACTACATAAAAATTTTGATGATTTTTCTCTTCGGTATGCTATTTTTCTCCTATTTTCTAAGATTAAATACACTTAAATCCACAAAATCGGATTTGTGTAGATAAAAATCAACTTTGGGATTTTTCCCAGATTATTTACATTGTAAATGAACTTTACAAAAAATTTGGTAATATACTTTAACAGTTTAATACTTATTCTCTAATTAATGATTATATAAGAGGATAAAACAAAGAAAAATAGAAAGACTAATTGAAAAATATTTTTTATATTTTTCACAGCTACTACATGTATAATACCAGTGTTACAAAAGTTTTGGGCAATTTTGGAAACTGGTTTATATTTATTTCAATTTTTATTAGAATAAATGCACAAAAATCATAAAATTCGGATAAAAAGTTTAGAAATCCATTTTTTATTATTTTCCCAGGTTAAGAATGTCTAACAAAAGTATTATAAAACATTTAGGTAATTTTGGAAACTGTTTTCTATTTATCCCCTTTTTATTAGAATAAATGCATAAAAATCATAAAATTGGATTAAACAGTTTAGAAACCCATTTGTATATTTTTCCCTGCTTAATTATGTGCAATGACATTATTATAAAAAGTTTGGGGTATTTTCTTAACTGATTTCTGTTTTTCATGAATTTGTATCATTTTAGAGAATTAAATATATGAAAAACGGTTATAGTTGTAAACGAACCAAACGATCACGAACAAGGTCTTGTTCATGTTCGTTCGTTTAAGTTAGCCGAACAACAAACGAACACAAACGGATAAACGAACGAGATTTTCTTGTTCATGTTCGTTCGTTTAACAAATTACTTTGTTCATGTTCGTTCATTTATGTTCGTGAACATGCTAAACGAACATAAACGAACAAACATAAACAAACAAAGATAAAAAAAACACAATTGAACATATATGAACACAAACGAACATATAATATAGCAATATAATAAAAAATGATTGAATATAGATGAATATAAATAAACTTAAACGAACGAACATAAACGAGCGTAAACAAACATCATAAACAAACGTTCACGAACATAAATGAACGAACGAGACCATTGTTCATGTTCGTTCATTTAACTAAACGAACGATAATTTTTGTTCATGTTCGTTCATTTATTAAATAAACGAACGTAAACGAACTTCCCGCCGAACAGTTCACGAATGGTTCGCTGAACGTTCAGTTCGTTTACAGTCCTTGTTATACATATCCATAATCCATGAAAATTTATGTAGAAGTCTTTTAATACATTTAGAACCAAAATCTGAATTTTGGTAATTTTTATTAACTGTTTAGTATTTTGTTATGGTTTTATGGTTATTCAAGAAACTAAGATCGTGAAAAATAGTCCGACAAATCAAAAATCCAAGAAAATTTAACTTGAGGTCCTTGACTTCAATTAAAACTTAAATGCAAACTTTGTGAAATTTTAGAACTAAATTGATTTAGTTTTTGAATATTTAATCATTGGAACACCTCTTAAAATGTTAAATATTAGCATTCAAATAATGGGAAATTTCCACTTAAATTGTTATATAACAATTGATTCATTGAAATTTAATGTTCACAGAAAAATGTTTGTAACGTATCAATATTAAATTTTGACACATTATTGGCATAATTCTATTGTAGTAGTAAGTATACTAGTGTTAGATTTCGATTAGAAACTCACTAGCGAATACCATTATTGTAGGAATCGATAGTGGTACGAGTGGAGCGTAGTCAAGGCATCATTTGCATCATCTCAATGCATGGTGAGTATTCACAACTTCCCCTATTTTCGTTTTTTAAATGTTTTGGGGTGGAAAAGCATGTCCTAAACTTTTTATGTTCGTTGTATTTATTTTGACTTGTATGAAACTTGGTTACTATATTTCGTATGTATGTGTATGTTACTTTAATTCATGAGGACTGTATTGTGGTTAAGTCCCTAGAATCTCTAGACACAACTCATTAACTCTTTTGAGCCTACGGTTATTATGGATAGCGCTATCAGGAGGTAGACAACTCCTCACTCGCACGATTCGCTTCAGTGCATTTTACCATTTTATACACTATGTTTGCGATACACATAGTAGTCAATAGGGCACGATTCGGTCATTAGGCTTGGCTTGTGAACTCATGAATGGAAACTTGATGCACATACGAATCTTACATTGCATTTTAGCGATGAAACTTATATACTCATTTTAGCAACAAACTTTTATTACTGAAGATTTATATACTTCTTTTGAGCAATGAAATTGTTTGCTCCTTGTAGCAATGAAATTGATTGCTCATTTTATCAATGAAACTTGTTTACTCGTTTGAGTAACGAGCTTTATCTTCCATGAGAATATGAATGTTGCATCTTATTTGGGCAACATACTTTATCTTTCATGATGACAAAGAACTTTGTTTTTTTTTTACAAACTTATTTAATCATTTTAACAATATACTTTTATTATTGGAAACTTTTATCAAAACTTTGATTTCAATTCATGGAACCAATATTATATTGTTTATCTGTGAGTACTCACCAACTATTTTTATAGTTGATGCTCGTTTTACATGCTTTTTCAGGAATCATCGAGTAAGTGGCACTTAGGGACACTTCACTTTTAGGAGCATTCGCATGTGTTGTATTTCAATTTACATTGTAATTTCTTTTAAAAGCTGTTCAAACCCATTGTAAATTTGTAATGATTTTTAATACTATGGTTGGTGTTGTCTTTTAACTTTTGCTATGAAACCCTTTGTACTGCCACACCCTGTGTTTCCGCTTTAGCAGGGTGTGACAAGTACTTAATCCATTAAGTACAATATATCATCAAGTTAATTGTGGGGAATTATTAAGTTATTATTTTAGGTTTAATTATTAGTTTTAATGCGGGTCCTAACCAACTCCAAAATTAGGGTTTTGTTGATATTAGGGTTTTCTAAACCCTAATTAGGGTTTCCAACTCCTAAAGTTGAATGGTCATATATTTAAATAAATATATAAATAATAAATTGGGCACCATCTACTGCCACCTTGGTTATTGATGGTCGGCGGCGGTCCATGGTGACAGGAGGCGACAACAACCCACACACGACGACAGTTTGAGTAATAGTTCCAACAATCCCACACACATACAAATTATTAAAACACACACCCGCACACTAGTACCAAAAGAATAAAAAGACCCAACACAACCACCAAAAACGGTGGTCGTCGGTAGCGGGAGATGGCAGCCACCACCTCACAGTGGTGGTTGTTTTTCTTCAGTCTATAAACAAGCAACACACACAAATAACATCCAAAGGAAATAAACACATAGACACACCACATCAAACACAGCCACCTCATATGGTGGCTGGTGGTGGCAGAAAGGTAGCACACAACGAGATCCACCATGGTTAGCTGCCATTATGGTTCTAAACATTTTCCGGACAACCCAAAAATCACACACACACCACACGAACTTGAAGCAACAACACATACGTACTTACGTGAAACACGAACACAACATCCTTTCAGGGTGGCAAAGGATGACCTTTGCAACGGAAGGAGGGTCGTCGAGCGGCAGCGACAACGGGTTAGTTGGTTGTTGATGGTTCCATGCACGAAAGAGAGGGAAGGAGTCGCAAAAAACAATGCCATCCCTGATGAAATGAATGCAATAGTAACATCCCGTAACATCCAGCTTCGATTTTCCCGGATGCTCTCCTCGTTGGAAGCGATAGCAACGACAGCAGCAAGGCGGTGGCTACTCGGTTTCACAGCAGCCGAACACCACAAAGGGGACGGTGGTGCGACAACCCTTGGTTTATTCTTCCGATCGACTCCACAATCATGTTTTCGGCTTCAACTCTCGTTCTCGTCGGTGACAGCCTCCCCGAATTTGGTAGTTCATTATGGTATCAAGAAGGTGGCGGTCGAGTTGGGTGGCAAAAATGGAGGCTGGAGCATAATGTGACAATCCGAAATTTATATCTGGTAAAGTCAGTTAATTCAATCTAATGCCAAACTTGTTTTTGCTATCTTTTAGCCTTGTTAAGGGTCTATTTGAGTGTACTAAGCCTAGTTCATTCAAGGATTGGGTGTTGGGAAGTATCTGCTAGAGTTCAGTGTCCAGCATTCAAACCGGAAAACTCCAACACTTGGACTTTACAGCCGTAAACTAGAGATTACAACTATAATCTCTTGGTTGGTCGTGAACTCCATCCATATACATGATTTTCCTTCATTTTCCTTCACTTCTCACACATCTAAGTCAAGAAAGTCAATTCACTCTAAAGTGTCATCATGAATATTCATCTTGATCTTCAAAAGTGTAAGTGATCCTTCCATTTATAAGTTGATATCTGTCTTAATCTAGTAAAACTCTATGATTTCTTCCATGAATTCCTCTATTTTGGGTAGATCTTAAAAATCTTCATCACTTACACCAAGAACACCTACTAGTTCTTTAGGCCGTGAACACCCCTTCAAGCTTCAAAACGTAAGTATCTTTTCCATATACTGGTTATCCTTTAGAAACTCTTGACATACACCCTTGAAAACAACCATTCCCCAAGAACCATAAAAGTTTACGACCATCACATCTCCTTTGGCTGTAAACCCCTACAAAGAACATCATTTACCGTAAATCCTCCTCATGATCTTCATTATTCGTAAACATCTTTGGCCGTAATCACAAGCCTTTTGATGTGTTGGCCGTAAACTCCCTTGGCCGTGAACACCCTTGGGTGGCCGTAAACCCCTTAGAACAATCACATGTGACTGTAACACTTCAATCCAAGTGTTTCCTAGTCTCTAAGGTGGTTCTCTATCATGATTAGTTGCTATATACAGTAATTATGTACATATATGTGTCCGTATATGCTTAATAGGATCCGTTCGTGCTCGAGGCTTCACTTGACATTTAGCATCCTATATCGATATTTCATTTGAATCAGTCACTGCATGTGAGCTCATACCCTTAACTTATCTTTTAAATGATTTTAAATGCTTTTATGTGTAGAATATAAGTACAAACATTATAGTTATTATATAAATGACGTGTGATTAATAACTATCAAGCAAATGGATCTCTTATACTCCAAAACCGTATTATATAACAAACTATTTCAAAACATTTTATCAAACTCTTTTATATTCTAAACTCTTTATCAAACTCTTTTAAACTCATATATTGTCAAAATCATGTCTATACAAATATAGTTATATAAATAAGGTTGAAAGGGCATAGGACTGATAACTCGCTTTATTTTCCGTTCCTTATTTGGTTGTGGACTTAGGGTATCGGTTGTTTGTTCGAATGTTGTGTGGATCTTAGTTATATTATATATATATATATATATGTGTGTGTGTGTGTGTGTGTGTGTAGATATAAAAGATCTTACATGAATTCAATTCCTTTGGGTAGCAAAGGTGTACAAACATACTCAGTCATTCAAACAACATTACTAGTAAACTATAATAGGTAGAGTTTAGTAGACTACTCACTGTTTCGAGTACAATGAATTATACAAGACTCAGTTCATACATGAGTCAGTTCAAACATAGTATAAGGAGAAACAGAAAGAACATACTATAAGGAGAAACAGAAAGAACATACTATAATGAGAAACAAGGAGGAACATACTATACTGTGACAACCTAAAATTTTATTTCGACACTGTAACCCATTGCCGCTAATATAAAAAAATAATTTTTATTAGTATTTTTCGTTTACATTTGGGTTAGGCAAATCAATAAATGTTTTTATTTTATTTTATTAGTATCGAAATGAAATAAATAAAAACACATGAAATACCCTCCAATTTATTTGGAAAAAGTTTTTAATTACGACCATTAAATATGGTAAAATTTTAAACTCCGTTTAATGTTGGTATGGGGTGGATCCCCACCTAGCCGCCAACTCAGAACCTATATAAGGGTTGAGTGTCCTTCATTTGAGGCTTTCCCCACTCCTAAAGCTTTGTCTCTCTACACTCTCTCTCTAGAAGTTGGGTTTGTTCAAGAATCACCTCATTCATGCTCCAAAATCATAAGTAATACTCCCTAGCTTGTTGTTTAGCTTTGCATTGATACAAACCCGGGATTTAATCACCCAAACACCTTAAAAGCTCGAGTTTACGGTTTGGGAACACCTCCCAAAACCGTAAACACCCATAAGGGGGTTTTGAAGATGCAAAATCCCTCCACAACCCTTCTAATGCCCATCTTTGACTTAGAAACTTACATGCATGAGGTTAGGAACCCAAAATCGTGCCTTTAGGAGTGTAAACATGAGTTTACGGTCCATGAAAATTCATGAACCGTAAACACCAAAACTGTAAACACCATAAAGGGTGTTTTGGTCTCCGTAACTCCTTCCTTAGCATGTTAAATGGACTAGAAACTTGTATGATTGACCTTAGGATCATGAAACACGAAGGGAATAGTGTGCTAAAGGGTTTACGGCCGTAAACCCTAGTGTTTACGACTGTAAACTCCCAAGGAGTGGTCCAAGGACCGCAAACTCCAAGGAAGTGCCCTTTTTAACCCTAAACACCCCTCAAGCCTTGGAATTGACCTTAGAACCCTTCCTAGTGATACAAGAGACCTTAAGGAACACAAATAAACTCCTCCCATGATTTTACGACCGTAAACTCATGGGGAAATTGGTCCCTCAACCGCAAACTCACCTAAGGTGAGTATTTGAGGAGTAAACTCCGTAGTGAGGCCTTACACTCCTTCCTTGCAACCCAATAGCCTCCTACCACTTAAAACAAAGTGTTTTCATGCATTAGGGTCTAATTACTTACTTATTTAGTGATTAGGTAACTAATTAGACACCATTATGTGTCGCTACATGTTTCATAGGATCCGTGTGAGTGTTCAAATTCTCATTTGACACCTAGCATTCTACCCGACAATTTCATCCTCTCAACTCACTGCAGGTGAGTTCATACCCCTTAATTAACCTTTTCAAATGTTTTTTTTTACATGTTTTAGGGGGCGGGGGGGATACAAGTTAAATGCAACAAGTTTTAGTATCAAATCATATGTGATTTATAACTTGCAACCAAAAAGGATTTTCTATACTTTTGGCTACTTGTCAATAAAACTGTTTTAGATAATTATCAAACGCATTTTCTATGTAAATTGTCATTAAATTATTTTCAAACTGCTTTTAATTACTTTTCCTTTTAAACTATATCTACACCAATATATTTATATAAGTAAGACTTGAAGGACTTAGGACCGATAACTCGCCTTATTTCCTGTTCTTGTTTGATTGTGGTCTTAGGGTATACTGTTATCTGTCCGACTGTCGTTGAACTCTTAGTTATATATCCTATATATTTGTGTTAGATATGAAATTCTTCATCTTATTCAATACCCTTGTAAATCAAAGGCTTGCAATCCCACACTCTATTTAACTATAATAGGTATAGTTAAGACTACTGCTCGTTACCACTACTACTTTGATACTCACTACCATTACTACTACTACTACAAGTTAATGTACGTTAAAGAGAACACTCTATATACTATACTAAAAGTTTACTATACTATGATACAAGAGAATACACTAATCCAGAACATGACACACTACCCGTCTATACGACACACTACTGCCCAAATACCATGTAACCAGAGCTTCCCGGAAGGAAAGCAACACTACAGGTATATATCTATACAGGGCAGACGCTATTACATCCTGACTGTTAACTACAGTCCGAGCCGACTAGGACCAGGGATGGCACTACATCACTACACTACGTATGACCGGGAAGGTCATCGGGCTCTCTATTATCACTCAGTTTGGTTACATGAGAGATTACATCCATATCCAAATTAGCTCACTAAGAATTAAAGTCCAAATTAACTTCCCGAAGTAAAGAAATACCTATTACTATTTGAAGATTGCAACACTACTACGGCCAGCCGACAATACTTTTCCCCATTTACGTTACTTGAATGAAATTTATTACGTTATTTTTATAACTAAAAGTTTCAATGAAAATTCTTTTACACACTCGAAGGATTTAAAATGAACAATTCTGGAAAATATAGGATTTTCTAGGGATTTCTACTACTCTCAAACATTAATTTCAGCTTTTATATTACATGATTGTAAACAACTTTATACAACCAATGACACTAAAATCTTATAAACTCACCAGCTTTATGCTGATACTCGTTTTCAAAATAACTTGTATGCTCAAGTCAAAGATAGACAGGTACTGGTGCAGTTTTAGAGAAGATGGAGCGGATACAAGACCCATCTTTTATTTTGTTTATATTTTTGGTGTCTATCAAACTATACAGAACACGTTTGTATTTACAATTACTATACTAACGCAATGGTTGTTGTTGCTTGTTTTTACTATTATGCAATTGTTATGATACTATACATGACGTCCTCCACCTCAGAACGTATTCCGCCGTTCTCGGTTATGGGGTGTGACATATACAAAGAGAGCATACCATACACTATAACAGAGAGAACATACTATACAAATACAAGAATACTATAACATTAATGTGAGCTACTACTTCATAGCATGACAATATACTGTTGTGTCACATTTTGTACCCAAAATCTCCTTGAGGGAGAGCGTGAATTTATGGATAGATCTATACTGGATTGACCATCCTACACCTTGCTGCTAGCTATAGTGGGATCTGCATGTCTACGGGTGAAGAATGTCATATAATTTCGACGTCTTAGAATATGATACTAAAGTACATCATTATGATACTACAATAGTTACTATATATGATACTAAAGTACATCATTATTTTCCCATTGCATTCACATTGTGATCTTCTAACATAAATGGAAATGTAAACTATATTTTGGTAATGATAGTCATACTTGGGGAAAACACTCACATTTACAAATAAACAACATTCAAAACATTCGGGTCTTGGTAGAAGACTAATTTTCATTATATATAGAAATTATAGGATTTTCTAGGAGATACAAATATTTACAACAAACATTTACAAACACTTTCATCAAACTTAGACAAACATTTGACACTAAAATACTTGTGAACTAACCAGCTTAAATGTTGACCCTATCTTTTAAAATAACTTGTATTCTCAGGTCACTAGTAGACAGGTGCAGATGGCCAGGTTTTGAGAAGATGGAGTGCTTTGAGGCTCGTCTTTTATTTTGATATATATATATATATATATATATATATATATATATATATATATATATATATATATGGTGTCTTACAAAGACATTCAAAACACTCATTTATAAATTATACTATTAATGCAATGGATAATGTTGTTGCTTGTTTTACTATTATGCATTGTTATGATACTGTATATGACGTCCTCCACCCCCGAATGTTTCCGCCAATTCGGTTTGGGGGTGTGACAGATTGGTATCAGAACTTTGTTTATAGTGAACTGAGTATATCAACCCATAAAAGATATACAGCTTTAAACACATCGGAATTTAAATACACTCACCAAGAGTTTATACTTTTAAATAATAAAATATTTAACCAAAGTATACATACCTGCATTCATACTGAAATCAGTGTTATACTAGGAAAGAACAAAAGTATTGCGGTTGTTGGACATCACAAGTACTCTTGGGGACATATAACTAGATCTTGGAGTGATATAGTCTGATAAACTATATCTTTCCGAGAAGTGATTAGCAAGTGCCAAAGAATGGTTGTGGTGTAGCAAAAAGTCTAAAAACTTACCAACACTACTACAATGAAAACTTTAGAACATAATATAAACTTAGAATACTATAGGAGTATTTTGTGCTACTATAATTACTTATTTGAGACCTAAAAAGGGTCTTTACTAGTAGGTCAATAGTTGCTGGGTGGATACGCTAAGGCTATATGTGACTAAGGTGGTCATAGACTTAGAATCTGTGATATTTTCTTTACTTCTTGTTCCTTGTTTGGTTGTGGACTTAGAGTTAGGGTCACTTATTCGAAGTTCTATTCTGTTTTGGTTACATGTGACTGGTATGCACTACACAAGTATTGAAATAATTGCTTAGGATCATTCTATAATTATCTTAAGTAGTACGTCTATTAAGTATCTCTTTTATCCCTATTCTCGCATAGATAACATGATTGGATTCCATCCACCTGGCGACTCGTACTTTCCTAATCAAGGCAATAGTGGATGGGTTGACGCAGAGCCAGAAGAGAATCAGGCAATTCCATTGGATGAAGACTTCACAGAGAACTTCCCGAAGGATTCTGACTCCAAGCCAGAAGTGAATAACCTACCTTTAGTGGCTCCAATACCAAATCCTAAACCTCGTCCGGGTTTTCAAGGCCCGACGCCTCTATGGGATGAGAACTTGGGTAGGTGGAGCCGTGAGCAGGGTCAACCCTTACCCTACAACGGAGACCGAAGGTTCTACAATCTGATCGAGGGAGGCTCAGTAGATAGAATCCTGCTTGTTCTGGTTCGCAGGGTTGCTCGCAATGAGGAACAGGGAAGGGTGGCCATCTACCACGTCATGGAGCTTGATGCCGATGCGGGAGTCATTACAGTTTGCATTCGCCATCTAGAGACTGCTCATGGAAGAACCCTGAACTAGAATGCGACCCTGTAGAGAGAACATACTGCAACCCAAGCTGAAGTCAGAGAACTTCGAGCACGCCAGGCAACGTTCGAAAGGCTTATGCTAGAAATGGAACGTCATCAGGCAAAATCAAAGGCTCATCCGAGCAGCTCACGTCGCAAATAGAGCCTACACTACTTTGTCTTTTGGATGTATATAGGTCTATGTATAGACCATAGTATTAATTTCCCGCGTATTTAAAAACCTTGGACTTTTAGTCTACTAGGTCTCTATGCAGTCAAAATTTTCTTGCTATGGTTTGATGTAAGACCTACTTCTAGTTCATTTTCCCCGAACTCGTTACATCATTAATTACCAGTATTATTGATAGACATCTAATCTTTTAGGAAATCTTTATCTAAATGCTTTCCTCTTTCTTTTGTTAAATCTCTATTTCAATCATACTCTCATCCATATTGTTGGGGTATGTTGATTTTGTCCATGGACCACTCTCATTATACTCACAATTGATTCTTACTATCATCTTCATCTTTGTAAACTTGTAATTGAGCATTGCCTCCACGAAAGTGACAAGGCGCAATCCTCCAATAACTCCAACTCAACCACCTCCTCCACAATACGATCTTGCGGCTCTCCAAGTTGCGGTATTTGCAGCTGTTGTAGCAGCCTTAGATCAATTCAGCATTAGCGGTACTAGCGTTAGTGGTGCAGCTGTGCAATCTACTCACGGTGATGCTCCCATGCACTCTAAGGAGTGTTAGGACTTCACCAACTTCAAGCCCAATTCCTTTAGCTGGACTTGTGGAATCATTTCCCTCTCGCAATGGTTCGAGAAAAGAAAGTCGATCTTCGAGATCTGCTCCTACCAGAAGGGAGAAAATTTAAATTTGATGCCTGCACCTTCGTGTACAGAGCCCTGACATAGTGGAATAGCCATGTCAAGTCACTAATCCTGATAGTAGCTAATGCTATGGGTTGGGAAGCTCTAAAAGAGCTCATGATTGAAGAGTCTTGCTCGAGGGGTGAGGTTCATAAACTTGAACATGAATTCCAGAGCCTAACCATGAATGGCTCCGACATAGTTGCCTATACTACCAGATTCAGCGATCGGGTGGCACTTTGGGGGCTGATGCCTCCATTCCAGTGGAAAGAAATTTGAGAGGTGCATTTGGGGGCTGATGCCTCCATTCCAGTGGAATGTATTAGCTTCAAACCCTACTACCTTTGACAGCACCAATCGATTGGCACATCGGCTCATTGATCATGGAGTCTGCACCCCATCAACAACAACAACCCTAGCCATCCCAGAACTATCCAAGGTCACTGACAACAAGCAGAAGTTTTGGGGTAACAAGAAGAACAAAGCGGCGTAGAACTCTGCCAAAAAGCAACAGGTCGTGGCTGTTCATGCTTTGATAATACCTACTGCTACTGCGCCAATGAAGTAATATGCTGGGAGCATGCCAAATGAAACAAGTGCAACTTCCACCATAATGGACCCTACCGGGAAATGCAGTGCTCTAACTGTAACAGGAAGGGGCACACTACCCGTTTCTGCAAGTCTCCGGCAAGGTCAATCAACCAAGTCCCTGGCGTTGGTGTGGGCCAGGCTTGCTATGGATGTGGCGAGGTAGGTCACTACAAAAGGAACTGCCCGAAGGTAGGGAACGCGGGCGGTGTAGGAAGAGTTTTTGCTATAGGCCACGAGGAAGCGGTAGCGGACCCTACAGTGGTCACTGGTACGTTTCTCCTTGATAATTTCTTATGTATGCATACTGTTTAATAGTTGAGCAGAAAGGAGTTTTGTGAACCAGAAGTTTTCTCACTTACTTAAACAAAAACCACGTGCACTGAAAGAACTGTTCATTGTAGAAATGGCTAATGGAAAAACTGAGAGCACTAGCAGTATATACATAGGATGTACTCTAACTCTAGATAGCCATTCATCTCTAATCGACCTTCTGCTAGTCTCCATTAAAAGTTTCGACATCATAATCGGCATGGATTGGTTGAGTCTTCATCGTGCTGACATTATGTGTTATGAGAAGGTCGTTCGTCTTAATCTACATGTAACTAAACTCTAGTTATCTATGGTGACAAACCCGACATGAACCTTTGTATCATCTTGAGTATACAAGCCTAGAAGTACTTATGAAAGGAATGTCATGCATTACTTGCTCATGCTGCCAATATGAACCAAGAGACGAAAGACATAAAGAACATCCCAAAAGTACGCTACTTTCCCGACAGCTTTCCAGAAGAACTACCAGGATTGCCACCACAATGTCAAGTTGAGTTCAGAATCGACATAGTTCCAGGGGCTACCCCAGTAGCCAAATGCCATATCATCTAGCACTAGCTAAGACGCATTAGCTATCCGGTCAACTTAACGAACTGCTCAGCAAGGGCTTTATAAGACCAAGCTTCTCACCATAGGGAGCACCGGTCTTATTCGTGCAGAAGAAAGACAGATCGTTCCATATGTGCATCGACTACAGAGAACTAAACAAGCTTATCATCAAGAATATTTACCCTTTACCTCACATAGACGACTTGTTCGACCAACTGCAAGGGGCGAATTACTTTTCAAAAATTGATCTGAGATCCGAGTATCACCAATTACGAGTGCTAGAGGAGGATGTTCCGAAGACAGAATTTCGAACTTGTTATAGACACTACGATTTTGTAGTAATTCCTTTTGAATTGACCAATGAACATGTAGTATTCATGTACATAACGAATAGGGTGTGCCATCGTTACTTGGATCAGTTTGCCATTGTATTCATCAATGACATACTTATCTACTCTCGTAGTAAAGAAGAGCATAGTAAACATCTACGATAGATCTTAAAAATACTACGGTCAAAGAAGTTCTACGCGAAGTTCTCAAAGTGCGAATTCTGGATCTGAAGAGTCGAATTCTTGGGTCATGTGGTTAGCGAAGAAAGAATTCACGTGGACCCTCCCAAAATTAAGGCCATTGAGAACTGGCCAGCACCAAAGACGCCTGTAGAAATTCATCAATTTCTAGGCCTGGTTGGCTACTATAGCAGGTTCATTCAGAACTTCTCTAGGATCGTGAAGCCGCTCACTACATTGACCTAGAAAGGCGTGGCCTTTGACTGGGAAGAGAAAAAAGAAAAAGCATTCCAAACACTAAAGCGAGACTTATGCAGCGCACCGATACTATCCCTCCCAAAAGGTATAGAAGACTTCGTGGTTTATTCTGATGCATCCAACCAAGGGTTCGGCTGTGTCCTCGTGCAACGAGGTAAGGTCATCACCTATGCCTTAAGACAGCTAACGAAACACGAGGTCAACTACACCACACACGATATTGAGTTAGGAGCATTGGTATTTTCTCTAAAGATCTGTAGATACTACCTGTATGGTACAAAAAGTACTATCTTTACAGACTAAAAAAGCCTGCAACGTATATTTAACCAAAAGGAGCTCAATATGAGACACCGACGGTGGGTCGAGCTACTCAATGACTACAAATGCGAAATTCGCTATCATCCCGATAAAGCCAACATAGTAGCAGACACCCTAAGTTGGAAAGAATACTTTAGTCGTAGAGTCAAATCATTGACTATGACTATCCATTCTCATCGGTCCACACAAATTAAGGAGGGTTAGCAAAAAGCCTTGAAACCTGAAAATGTGGCAGGAGAATCCATGAGAGGGATGGATAAAAACTTGGAAGTCAAGGGTGGCAGACGTTATATCTCATGGACCAGATCTTGACACCGAAGCACGGTGGTTTTAGATACTTGGTCATGACTGAAGCACACAACACTCGATATTCCGTCCACCCAGGTTCAGATAAGATGTATATCGACCTCAAAAAGCTACACTGGTTTCCTAACATGAAAGCAGAGATTGCTATCTTCGTGAGTAAGTGTCTTACTTGCGCCAAGGTTGAGGTCGAATACCAGAAACCCTCAGGTTTACTACAACAACTGGAGATACCAGAATGGAAGTGGGAGCGGATCACGATGGACTTCATAACTAAGTTGCCCAAGAAAAAGGGTGGTCTCGATACCCTTTGGGTTATCGTAGACATGGTAACAAAGTCCGCACACTTCCTGCCTATAAAGGAAACTGACAAGATGTAGAAAATAAAAAGAACATACATTAGGGAGATCGTACAAATGCATGGTGTTCTCATATCCATTATCTCTTATAGAGATAGTAGGTTCACTTCAAGGTTCTGGCAGTCGCTACAAAGTTCCCTAGGAACTAGACTGGACATGAGTACAACCTGCCATCCCCAAACCGACGGACAAAGTGATAGGACTATTCAAATTTTGGAAGATATGTAAGGAGCCTATGTGATAAACTTTGGGAAGGCATGGGATACTCATTTACCCCTTGTCGAGTTCTCCTACAATAATAGTTATGACACGAGCATAAAAGATGCTCCATTTGAATCCCTCTATGGAAGAAAGTGTAGATCCCCTCTATTATTGGCTGAGGTGGGTGACACATAGTTAGCTAAAGGACGAGTTCCTGACAGCACTCTCACAGGTCCGAAAATCATTCGGGAAACGACATAGAAGATCATTAAAATTCGTGAATGATTGAAAGCCTCTAGAGACCGACAGGAAATCTACGCCTACAAGAGAAGGAAACCTTTGGAATTCCAGGTTGGTGACCGTGTTCTTTTGAAGGTCTCACCCTGTAAGGGCTTGATATGCTTCGGAAAGCGTGGAAAGCTAAATCCAAGATACATAGGGCCCTTCGAGATTATCACTAGAATCGTCCCCGTAGCTTACAAACTCAAACTACCTCACGAACTTAGTAACGTACACCCTACTTTCCATGTTTCGAACTTAAAAAAGTGTATGTCCGATGATATCCTTGTAATCCCGCTCGAAAAGATCGTAATCAATGATAGACTCAACTTCGTGGAAGAACCAGTAAAGATGATGGACAAAGAGGTTAAGCAAACAAAGCAGATTCATATCCAGATAGTGAAGGTTCACTGGAATGCCAATCGGGGACCTGAATTGACTTAGGAATGCGACAATCAAATAAAACTGAAATATCCCCATCTTTTTTGTTAGTTATTTGTAATTGCTTAAACTCTAATTTCGGGACAAAATTCCCTCTAACGGGGGGATGATGTGACAATCCGAAATTTCTATCTGTAAAGTCAGTTATTTCAATCTAATGTCAAACTTGTATTTGCTATCTTTTAGCCTTGTTAAGGTTTTGTTTGAGTGTTCTAAGCATAGTTCATTCAAGGATTGGTTTTAGGAAGTATCTGCTAGAGTTCACTATGCAACATTCAAGCTGGAAAACTCCAACACTTTGAGTTTACAACTGTAAACTAGAGATTATGGACCTAATCTCTTGGTTGGCCGTAAACTCCTTCCATATGCATGATTTTCCTTCATTTTCCTTCACTTCTCACACATCCAAGTCAAGAAAGTCAATTCTCTCTCAAGTGCCATCAAGAATATTCATCTTGATCTTCAAAAGTGTAAGTGATCCTTCCATTTATAAGTTGATATCCTTCTTAATCTAGTAAAACTCTATGATTTCATCCATGAATTCATCTCTTTTGAGTAGATCATCAAATGTTCATCACTTACATCGAGAACACCTACTAGTTCTTTGGGCTGTGAACACCCCTTCAGGATTCAAAGCGTAAGTATCCTCTCCATATACTGGCTATCCTTTAGAAGCTCTTGACATACACCCTTGAAAACAAGCATTTCCCAAGAACAATAAGAGTTTATGTCCATAAAATCTCCTTTGGTCGGAAACCCCTATGAAGAACATCATTGATCGTAAACCCTCCTGACGATCTTCATTGGCCGTAAACACAAGCCTTTTCATGTGTTGGCCATAAACTCCAATGGCCGTAAACTCCCTTAGCCATGAACACCATGGCGGTGAACACCCTTGGGTGGCTGTAAACCTCTTAGAACAATCACATGTAATTGTAACACTTCAATCCAAGTGTTTCCAAGTCCTTAATGTGGTTTTCTATCATGATTAGTTGTTATATACACTAATTATATACATACATGTGTCATTATATTCTTAATTGAATCCGTTTATGCTCGAGGCTTCACGTGACACTTAGAATCCTATATCGATCTTTCATTCGAATCACTCACTGCAGGTGAGTTCATACCCCTAACTTATCTCTTAAATGATTTTAAATGTTTTTATGGGGGGATTCAAGTAGAAACATTATAGTTTTTATATCAATCACATGTGATTAATAACTATCAACCAAATAGATCTCTTATAGTTCAAAACTGTGTTATAAAACAAACTATTTCAAAACATTTTATCAAACTCTTCTATATGATAAACTCTTTTAAACTTATATATTGTCAAAATCATGTCTATATGAATATAGTTATATATATATAAGGTTGAAAGGGCCTAGTTCTGATAACTCGCTTTATTTCTTGTTCCTTGTTTGGTTGTGGACTTAGGGTATCGGTTTTTGTGTGAGTGTCGTTTGGATCTTAGTTATATTTTATATATATATATATATATACATATATATATATATATATATATATATATATATATATATATATATGTATGTATAGATATAAAAGATCTTACATCAGTTCAATGCCTTTAGGTAACAAAGGTGTACAAACATACTCAGTCATTCAAACAACATTACTAGTAAACTATAATAGGTATAGTTTCGAAGACTACTACTCACTGTTTCGAGTAAAACGAATCATACAAGAGTCTATTCATACATGAGTTAGTTCAAACATACTATAACGAGAAACAGAAAGAACATACTATAAGGAGAAACAGAAAGAACATACTATAATGAGAAACAGGGAGGAACATACTATACAATGAGAGCATACAATACACTAGAACAGAAAGAGCATACTATACAAATATAAGAATACTATAACATTAATGTGAGTCACTACTTCATGGCATGACAAAATACTGTTGTGTCACGTTTTGTATCTAGAGTGTCCTGGTTAGAGAGTGAGAATTAGTGTATAGATCTGCAGGTCTACGGGTGGCGAATTTCATATCATTTCGATGTCTTAGAGCATCATGTTTTCTTAGTCAATCAAGCATGGTTACAACCTCATCACATTTTACCTTAATTTTGGTTTAAGGTAGTTAGTACAACAGTAGTTACTATATACAATACTATATTACATCATTATTTTTCCATTGCATTCACATTGTGATCTTCTCACATAGACGGAAATGTAAACTATATTTGGTTAATGATAGTCATACATGGGAAAAACACTCACTTTTACACATAAACAACGTTCAGAACACTCGGATCTTGGTAGAAGACTAGTTTTCATTATAAGTAGAAAATATAGGATTTTCTAAGAGATACAAACATTTACAACAAACATTTACAAACACTTTCATCAAACTTATACAAACATTTGACACTAAAATGCTTATGGACTCACCAACTTAAACGCTAATCCTCTCTTTTAAAATAACTTGTATTCTCAGGTCACCAGTAGATAGGTATAGATGGCCAGGTTTAGAGAAGATGGATTGCTTTCAGACTCGTCTTTTATTTTGATATGTATATATATATATATATATATATATATATATATATATATATATATATATATATTTGGTGTCTTAAAAACACATTCAGAACATACATTTATAAATTATACTATTAATGCAATGGATGATGTTGTTGCTTGTTTTGCTATTATGCATTGTTATGATACATTTATAAATTATACTATAAATTATACTATTAATGCAATGGATGATATTGTACTTTTATCTTATATGATTGATCTGTATATCAATATTTATCTCGAATTCATCATCATTTAGTGACATTGTGAGTCCATGTGAGTGATTTAGGCTTAGTATAACTTGGATATGAGTCTTAGGAAGGGTTAGAAAGTGTATAGCATCATAAAATCGGGCCAAACACACCAAAGAAGGTGTATGCGGCCGCGCACCCACGTGTGCGGCCAGCCAGCCGCACACCCAACCGCATACACCCTCCAGTCTCACACCCGACCCTATATATAGTAGAGGACCCTCTTTCATTCACTTCTTCTTCTTTGGCTGCACACTACACTCTCTCTCTACTTTCTCTCTCTAAAAATCTCATCCAAGAACAAACTAAGTGTTGGATTAATGTCTAAGTCCATAACTATAATTGGTAAGACTTGACCCGACCCGACATGGTCCATTTGGGTTGCATGGCATCATGCACTTGAATAGACTAAAATTAGAGAAATAAGACACTTATGGTTATTAATATATTATAAGTTCTAGTATATTAATAATAAGAATAATAAGATAATTTAATTAGTATTGATCAACAATTAATCTAGGATTAATTAAGTGATCAAAACAAGACTAATTAAAAATATAGGTTCATTGTGCAAATCATCCATAACTTATATAGTGGGCCAAAGCTCCATGGATAATCAAGTTGGGTTAAACCCATAGGATACTCCATGGATGCTCCATGGAGGTTACATAACTCATGGGTCATGGAAATGAAAGGTCATGACAATTATGGCTTACATGGTGTAACCCTAATTGTAACACACTATATAAGCATCATATTATTCACCAAAATCGACCACTAGTGTGGGTAAAAGGAAGGGCTAGCCGATTTGATGTAGTGTAGAATTCTCTCAAGTTATTCCAAGTGTATTTGGTGTTGTGTGAACCATTTGAGGCGTCACACTTGAGGCACTAGGCACTCAAGCTTCATGAAGACTTTCTACATCAAAGAGGTATGTATTCTATCTTGATATAGTCATTGTTTTGTATGCTAGATTAGGATAATACCTTGGAAAGTTCAGATTTGCATGTATAATAGAGAAAACATAGATCCAAGGTATTTAGTGTTGCATGTACACTTAGGAGTGTTAGAATGCTCAAAACCCAACAGTGGTATCTTAGCCACAGGTTGTTTTCTGTTATATTGATGCAAATATTTTATTTTCAATGTTGAAAAAAAAGGAAAAAAAAACATGAAGTTTGTCAAATTTTAAGATAATTACTTGTTCTTGTGAAAAACTAATTATTTGTAAAATTTGAATAATTTGCTATATGAGTTGAATTAGGTCAAATTTAGTAAAAGATAAAATGATATGATTATTTTATTAGTTTTAAAAGTTTGATCTAAAGAGTTTTATTTTTTGAAACCTCCATAAGTTATGGATATGAAAAGGTTTTAAAAAAAATTGATTCAAAGTTTTTATGGAGTTACAAAATTTGGTGTTAATGTTTTAAAGAATTCCATAACTTAAGAATAAGTTATGGATCACCAAAAGTTTTTTGTGTTACCTTGTTTTATGAGTGAATTTACATTAATGAAAAAAATTATGTGATAGTTGGTTTTAATCCAAATTAATCTAAAAGAAGTTCATAAAATGTGTTTATGTAACTTAAGAGTCACATTTATGAATCTTAAAACTCATAAAAGTTGTCATAGGTTACAAAATGAGGAGTCTTTTTCCTCATTAAATTGTTTTATGACTCCATAACTTGTCCTCAAGTTATGGAGGTTCAAGAGTCTCTTCGTTAAATAATTAATAAAAAAATGTAACCTTAATTAGTTCCATAAGTTATAAAATAAAGAAAATGAACATTCTTTTATTAGTTTAAAGTCTTCCATAACTTGTCCTCAAGTTATGGAACTTGAAGAGTTTTTGGATTAAAACTACTTTAAACACATAAGTTATGAAATTATTTAGTTTTGAATAATTTCAAAAATTGCACTCAAGTTTTGGAATTTGAAAAGTGTTCACTTATGAATACTTTAATTCCAAGTTAGCCCTTAGAATTTTAAAAGTTAAAATTCAACCCTTATACTCTATAATATTATAAGTTAATAATATTTATATATATGTATAAGAGTAAAGTCAGTCTTACCGTTAGTAGGCCTCATTCACGAAGCCGGTCTATAAGGGGGTATAAGGTTATTGCCTATAAAATGACAGTTTAATGGGTATCCACTCTCACCCACCGCTTCCTTGACCAGTGGTGGGTCATTAGCCGAACAGGTAGGACAAGGACTAGAATTCTTCCTTCATTAAAAGTATCAATGATAAATACTAAGTAACTAAACCTTTTATAAATACCCAATCTTAGTTACTTAGGAAAATGTGAATAAGGTGCTAATCCATGAAATTACACTTTGCAATTTGTTTATGTCGGTTAGTGGAGCATGTGTGGTTAACCGACACACTAACTCTTATTTAACAAGGTAGGAAAACGGTAACTTAATGTTTATCATAGTATCGATGGAGCGTGTGTGGTTAACCGACACATCGATTGAAGGGTAAACACTTAAGGGTACCAAGTAATTTGCATGGTTACTTCACACCTTGTTTTGTGATCCTCGGCATCCCAGTCACAAAACCTGAAGCGCACACTCGAGATTGAAACATGCCATTGAACAGTTCAATGAATCTCAAAGATCTAGGAGTTTCAAATCCAATTAAAACCTAATAATACATTTCGTTTATCTTGGTGGAAATTGGTGAATTGTCATTCACCTACCTTCAAATATTTTATAGCTTGGATTACGGGATCCCTCTTCTAAGTTATAAAATAGTTTGTTGTGTCCTAGCCTTAATATTTCATACTGGGTGTCATATTAAGGACTTAAGATCAACTATCTTGAATATCTCCCAAAAGATGTCTGGTTTAGACATTTATGATCTTCCCAAATCTCTTGAGACAAGCTTTCCTAAATGAAGATGATGTCCCATGGAAATAATACTTCTTTCACCTACTCCAATTATTCTCCCTAACCCACAAGTTCTTGAAAAGTTTAAGGTCACTCCAGCCCTATTGGCAAGTAAAGGTCTATGTGTGGTCATATCTTGGAGATGTAGTCACATATTGACAAGCCGGGAGAGTTGGGTGTCAAAGTGTTGAGAAAGTTAGTGGCTTAATCACTTTCTAAGTCACATAGTGAGTTCCTTTGGGACTCCTATGAAACAGACTAAGACGAGACCCTTAATGATCTTATCTATTTGCTAAGATCAACTTCCTAAAACTTTATGGACATTGACAATGATGACATTGAATATCCAGTAAAGCTCTCTCTTCCCAATGGAAAGGGATCGGCCATAGTCAACTCAGTTGACCAAATGCTAAAGAGGGAGGCTAAGTCTGAGATAGTCTCATTATCAAGGTTCCATTGCCAAAGGAAGGGGAATTAATTGCGAAGCTACCAAATTTACCTAAGGATGTTAAAGTCAATAATTTTGACTCTACTTCAGGTAAAGTCCGCTATCTAACTCTGCTAAGTTTCTATTATGAGATTCTTGATACATGATGTGACTGGGTCACATGTTGATGTTTTAAGAATCAACAGAAAGTAAAGAAACTTAAAGAAAGAATATGTTGAATCAGATTGCGTAGATGTATTTCTCTCGCATAGTTTGAAGATTGGATTCTTGAGCTACTTCTTAGGAGTTATGAGATATTGCGTAGGAATACATAACAACAAGTTTTCATATGGATTGTAAGGATAAGTTCTTCCGCAAAGTTTTTAAAATAAAAGGAAAAATTCTGATTTTATTTGTTTTAAAATATCCTTACAATGGTATCTGTGAAAATTTTGTTGCTTATAAGATTCCATTAATAGCAAGACTGGAAATATGAAATTGATTCTTTCATTTGTGGTAATGTCTAAATTTACCAAATAAGGATAGATTCTCATCACCCAAGTTTCAATTGGACCGAAACTTGGAATCATGCAACTTGTATATCATGATGGATGAGAACTTTCAAGCATTGGAAAAATTAAGACTAACTACTTGTTCACGTGGATGTGTGAGTCAAGTAAAGGACTAAGGGATCGAGTACACATTCTTGTGGACTGGTTAAGTCCACCACAAATAATCGATGAGACTATTCATCATAGTTTACTAAAGCTCAGTAAATATGATTATACTTACAAGCTTAAGTGTAACTCAGAGACATTGGAAAAGGTTCCAATGTAAAGCAGAGCGAATAAGATGAATCAACTTAGGCAAAAAGATAAAAGTCTCTCAAATCTGAAAAGATGGGAGAGTACTTTAGTATCAGTTTTGTGATCATCTTAATGATTAAGAAACCATAGCACAATTATTTCTCTAAAGGAATCTTAGTGCATTCTTATGACTAAGAAGAGGAATCTTGAATTGTTGAAATGGTTAAATCAAGAAGATGAGTCATACTTCGTTCCAAAAACAATTATTAGAGTTATACTCTAAAATTGTAACTTGAGTGACATGTCTTAAAGAAGGTTTAAAACACTTGTCAAATGTAACAGTAAAAGTATCCTACTCTTGTACATTTGAAATTGGTAGGTTGTGATGTTTTGGATAAAACAAAGAACAACTAAGGACAATAGTGAGAAGTGTTTGTCTTGATTAGAATCCACACTATCTCTTGAATATTTGACAAGAGAGTCTTATATGTCAAAAGGACAGTGGGAGTCTTAAAGGTGTTGAAAGTCTCAAGAACTAATCAAGAATAAAACCTGAAGTTCTTCACTAGCACACGACTTGAGGTTTATAACCTATCGTCTTGACATATTCTGTGCCCATTCCAATTAAAGTTTGCTTTGCATATGAGTTCTTAGAGTTCTCAATTGGCTGCACAAAAACTTAGAAGCAATGGCCGGCCCTTGAGTTGCCAGATGGCAAGAAATTAAGATTGAGTTCAGTCCATATGAGTTTGGATTTGTCATTATCCTTGTCTTGTGACTATGGTTTTGACAATTCACATGGATAAGAACACATACACCATTAAATCTAAGTGTCATAAGGTTTCTCTCCTATTCATGAAAATGATGGTGAGGAAACACTTTCACTAAGTAGATTTTAGTTAGATAGCAATTGTGATATTTGCATTCTCAAGTCGTTAGTGGAGAGTGTGTGGTTTACCGGCACACTAACCTGGACTTGTGATAAGTGGCAAAAAGGTCTAACTATTATGATTACGGCATACCTCTTCATAATTGTTTAGACACAAAAGTGTGCTATCTAAGGGAAGGTGTATGATTTTGATAAAGTTCTATCAAAACAATCTAGTATCAGAAATCTGAACTTCGGTAAGAAAGTCAATAATGTATTGATTTCTAGAAGTCCAGTTGATTTCTGAGTACATGTCAAAGCTAGTGGGAGCATAAGTGTTATGCTAATAATCATCATGTTAGTGGGAGCATGATAATTATGATGAAGTATTGCAAGTTAGCAATGTTAATTATAGAAAACAAAAGGTTTCAATTGGGAAAAAGTTGCTTTGCTATAATTAAGGGAGAGGAAATTATACTTCATCTCAAATATATAAGCTTAGATCGTGAGGTTTTAATCATTTAGTCAAGGATATATATATGAATTTCATGTTGGAATGGCTCAACATAAGGAAATTCTCTATATGGGTCCATTATTTGCGTTCTGAAATTCAATTATGATTACGACATCCCTTTTCATAATCTGAATTATGAGAACTTGGAAAATAAAAATGGAAATGGTATAGCAAAAGACTGGTTTAGTCTTTATGTGAGACATCATGAATCGTGTCCCATATGCTTCGGATATAGGATCGATTACATTTGCTATATTCATCCTTTCTAAAATTTTACAAATACCCGGGGCATTAAGAAGGGAAAAGGTCTAGAACTGGATATGACTAAAATGATTAAGCAATTGTCAAGGACAATCTAAGGTTTACCAAAGATTGGTTGCTCAAGGAAAGTTGGAAGTATAGTGATAATTCTGGAAGGACCATATTGGCATAATCTGTAAGGAGGCAACTCTTGTTCAGAAGTGATAGTCAAAATGGAATTTCGAAATGTTTCAAAGTTAGAAATTTCAATCTGTGTAAGATTAAGGAAACTTAATGCAATAAGGATGTTTCCAAGGAGTTGATCTCCTTTGGAATACTCTGTAATGATTGTTGCCAAGTCTTTGTGAATTTGTGCATAATCATTACAAGAGGATCGGTGCATATAAGTTTAGAATCTAACAGATTTCGGTAAATGGCATGAATTTGGAATTCTTGCGTTTGCGGTAGGGATTTTGGAGTGTGAAAAGAGAATCATTGAAGTTATGTTCAATTGATCTAGTTCACAAAGTAAAGATCATAGACAAACATAGTATGCATACTTGGTGTATGGCATGACTAGTGGTTAGAAAAACATAGTGTACATGCTTGGAGCATGGGACAACTATTGTTTTAAATTCAAGAATAAAATTGATAGCCGAAACAATATACAATGAATAATGTGTAATCATATGGTGATAAATAAAAGGTGTTTTATTTATGTTCATAGGTTTTGATACCATATTCGATTCAATTATTATTGTGTTTCATTTTGCATGTTTTGACTTCCATAATAACTAGGTTATTCTTCCGGAATGACTAAGTTATTCAAACCATCCACAGTCGGTCATATGTTGGAAGTAGATATGAATTAAGACTGTCATGGGTTGGCTTGTAGAGGTTTATGGTGTTGGACAAAGGGCTACAACACTCATAAGTGCTCATAAGTACTGAGTATTGGATTCAACCCGCGCTCATTGGAATCACTTCATGGATTTTATCACAAGTGATCATGAGATGATAATATCTTATATTCATCAAACCTAGAGATATGAGTTGTTACTATGAGTTGATAGCACATTGATTGCACGAAAACGCATTGGTAACTCGATGTTATAAAATGTATCTTTGTGTATGATTCAACAAGTAGTAGAACAAGCCATATGAGTCAAAGTTTATCCATTCCTTTTATCTTCGGGATAAAAGCAATATCTGTGGGCCCCTCGATGACTTGATGATGACAAATGGAAGTGCTCGGCCGGGCCAGGACTGATTTGATTTTTTCAATTAGTCAGTCGTCATAAATCGAAAATCGGGAAACAACAAATGGGCAGAGAGAATTATTATAATCCATGTCTCAGTCCATATGATATCTAGAATGGAGGAATATATGATCCCTTATCTTATGGACAAGTTATTGACAAAGGTCAGAGTTCATCTACAAGGTCAGAGTTCGACGGAAGCTTTTGAGAGCTACGATTGCCAGTCGGTTCTTGAAGTCATATGCAATAATAGTTTTAGAATTATCCAAGCGGGAGACTGTTGGATTAATGTCTATGTCCATAACTATAATTGGTAAGACTTGACCCGACCCGGCATGGTCCATTTGGGTTGCATGGCATCATGCACTTGGATAGACTAAAATGAGAGAAATAAGACACTTATGGTTATTAATATATTATAAGTTCTAATATATTACTAATAAGAATAATAAGATTATTTAATTAGTATTGATCAAGAATTAATCTAGGATTAATTAAGTGATCAAAAGAAGACTAATTAAAAATATGGGTTGATTGTGAAAATCGTCCATAACTTATATAGTGGGCCAAAGCTCCATGGATAATCAAGTTGGGTTAAACCCATAGGATACTCCATGGATGCTCCATGAAGGTTACATAACTCATGAGTCATGGAAATGAAAGGTCATGACAATTAGGGCTTACATAATGTAACCCTAATTGTAACACACTATATAAGCATCATATTATTAACCAAAATCGGCCACTATTGTGGGTAAAAGGAAGGGCAAGTCGATTTCATGTAGTATAGAATTCTCTCAAGTTATTCCAAATGTATTCGGTGTTGTGTGAACCATTTGACGTGTCACACTTGAGGCACTAGGCACTCAAGCTTCATAAAGACTTTCTACATCAAAGAGGTATGTATTCTATCTTGCCATAGTCATTGTTTTGAATGCTAGATTAGGATAATACCTTGGAAAGTTCATATTTGCATGTATAATAGAGAAAACATAGATCCAAGGTATTTAGGGTTGCATGTACACTTAGGAGTGTTAGAATGCTCAAAACCCAACACTAAGGACCTCAAAATCATGATTAACACCATCATCTAGCTTGTATTACTGGTAAAACACAAAAATCTAGGCCTAAAACTCCTAGTGTTCTTCATCCATTGAAGGAGTGCGGCCACACACCTTCATAAGGTGGCTGCACACACTCAAATACCCTCCAAAGTGAGAGTATGGCCTCTATAATCAAAATAAGACTTAGTTTGGAACTTGAAACACTTCAAAAATCGACATTTCAGGCTCAAACAAGGAGTGTACGGCTGCACACTCCTGTGTACGGCCCCCACACCCTCTGTACAGCCGCACACTTCTTAGTGCAGCCGCACACACAATTCTGGCCGCACTCACTAGCCACACAGTCACCTTTATAGCCATACACCCACCCTAACGCTCATATTTGACCTTAAACTTGCAAGGATCACTATGTGTGGAACCTAGACCACTTAGTACAAACATTTCCAAGACCTTAGGATGGTTTCCCGTCATGATTAGTCATGAAATACCCTAATCTAGTACGTATATGTGTTACCATATGATTAATAGGGTCCACTAGTGTTCAAAACATCCGTTGACACTAAGCACTCATATAGATTGTACACCTGAATCCTACGTTAAACTGTGAGTTCATGCCCCTACACTTTTCCGAGTTTTTCATGTTTTCAGGGGGGGGGGGGGGGGATACAAGCTAAACATAAAGGTTTTCATAACTTAAAAACTGATGCAATTACAATGATTTTCTATCAAACGTTTAGATACAATTATCTTTTTTGTATTATGCAGACCATAAGGGATGTTTTCAATTAATAATTGTATAGTTTTCAAAAACATACGTGAACATAACAACCATTCAAACTATAATAGGTATAGTTTGGGATTTCATTACCAGTCTTGCAGGTTCAAACTTCATGCAAATTCAAAGATATAAACTATGCCAGATTTAGTTTATCCATTACTACGAATACAAAACTTGAGTATCAAGCTAAATAATTATTTTATGTATAATTATTTATACTCTACACCGTTACAAACGATTTCGAACTCAAGAACAATCAAACAAACACGTAAACTAGTTAATACAGGATTGTGAGACTATCTTTGTTTTGCCCCTCCGGATACCAATAAATCCTCACTGGTAGTATAACCAGAGTCTCTTGGAGGGAGAGCGTGAAATTTGTGAATAGATCTATTCAGGACAGACAATCCCACACCTGAACTGTTAGCTACAGTTAGGCGGGCACGCCTGTGGTGAAAAATTTTGTAATCGTACGACGCCTGAAGAATGTCAAGGAGGTCACAGGTCAAATTAGTATGGTTATACGACTCATAATACGTATAAACTAATCATTTTTTACGGGATTTCCTTCTTCTATAGTTTTATTTTAAATAGATAAAACTACTTATCTACTTACTGGAGGGTATTCCATGGACAAAATCTATGGTTTTATTTTATGTAATAAAACTACTATACATATTGGTGGTAGTCAGGGTTTTCAAACAGAACGTACCTTTCATGCAGAAAAACAACAAACATGTTAGAAACTATTGGATTTTCTTGGTAAACATGCATACATATTTCAGAACTTAGTAACAACGGTTTTCGATACAAACGATATTTACTTATAATGGAAAGAAAACATGTATACAAATTCAGTGACTAGTTTCCAATACTAAAACATGCTTATGAACTCACCAGCTTTATGCTAATACGTTTTCAAAACCGCTTGTATTCCCAGGACAAAGATAGACAGGGACCTAGCCAACTTTTGGAGAAGACAAAGCATTTTTGGAGTCTCATCTTTATCTTTTGTTATATAATGTTATGTACAAAATATGCTTTCAATCAGATGTAAATATTCATATTGTAATATAATGGTTGTGTTTACTTTGATTGCTATGATACGATTGTTGTGATACTACGTATGACGTGGCCACCCCGGACGTTTCCGCCGTTGTCTTTCTGACGGTTCGGGGGTATGACAAATTGGTATCAAAGCTATTGTCTATAGTGAACTAACTATACCGAACCTTACATGGTATACAACCATAAACACTAAGGGTCCAAAGTGCTCTGCCTAAAAATATACATTAAAAGTATAAGTACTTTACTCCAGGTATACAAGTATACCTGCATACCGTAATTAATATCGAGAAAAGAACCGAACAAAAGTATTTGGATGTTGAACACTGTTGTGAAACCGGGGAAGTTATTTAATCATTTCTATGGTCAATATAGCCTGATCAACCATATTTATTCGAGAGATCACCAACATGTGCTTCGGAGTGACTGTGGGGTTGCAACAGGCCAAAAACTTACCAAGTTTTCCTACCAAAAGTTATCGATAGAACAAAACCATCAACATAAAATACTATAGGTGTATTTTAGTCAAAGCAGGATACATTGTAGAAATTCATTCCAAGTGTTGCTACTCATTCTTTCCTAGCAATAGTTTACTTTCTTTATTAACTCCTTCCTGTTTATCGCTTAGTAGAACACTTTATTTATCATATAGAGATACATCTTGTTTTATATATCTTGATTAAATTCAGTGGACTTACCATCCTCTCCTTCCTGATCATTTTAGAACGAGATGCATCCAAAGAAAAGAACCAACTCAAAGAACAACAATCCTCCTCCACCTCCTCCCCAGTTCGATCTCGCTATGTTCCAGGCGGCTGTTACTGCCGCTGTGGCTTCCGCAATGTCACAGATGAACCCCAGCAGTTCTAGCGGGCCAGGAAGTGGTACTCATCCCCAAAATCAGGAAGGTGGTCAGGGACACCAGAAGGAGTGTTCCTATAAAGACTTCATGAATGCAAAACCCACATCTTTCGGTGGCACTGGAGGTGTCATTGCCTTGAATCGATGGTTCAAGAAGATCGAGTGTATCTTCGAAATTTTTTCCAGTTCGGAAGCCAACAAGGTGAAATTTGCTGCCTGCACTTTCACCAATAGAGCATTGACCTGGTGGAATAGCGGGGTCAAATTCCTTAACCCTACCAGTAGTAAACGCTATGCGTTGGAAGAGCTTGAAAGAGCTCATGCTTGTTGAGTATTGCCCATGGGGCGAAATGCAGAAACTGGAACACGAACTCTGGAACCTAAAGATGAAGGGTTTTGATATTTCTTCCTACACTTCTAGGTTCGAGGACCTAGCACTTCTTTGCCCGGGAATGGTCACCCCGGAAAGAAAGAAGATAGAGAGATAAATTTGGGGATTGACGCCCCCAACTCAAGGGAATATCTTGATTGCTAGGCCAAACACTTTTTATAGCACCAAGTGCCTGGCACAGACTCTCATAGATCACGATGTTGATCTTGACAAAGTGACAGCCACTCCTGAACCAGCGAAAAGGAGTGGTAAGAAGAGGAAGTTCTGGAAGCAGCGAAAAGGCCAGTCTTCACAGGACCCATCCAAGAAACAACATATAGTGGCAATCCATGTTGCCACTACTCCTGCTGCTGCTCCTGCAACTCAAGCACCTACCAGTGGATATACTGGTACCCTCCCTTGGTGAAGCAAGTGCAGTTATCATCACTATATTCCCGGCCCATGTCGAGATATACTCTGTAACAATTGTGGCAAGAAGGGTCACATTGCCCGAAACTGCAGAACACCAGCCCAACCAACCAATCAGGCATCTGGAGCAAGTGTTGGTTAGGCCTACTGTGGTTGCGGCGAGGTCGGGCACTACAAGCAAAATGGCCATAAGGCAGCAACAACTGGCAACACTGGGAGAGTTCTAGCAATGGAGAAAGAGGAAGCAGTTACTGATCCTACCATTGTCACGGGTACGTTCCTCCTCGACAACTCTTATGCATGCATTCTTTTCGATTCTGGTGCGCAGAGAAGTTTTGTCAGTCATGCATTCAAACATCTTCTCAAACATAAACCTCAATCTTTAACCGAAACATTTACTGTCGAAATGGCTAATGGTGAGAAGGAGAGCACTAACGCTATATTCCCTGGTTGTACCTTTACCCTAAACGATCATTCCTTTCCTATCGATCTTATACCAATCTCCATAAAGAGTTTTGATGTCATCATTCGCATGGATAGGTTGAGCCCCAATCGTGCTGATATCCTTTGTTACGAGAAAGCTATCCGACTCAATCTCCCCTCTGGCGAAACCCTCATGATCTATGGTGATAAACTTAGCTCCAGCCTTCGAATCATCTCCTGCATCAAAGCCCAAAAACTTTTGCGGAAGGAGTGCCGTGCATTCCTAGCTCATGTTGTAAATGAGAGACAGGAAGTTAAGGACCTCGAGAGCATTCCCGAAGTCTGCAAATTTCCTGATGTCTTTCCAGAAGAGCTTCCGGGAATTCCTCCTGAGCGCCAAGTCGAGTTTCGCATCAACTTAATCCCCAAAGCTACCCCCGTAGCTAAGTCCCCATATCGCCTAGCACCAACAGAAATGCAAGAGTTGTCCAACCAGCTCAACGAGCTGCTCAGCAAAAGATTCATCAGACCAAGTTCCACACCCTGGGGAGCCCCGGTTTTATTTGTGAAAAAGAAAGATGGATCCTTTCGGATGTGCATTGACTACCGAGAGCTGAACAAACTGACCATCAAAAACCGTTACCCTCTTCCTCGGATTGATGACCTTTTCGACCAACTTCAAGGAGCTAGCTATTTCTCCAAAATAGACCTCAGATCAAGGTACCATCAGCTACGAGTCTACGAGGGTGATGTTCCTAAAACAACATTCCGGACTCGATATGGCCACTACGAATTCGTGGTAATGCCCTTCGGTCTAACCAACACACCGACAGTGTTCATGGACCTGAAGAACCGGGTGTCTCGTCCTTTCCTAGACAAGTTTTTTATCGTGTTCATAGACGATATACTTGTCTATTCTAGAAGCGAGGAAGATCACAAACAACAATTAAGATTAGTGTTGGAAACTCTAAGAACAGAAAAGCTATACACTAAATTCTCCAAGTGTGAATTTTGGATTCGGAAGGTAACTTTCTTGGGTCACGTGGTGAGCGACGAAGGCATACACGTGGATACATCCAAAATTGAAGCGATAGAGAATTGGTCAGCACCGAAGACACCCACGAAAATTCGTCATTTCTTGGGTCTTGCTGGCTATTATCATAGATTTATCCAAAATTTCTCCAGAATTGCCAAACCTTTAACCACTCTGACTCAGAAAGGTGTACCCTTTCATTGGAGTGAAAAGCAAGACACTGCATTCCAAACATTAAAGCGAGCCTTGTGCAGCGCACCTATCCTGTCTCTGCCCGAAGGGATGGAGGACTTCGTTGTCTACTACGATGCATCCAACCAGGGTTTAGGTTGTGTGCTTATGCAACATGGAAAGGTTATTTCTTATGCATCAAGGCAATTGAAAGCACACGAAATCAATTATACCACTCACGACCTGAAGTTGGGATTAGTTGTCCACACATTGAAAATTTGAAGACATTACCTCTACGGAACGAAGTGCACGATCTTCACTGACCATAAAAGCCTGCAACACATCTTCGACCAAAAAGACTTAAACATGAGACAAAGGCGATGGGTAGAACTACTCTGTGATTATGAGTGTGAAATACGCTACCATCTCGGCAGGGTCAATGTGGTAGAAGATGCCCTCAACCGAAAAGAGTACTCAGGTCGCAGTGTGAAAGCACTTACCATGACTATCCATTCCCATCTACCCGCACAAATTAGAGAAGCTCAGTTGGAAGCCCTGAAACCAGAGAACATGGCGGAGGAAGCCTTGAGAGGAATGGATAAGAACTTGGAGATCAAGGGAGACGGGGTCTACTGTTTCATGGATCGGATCTGGACCCTAAAGTTCGGTGGTTACAAAGGGGTCATCATGAACGAAGCTCACAAGACTAGATACTCCGTCAATCCAGGATCGGATAAGATGTACCTCGACTTGCATCCACTATATCCGATCGAGATAGCAGGTTCACATCAAGATTCTAGCAGTCCCTACAGAAAGCTCTTTGAACTAAGTTAGATATGAGTACAACTTACCATCCCCAGACAGATGGACAGAGTGAGAGAACCATCCAGACCTTGGAAGACATGTTGAGAGCATGTGTCATCAATTTTGGTAAATCGTGGGACTCCCATTTTCCCTTGGTTGATTTTTCTTACAACAATAGTTATCATACCAGTATCAAGGTTGCGCCTTTCGAAGCCCTCTATGGCAGCAAGTGTAGGTCCCCTCCGTGCTGGGCTGGGGTGGGCAACACACAGCTAGCCAAGGGACAAGTCCCTGATAGCACTCTCACTGGTCCACAAATCAACCGCGAAACCACTGAAAAGATCGTACAAATCCGAGACCGACTAAAAGCTTCACGAAATCGACAAAAGAGTTGCGCTGATAAACGCCAAAAACCCTTGGAATTCCAGGTCGGAGACTGTGTTTTGTTAAAGGTCTCGCCCTGGAAAGGCGTGATACGCTTTGGAAAACATTGAAAGCTAAACCCGAGGTACATAGGACCATTCGAAATCCTTGCTAGGATTGGTCCCGTAGCCTACAAACTTTGTTTACCGCATAAGCTCAATAACATTCATCATGTCTTCCACGTTTCGAATCTTAAAAAATGCCTATCTGACGAAACCCTTGTGGTCCCTCTAGACGAAGTAGAAATCAACGAAAACCAGAATTTCGTAGAAGAACCAATCGAAATCTTGGACCGAGAGGTCAAATGAACGAAACAAACTCGCATCCCGATAGTGTAGGTTCGCTGGAATGCTAAGCGTCGACCTGAATTCACCTGGGAGCGTGAGGATTCAATGAAACAGAAGTACCCTCATCTTTTTCCCAATCCATGATTTTTATCCATATTCTTGAATTTCGGGATGAAATTCCCTCTACCGGGGGGATGATGTGACAACCCGAAACTTTTATCCTGTATGATTGGTCTGTATAACAATATTTATCTCGAATTCATCATCTTTTAGTGACATTGTGTCACACCCCGAAAACCAAGGCGGAAACATTTCCGGGGCGGACTCCACGTTGAGTATCAAATCCAATGCACATAGTAAGCAAAGTAAACAACCATTACATTACATATGAAATTTACATTTGTTCAAAAGTTAAGTTGTACAAGTCTGATACATATGTGTATATATATATATATATATATATATATATATATATATATATATATATATATATATATATGAACAAAAGAAAGACGTGTCTTCGATGAACTCTGTCTTCGGCAAAAGGATCATCGGGTACCTGTCTAATGTGGACCTGAGAATACAAGCAGTTTGAAAATCAGCATAATGCTGGTGTGTTCATAAGCGGTTTTGTTTTGTGAAAATGTATGAGTTTCCTTTTGGTTTCTGAAAATTTTACGACCCAAGAAAATCCCATATTTTCTTAAAAGTAATGTTTGGTTAACTGTTAGGTTACACGGTTCTGGTTATGTTTAACTGTGATACCAGGAAAATCCCATATTTTCGTAATGTGAAAGATGTATACTGAAAACCTGGTTATCCTTATAAAGTGTATGTTAGTTCACCAATCCAAAATGTAATGTAAAAGATGTACACTGAAAATGTATTAGTTTTAACACGTATATAAAACTAATAAATACAAAGTAAACTAGTTACTAAACCCATTATTACTAAAATGTAAATCTCTGTTATCCAAATTGCGAGTTCCATAATCATACAATATACTAGATATGTCAATATGTAGTCCACATCCTTATGACTTTCGTCACCCTTGAACCTTTAGGTTCGGCTGTAGCTAGCAGCCAGGTGTGAGGTAGTTAGCCCCGTATAGATCTATACACTCAAGTCACGCTCCCTATATCAGAGATTCTGGTTATAGGGGCGGTCCTCCACTCGCGTATCTCTGTGGAGTGTTCTCCGAGGACGTGTCTCCAATTTATAGAAATAACAAATTTACTAGTAATAATACTAAAAGATCAAATGACTATCCTCCACTCGCATATCTCTATGGAGTGTTACCGAGGACAAAACAATGTTCTAATTTCAAATGTTATGCTTTTAACTGATATAATGTGGAAATACATTTGTGAAAATATAAATACAACAATTTAAACTGTTTTTCACAAATAATATGATAATGTATTATGTAGGTTCAAATGGTTACTTGTTACGACTGTTAGTGTTAAAAGCATATGTAATATGAAACAAAACATATATAAAACAAGTTTTGAGTACAAGTATTACTTGTACTTTTCTTGTATTCCCCCCCCCCCAAAAAAAAAAAATTAGCGAAAACATTGAAAATGGGTAGGGGTATGAACTCACCAGACGAGAAAACGTGTCGGTTTGGATGCTATGTATCAGTTCGGGGCTTGATAACGCGCGAGGTTCCTATGTAATCTAAAATGGTATACAAGTGTATCTAATTAGACTTTAAATCACTAATTAGATATGATAATACAATCCAATGAGCGAAAACACTTCAAATCAAGTGTTTAGAGTGACCCGGGTGACATCTACGGACGTATATGGCTTGGATAATGAGTTTAGACTTCAAGAGTAAAATCCTTAGGGAGTTTACAGCCCTAAGACCATAACCATATTAGTTCACGGCCGTGAACTCATGAATGTGAGGTTTTATGGTGCCAAATGGTCAATTACCACATGAGAAGGCTTGCTATGATTAAATCTAAGGCATAGGAATGAGTTTTACCACCAAAGGGACCATCAAAGGGAGTTTACAGCCCTAAACTAGGATTTTATGGCCGTAAGCTCCTATAAACCTCTTATATTGATGATTTGGTGGCTTTAGATCAATCACATGTGATTCAAACTAATTTTACAAGCCTTAGAAAGAAGTTTGGGCATCATTTGACTTGTGTAGATGAGTTTACGGCCCTGGAACCTATCCTCGGTAGGTTATGGCCATAAACTCTCAAGTGAAGAGCTTTTGTTATGTTTAAGGTCGCCAGATTGATTTTGGTTGGTTCTAGGATTCATTCCAAGGCTAATGGTGTGTTTACATGGCTTTTGAACACTTGAAAATGAGTTTACTCTCCATGAGGATGAGTATATGGCCCAAGCATGCTCTTGGGCAGTAAACTCATGTTTACTCCTCAAAAACCATGTTTAAGGTGTTCCAAGTCCGAATTGGTAAGCCATAAAGTCATCTCTAAGTCCCAAAGTTGGTTTGGAGGGGTTTTAAGGCTCAAAAATCCAATTTATTTGAGTTTACAGCCCAAGCATGCTCCAGGGCGGTAAACTCATGAAGATGCTACTAAATCAATGTTTAAACTTGGATTTGAAGGCTAAAGAGGTTGAATAACAAGTTAAGGAAGTTACCTTAAGGATTTGAAGCCTTAAATCAATGTTTTTGGACCTTGAATTTGGATTGAGGAGAGAGTAGTGAGAGAGAGAGCAAAAGATTCAAATGGAAGCTTAGACCACTTTAAATAGTGTTTAAGATTTGGACACGATGGAATTTTACCCGATACCGGTGTTATACGATGCTTTTGGTCGCACCCAATTAAGTTACCGTAACCTGATATTGGTCGATTCTAAAATGTTTCTGATTACTAATATGATGTGTTAATATGAGTTCTAAACATGTTTAGACACACATTAAGTCATAATAGAATCCCACAATTATGACATAATTTATTGACGTAACGGAAACGAAATCGAAAACGACGACTTTATTAACGGAAGGGTTACAATTGATGGAACGAACTTCGGGTTGTCATATTATCCCCCCGTTAGAGGGAATTTCGTCCTGAAATTCAGAATTAAGCTACAAATCATGGATCTGGAAAGAGATGCAGATACTTCTGTTTCATCGAGTCTTCACGCTCCCAAGTGAACTCCGGTCCCCGCTTGGCATTCCAGCAAACCTTCACTATCGGGATGAGACTTTGTTTCGTGCCTTTGATCTCTCGATCCATGATTTTGTTTGGTTCCTCCACAAAGTTAAAATTTTCATTGATCTCGATCTCATCTAAGGGAATCACTAGGGTTTCATCGGCTAAGCACTTCTTGAGATTTGAGACATGAAAGACGGGATGGATGTTACTGAGCTCGAGAGGTAATCGAAGTTTATAGGCTACTGGAGCGATCCTAGCGAGGATCTCGAAGGATCCAATGTACCTCGTATTAAGTTTCCCACACTTTCCAAAGTGTACCATGCCTTTCTAGGGTGAGACCTTTAACAGGAAACGGAACTCCAGAGGTTTTCGTCGTATGTCAGCGTAACTCTTTTGGCGATCTTGTGAAGCTTTCAATCTTTCCCGAATTTGGATGATTTTTTCGGTGGTTTCACGGATGATTTCAGGACCAGTGAGAGCACTGTTAGGGACTCAACTCTTGGCTAGCTGCGTGTCCCCTACCTCGGCACAGCATGGAGGGGATCTGTACTTACGACCATAGAGGGCTTCGAACAGGGCAGCGTTGATGCTGGTATGGTAACTGTTGTTGTACGAGAACTCGATTAATGGAAAATGTGTGTCCCACGACTTGCCGAAATCAATGACACATGCCCTAAGCATATCTTCCAGGGTTTGGATAGTTCTCTCACTCTGCCCGTCGGTCTGAGGATGATAAGCCGTGCTCATGTCTAGTTTAGTTCCAAGAGCCTTCTGGAGAGACTGCCAAAATCTGGAGATAAACCTGCTATCTCGATCAGAGATAATGGATGCGGGTACACCGTGCAGTCGAACTACCTCTTGGATGTACATCCGTGCGAGTCTTTCCATCTTAAACGATTCTTTAATCAGGATGAAGTGAGCGGATTTGGTCAAACGATCGACAATTACCCAAATGGTATCGTACCCACTCGGACACTTTGGTAACTTGTTGATGAAATCGATGGTAATCATCTCCCATTTCCATTCGCGTATCTCGGGTTGCTGGAGTAGACCCGAGGGTTTCTGGTACTCGACTTTCACCTTGGCTCAAGTCAGACACTTGCCCACGAATGTAGCGATCTCGGCCTTCATGTTTGGCCATCTGTATTGTTTCTTGAGATCTAGGTACATTTTGTTTGAACCTGGGTGAACAGAGTATCTGGTCTTGTGTGCTTCCCCCATGACAATCTCCCTGAATCCTCCGGACTTTGGAATCCAAATTCGGTCTATGAAACAGTAGACTTCGTCACTTCTGATCTCAATTTTCTTATCCATTCCCCTCAAGGCTTCGCTTGATTTGTTCTTGGGTTTAAGGGCTTCTATCTGGGCGTCTCGGATTTGCATGGATAAATGGGAATGGATAGTCATCGTCAGTGTCCTTACTTTACGGCTCAAACTTTCCTTTCGGCTAAGGGCATCTGCTACCACATTGGCCTTACCGGGATGGTAGCGAATCTCGCTCTCATAATTGCTGAGCAGCTCTACCTATCGCCGTTGCCTCATGTCTAGGTATTTGTGATTGAGGATGTGATGTAGGCTCTTATGGTCAGTGAAGATCGTACACTTGGTTCCATAGAGATAATGTCTCCAAATCTTCAGTGCAAAGACTACGGCTCCTAACTCCAAGTCATGTGTGATATAGTTAACCTCGTGTGCCTTCAGCTGTCTTGAGGCATAAGCAATCACTTTTTCTCTTTGCATAAGCACACAGCCTAAGCCCTGATTAGACGCATCACAATAGACTACGAAGTCCTCTGTCCCTTCGGGTAGGGATAGAACCGACGCACTGCACAAGGCTTGCTTTAATGTCTGGAATGCTAATTCTTGTTTTTCACTCCAAGAAAAGGGTATGCCTTTCTTTGTTACAGTGGTTAGGGGCTTGGTGATTTTGGAAAAGTTCTGGATGAATCTCCGATAATAGCCGGCGAGACCCAAGAATTGACGGAATTCTGTGGGTGTCTTCGGTGCCGACCAATTCTCTATCACTTTAATCTTGGAAGGATCCACATGAATACCCTCCTCGCTTACCACGTGACCGAGGAAAGTTACCTTCCGAATCCAGAATTCACACTTGGAAAGTTTTGCATACAACTTTTCGGATCTAAGGGTTTCCAACACCGACCTCAAGTGTTGTTTGTGGTCTTCTTCGCTCCTGGAGTAGACAAGGATGTCATCAATGAACACAATCATGAATTTGTCTAAGAAAGGACGACACACCCGGTTCATCAGGTCCATGAACACTGTCGGTGCATTGGTTAGATCGAAGGGCATCACTACGAACTCGTAGTGTTCATACCGAGTCCTGAAAGCTGTTTTGGAAACATCGCTCTCAAGAACTCGTAACTGATGGTACCCAGAACGAAGGTCTATCTTTGAGAAGTAGCTGACTCCCTGAAGTTGATCGAATAGGTCATCTATTCACGGAAGGGGATATCGGTTCTTGACGGTCAACTTGTTCAGCTCATAGTAGTCGATGCACATCCGGAAGGATCCATCTTTCTTCTTTACAAATAAAACCGGAGCTCCCCAGGGTGAGGAACTCGGTCTGATGAACCATTTACTGAGTAACTCGTTGAGTTGGCTAGATAAATCCTGCATTTCTGCTGGAGCTAGGCGATATGGAGGCTTGGCTACGGGGGTAGCTCCAGGAATTAGGTCAATGCGAAATTCGACCTGACGTTCGGGAGGAATTCCTGGAATCTCTTCTGGAAAGACATCAGGAAAGTTACAGACTTCGGGGATGCTCTCTATGTCTTTAATTTCCTTTTTCTCGTTAATGACGTGGGCTAGGAATGCTTGGCATTCCTTTCGTAAGAGTTTCTGAGCTTTGATGCAGGAAATGATGCGAAGGTTGGAGCTGAGTTTATCGCCATAGATTATGAGATTTTGACCTGAAGGTAGATTGAGAGGGATGGCTTTTTCGTAGCAAAGGATATCAGCGTGATTGGGACACAACCAATCCATGCCAATGATAACATCCAAACTCTTAATGGAAACTGGCATAAGGTCGATCGGAAATGAATGATCGTTCAGGGTAAGGGTACAACCTATAATACATCGTTAGCGCTTTCTTTCTCACCGTTAGCCATCTCGATGGTAAACGTTTCGGTTAATGGTTGGGGGTTAGGCTTTAGATTATGTTTGAACGAATAACTAACAAAACTTCTTTCAACACCCTAATCAAAAAGAATACTAGCATAAGAGTTGTCGAGAAGGAACGTACCCGAAACAAAGTGGGATCGACGACTACCTCCTCCCGTCCCATGGCTAGGACTCTTCTGGTATTATCAGTTGTCGCCTTCTTGGGGAAGTTCCTCTTGTAATGCCCAACTTCTCCACAATTGTAGCAGGCTTGATCAACACCTACTCCAGAAGATTGGTTGGCTGACTGGGCTGGTGCTTTATAGAATCGGACCGTGTGCCCCTTTTTCGCATAGTTGGTGCATGACGGATCACGACAGGGGCCGGGGTTATGGTGGTACTTGCACTTTTCACACAGAGGAAGGTTACCAGCATATCACTGGTAGGGGTCTGAGCTGTAGATCCGACAACCGAAGCAGCAACAACAGGGGTAGTAGCAGCATGGACTGCTACAGTCTGCTATTTCTTTGAGGATCCTTGAGAAGGTTGGCCTTTCTTCTTCTTCCATAACTTTCTTTTCATTTCACCACTAGTCTTGGTCGGTTCGGTGGTGGCGATTGTTCTCTCAACTTCATCACTATGATCAATTAGGATCTGGGCTAAACTTTTGCCACTATCATATGTATCCGGCCTTGCAGATAAGACGTTTCCTTTGGTCGGTTGGGTCAGCCCCCAAATAAATCTCTCTATTTTCTTACTCTCCGAGGTAACCATTCCCGGACAGAGCAGTGCCAGATCATCAAACCTCGAGGTGTATGCAGCAATATCGGAACCCTTCATCATCAGGTTCCAGAGCTCATGCTCCAACTTCTGTATTTCGCCCCAAGGGCAGTACTCAGCTAGAAGGAGTTCTTTCATGGCTTCCTAACCCATAGCATTGGCTACAGGTAGGGTCAGGGATTTGACTAGACTGGTCCACCAAGTCAGGGCTTTGTCGCTGAAGGTACAGGCTGCGAACTTTACTTTATTAGACTCCAAACAAGCACAGATTTCAAAGATGGATTCGATTTTCTCGAACCATCGAGTGAGGGAAATGATACCTCCAGTTCCATCAAAGGAAGTGGGTTTCGCGCTCATGAAGTCTTTATAAGAACCCCATTTGAGTTTCCTTGACTATCTTCTAGGTTTTGGGGCTGGGGACCACCCCTTGAACTACCGGGGTTCATTTGTGACACAACGGCTATCACTGTAGCAGTAATGGCTGTTTGTAGCGTTACGAGGTCAATTTGAGGAGAAGGTGGTGGCGGAGGTTCGTTGGTCTTTGAGATGGATCTTTTTCTTGGAGGCATCTTGATCTAATAAGATCAACAAAGAGAGGATGATAAGTCCTCTGAATTGAATCAAGAGACATGACAGATATATATTTCGAATAAGCGATAAAGCAGGAAAGAGTTATCGAAACAAATAATTTATCGCTAAGGAATGATCAGGGAACATCTCTTGAATGAGGATTTCTACAAAGGATTGGCTCGAGAAATACTCCCATAGTATTTCATGATTCGCTACGACCACGGTTCGATGTTTGGGATATTAGGGTATGTTTTGGGCATGCTGAACACCACAGTCACTCCCAAGCACATGTTCGTCGTGTCTCGAATGAATATAGTTGGCCAGGCTATATTGATCCTAGACACGACTACATAACTGTCCAGGTTTAACCGCAGCATACAACACCCATTTACTTATGTTTTGTTCTACTTGTAGTTACGGATCTCAACGGTTAGGTATACTTGTATACTTTTGAAAATACTTATACTTTGAAGGATACTTTTAGTTCATAGCACTTAGGCCCCTTAGTGTTTATAGTTTTATACCATGTAAGGTTTGGTATACTTCATTCACTATAAACAAGGGCTCTAATACCAATCTGTCACACCTCGAACACCAAGGCGGAAACATTTCCGGGGCGGACTCCACGTTGAGTATCAAATCCAATGCACATAGTAAGCAAAGTAAACAACCATTACATTACATATGAAATTTACATTTGTTCAAAAGTTAAGTTGTACAAGTGTGATACATATGTATATATATGAACAAAAGCAAGACGTATCTTCGATGCACTCCGTCTTCGGCAAAAGGATCATCAGGTACCTGTCTAATGTGGACCTGAGAATACAAGCAGTTTGAAAATCAGCATAAAGCTGGTGAGTTCATAAGCGGCTTTGTTTGTGAAAATGTACGAGTTTCCTTTTGGTTTCTGAAAATGTTACGACCCAAGAAAATCCCATATTTTCTTAAAACTAATATTTGGTTAACTGTTAGGTTACATGGTTCTGGTTATGTTTAACTGCGATCCCAGGAAAATCCCATATTTTCCTAATGTGAAAGATGTATACTGAAAACCTGGTTATCCTTGTAAAGTGTATGTCAGTTCACCAATCCAAAATGTAATGTAAAAGATGTACACTGAAAATGTATTAGTTTTAACACGTATATAAAACTAATAAATACAAAATAAACTAGTTACTAAACCCATTATTACTGAAATGTAAATCTCTGTTATCCAAATTGCGAGTTCCATAACCATACAATAGACTAGATATGCCAATATGTAGTCCACATCCTTATGACTTTCGTCACCCTTGAACCTTTCGGTTCGGTTGTAGCTAGCAGCCAGGTGTGGGGTAGTCAGCCCCGTATAGATCTATACACTCAAGTCACGCTCCCTATCTAAGAGTTTATGGTTACAGGGGCGGTCCTCCACTCGCGTATCTCTGTGGAGTGTTCTCCGAGGACGTGTCTCCAATTGATAGGAATAACAAATTTACTAGTAATAATATTGAAAGATCAAATAACTATCCTCCACTCGCGTATCTCTGTGGAGTGTTACCGAGGACAAAACAATGTTCTAATTTCAAATGTTATGGTTTTAACTGATATAATGTGGAAAGACATTTGTGAAAATATAAATACAACAATTTAAATTGTTTTTCACAAATAATATGATAATGTATTATGAGGTTCAAATGGTTACTTGTTACAACTGTCAGTGTTAAAAGCATATGTAATATGAAACAAAACATATATAAAACAAGATTTCAATAAAAGTATTACTTGTACTATGCTTGTATTCCCCCTGAAAACAGTGATAACATTGAAAATGGGTAGGCGTACGAACTCACTAGACGAGAAAACGTGTCGGTTTGGATGCTATGTATCAGTTCGTGGCTTGATAACGCGCGAGGTTCCTATGTAATATGAAATGGTATACAAATGTATCTAATTAGACTTTAAATCACTAACTAGATATGATAATACACTCCAATGAGCGAAAACACTTCAAATCAAGTGTTTGGAGTGACCCGGGTGACATCTACGGACGTATATGGCTTGGATAATGAGTTTGGACTTCAAGAGTAAACTCCTTAGGGAGTTTACGTCCCTAAGACCATAACCATATGAGTTCACGGCCGTGAACTCATGAATGTGAGGTTTTATCGTGCCAAATGGTCAATTAACACATGGGAAGGCTTGCTATGATTAAATCTAAGCCATGGGAATGACTTTTACCACCAAAGGGACCATCAAAGGGAGTTTACGGCCCTAAACTAGGATTTTACGGCCGTAAGATCCTATACCCCTCTTATATTGATGATTTGGTGGCTTTAGATCAATCACATGTGATTCAAACTAATTTTACAAGCCTTAGAATGAAGTTTGGGCATCATTTGACTTGTGTAGATGAGTTTACAGCCCTGGAACCTATCCTAAGGGGTTTATGGCAGTAAACTCTCAAATAAAGAGTTTTTATTATGTGTAAGGTCCCCAAGTTGATTTTTGTTGGTTCTAGGATTTATTCCAAGGCTAATGGTGTGTTTACATGGGTTTTAAACACTTGAAAATGAGTTTACTCTCCATGAGGATGAGTTTACGGCCCAAGCATGTTCTTGGGCAGTAAACTCATGTTTACTCCTCAAAAACCATGTTTAAGGTGTTCCAAGTCCGAATTGCTAAGCCATAAAGTCATATCTAAGTCCCAAAGTTGGTTTGGAGGGGTTTTAAGGCTCAAAAACCCAATTTATTTGAGTTTATGTCCCAAGCATGCTCCAGGGCCGTAAACTCATGAAGATGGTCCTAAATCAATGTTTAAACTTGGATTTGAAGGCTAAAGAGGTTGAATAAAAAGTTAAGGAAGTTACCTTAAGGATTTGAAGCCTTAAATCAATGTTTTTGGACCTTAAATTTGGATTGAGGAGAGAGGTTAGAGAGAGAGAGTAGTGAGAGAGAGCAAAAGCTTCAAATGGAAGCTTAGACCACTTTAAATAGTGTTTAAGATTTGGACATGGTGGAATTTTACCCGATACCGACGTTATACGATGCTTTTGATCGCACCCGATTAAGTTACCGTAACCCGATATGGTCGATTCTAAAATGTTTCCGATTACTAATATGAAGTGTTAATATGAGTTCTAAAAATGTTTAGACACTTATTAAGTCAGAATAGAATCCAACAATTATGACTTAATTTAATGACGTAACGGAAACGAAATCGAAAACGACGACTTTATTAACGGAAGGGTTACAATTGATGGAACGAACTTCGGGTTGTCGCACATTGTGAGTCCATGTGAGTGCTTTAGACTTAGTATAACTTGGATATGAGTCTTAGGAAGGGTTAGAAAGTGTATAGAATCGTAAAATCGGGCCAAACACACCAAAGAAGGTGTGTGCGGCCAGTTAGCCGCACTCACCCTCCAATCTCACACCCTCCAACCTCACACTTCTTCTTCTTTAGCTGCACACTACACTCTCTCTCTACTTTCTCTCTCTAAAAATCTCATCTAAGAACACACTAAGGACCTCAAAATCATGATTAACACCATCATCTAGCTTGTATTACAGGTAAAACACCAAAATCTTGGCCTAAAATTCATAGTGTTCTTCGTGTTCTGCATTCATTGAAGGAGTGCGGCCGCACACCTTCATAAGGTGGCCGCACACACTCAAATACCCTCAAAAGTGAGAGTATGGCCTCTATAATCGAACTAAGACTTAGTTTAGAACTTGAAACACTTCAAAAATCGACATTTCAGGCTCAAACAAGGAGTGTACAGCTGCACACTCCTGTCTCTGGCCGCACGCACCCTCTGTAAAGCCGCACACACAAGTCTGGCCGCACAGTCACGTTTATGGCCATACACCCACCCTAACGCTCATATTTAGCCTTAAACTTGCAAGATCACTATGCGTGGAACCTAGAACACTTAGTACAAACATTTCCAAGACCTTAGGATGGTTTCCCATCATGATTAGTCATGAAATACCCTAATCTAATACGTATATGTGTTACCATATGATTAATAGGGTCCACTAGTGTTCAAAACATCCGTTGAGACTCCGCACTCATATCGATCGTACACCCGAATCCTACGTTAAACTGTGAGTTCATACCCCTACACTTTTCCGAGTTTTTCATGTTTTCAGGGGGGGGGGGGAATACAAGCTAAACATAGAGGTTTTCATAACTTAAAAACTGATGCAATTACAATGATTTTCTATCAAACGTTCAGATACAATTATCCCTATTGTATTATGCAGAGCATAAGGGATGTTTTCAGTTCATAATTGCATAGTTTTCAAAACCATACCTTAACATATCAACCATTCAAACTATAATAGGTATAGTTTAGGATTTCATTACTAGTCTTACAGGTTCAAACTTCATGCAAAGTCAAACATATAAACTATGCCAGATTTAGTTTATCCATTACTACGAATACAAAACTAGAGTATCAAGCTAAATTATTGTTTTATGTATAATTATTTATACTCTACACCATTACAAACTATTTCGAACTCGAGAACAACCGAACAAACACGTAAACTAGTTAATACAGGATTGTGAGACTATCTTCGTTTTGCCCTTCGGGGTACCAATAAATCCTCACCGGTAGTATAATCAGAGTCTCCTAGAGGGAGAGCGTGAAATTGGTCAATAGATCTATTCGGGACCGACAATCCCACACCTGAACTGTTAGCTACAGTTAGGCGGGCACGCCTGTGGTGACAAATTTTATAATCGTACGACGCCTGAAGAACGTCAAGGAGGTCACAGGTCAAATTAGTATGGTTATACGACTCACAATAAGTATAAACTAATCATTGTTTACGAGATTTCCTTCTATAGTTTTATTTTAAACTGATAAAACTACTTATCTACTTACTGGAGGGTATTCCAGGGACAAAATCTATAGTTTTATTTTAAGTAATAAAACTACTATACATACTAGTGGTAGTCAGGGTTTTCAAACAGAACGTACCTTTCATGCAAAAAAAACAACAAACATGTTAGAAAATATTGGATTTTCTTGGTAAACATGCGTACATATTTTAGAACTTAGTAACAACGGTTTTCGATACGAACGATATTTACTTATAATGGAAAGAAAACATTTATACAAATTCAGTGACTAGTTTTCAATACTAAAACATGCTCATGAACTCACCAGTTTTATGCTGATACGTCTTAAAAACTGCTTGTATTCCCAGGACAACGATAGACAGGGACCTAGCCAGCTTTTGGAGAAGACGGAGCATTTTCGGAGTCTCATATTTATCTTTTGTTATATAATGTTATGTACAAACAATGTTTTCAAACATATGTAAATATTCATATTGTAATATAATGGCTGTGTTTACTTTGATTGCTATGATACAATTGTTGTGATATTACGTATGACATCGCCGCTCCCGGACGTTTCTGTAGTTGTCTTTCTGACAGTTCGGGGGTGTGACAGCTCACGTCATGAGATTTTAAAATGTACATTAGGGATTTTTTTGAGCCCCATTTGGTGACCATAAATGACCATGTTGTGGGTACTGTGTAAAACAAAAAGTTCAATTTCTGTTTCATAGATTTGATCAACATTTTCACCATAACTCTCATGTGACCCCACACTTGATTTAAACAGAGAATGAACAAGACACTAATTCTAAGAACTCAAAATGAAAACAAAACAACAAAACTAAAAAGAAAAGGGAAAAAATGCAAGCCAAATTCGGTTGCCTCCTAAGAAGCGCTTCCTTTGATGGAGTCATGAGCTGGACTCCTTCCCGCTCTATGTTGTACAGGTTAGGAGCAGAATCTCCATATTCTCCTTCATCTCAAGTCATTTTCTATTTTAATCTACAACCTATCTTCTATTTTAATCTCCTTCATGTCACCCTCCATTTTGTAAATTGTGGTTCCTCCTTTTTGTTCCTCTTCTTCATCACTAAACCCTTCTTCTTCGCTATTTATATCATTAGATTCCGTTCTTGCGATAGTGAATGCAAATACTTTATATTTCATGGGAATTGAAACTCAAGGTTTTGTAAGCATGAGTTCTTCTTACTTTTGAGGATTCTTCCATTTTTAACACCGCTTCCATTAAGTTTTCTAACTCTTCTAGCTCATTTTCTTCTTTATTTACCCCATCCTTGAAAAATACAACATCTTGTGCTTTTGAATTCTTGGACCTTTCATTAACATCAAATGCAATCTCATCCTTCCCCGCTCGCAGTGTGAGCTTAGACTCGCAAATGTCTACTAGGGATCTTACGGTGTTGATATGTGCATATCTACATATATGTTTTACATATATGATTCTTCTTAGTATAGGACAAAAGGTACTTATTATTTTAATATCTGTTATGCAACATAAAATACATGCTCGTAAGCTGGAAGCAGGAAAAAGCGAGCTTAGGCAAGAAGAAGACACAAAAATAATTTTGTTGGATAGCTTGACCCCTTGTCAGTATTTTGAACATATCTCATGATCATAACTTCAATTGACGAGATTCAAAATTTTTTAAAAACTACACATAATTTCGGACGACTTTTGTGTTTTGAAAAAATGTTGATGCATAAATACCACGTTGTGGTGACACCATCACAACGTGGAATAAAAACTTTGTGATTCCTAACACTGACTTGGAGAATACGGGATAAACTCGAGGACCACGACATGGTGCCATTACCATGACGTGGTGGCCAGGTTTTGGTAACCCTATATATATATATATATATATATATATATATATATATATATATATATATATATATATATATATATATATATATATATATATAGGTCGATTCCAGAAGAGAGTGCTGAGGGGTGCGACTAATAACAAAAAAATACCCTTCCAAGAACCCTTTGGGTCAATTTTGAAGCTAGAAACTCGATTTGAGCAAGGATTCGCATCTCCACATTCAGTTTGCTTAGTTTAATGATGTTTTGTCACACCCCAAAACCAAGAACGGCGGAAACATTCTAGGGCGGAGGACGTCATGTACAATATCACAACACAATATAATAGTAAACAAGTAAACAACAACATCTATTGCATTAAATAGATAATTTCAATACAAGTGTGTTCTGTAGTATATAAGGCACCAAAAAACAAATCAAAATATATATGAGTCTTGAATGCGCTCCATCTTCCCAAAAGCTGGCATTGGTACCTATCCACTGATGACCTGAGAATACAAGTTATTTTGGAAGAGTTTATCAGCATTAAAGCTGGTGAGTTCATAAGTATTTAGTGTCTATGTTTGTATCAAAATGTTTGAAACGTTGTTTGAAGTGCGAGTTTGTAAAAGTTTGTAGTAAAAGTATGTGAATGTTTGTAAGTGTTTGTAAAAGTTTGTAACTCCTAGAAAATCCTATATTTTCTACTAAAAGTAGCCTTCTACCAATGCACAACTATTTTGTATGTTTGTTTCTTGTAAAAGTGTGTAATGTTCCCAAGTGTAACTATCATTATCAAAATATAGTTTGTACATTAATGTTTAGGTGAAGTGATCACCAAATAAATGTAATGGGTAAATTAATGTAGTACTGTAGTGTTGTATTATAGGAACTACTACTGTACTAACTACCTTAAACCGGATTTATATCAAGGTATTATGTGATTAATTGTACCATACTATCGACTTGAAAACAAGACAATGTAAGTCGTCAAAAGGTATGATATTTGGCACCCGAAGACCTGCAGGTCCCTGTGACAACCGTCAAAATTCGAGTCGGTTCTAGATTTGACTAGACTTAGTTGCACAAATAGGCACTACACATGCTAGACTTAGTAACTAGAAGGTAAGTTATAACCTAGTAGAAACTTGGAAACAATTAGAAACAATGGATAATACGCTTGGATTTCACATTGGTATGTGAATTCTACTACTAGTTAACTATAAAGGCTATCCATATTCGGGTCACTCTTTGACTCGAATACCATTTCATGAATCATATACACACATCATGCACTTGACCTAGTGGTAGAAATTAGGTCAAAGTCACATAGAAACTTAAGTCAAAGTTGAAGACTACGACTAGTATACTGGATTCCTCAATTTTGCTTGAATCTTGGAATCACTACATAGAATGCCAATAAACCGATAGAATAAATGAAAAACATTATTTATAACTATAAAAGAGTTATAATACAATAAGATAAATTGAAGTTTCAAATATTCTATTGATTTTCATATCCAAATATTTATCAAATCTCAAAACCCTAGAAGCCCTAAAACCTAAATCTTATAAAGTTTAACATCAAGAATTCTATAAAAATAGTTATGAAACTTATAATATTATCTTAAAATGATTAAGTTCAAGGAAATATAATGAAGGAAAAAAATTTAAGTCATTAACATTTACCCTTAATTTATAAGTCAAAAATCAATATTTTATGAGTAAAAACTATACTAAGGTGCACATTTTATAAAAGAGTTTGATATTTTTATAAAATATTTGAATTTTATAAAAATATAAGAGAGGGAAGCCCTTTCTTATCTTCAAAAACCGGCCACCCTCTTCCCAAGGCACTCCTCTCTTCCCAAAACACATAATCAATTAACTTTACCACTCCATCTTCTCTCTCACTCTACCCCTCATTCTCTCTCACATAATGTTTTCCTATTTTCTCCGATTTTTGTCTTTATAATGGCCTAAAAAATAGAATAAATAGTTCTGCTTAATCAAAATTCATGAAACTTTACCATAACACCTTGTAGTACATTATGAGGCTACATAAAAACTTTGATGATTTTTCTCTTCTGTATAACTATTTTCCTCCTATTTTCTAAAATTAAATACACTTAAATACACAAAATCGGATTTCAGTATATTAAAGACCATATTTAGTATTTTTCCCAGATTATTTACTCTGTAAATGAAGTGTACAAAATTTTTTGTAATTTACTACTGTTTAATAATTATTCTCCAATTAATGATTATTTAAGAAGATAAAACAAGGAAAAATAGAAAGGCTAATTGAAAAATATCTTTTATATTTTTCACAGCTTCTATATGTAAAATAAAACTGTTACAAATATTTTGGGCAATTTTGTAAACTTTTCCCTATTTATTTCAATTTTTATTAGAATAAATGCTCAAAAATCAGAAATTTTGGTTAAACAGTTTAGAAATAAATTTTTATATTTTTCTAAGCTTAATAATGTTTAATAACAGTAATACAAGAAAATTGGTTAAACAGTTTGGAAACAGATTTCTATTTTTCATGAATTTGTATCTATTTAGTAAATTAAATATAAGAAAATTTGTTACACATATCTATAAACCATGAAAATTTATCTGGAAGTCTTTTAATGTATTTAGAACCAAAATCTGAAGTTTGGTAATTTTTATTAACTTTTTACTATTTTTTGATGATTTTATGATTATTCAAGGAATTAAATGGTGAAAAATAATTAGACAAATCAAAAAGTCAAGAAAATTTACCTTAAGGTCTTTGGCTTCAATTAAAACTGAAATGCAAACTTTAGGAAATTTTAGAAGTAAATTGATTTAGTTTTTGAATATTTAATCATTGGAACACCTCTAAAATGTTAAATATTAACATTTCAATAATGGAAATTTTTCCACTTAAATTGTTATATAACAATTGATTCTTTGAAACTTAATTTCGATAGAAAAATGTTTGTAACTTATCGATATTAAATTTTGACACAATATTGACATAATTCTATTGTAGTAGTATGTATACTAGTGTTACATTTCGATTAGACTCATTAGTGTGTAACATCGTTGTAGGAAAACGATAGTGGTACTAGTGGAGCGTAGATCAATGCAACATTTGCATCATCTCAATGCATATTGTGAGTATTCACTAATCCCCTTTTTTCGGTTTTTATGTTTTGGCGTGGAAAAGCATGTCCTAAACTACTTATGTTCGTTATATTTAATTGACTCATATAAACTTGATTACTATATTTTGCATATTGTGAGTATTCACGCACTCCCTTATTTTCAGTTTTTATGTTTTTGGGTGGAAAAGCATGTCCAGAAAAACTATTATTTGCATGTTGTATTTAAACTGATTTCTATCAAACATGATTGCTATTGTATTGCTATGTCTCTCCATGTATGTCTATGCAACACGGAACATGAGAACTTGTCGTACTAAGGCCCTTCCCTTATCTCCAACCATTAACTCTTTGAGCCAATGGTCATTATGGATAGCGCTATTAGGAATTGACAACTCCTCACTCACCCTATTGCTGGAGTGCATGATACAATATTCATCTATGGAACGATACGCATAGATCTTGATATGGCTTCAGTCATAGGTTTGATTGAGACTCATTGTTTGCTCATACACATACAAACTCGTTTCTCATTATAGCAATAAACTTGTTATCAGTAATAGCAATCAACTGGTTTCTCATTATAGCAATAAACTTGTTTATTAATTATAGCAATGAACTTTGTTTCTCGTTACAACAACGAACTTTTACTGCTGGAAACTTATATACATGTTTTAGTAATGAAATTGTTTGCTCCTTGTAGCAACGAAATTGACAGCTCATTTTACCATTGAAAGTTGTTTACTCGTTTGAGTAACGAACTTTATCTTCCATGAGAATATGAACGTTGCATCTCATTTGGGCAACATACTTTATCTCTCATGATGACAAAGAACTTTGTTTTTGTAGAAACTTATTTTCTAAATTTAACAATATACTTTTATTATTGGAAACCTTATCAAAACATTGATTTCAATTCATGGAACCAATATTATTTTGTTTATCTGTGAGTACTCACCAACTATTTTTATAGTTGACGCTCGTTTTACATGCTTTTTCAGGAATCATCAAGTAGGTTGCACTTAGGGACAGTTCACTTTTAGGAGCATTCGCATGTATTGCATTTCTATTTTCATTGTAATTTCTTTTAAAAGTTGTTCAAACCCATTGTAAATTTGTAATGATTCTTAATACTATGGTTGGTGTTGTCTTTTAACTTTTGCTATGAAACCACTTCATTCAACTTAGTATACATTTCCTAAGAATTTAAGCCATATTCTCGCTAAAACTCTTTTGACAACTTGCTTTAACTTAACGCTTTTCTTCAAAACTCAATTTAACCAATATTGGTTTTTACCTTGCTATTTCAATTTCATTTCAAATCCATTTCAATGGATAAATGTGCTTTTAAAGGGCATATAAACCATTTTAAATGTTGCTTACCATTTTGGCATGTTTTCAAAAAACTTAGAAACAATTTCTTTTATAAAAGTGTTTAGACTCTATGCTATAAAACTTAAACATATAACATTGAACTTCATATTACGTGTAAAAGCTTCACTGGGTCTTTCAACCTACTTTTGTTTTGCTTGACCACTTCCTCATTTAGGCATCATGCTTTACTTAAATGTGTTTTCTTGAAACCCAACATGATATTTTTACGACTTTCTACTCAAAACGTGTTTACAAGACATCACTAATGCGTACATTTCAAAACACACCTTATTTGTATATTTTATTACAAATTAGTTATACAATCTGTAAAACTCCTAAAAGATAAAGCATTGCAAAACTTAGTGTTCACTTGTAAATTTCCAGTGACACACTTTCAACAATGTATAATTACTCTTCTAAATCTATTGAGTCTTTACCTTATATGTTTTAACTATTATTGAATTCCATTCTAAAAAGTCAAATTCTCAGACTTTCAACTACCGTTTATAGTGCTTCTTCTTTTTTTCACAAATGGAGTTTAACTTAATAAGATAACTCGTGATTTTTAGCAAACATTTTAAGACTCTCACATGTCTATTTATTCATCAATATACATCAAATATTGAATTTTGAAATATATCTCAACCTGGTTTTAAGTCTACCTATATGTATTGTTTTCAAAATTTTAACAATCACAATCATTGCCGCCGCTACCTTCCTTTTTCTTTCCCCCGAACTTGATTCTTGCTCTCCCTCTGATATGAGATCTCTCGAACCCATAATAATAACATAATACATTGTCTAACTTTGTTTCTGTCTATTTTGCTTCTCGTGGTATCATGTTCGTACACATAAAGACTAGAAGTCTACCCTTTCGTTTTGAGCGATTAATACGTGTATAGTCGTGAGACATAATTTTGATTTAGTCAACTTTGATATATTCAATTACGCCTTTTATCATATACATCTTGTCTTTATTTAGAAATCTACTATGAACAAGTGATCCTTATTTACATTTTCTCTTTCGTTCTAAATTCGGAAACCTGATTTAAAATGTCATTTTCATTGTATTTTTCTTACAATTAATACACAAGATGAATACCATTGTTCTTATCATTTTTCTAAATCCATAAAATATATGTGAAAGAATACATTTTTTGATGCTTCTTGTTTTCTTTAAATACATCAAAAGTCTTGAATTTTACTATTATATATTCTCTAAATGATTGTTTTTGTTGAAACACTAAATTAAGAATCCACTATTTTCAATGATCGATATTTTTACACCTTTCTTAAAATAGCATTCTACATTGTAATTTTCAGTGAGTTCCTAAACTCTCAACTTTTTTTTCTTAAATATTCTGACTCGTAAGCTTGAATTTCTCTTGACTTAGACAATTGGACTATTTCTCAAAAGTTTAATACAAATAATTCTATACAAATTCCTTTAATGGCGACTTAAACCTTTAACCTCAATTAATCTTTATATTATTTTACCACTTCGTTGGATCGCCACACATGTATCTTCGTTATCTTGGAATTACTGCACATTTTGATGATAGTGAGATTAATTATCATTTCTAAACACACATTTTGATAACAATGAGATTTTTATCACTTCTAAACTCTTAAAATGCTATCTACACAATGTGATTTAATTTATCATAAACATTCATCGCCTCCATTTGCAAAAATGAGTCTTTAAATATATTATTATTCGAATAATGTTTTATTATTGTAAGAGTAACCGTAGTAGTAATTATAGCCTCGGGGATCCTCAATCATTTCGTGACGTATTTTGTAGACGACACTTAAATAGCCTTTACATTGGAGATGTACCAAAACTTCGTTGCCTACCCTTAGAAAGTATTTTTAGGAACTTAACCTTGATCGCTTCCCTTTCATTCATGATACCCCTTCTTATTTCGGAATATATGTTTTCCAGATATAGTAGCCAACCTGAAAGTGACCAAATTGTTCCTAATCTCTTCCTTATTAGGTGGCGAATTTACACTTAGTGCTAATTTAAAATGCGACTTGAGGATCAATGCGGATTTAACGCTTAATGCAGTTGGTGCGTCAGCAGAACTTATAACGTTCTTTTAAGTTAGATAATATCTAACTATATAACCTTTTTCAACTAGGTCACCATGGTTGGATCAAGATTTACATGATACTAATTTCTCGCAATCCAGACTATAGAACTCGAATTAGGGAAACATTAATTTGATTATAGCTAAAGATTTGCGCTCTTCCCTTGAGGAAATAAACCCAAAATAATCAAAGAACACTTCAATTCACCACCTCTCCAGCTATTGTATTCAGCTGAGTTCTAATAGAATACGTCACGAATTGAATTTCGGGACGAAATTCTTTCAACCGGGGGAGACCGTGACAACCGTCAAAATTCGAGTCGGTTCTAGATTTGACTAGACTTAGTTGCACAAATACGCAGTACACATACTAGACTTAGTTACTAGATGCTAAGTTATAACCTAGTAGAAACTTGGAAACAATTAGAAACAATGGATAATAGGCCTGGATTTCACATTGGTATGTGAATTCTTCTACTACTACTTAACTGTAGAGGCTATCCATATTCGGGTCACTCTTTGACTTGAACACCATTTCATGAATCATATACACACATCATGCACTTGAACTAGTGGTAGAAATTAGGTCAAAGTCACATAGAAACTTAAGTCAAAGTTGAAGACTAGGACTAGTATACTTGATTCCTCAATTTCGCTTGAATCTCGGAATAACTACATAGAATGCCAATAAATCGATAGAACAAATGACAAACATTATTTATAACTATAAAAGAGTTATAATACAATAAGATAAATTGAAGTCTCAAATATTCTATTGATTTTGATATCCAAATATTTATTAAATCTCAAAACCCTAAAAGCCCTAAAATCTAAATCTTATAAAGTTTAACATCAAGAATTCTATAAAAATAGTTATGAGACTTATAATATTATCTTAAAATGATTAAGTACAAGTAAATATAATCAATGGAAAAAAATTTAAGTCATTAACATTTACCCTTAATTTATAAGTCAGAAATCAATATTTTATGAGTAAAAACTATATTAAGGTGCACATTTTATAAAAGAGTTTGATATTTTTATAAAAGATTTGAATTTTATAAAAATATAAGAGAGGGAAGCCCTTTCTTATCCTCCAAAACCGGCCACCCTCTTCCCAAGGCACTCCTCTCTTCCCAAAACACATAATCAATTAACTCTACCACTCCATCTTCTCTCTCACTCTACCCCTCATTCTTTCTCACACTCTTCATCACCATTTCTCTCTTCATTTCTCTATACTCACGAAATTTTCCAGAGAATAAGTCCAAGAACACACCTCAAACTCAAAATCTTCATCATCTATTGGTGTTCATTAAGGTAGAACACGATTTCCTTTCATTTTCCTCCATGTTTTCAAGGTTTTTCTTGCATATCTTTGTTCTTCTACACCATTCTAATGAAAGATCATGAACACATAAACATACACACATACAAACTCACAGTTTTGATGATGATGGTGGGAGGATTTCACCAAAAACAACATGCATGTTGTTAATGGTGAAATCCAAGGACCTAAACCTAAGTCAAGATCATGAAAATGCACTTTTCTACAAGTTTTGGTGGAAAATCACCACATGTACTATAAGTTTTCTTTCAAAAACGATTTTTGAACATTTCAAACTCATGAATGATCTTTCAGCCAACATGCATGTGATGATCTTCAAGCTTAGATGCTAGATCATCAAAGTATGTTGTTAAAAGCTTTCAAATATGTTCATGAAGATTTATTTCCAAATAAATATCTAAAACTCATTTTCTGACCAAATCCGATTTTTCCCAGACTCCCATCAAAAAAGTAAGATGCTCTGTAAATTTCCAGAAAATAATTTATTTCTCTCGCATTATTATAATTATTGCAACAAAATAGGGCAATAAATCATATAAATACTTTCTGAGGTCTATAAATCCTAGGTAAATACGTGGATGACCCCAATGCTAAATAATGACTTCACATTAAATTTAATCGATTTTTGTTACTGTTTAACATGTTTTTGAAATTTCTTTTTGTTTGGATTCAATAAATCATAAAGCCACTTTAGAGAAGGTGAAAGGGGAACCTAACAATTTTCGCAGCTTATACTCTTTGTGGGCGACGTATAAAAATATTTTCAGAATTTTTTATAATGTATTCCTATTTTTCTCCGATTTTTGTATTTATAATGACCTATAAAATAGAATAAATAGTTCTGCTCAATCAAAATTCATTAAACTTTACCATAACACCTTGAAGTACATTATCATGCTACATAAAATTTTTGATGATTTTTCTCTTCTGTATACTATTTTTCTTCTATTTTCTCCAATTAATGATTATTTAAGAAGATAAAACAAAGAAAAATAGAAAGACTAATTGAAAAATATCATTTATATTTTTCACAGCTTCTATATGTATAATAAAAGTGTTAAAAAAATTTTGGGCAATTTAGGAAACTTTTTCCTATTTATTTCAATTTTTATTAGAATAAATGCTCAAAAATCCGAAAATTTGGTTAAACAGTTTAGAAATAAATTTTTATATTTTTCCCAACTTAATAATGTTCAATAACAGTAATACAAAATGTTTGGAGAATTTTGGAAACTGATTTCTATTTTTCATGAATTTGTATTTATTTAGTAAATTAAATATAAGAAAATTGGTTATACATATTTATAAACCATGAAAATTTATCTGGAAGTCTTTTAATGTAGTTAGAATCAGAATCTGAATTTCAGTAATTTTTATTAACCTTTTACTATTTTTCCATGATTTTATGATTATTCAAGGAATTAAATGGTGAAAAATAATTAGACAAATCAAAAAGTCAAGAAAATTTATCTTAAGGTCTTTGACTTCAATTAAAACTGAAATTCAAACTTTGGGAAATTTTAGAACTAATTGATTTAGTTTTTGAATATTTAATCATTGGAACACCTCTAAAATGTTAAATATTAACATTTCAATAATGGAAATTTTTCCACTAAATTGTTATATAACAATTGATTCTTTGAAACTTAATTTCCATAGAAAAATGTTTGTAACTTATCGATATTAAATTTTGACACAATATTGGCATAATTCTATTGTAGTAGTATATATACTAGTGTTACATTTCGATTAGAGACTCATTAGTGTGTAACATCGTTGTAGGAAAACGATAGTGGTACTAGTGGAGCGTAGATCAATGCAACATTTGCATCACCTCAATGCATATTGTGAGTATTCACCAATCCCCTATTTTCGTTTTTTATGTTTTGGCGTGGAAAAGCATGTCCTAAACTACTTATGTTCGTTATATTTAATTGACTCATATAAACTTGATTACTATATTTTGCATATTGTGAGTATTCACGCACTCCCTTATTTTCAGTTTTTATGTTCTTGGGTGGAACAGCATGTTCAGAAAAACTATTATTTGCATGTTGTATTTAAATTGATTTGTATCAAACATGATTGCTATTGTATTGCTATGTCTCTCCATGTATGTCTATTCAACACAGAACATGAGAACTTATCGTACTAAGGCCCTTCCCTTATCTCTAACCATTAACTCTTTGAGCCAATGGTTATTATGGATAGCGCTATTAGGAATTGACAACTCCTCACTCACCCTATTGCTGGAGTGCATGATACAATATTCATCTATGGAACGATAAGCATAGATCTTGATAGGGCTTCAGTCATAGGTTTGATTGAGACTCATTGTTTGCTCATACACATACAAACTCGTTTCTCATTATAGCAATAAACTTGTTATCAATAATAGCAATCAACTGGTTTCTCATTATAGCAATAAACTTGTTTATTAATTGTAGCAATGAACTTTGTTTCTCATTACAGCAACGAACTTTTACTACTGGAAACTTATATACATGTTTTAGCAATGAAATTGTTTGCTCCTTGTAGCAACGAAATTGACAGCTCATTTTAGCAATGAAACTTGTTTTCTCGTTTGAGTAACGAACTTTATCTTCCATGAAAATATGAAACGTTGCATCTCATTTGGGCAACATACTTTATCTCTCATGATGACAAAGAACTTTGTTTTTGTACAAACTTATTTTCTAAATTTAACAATATACTTTTATTATTGGAAACTTTATCAAAACATTGATTTCAATTCATGAAACCAATATTATTTTGTTTATCTGTGAGTACTCACCAACTATTTTTATAGTTGATGCTCGTTTTACATGCTTTTTCAGGAATCATCAAGTAGGTTGCACTTAGGGACAGTTCACTTTTAGGAGCATTCGCATGTATTGCGTTTCTATTTTCATTGTAATTTCTTTTAAAAGTTGTTCAAACCCATTGTAAATTTGTAATGATTCTTAATACTATGGTTGGTGTTGTCTTTTAACTTTTGCTATGAAACCCTTTGTGCTGCCACGCCCTGTGTTTCCGCTTAAGCGGGGTGTGACAGTCCCGTTGTAGCTAGTAGCAAGGTGTAGGATAGTCAATCCAATATAGATCTATACGCAAACTCACGCTCTACCTCCAGGAGATTCTGGTTACAACTCGGGCCATGACAATGAAGGCATGTTCCGATACAGTGGATCACATTTATGTTAAAGTATACTTGTATATGTAATGTATTGTTTCTCATCATAGTATCGTTGTATATGTTCTTATCATAGTATCGTTGTATATGCCCTTATCCTAGTATAGTTGTATATGTTCTCTAGCTAGTATAGTTGTATATGTTCTCATAGTAATAAGTAATGACTCATGAATGAACTAATTCTTGTATGCTTTATTGGACTAGAAGTAGTAAGTAGTATAACTCTAAACTATACCTATTACAGTTTATTAGTAAACTTGTTTGTATGACTGGATGTACTGAACTGAGATAAAAGTTTTTATATCTGTACATATATACATAATATGTAACTAAGGATTCAACGACACTCGGACAAACAACCGGGTACTTTAAGACCACAACCAAACAAGGACAGGAAGTAAAGTGGGTTATCTCTCCCAAGTCCTTCAAACCTTATTTATATAACTATATATGTAGTAGACATGGTTTTAACAATATATAAGTTTGAAAATAGTAAAAGAAAGGTTTAGTATACAAAAGTGAATTTGATAAAGAGTTTAACCTGTAAAATAGTTTGATAAATAGTTTGAAGTCATTTGTTTGGAAAAACAATTTAAAGTATGATAATTCCATTTGTATGCTAGTTATTAATCACATGCGATTGATCTAATAAGTAACATGATTCAACTTGTATCCCCCATAAAGCATTTAAAAACATTTAAAAGCATTTCAAAGGTTAATTAAGGGGTATGAAATCACTTGATTGAAGTGGCTGTTTTGAAGTAGTCGAGAGAAGAATTGAGCAGAACTTCGACTAGAGAAAATGGGTTTCTCAAAATTCTCGGGAATCTCAGGGGCGTGAAACTTCCTTCGGAACATGGATATGAAAACCGGGGCTTTAGGATATTGCTTGCATGCAAAACGAATTAAAAATGCATGAGAAAGAGAGAAATTGAGCAAATTTGCCCAGAACCCTCATACCCCTTTTATAGGAGGCTGCATCGCCTCAGTACGCTGGACGTACGAGGTTACGCGGGGCGTACTCGTGCGTCATTGCTTACCGCCTCGTCGGACGAAACATTTGATGGGAGGGCATAGAGGCGTAAGGGCGACGTGGACGATTCGAGGCCTAATACCCGAGTACGCTGGGCGTACGTGGGTACACTGGGCGTAACTCGGATCAGTCCGGTGACTCCTCCTTCGGATAATACCGGGTATTTAAATTAAATTTTATATTTTATTTATTTAATAAACTTCAAAACTTCATATCTTCCTCATACGAACTCCGTTATCGACGTTCTTTATATCCGCACGTAGGTGAGACTACGCTCTACAACTTTCGTTTAGACTCCGTCGGCTAATTTGGAAATTATTTTTATTATTTATTTTTAAAAGGCCGGGACAGGAAAAGTCCGTTAAAAATCCATAACTTCTTTATCCGATGTCCGTTTTCGTCGGAATTTTTTACCATTGTAATACCATTAATGATATCTACGACTCTTATTTAGATACCTAAGGCTAAAAAGTATCTTATTGAAATTTCTCGTTTTATGCTTAACTGTGTTTTACCGGTATTGTTACAAATCTTTGATTGGTCATAACTCCATCGTTATAACTCGGATTTTAGTGTTCATTATATTTTTGGAAACCTTATCACGATATCTACCACATAGTGTATCCAAACAGATATTTTTGAACATTTCATTTTCGATGCTATTCTTATTACATTACAAACAGGTTACAAGACTCGACTTTAGTCATTACATTGACCTGAAATAACGGGTTGTTACATCATCCCCCCGTTAGAGGGAATTTCATCCCGAAATTAGAGTTTAAGCAAATACATAGTTACAACTAACTAAGCAAATAGATGAGGATATTTCAGTTTCATCTGATCCTCTCGCTCTCAAGTGAATTCAGGTCCTCGCTTGGTGTTCCAGCAAACCTTCACTATCGGGATGCGGCTTTGCTTCGTTTGCTTGACCTCACGGTCCATGATCTCTACAGGTTCCTTCGTTTGTTTGCGTAGCTTTTCTGTCGGTCTCTAGAGGCCTTCAATCGTTCACAAATTTGAACAATATTCTATGTTGTTTCCCCTATGATTTCGGACCTGTGAAAGTGTTGTCAAGAACTTGTCCTTTAGTAGCTGGGTCTCACCCACCTCAGCCCAGCACAGAGGGGATCTGCACTTCTGGACATAAAGGGCTTCAAATGGAGCATCTTTGATGCTTGTGTGATAACTGTTATTGTAGGAAAATTCGACAAGGGGTAAGTGAGTATCCCATGCTTTCCCAAAGTCGATCACACAGGCTCTCAATATATCTTCCAGTGTTTGGATAGTAGGCTGTACTGATGTCCAACCTTGTTCCTAGGGAACTTTGTAGTGACTTCCAGAACCTTGAAGTGAACCTACTATCTCTGTTTGAGATAATGGATACAGGAACACCATGTTCTCGTAAACTTCTCCACCTTGTCAGTTTCTTTGATAGGCAGGAAGTGTGCATACTTGGTCAATCTATCGACGATGACCCGTATGATATCAAGTCCACCCGTTGTCTTGGGCAACTTGGTTATGAAATCCATAGTGATCCGTGTAATGCCCGCAAATCCGGGCTAGTCAATTTAGAGACAATAACTGTCGAAAATCAATTTTTGGCAAAAGATTATTTATAATAAATAGTCTTAACCAAGTTGTAGAATATGTCTCAAGGTTTCCGTACATATAAAGAACGCCGAAATCCGAGTTATAACGAAGAAGTTATGGCCCGTCGAAGTTTTATGGCAAAACCGGTACGACACCGGGAAGCGTAAACAGTAAATTTACGATGGAGCGACTTTTATCCTTAGAAATCTAAACAAAAGTTGTATTATATGTTAAACCGAGAACATACAAAAAAAAAAGAACACCCAAATCTGACTTCGTATGAGGAAGTTGTGAATTTTCTAAGATTTGGCTTAGCAGTGCATGGCCTGAAACTCGATTTTTAGTTCGAGCGGTTTTTGGCTTACGTGACCTAATTGAGAGTTGAAGATCTCATTCATAAGAAATCAATGGTAAAATGATAGACGAAAATGGAGTCCGTATGAAGGAGTTACGAATTCTTCACGGTCATTTAACAGTCTAAATGCCTACTACTCTTAAATTTGAGATCGATCGAGAATTTGCCAACGAAGTCTAACTAAAAGTTGTAGATCTTGATTTCACCTACGCGTCGAAAAAAAGAATGTTGAAAACAGAGCTCGTATGCGAAAGTTATGATTTTTCTAATTTTGAAGGTTGATACGTGATAGGGGGTGACGTGGCACCACCAGAATTGGACACGTGGCACCACCAGAAGGCTGCCACATGCCCCAACTCGGCGAGTAGGTCCACCTACTCGGCGAGTGCATTAGTTAGCACCCCTATAAATAGGTGTTGGCTTCCCTCACTTCCTCACACCTTCAAACCCTTCTTTCTCTCTAAAGCCCCAACCCCCCCCCCCCCCCCACCTAAAGTCTAGGTAAACCCCCTAGCACCCGAAAGAAGCCCCAAGGCTCCTGAAGCCCTGAGAAAAGAGCCTTTCGGCTCGGGAACGCAGCTCCAGTGAAGCCCGGTTTTCGAGAAAACCTGCTGTAAGTGAACTACGCCTACCCTATCTTTAATATATAGCTTATGTTTCAATATAGTAATATTATTTGGAACTTATAATAAGTACTTGGGCTATTATTATGGGTTATATAAGTATCATTTAACGCTTATATAATAATAATAATAGCTAGACTATTAATTAGTCTCGGTGAATATTAGACTAAACTCTAGTGGTAATAATACTAGGTTTTGTCCGAGGAAAATTGTGTTAAGAGTAACGAAGTGCTGTCCGAGTGCTGAGTCACCACCTTCTCAAGTGAGTGCATAGGTACTTTCATCTTACACATAGATATGAAGTATTTAATATAAATTATGCGTTATGTGTGCATATTGTCTGAATACTTGCTGTCTATGCTGGGTGAGAGATTTCTATACATGTTTTAAATGTTTTAAACTATATACGTATTTTTATATCTACAAAATATGTTGGGTAAAACATGGGTAGATGAAGGACGAGGGGTGAAAGATGAAATAGAGGAATATTAGTCGTATGGACCTAGTGCCCTATAGGTGAACATTGGCAGCAATGGACCTAGTACCCTATAGAGGAGCACTGGTAGCTACGCCACAACCTGTAGATGTTGTTGATCTACGATAAATATCCTAGCAGTTGCGCTCTAAGGATAATATCAGCAGCTGTGCCAAATTGTGGCAACCCGATATTTCAACTCCTTGTAAGGACCAGAATGGGTCAAGTATTGTAACCGCTTCTAAGTAATAAAATTTACTTTCATAATAAAACGTACAAATAGTTCTATTTAATTTCCTTCTATGATTAAATGTCTTTGAACCATGATCGTATGTGAAAAGAACGCCTAAATCCGACTTCATATAGCGAAGATGTGATTTTTCCAAGTTCGGCTTAGCAACAGACCGCTAAAAACTCGAATCGGAGATCGAGCGACTTTTGGCCGGAATGACCTAAACGAGAATCGAAGGTCTCGACAATGGTATTCCAGCGGTAAAAAGTCTGGCAAAAACCGACATCAGATAAAGAAGTTATGAATTTTCTAAGAAATTCCTTAAACACGATGGATTTTTAATAAATAATAAAAATATAATTTTGGAATTTGCCGACGGTGTCTAAACGAAAGTTGTAGAGCGTAGTCTCACCTACGCGAGGATATAAAGACCATCGAAAACGGAGTTCGTATGAAGAAGATATGGATTTTTGAAGTTTATTAAATAAATTATTTATTTATTTAATTCAAAATTCGGATATTATCCGAAGGGGAGTCAGCATCCTCCTCCGAAGTACGCGCTGCGTACTCCTGTACGCCCCGCGTAACCGAGAGGATTGGCCTCGGATCGTCCACGTCGCCATATCCGAGGAATCCGACCCGTCCGACCCGTCCGACCCGACGTCCCATCCGACCCGGCGTCCCATCCGACCCACCTCCCCAGCAACCCGTCCCATCCGACCCGAGAACCCAACAACCCGTCCCATCCGAACCGAGGCAGTCGAGGCTTCGGTCATGCATGACGTACGCGTACGCAGCGCGTACGAGCGTACGCCCCGCGTACCGAGGCAGACCAGCCTTCCTATAAATAGAATGCGAGGGTTTCCAAAGAAAGGGTTCATTTCTCTTCTCTCTCTCTCAACCTTGCCTCGTTTTCCGTGTCCGTTCAAACCCGAAGCTCTGGTCTTTTTGGCTCAAGTCCCGAAGGTCGATTTTACTCCCGAGATTCCCGAGAATCCCGAGGAAAATCCGTTTCCCGCGACGAAACTCTGCCCGGTTTTCCATCTCGCTATCTTCAAACTTTCAAGTGAGTTTCATACCCCTAAATCAACCTTTTTAATTAGTCTAAATACTTTATTATGCTTTCAAAGGGGGGGATTACAAGTAAAACACACGAGTATCATCGTGCGTTACATAAAGAAATTCTTTTATATACTGTTATATATTCAAATCACATGCGATTTATAAACATTTAAAGGAACTTATATATATATATGTATATATGTATATATATAACATATGTCACAATAGCATTTTACCTTTTCAAATATAATGTTCTTGTAATGCATGTATAAACTAAACTATTCTTAGATTTTTCTTGTCTATCCTAGACTCTACACCCAAAAATCTATACTTTCATAAACAAGCGATTCCTTTCTCAATGTTTCTAAACAAACAAGACACGTTTTTTGGAAACTATAATAGGTATGGTTTTACGAAACAAATTTCTAACTCTTATGTAGTAGAATCACATATTTCAAGAAGTTCACTTTCGTGTACAAGAACAAACGTAACATTTTAACAAGTAGATCTGTTTTTATACCACGGATTTGTGAGACACTAACTTCATGTACGTTCGAGTACACATTTCAAGTCCTGTATTATATACCAGAATCCCTTGGAGGGGGAGCATGGTGTTTGTGTATAGATCTATACGGGCTTGACAAACCCACGCCCTGACTGTTAGCTGCAGTCCACCGTTTGGGGTGACAAACGTCATAACATTTCAACGCCTGAAGAACGTTGTGTATAGGCATTCAGAGTCAATAGTATGGTTATAAAACTCACAAGGGGTATTAAAATGCATTGATTTACAAGGTGTTCAAATTCATTGGTTCTTTTACATTTACATACGTTTTAGAAACAAACATTGGTCTTGAGTGAAGGCTACTTTTATACTAGTAGAAAATATTGGATTTTCTAACCACAAACAAACGAAGATAAAACATTTCAGTTCATTCAAACATTGTCACTTAAATACTTATGAAATTCACCAGCTTAAATGCTGATCTACTCTTTCAAAATTACTTGTATGTCCCAGGGAATCAGTAATTTCAGGTATTCATTTCGCTTTTGATGAAGGGATGCTGCGGCGCCAGTTTAATCTCGTATTTTGACATCATATTGTAATTGAGTTTTGAACATGTAACTTTTGACAAATGTAAACTTTCAATTATATATATGATGGTTGTATTGCTTTCTTTACTATGTATTCATTTGTTACGTTACCACATGAAGTCATCCGCCCCCGAACGTTTCCGCCGTTCAGGTTTGGGGGTGTGACAGATTGGTATCAGAGCAATGTTTATAGTGAACTAAGTATATCGAACCACATAAGATATACAAACTATAAATGCTTAGGGGACTAATAATCTCTGACAAAACAAATTTTCTTTTTACACTTAAGCAGCATTTCGTTCAATTTAAATTGGTAGTTCATTTAAGTACAAATACATGCCTACCACGAACTATTTTCATGTTATACAACTATACAAGTATTTAGACAAGTTGACACTACGATTGGGACTCGATATATGTAATCAGATTTTGGACAAATATAGCGTGATCAACTATATTTGCCCAAGATTGGACCAACGTATATCGAGGAATGATCGTAGTAAGCAACAAGTCAAAACTTACCAAACCATTACAAGAATCAAACACAAGCACTTAAATACTATAGGAGTATTTGCTATCTAAACTAGTTTAACTTACATGTTTTACATGTTCCGGCTTTACTCGATTCTTATAACCCTTTTTCTCGTACAGTCAAATGGCTGGATTTCACCACCCTGGCGACCCCTACTTTCCCAACCAAGGCAACGGAGGATGGATCGAAGATGATCCCGAAGAGGACGAGGAACCCATAGAAGTGGGTGATGACTCCGGTACCGACTCAGAGCCGGAAGTTATCGATCCACCACCCATTCAACCTCCCGTCTTCGTAAGGAACTTTCAAGGACCGACTCCCGTCTGGGGAAGTCACCTCCACCATTGGAGCCAACAGCAAAACCTACGTCCTCCCTACGGCATGTGCCGGGAATTCTATGATGTCCGCGGCGGAGGTTCGGCTGATCGAGCACTCCCGGTAATGGTGGGTAAGTTAGCCAATCAGTCCTATCAGTCTGGAGTACAAGCTAGTCGACTCCGGGATATCAACGTGGAAGTGCAGGTTCACACTTCTGACATCCGTAGGCTGGACAAGATGCAAGACAATGCCCAATTCCAAGCTGAATCGTTTCAAGCGCAAATGATTGCAGCCCTCGCCGAACTAAGGGAACAACAAGCCGCTTTCGATAGGCGTCTAATGGAGTCAAAGCAATCAGATACGGAATCAAGCTCCAAGCGCAACCTTCGACGCAAGTAGTGCTTGTCTAGGACTCAAATTTTGTTATAGCCTAGGACCTCGGCTAAAAGTCTTTAAATTTCTCGAACTTTGTAATCGGAGACCCTTATGGGGGTCAAATTTTCATGATCGTTGTAACAACTTTTATATTAATATAAGTGGCACTATTACTACTATGTTGAGTATTTCGTTCGAACATTGAATGGTCTTTGTGAACCCAAACACTCGTTTCATACCTTCAGTCTTACAAATAACTTTCATTTTTCTATTTTAAGACTTATACTTTCATCTGTTGTTGAACTATAGCGATTTAGTTCATGAGACACATACATTTTTCCATTCTATGAAATTCTTATCCTTTTCTTTTCAATCTATAGTTGAAGGATGCCTCCGCGTAGGAATCCAAGGCGAAACAACGGTGAGGAAGCACCTATACCACCAGCACCTCCACCACCTCAATTTGATGCTGTTATGTTTCAAGCAGCAGTCACCGCGGCAGTGGCAGCTGCCATGTCACAGATCAATAACTCGAGTACTAATGGCTCGGGATCTGGCACACACCTATCCAACCATGGCGAGAGTCATGGACCACCTCGAGAATGCACCTATAAGGACTTCACTAATGCCAAGCCCCGGATGTTTTATGGTACTGGTGGTGTGATGGCCCTGAGGCAGTGGATCGAAAGGACGGAGGCAGTCTTTGAAATATGCTCCTGCCCCGAGCACAGCAAGGTCAAATTTGCAACTTTCACCCTTCTCGATAAAGCTTTAACTTGGTGGAATGGCCACGTTAAAGTACTCACCCTAATCGTGGCAAACTCCATAAGCTGGGAGAACTTGAAGGCCATGATGATGAGAGAATACTGCCCACGGGGAGAGATTCAAAAGCTTGAACACGAGCTATGGACTCTCGGAATGGTTGGTACCGACATCGCTCCTTATACCAACAGATTCTGCGAGCTGGCAATCCTTTGTCCAGATATGATTGCTCCCGAGAGCAAGAAGATAGAAAGGTACATCTGGGGACTGACGCCCCAAATGCGATCAAGCGTGTTAGCTTCTAAACCTGACACCTTTGAAAGTGCTAAGGAACTGGCACAATCTCTGATCGACTACGGAGGTCATCAGAACTCAACCACTTCTGCACCAGCCCCACAGAAAGCAAACAACAACTACAACAACTACAACAACAACAATGGCAGGAAGAGGGCATGGATTAAAGGGAGGGGTGGATCTTCCCAAGAATCCGCAAAGAAACAGCTGGTGTCAGTAAATGCGGCCACTGTACCTGCTACAGCCCCTACAAATACCTACCCAACAAAGCCTTATATAGGCAACCTCCCAAAATGCACCAAATGCAATTACCACCACCATGGACTTTGTCGAGCTATGCAGTGCGCCAACTGCAGCCAGAAAGGGCACACAGCCCGTTTCTGCAAGGAACCCGCAAAGCCGATCACTCAAATTCCCGGTGCGGGTGTAGGGCAGGCTTGCTACGGTTGTGGCGAGGTGGGCCACTACCAGAGAAACTGTCCTAAGGCAGTAGGCACCGGAGGTGTGAGACGAGTTTTGGCAATAGGCCACAACGAAGTTGTAGCTGACCCAACTATTGTTGCTGGTACGTTCCTTCTCGATAATTCATACGCATGCATATTATTCGATAGTGGAGCGGAGAGAAGTTTCGTGAGTCAAAACTTTATTCATTTACTTAAACCTAAACCTAGCAAGTTAGAAAAATCATTCACTATAGAGATGGCCAATGGAAAAACCGAAAACACAAATTGCATATACATGGGCTGTACGTTAACATTAGACGGCCATTCTTTCCCAATCAATCTCATGCCGGTTCAAATTAAAAGTTTCGACGTCATGGTCGGCATGGATTGGTTGAGCCTTCTTCGCGCCGACATCATGTGCTTTGAGAAAGCAGTCCGTCTTAACCTCCCAAACAAGGAAACATTAGTTATCTACGGCGACAAATCTAGTGCAAACCTTCGCATCATTTCGTGCATCCAAGCTCGAAAGTGCTTGCGGAAGGATTGTCGAGCATTCCTAGCGCACATCGTCGATACAAGTCAAGAACTGAAGGACATCAAGAGCATCTCGGTAGTACGCGACTTTCCCGATATCTTTCCAGAAGAACTGCCAGGATTACCACCGCAACGCCAAGTCGAGTTTAGAATCGACTTAATTCCAGGAGCTACCCCAGTAGCGAAGTCGCCTTATCGTCTTGCACCAGCAGAGATGCAGGAACTTTCCAGTCAACTTAATGAACTCCTTCACAAAGGATTCATAAGACCAAGTTTCTCACCTTGGGGAGCACCGGTCTTGTTTGTAAAGAAGAAAGACGGATCGTTCCGTATGTGCATCGACTACAGAGAGCTGAACAAACTTACTGTCAAGAACCGCTATCCTCTACCCCATATCGATGACCTATTCGATCAACTTCAAGGGGCGAACTACTTCTCCAAAATAGACCTGCGATCCGGATATCACCAATTACGAGTTCTAGAGAGGGACATTCCAAAGACAGCCTTCCGAACTCGTTATGGACACTACGAATTTGTGGTGATGCCGTTCGGATTAACCAATGCACCAGCAGTATTTATGGACCTAATGAATAGGGTATGCCGCCCTTACTTGGATCAGTTCGTCATCGTCTTTATCGATGATATACTTATCTACTCTCGAAGTGAGGAAGAGCATAGTCAACACCTACGAAAAGTCCTAGAAACACTGCGAACGGAGAAACTCTATGCGAAGTTCTCTAAATGCGAATTTTGGATTCGAAGAGTCGAATTTTTAGGTCACGTTGTTAGCGAGAAAGGTATACACGTGGACCCTTCCAAAATTAAGGCTATTGAGAACTGGTCGGCACCAAAGACACCTACAGAAATTCGTCAATTTCTAGGTCTAGCTGGCTACTATCGCAGATTCATAAAGAACTTTTCGAGCATTGCGAAACCTCTTACTTCATTAACCCAGAAAGGAGTGGCCTTTGACTGGGAAGCGAAACAAGAGAAGGCATTCCAGACACTAAAACAGGCCTTGTGCACCGCACCGATACTATCCCTCCCTGAAGGGATAGAAGACTTCGTAGTGTATTGCGATGCTTCAAATCAAGGACTTGGTTGTGTTCTTATGCAAAGAGGAAAGGTTATCGCTTATGCCTCCCGACAGCTTAAGACACACGAAGTGAACTATACGACACACGACCTCGAGTTAGGAGCAGTGGTATTTGCTCTGAAGATCTGGAGGCACTACTTATACGGAACAAAGAGTACTATATTCACCGATCACAAGAGCCTTCAACACATTTTCGATCAGAAGGAACTCAACATGCGACAACGACGATGGGTTGAGTTACTGAATGACTACGAATGCGAAATTCGTTATCATCCTGGCAAGGCCAACGTAGTAGCCGACGCCCTCAGTCGAAAGGAATACACTGGTCGGAGGGTCAAATCTCTGACCATGACTATCCATTCCCACCTATCCACACAAATTAAAGAAGCACAAATGGAAGCTTTGCAACCTGAAAATGTGGCGGGTGAATCCCTGCGAGGAATGGAGAAGAATTTAGAAGTCAAGGGTGGCGGAGCCTACTATCTCATGGACCGAATCTGGACCCCAAATCATGGTGGTTTCAGAAACGTAGTCATGACCGAGGCTCACAATTCAAGATATTCCGTTCACCCGGGTTCAGATAAAATGTATTTGGATCTTAAGAAACTGTACTGGTGGCCTAACATGAAAGCAGAAATTGCTACCTTCGTGAGTAAATGTCTTACTTGCGCTAAGGTTAAGGTCGAGTATCAGAAACCGTCAGGACTACTACAACAACCAGAGATACCGGAATGGAAATGGGAGCGGATTACTATGGACTTCATAACCAAGTTACCCAAGACGACAAGTGGACTCGATACCATATGGGTCATTGTCGACAGATTGACCAAATCCGCACATTTCCTACCCATCAAGGAGACTGACAAAATGGAGAAGCTTACAAGAACTTACTTAAGGGAAGTAGTGCGACTGCATGGTGTTCCGATATCCATTATCTCCGATCGAGATAGTAGATTCACTTCAAGGTTCTGGCAATCACTACAAAGTTCCCTGGGAACTAGGCTAGACATGAGTACAGCCTACCACCCACAGACAGACGGACAAAGTGAGAGAACAATACAAACTTTAGAAGACATGCTGAGAGCCTGCGTGATTGACTTTGGAAAGGCATGGGATATTCATTTACCCCTTGTCGAATTTTCATACAACAATAGTTATCATACAAGCATAAAGGCTGCTCCGTTTGAAGCCCTCTATGGTCGAAAGTGCAGATCCCCTCTGTGCTGGACTGAAGTTGGCGATACCCAGTTAGCTAGAGGAAGAGTTCCTGAAAGCACTCTCACAGGTCCGGAGATCATACGTGAAACAACAGAGAAGATCGTTCAGATTCGTGAACGATTGAAGGCCTCAAGAGACCGACAGAAAAGCTACGCTGACCAAAGGAGGAAACCTTTAGAATTCCAGGTAGGAGACTACGTCTTATTAAAGGTCTCACCGTGGAAGGGTTTAATACGATTTGGAAAGCGTGGGAAACTAAATCCAAGATACATAGGGCCTTTCGAGATTCTTGCCAGGATCGGCCCTGTGGCTTACAAGCTTAACCTACCGCGCGAACTTAGTAACATCCATCCAACCTTCCACGTCTCAAACTTGAAAAAGTGTCTGTCCGACGAGACTCTTGTTATTCCACTCGACGAGATCGAGATCAACGAGAGCCTCAACTTTGTGGAAGAACCAGTAGAAATCATGGATCGAGAGGTCAAACAAACAAAACAAAGTCGCATACCCATCGTGAAGGTTCGCTGGAACGCCAAGCGGGGACCCGAATTCACATGGGAACGCGAAGATCAGATGAAACAAAAGTACCCTCATCTCTTTCATGTTCACTAGTATCTTTGCTACTTTAAATTTCGGGACGAAATTCTCTCTAACGGGGGGATGATGTGGCAACCCGATATTTCAACTCCTTGTAAGGACCAGAATGGGTCAAGTATTGTAACCGCTTCTAAGTAATAAAATTTACTTTCATAATAAAACGTACAAATAGTTCTATTTAATTTCCTTCTATGATTAAATGTCTTTGAACCATGATCGTATGTGAAAAGAACGCCCAAATCCGACTTCATATAGCGAAGATGTGATTTTTCCAAGTTCGGCTTAGCAACAGACCGCTAAAAACTCGAATCGGAGATCGAGCGACTTTTGGCCGGAATGACCTAAACGAGAATCGAAGGTCTCGACAATGGTATTCCAGCGGTAAAAAGTCTGGCAAAAACCGACATCAGATAAAGAAGTTATGAATTTTCTAAGAAATTCCTTAAACACGATGGATTTTTAATAAATAATAAAAATATAATTTTGGAATTTGCCGACGGTGTCTAAACGAAAGTTGTAGAGCGTAGTCTCACCTACGCGAGGATATAAAGACCATCGAAAACGGAGTTCGTATGAAGAAGATATGGATTTTTGAAGTTTATTAAATAAATTATTTATTTATTTAATTCAAAATTCGGATATTATCCGAAGGGGAGTCAGCATCCTCCTCCGAAGTACGCGCTGCGTACTCCTGTACGCCCCGCGTAACCGAGAGGATTGGCCTCGGATCGTCCACATCGCCATATCCGAGGAATCCGACCCGTCCGACCCGTCCGACCCGACGTCCCATCCGACCCGGCGTCCCATCCGACCCACCTCCCCAGCAACCCGTCCCATCCGACCCGAGAACCCAACAACCCGTCCCATCCGAACCGAGGCAGTCGAGGCTTCGGTCATGCATGACGTACGCGTACGCAGCGCGTACGAGCGTACGCCCCGCGTACCGAGGCAGACCAGCCTTCCTATAAATAGAATGCGAGGGTTTCCAAAGAAAGGGTTCATTTCTCTTCTCTCTCTCTCAACCTTGCCTCGTTTTCCGTGTCCGTTCAAACCCGAAGCTCTGGTCTTTTTGGCTCAAGTCCCGAAGGTCGATTTTACTCCCGAGATTCCCGAGAATCCCGAGGAAAATCCGTTTCCCGAGACGAAACTCTGCCCGGTTTTCCATCTCGCTATCTTCAAACTTTCAAGTGAGTTTCATACCCCTAAATCAACCTTTTTAATTAGTCTAAATACTTTATTATGCTTTCAAAGGGGGGGATTACAAGTAAAACACACGAGTATTATCGTGCGTTACATAAAGAAATTCTTTTATATACTGTTATATATTCAAATCACATGCGATTTATAAACATTTAAAGGAACTTATATATATATATATGTATATATGTATATATATAACATATGTCACAATAGCATTTTACCTTTTAAAATATAATGTTCTTGTAATGCATGTATAAACTAAACTATTCTTAGATTTTCTTGTCTATCCTAGACTCTACACCCAAAAATCTATACTTTCATAAACAAGCGATTCCTTTCTCAATGTTTCTAAACAAACAAGACAAGTTTTTTGGAAACTATAATAGGTATGGTTTTACGAAACAAATTTCTAACTCTTATGTAGTAGAATCACATATTTCAAGAAGTTCACTTTCGTGTACAAGAACAAACGTAACATTTTAACAAGTAGATCTGTTTTTATACCACGGATTTGTGAGACACTAACTTCATGTACGTTCGAGTACACATTTCAAGTCCTGTATTATATACCAGAATCCCTTGGAGGGGGAGCATGGTGTTTGTGTATAGATCTATACGGGCTTGACTAACCCGCGCCCTGACTGTTAGCTGCAGTCCACCGTTTGGGGTGACAAACGTCATAACATTTCAACGCCTGAAGAACGTTGTGTATAGGCATTCAGAGTCAATAGTATGGTTATAAAACTCACAAGGGGTATTAAAATGCATTGATTTACAAGGTTTTCAAATTCATTGGTTCTTTTACATTTACATACATTTTAGAAACAAACATTGGTCTTGAGTGAAGGCTACTTTTATACTAGTAGAAAATATTGGATTTTCTAACCACAAACAAACGAAGATAAAACATTTCAGTTCATTCAAACATTGTCACTTAAATACTTATGAAATTCACCAGCTTAAATGCTGATCTACTCTTTCAAAATTACTTGTATGTCCCAGGGAATCAGTAATTTCAGGTATTCATTTCGCTTTGATGAAGGGATGCTGCGGCGCCAGTTTAATCTCGTATTTTGACATCATATTGTAATTGAGTTTTGAACATGTAACTTTTGACAAATGTAAACTTTCAATTATATATATGATGGTTGTATTGCTTTCTTTACTATGTATTCATTTGTTACGTTACCACATGAAGTCATCCGCCCCCGAACGTTTCCGCCGTTCAGGTTTGGGGGTGTGACACAAATAAAGAACATTATAACCTCGACAGCAGCGTCTGAAGGACAATACCGGCAGAAGCGCCTCATATAGAATGTCACAACTATGGTAGGTGCGCATAAGTGATAGAACTAGCAGATGTGCTTGACAGTTGTGTCATTGACAATGATGGACTTTGTACCCATTCCTTAGGAAAATCCTTAGGAATGAATGAACGAGAAATAGCTGATTCTTAGGGTAGATCCTTAAGATTAAAGAGGATAATAGGGATGGGTAATTAGGTTAACTGTTTGATGATTAAACATAATAATTATATTATTGTGTGTTGAAAACCCTATGTACTCACCAGGTTTCCCAACCTGACCCACTCTGTTTACTTATATCACAGGTGACGATGTGAAGTTACATTACACTGAGAGATTAAGGAGATATAGATCACTAGTGTAAATGAATGTACGTTCTGTTTATGCTTATGTTTGTGTATTGATGATGACATCCTAAATGTTTTAAAATGAATAAAAATACATTTCTTGGGAAATGTTTTGATAATGAAATTATCATGTTTTTCTGGGAACAAATTCCGCAACGTTTTTATTGAAAGAGATACTCTGATTTTTATAAAGCACAAACAAAAATCGGTCTTTTCTGGCCGTGAAAATGGTGATCTCACAGTTGGTATCAGAGAACCAAGTTTGATGTAGCATCTGACTTAAGCCGGAAGATTGAAATAAAAGATAATCAAAGCAATCGGTAGAGGTATCGTGATAGTTGCTTGTAGCTAGAAATGCTACCTTTTTATGATGAGATTTAGAACATGAAGGATGGTATAGTCTATTCTAGAATTTGACTCTAAGAGACCTGAGTCTAAGCTTTGCAATATGCGATGATAGGTCATTAGAATATGACACATTGATCCATTGTAGTAATAGAAGAATCTTATCTTAAATCTGTTAAGAATAAGAAGGAGTCTCTGATAAAGATCAAGTTTGTGACATGAAGGTCATGATTGAAAGTGTAACAAGACATAGAGAACGGGTGCAACATCAAGCACCGCTTGCAGTCAAGAAGACCAGGAGTTAGATACGCATTCGAAGAAACATAGAAAGTTACGATTATTACCTAGGATGAAGAGATAACGTATGGAGTCATCATGTGAGCGTTGTTTCTTTGATGATTCCGGTACGTAATCATCCTAAAGGGGAGATAATTGTAACGCCTGCAGATCCGGGCTAGTCAATTTAGAGACAATAAGTGTCGAAAATGACTTTTTGAAAAAGTATTATGTATAATAAATAGTCTGAAACAAGTTGTATAATATGTCTCAAGGTTTCCGTACATATAAAGAACGCCAAAATCCGAGTTATAACGAAGAAGTTATGGCCCGTCGAAGTTTTACGGCAAAACCGGCACGACACCGGGAAGCGTAAGTAGTAAATTTATGATGGAGCGACTTTTAGCCTTAAAAATCTAAATTAAAGTTGAAGTATGTGTTAAACCGAGAACGTACAAAAAAAGAATGCCCAAATCTGACTTCGTATGAGGAAGTTATGAATTTTCTAAGATTTAGCTTAGAAGTGCACGGCCCGAAACTCGATTTTTAGTTCGAGCGGTTATTGGCTTATGCGACCTAAATGAGAGATGAAGATCTCATTAATAAGAACTCAATGGTAAAATTATAGACGAAAACGGAGTCCATATGAAGGAGTTACGAATTCTTCGCGATCATTTAACAGTCTAAACGCCTCCTACTGTTAAATTTGAGATCGGTCGAGAATTTACTGACGGAGTCTAAATAAAAGTTGTAGATATTGATTTTACCTACGCGTTGAAAAAAAGAACGTCGAAAACAGAGATTGTATGCGAGAGTTATGATTTTTCTAATTTTGAAGGCTGATACGCGATAGGGGGTGACGTGGCACCACCAGAATTGGACGCGTGGGGAACGAAATCTAGAGTGTCCTAGGGTTTCCTTGGGCTCTAAGGGTGCCTTGGAAGCCTTAGGGAGGAAGTTAAGGGATTAGGGTTATCTAAGATACACCTGCCTTATCCTAAACCTTCCTTATCACCTATATAAACCCCTATAGGGTTGGATTTCGTGGATGGCACTCCAAGAAAGGCTAAGGGCCGAAATTCTACTCCACTTCTCTCTCTCCATAGTAATCCTTGGTTTCTAGGTTTGTTTTTGAGCCATTAGAGGCGCGACACTTGTGGCGCTTGCTACCAAAGTTCAAGATCTTCAAGGATTTGATTGTTATTACAATATAACAATCAAGGTATGTATCCTAACCCTAATTATATGTTAATTTCGAAAATTACATGTGCCTCCTAGGGTTTCTTGTTTTTGTGTTCAATTCTTCTATTTTTAAGAGTGAAAACATAGATCCTCAAATCTAGGGTTGCATGCACACATACGATTGTTTGTTTGTATAAATCCCAGCAGTGGTATCAGAGCGTATGGTTTTTGTTTTCAATTAGATTTGGTACAATTGATTGAACTAGACAAAATTAGGGTTTATGGCTATTAAACCCTAAGGCCTTTAAATTTTCGCAAATTAGGGTTTAAGAACCCTATTTTTCGAAAATCCCTAAGGGTTTTAAAACCCTTTCCTTTGGTCACCTTAGAGTCGAAATCTAAGGTTTCCTAACCCTAGGGTTTTTGATTTTTAGGCAAGTTTAAAAGCCTTGCCTTCCACTCCAAGCAGAAGATTTCGGAATCTAAGAAATCTGTTAGTAGGTTGTTATTTTTGGTAATTATCTTGTTAATTGTTTAATTGGATAATTAAAGATATCTCTGCCTAAATTTCGAAATCCATGGATATAAGACTAAATTAAGTTGATATATTTCATTTAAATTTGTAATCCTTATTTGATTTAATAATTTAATTAATTGTTTAAATTTTGAATAATTATTAAATCAAAATAGTTCAAATTGCACCCTTATGGTTTTATTAAATTAATTAAGTGTATAATTAAAAGAGAGTTAATAAATCCATAGTGATATGGTTTACATTTAAATAAATTAAAAGTGTAATTTATTAAATTAGACCACCTAGTATTTTAAAAGCGTAAAATACACCCTTATACTATATATAACACTAAAAGTCTAATATTATATATGTATAACTTAAACTGCTAGTCTTATCGTTAGTATGCCTAATTCACGAAGCCAATAAGGGGGGGGGGGGGTATAAGGTTATGGCCTATAAAATGGCTGTTTAATGGGTGTCCACTCTCACCCACCGCTTCCTTGATTGGTGGAGGGTCGTTAGCCGAACGGGTAGGATAGGGCAAACCCTTTCCATTCAAAGTATAATGAAGTATAAAGTCACTAAATGTTTTATACAAAATTCTCAATCTTAGTTACTTTAGGCAAAAGTGAATTTGATGCAATTCCATGAAATTACACTTTGTACCCTTGCAAAGACGTTAGTGGAGCGTGTGTGGTTAACCAGAACAGTAAATGGTTCTAAGCAAAGGTAGCAAAGGGTGACTCAATGTTTGTCATAGTTCGGTGGAGCGTGTGTGGTTAACCGGCACATCGAATAGGTGACTGTAACATCGGGGGCATCATGTAAGTTTGCATGGTTATTCACACCCTGTTTTGTGATCCTCGGCATCCCAGTCACAAATCGAGGGGCATATCAAGATTTAAACATGCCATTGAAAAGTTCAATGAATCTCAAAAGATCAAGGAGTTTTCAATACGTTTAATACTTAATCTCCGTTTCATTTTTCATGGTGGAAAATTAGTGAATCGTCATTCACTTACCTTCAAATGTTCTGCAAGTTGGATTACGGCATCCCTCTTCCAAATTGTAGAATATTGTGTTGGATCCTAGCCTTAATATCTCATTTGGGTGTTTTATTAAGGACTCAATCAAGTAACTTGAATTTTCTCCCGTTTTATAGATGTCAAAGTCTGACAACTATGGTCTTGCTAAATCCGTTGGAAAATTTTTCCACGTGAAGTTGATTTTCCACGATTGTATTATGGAAATAGAAATCATGCTTCATTTCCTCCGCCTCCTCCAATAATTCTCGCTGACCCACATGTTCGAAGACCTGAACAGTTCAAGATCACTCAAGCCCTATTGGCAAAAGACACGAAAATGGAAAGTCTATATGTGCTCATATCTTGGATAAAAGGTTGATAAATTGGGATTGTTGGGTGTCGATGTTTAAAGAAAGTTGGCTGTTGACTTGGTTCTTCAGTCACTTCCCGAATCATATGGTAAGTTCGTTAGAGAGTACTATGTGATGGACCACGACATGACCCTTATTGATTTGACTTATTTTCTTATTGCTGCTGAATCAGAAATGATTTGGCGCACTGGTCAGCATATTTGTCTGGTAAATCAATATCCTAACCCTCTATGGGCAATGGTAACATTGGAAGTCCAGAATACTTTTCTCAACGCAAGAGAAAAGCTGAGTCTGAGATAGTCCCGTGTGCCATTCCAGAGAGTCCATAAGTTTCTACTGCCAAAAAGAAGGGCCATTGGTTACAAAGCTGCCCTGACTACCTGAGAGATCTAAGAGATGGGAGAGTCATGATGTATGACTCTACTTCATGTAAAAATCCACTATCTAACTCTATTAAGTTCCTATTTCGAGATTCTTAATACATGATGTGATAAGATTACATTTCGATGTTTTAAAGGATCAAAAAAAGGAAAGGAAGCTTAAAGGAAGGAGGAAGATGAGTCTGATTGCGAAGAAATGGATTTCTATCGCATGATTCAAGGATCAGATATTTAAGCTACTACTTTAGAGTTAGGATAGATTGCTAAGTAATATTTTACATAGTTTTCATTAGTAATCGCATTGTAAGGACAATATTTTTCTGCATTAAAATAAATTTCGATTTTGTATTATTTATTTATCCTTGCAATGGTGTGTATGAAAAATTGATGTTTGATTGTTTCTATTGTTAGCTATAATGGATTTGATTCTTAATTATGTTATTTGTGGAAATGTCGGTAATTTGCCAAATAAGGGAAGATTCTCATCGCCCAAGTTTCAGTTGGACAGAAACTTGGAGTCATGCAACTTGGTTGCGTGATGAATGAGAAACTTCATATTTGAAAATTAGACTAACTCTTTGACAAAGTGCCAAAAGAAGGACTAAGAGATCGAGTACACTAGGTTGTGCATTGATCAAGTCCACCACAAGAGTGATAAAGATATTCGTCATGATTTAGTAAAGTTTAGTAAATATGGTTATACTTATAAGATTAAGTATAATTCTGAGTTGATTGCAAAAGTTTTAATCAATAGCAGAATGAATAAGAAAAATCAAGTAGGTAGAAAGATAAAAGTTTCTCTATTCTAAGAAGAAGGGAGAGTACCTTTTATTGTGTTTTATGATAATTCTTAACGATTAAGAACCATATCTCAATTGATCCACCAAGTGAGTCTTAGTGCATTTGTATGTCTAAGAAGAGGAATCGAGAATTGTAGAAATGGTTAAAATCAAGAAGTCATTCATACTTCGTTCCAATATCAAGTCTTAGAGTTATATTCTAAGATTGTGAATTGAGTGACAAGTCTTAAGTAGGTTTATAACACTCATCAAATGTGAGGTTTTGAAAAGGCTTTCTTATTGTTGCACATTTGAAAATTGGTAAGTTGTGCTGTCTTGGATAAGACAAAGACCAACTAGGAGAAATTATGTGAAGTGTTTTGTCTTGATAAGAACTACACTAACTATTGAATATCTGTTTTGTCTAGGAAAGGTTCCTAACAAGAGAATCATATATGTCAACAGGTCAGTGGGAGTCTAAATTGTGTTGAAAAATTTCAAGAACAAATCAAGAAGTAAACCTTTTGACACTAGCACACGACTTGAGGATTATAACCTATCATGTTGACAAAATTGTATTTCTGTGCCAATCTATTTGAGTGATTATGCATATGAGTTCTACGAGTTCTCAATTGAATGCATAAGGGCAAACTCCTTGATCAATGAATGTATATTGGCTGGCATAGGTGAGCTGCCAAATAACTGGGAAGCAATGGTGGGACCCTTGATGGCAAGAAATTAAGAATGAACAAGTTCTATCCATAAGAGTTTGAATTTGTCACAAACATTATCTTTCGATTATGGTTATGGCAAATTCACATGGATAGGAACAAATACACCATAAAATCTAAGTGTCATAAGGTTTCTCTCTTTCATGAAAATGATTGTGAGGAAACGCTTTCACTAAGAGAGATTTTTAGAAGATAGCGATTATGTAAATTGCATTCTCAAATTTGATTATAAATACGACATCCCTCTTCATAGTTCGAATTGTGAGATTTGGCAATTAGTCTGAATATTTGGGACTTAGTAAAATAAGTTCTGAATTAGTCTAGACACACATGCGAGCTGTTTAAGGAAAGGTGTGTGATTTTGAGAAGCTTAGATAAAGGCTTATCGAAGCATTAGGTATTAGAAATATGAACTTAAGGAATTCAATAAGCATTGTTTTCTAGAAGTTCAAGTGTTTTCTGAATACATGTCAAAGCTAGTGGGAGCATAAGTGTTATGCTTGTATAGAAATAATCATTGTGTTAGTGGGAGCATGATTATTATTTCAAGTATTGCGAGTTAGCAATATTAACTATAGAAAACAAAGATTAACTTTGCAAAGTTGTAGGGGTTTAAAAGTTGTTTTTCTATAATCAAGGGAGAGAATATTATACTTCGTTTCAAAATCTAAAAGCTTAGATCAAGAAACGTTAATAGAATTTAGTCAAGGATACATAGTACGTTCTCAAAATTCGATTATGATTACGACATCCCTCTTCATAGTTCGAATTGTGAGAACATGGCTAACAAAATATTATGGCAAAAGACTGATAAAGTATTATGTCTTTATATGAGACATTATGCATCGTGTCCAATATGCTTCGGGTATAGGATCGATTGCATATGCTGTAATATTTGACCATTCTAAAATTTTCCAAATGCCTAGGACATTAAGAGGGAAAAAGGACTAGAATCAGTTTTGACTAAAATAATTAAACAACTATCAAAGGACGATCTGAGGTTCACTAAGGATTTGTCGCTTATGAGTAGTTGGAAGTATAGTATTGAATGGAATATATTGACATTATTATGAATAGATAAGATTCTATTAAGAATGAGTTGTCATATGGTAAATATGGAAATGTTTCCATTAATGGGAGTCGGATATTAAGAAATATGTCTAGGTTAGAAACTTTTATGCGAGAAGGATGTTCAAAGGAATGTACTTTGAATGTGAGACTTCACGTCTATGGAATTGTCTTGTAAAAATTTACGATAGAATACCTTGTAATTTCATTAGGCGGGTCTTGGTGACTTTTGTGCTATGACATTACGAAAGAATCATTGCATAAAATGTTAGAATCTGACATATTCTAAAAGTGGCTATGACATTACGAAAGAATCATTGCATAAAATTTTAGAATCTGACATATTCTAAAAGTGGCAAGAATTTGGTTTTCTTATACAAATAATAAGGATTGGGGATTGTGAAATGAGTTTCGTTGGAAAAGTTTCAATCGATCTATTTCACAAAGTATGGACCATAGGAAACCAAAGTGTGCATGCTTGGAGCATGGGACAATTGTGTTTATAATTCGAGTAATAAGTTGATTTTCTGAAACAGTAAGCAATGAATAATGAGTAATCAATATGGTGTTTAAATAAAAGTGTTTTTATTTACGCACAAAAGTTTTGGGGCCATATAGGATTAATATTATTATTGTGTTTCACTTTGCATGTTTTGACTTCCAGAATAACTAGGTTATTCAAACATCCACAGTCGCTCATACACTGGGAGTAGGTATGAAGCAAGACTATCATGAGTCCGTCTGTAGATTGTCTAAAGTGTTTAGACATAGCAAAAGTTTGTTGCAGAGTTCATGAGTGCTTTAATAAGATTAGAGTATTGGATTAAACCCACGCTCACTTGAATCACTTCATGGATTTTATCACGAGTGATTGTGAGACGATAATATCTTATATTCTTGAAACAAAGAGATATGAGTTACAGTTTGCAAATCGGTTGCACATTGATAATACGTAAATGCACCAGTAACTTGGTGTTATAAAATGTATTGTTGTGTGTGATTTGATGAGTAAATAGAGCAAGCATATGAGTCGCTGTTTATCCGTTACTTTTACCCGAAGTTAGATAAAAGCGATATGTGTGGGCCCCTCGATGATTTAGTGATGACACCATAAAGTGCTTGTGTCACACCCCGAAAACCAAAGGCGGAAACGTTTCCGGGGTTGACTCCAAGTTGAGTATCAAATCCAATGCACATAGTAAGTAAAGTAAACAACCATTACATTACATATCAAAGTTTACATTTGTTCAAAAGTAAACTTGTATATTCGTAATACATAGTATATATGAACAAAATAAAGACGAGTCTTCTGAACGCTCCGTGTTCTCCAAAAGGATCGCTAGGTACGTGTCTAATGCTGACCTGAAAATACAAGCAGTTTGAAAATCAGCATAAAGCTGGTGAGTTCATAATATGTTTGTTTTGTGAAAATGTACGAGTTTCCTTTGACTTATCGAAAAGTTTGATATCCAAGAAAATCCCATATTTTCTTAAAAGAAAAGTTTGGTTGATTTTTTTAGGTTACACGGTTCTGGTTATGTTTAACTATGATCTCAGGAAAGTCCCATACTTTCCTGATTGTATATTACTAAGTGTGAAAGATATATAGTTATCTAGTTTATTACTCCTTTCTAGTTATGTAATGTTTCCCCAGGAAAGTCCCATACTTTCCTAAAAGTAAATTTTAGTTATTGAAATTCGATATACTAATTTATTTCCATTCATACCTATCGTATTAACTAGGTATTCTGATTATCCTAATGGTGTTATCTTGAAGTATACTTAGATACATATCTTCGTATTCGTGTTCTTATTCTTAACATATTCTTATACTTATTCGTGTTCGTATTCGTATTCGTAGTCGTATTCGTTTCCCTAATCCTACTCCTATTACTATTTGTATTCGTATCTGTATTCGTATTCGTAGTCGTATTCGTTTCCCTAATCCTACTTCTATTACTATTCGTATTCGTATTCATATTCGTATTCGTATTCGTAGTCGTATTCGTATTCGTTCTGTTCATAGTTATAGTTTCGTTGTTCGTTCTGTTCCTAGTTATAGTTTTGTTATTCGTTCTGTTCCTATTTATAGTTTCGTTATTCGTTCTGTTCCTAGTTATAGTTTCGTTATTCGTTCTGTTCCTAGTTATAGTTTCGTTATTCGTTATGTTTGATGATTTAGTATGAATTATTCGTAGATTATGAAACATAGTTTAGATTGTAACATTTTATCAAGAAATCTATGATTAGTTTGAAAGCTAACTTCGTAATTCGAACTATTTAATAAACACAGTTATTGATATTAGAACATATAGAATGAAATCAATTGAACAGAAAATGATAAGTTGGAGTACAAGATTTCCTTGTACTTTTGCTTGTATTCCCCCCCCCCCCCCCCTGAAAACAGTGAAAACAATTGAAAAAGGGTAGGGGTATGAACTCACCGGACAAGAAACGTGACGATTTCAGATGCTAAACGTTGGTCCGGGGCTTGCAAATGCACGAGGTTCCTAAGTATAATGTAAAGATACACATTTGTATCTAATTAGGACTTAGATTAATTATTTGTTAGGGACAAATACTTGTAGTCGCGGACACACCCCATTACGAGTGTTTGGAGGGACCCGAGTGACATCTACGGACGGGAATTGAAGCGAGGGACTTGGGATTTGAGTTTACTCCCCAAGAGCAAACTCCCTAATGATGTTTATGACCTAAACACCCATTCCCCATGAGTTTACGGCCGTAAACTCATGGTGGGGTGGTTTATGGTGTTTAATGGGTCATAAATGGGTATGGACACTTGGAAATGCTTGGAATAATTTTACCTAAGGCTTGGATTGAATTAAAATCACCAAATATAACACTTAAGGGAATTTACGGCCTAAGCATAGGGTCTATGGCCGTAAACTCTCTTATTTCCTTGAATAAGTGTTTTTAAGGTCTTAAAATTAATCACATGTGATTCTAAAAATTCCCACAAGCCTAGAAATAAATTTTGGGCACCATTTGACACACTTATAGGAGTTTACAGCCATGGGGCATGTTCTATGGCTGTAAACTCTCAAATGTGGGGTTTTGATGTGTTTAAGGTCCTTAAACTATTATTGGTTGGTCCTATGATTTATTCCAAGGCTTTTGGTGGTGTTAGATGGCTTTCTAACACCTTGAAATTGAATTTACACTCATTTTTAAGGATTTTACAGCCCAAGCACATGCCTTGGCCATAAACTCACACAAACCCCTCAAAAATTATGTTTAAAGTGTTCCAGGGCTAAAGCAATTATTCTAGAAGTCATATCCATGCCTTGTTGGCGTTTAGGAAGGGTTTAAGGGCTTAAAAACCCTTTAATCATGAGTTTACGGCCTAAACACCATCCTTGGCCATAAACTCATATACAAGTCACCAAATTTAAGATTAAGGCATTCTAGGTCCATTTCATAAAGTCATTAAGCCATATCTAAGTCCCAAAATTGTTTAGGAGGGGTTTAAAGGCATAAAAACCCACTTATTATGAGTTTACGGCCTAAGCTCCTTCAAGGGCCGTAAACTCATATACAAGGACTTAATTCATGATTTAATCTCGAATTTGAGGGTCAAAGATGCTATACAATGAGTTTAGGAAGGTACCTTAAAGATTTGAGGCCTTAAAATTGAGTTTTGGACCCTTTAACTTTGGATTTAGGAGAAAGGTTAGAGAGAGAGTAGAGAGAGAAACAAAAAAGCTTCAAATGATAGCTTGAACATGTTTAAGTAGGTCTTAAGTTCGGGACATGGTGGAATTCTACCCTATACCGACCTTAAACGGGGCTTTTGGTCGCACCCGATTAAGTTGCCGTTACCCGATATGGTTGATTCTAGAAATATTTCGCTCAGTAATATGAGGCGTTAGAATGAGTTCTAAGGGTATTAGGACACTTATTAAGTCATAAAATAAAATCCACATTAATGGCTTAATTAATTGACGGAAATCGGAAACGAAATCAGAAACGGCGATTGGACGATCAAAACGAGTCGCGAAAAGGGGTACAAGCAATGAAACGAAATTTCGGGTTGTTACAGCTTGGCCAAGCCGGGACTGATTTGATTTGTTCAATTAGTCAGTCATCATAAATCAAAAATCGGGAAACAGAACATAGACAGAGAGAATGATTAAGATCGATGTCTTATGTCTATACGATATCTAGAATGGAGGAATATATGATCCCTTATCTAAGGACACATCACTGACTAGGTTAGAGTTCGACAACGGCTTTTGGTAGCTAAAATTTGCTTGTCAAATTTTGAAGTTATACTTGCAATTATAGTTATTATACTTATCCAAGTGGGAGACTGTTGGATCATGTGTCTAAGCCCATAACAATAATTGTTATGTACTTGAATTGATAGTAGCAATGTCCTTTTGGGTTTCCTTCAAACCTGACAATTGAATAGGATAATTGTTAGAGAGAGAAGAATGATCTATTAATTTATTTCTTGGGTAATAAATTGATAATCAAGATAAATGATTTATTAATGTATTATGGATATAATATATTAATTAGAAATCATATTGTTTAATTAATATTTAATTAGAAATTAATTTGGAATTAATTTTGGGATTAAAGGAATTAATTGAAACTACAGGGAATAAAGGTGACAATGTTCAAAAGTTGTGCATTGAGCATTCTAGAACCTCCCTTAGGGAGGAAGTTAAGGGATTAGGGTTATCTAAGATACACCTGCCTTATCCTAAACTTTCCTTATCACCTATATAAACCCCTATAGGGTTGGATTTCGTGGATGGCACTCCAAGAAAGGCTAAGGGCCGAAATTCTACTCTACTTCTCTCTCTCCATAGTAATCCTTGGTTGCTAGGTTTGTTTGTGAGCCATTAGAGGCGCGACACTTGTGGCGCTTGCTACCAAAGTTCAAGATCTTCAAGGATTTGATTGTTATTACAATATAACAATCAAGGTATGTATCCTAACCCTAATTATATGTTAATTTCGAAAATTACATGTGCCTCCTAGTGTTTCTAGTTTTTGTGTTCAATGCTTGTATGTCTAATAGTGAAAATATAGATCCTAAAATCTAGGGTTGCATGCATACATAGGATTGTTTGTTTATATAAAACCCATCACAATGGACCTAGTACCTTATAGATGAGCATTGGCAGCTGTGCCACAACCTGTAGATGTTGTTGATCTACGATAAACATCCTAGCAGTTGCACTCTAAGGATAATATCAGTAGCTACGCCTAATAAAGAACATTATAACCTCGACAGGAGCGTCTAAAGGAAAATATTGATAGAAGCGCCTCATATAGAATGTCACAACTATGCAGGTGCACCTAAGTGATAGAACTAGCAGCTGTACTTAATAGCTGTGTCATTGACAACGATGGACTTTGTACCTATTCCTTAGGAAAATCCTTAGGAATGAATGAATGAGAAATAGTTGATTCTTAGGGTAAATCCTTAAGATTAGAGAGGATAATGGCGATAGGTAATTCGGTTAACTGTTTGATGATTAAACATAATAACTTTATTATTGTTGGTTGAAAACCCTATGTACTCACCAGGTTTCCCAACCTGACCCACTCAGTTTACTTGTATCACAGGTGACGATGTGAAGTTACATTACACTGAGAGATTAAGGAGATATAGATCACTAGTGTAAATGAATGTAAGTTTTGTTTATGCTTATGTCTCTGTATTGACGATGACATCCTAAATGTTTTAAAATGAATAAAAATACATTTCTTCAGAAATGCTTTGATAATGAAATTATCATGTTTTTTTGGGAACAAATTCTGCAACGTTTTTATTGAAAGAGATACTCTGATTTTTATAAAGCATAAACAAAAATCGGTCTTTTCTGGCGATGAAAATGGGGATGTCACAATCCGCTCCCACTTCCATTCTGGAATCTCTGGATGTTGCAGCAAAATGAAGGGTTTCTGGTATTCGACCTTAAAATCTGCACAAGTAAGGCATTTACCACGAAGGTAGCAATCTCCGCTTTCATGTTAGGCCACCAGTATAACTTTTTAAGATCCAGATACATCTTATCTGAACCCAGGTGACCGGATTACCGAGTATTGTGTGCCTCGGTCATGACCAAGTCTCGGAGCCCACCGTGTTTCGGTGTCTAGATCTGGTCCATGAAATAAAAGGCTCCGCCACCCTTGGCTTCTAAGTTCTTATCCATTCCTCTAATGGATTCACCTGCCATGTTTTCAGGTTTCAAGGCTTCAAGTTGAACCTCCTGAATTTGTGTAGACAAGTGTGAATGGATAGTCAATGTCAACGATTTGACCCTTCGACCAGAATATTCTTTCCAACTTAGGGCATCTACTACTATGTTGGATTTCCCCGGATGATAACGAATTTCGCATTCATAGTCATTGAGTAATTTGACCCACCGTCGTTGTTGATGGGTTTTAGCCATAAGAACATCCTATGTGCTCATACAAACCCTAATGCTTGGATCTAGGTTTCTCTATTGTACATGCAATTCATCCAAGACTATAAACCCTAATTCTAGCATATGATAATCGATATTAACATAATAATGGGTTTAAGATATTACCTTGATTGTTATGTAGCAATAACAATCACAATTCCTCCTTGTAAAGACTTTAGAAAGCTTAGAGTAACAAATGTCACTCCTCTAATGGTTCACAAACACCAAGAGCAAGAGGATGAAGAAAAAGGAGAGTGGAGGCTGCCCAAAATCGTCCAAAACCCTAGAGGATCTCATCACCACGTTTTTGGGACCTAAGGGTGCTATTTATACATGTAGGCTATTAGGGTTTTAAACTAGGAAACCCTAATCTGACTGCTTAAGCCCTAAGCAGCCCATGGATTCCTTTCATAAAGGCCTTGGACGATTTCTAATGTGTTTCCCCATAGAATTCGTCAATCCTTATATAATAAGGTAATCCATAGCCCAATTGCAATTATCATATAATTACAATTTTAGTCCCTTAAAGTTTAATTAATCTCTTTTAGCCATAAACTTAATTCTTATTAATTCTTGACTAATATTAATCAAACAATATGATTTCTCCTTTAATATATTATTCTCATAATATATTAATAAATCATCTTTAATCCTTTCTCTCCATAATTCATCTTATCAAGTTGCTTTTATGAAGGCAACGCAAAAGGACCATGCACCATCGGGTCAAGTACATACCAAAATAGTTATGGACTTAGACACTAATCCAACAGTCTCCCACTTGGATAAGTCTAATAACTATACTGCGTATGACTTCAGATCCTGATCTGCAATCGTAGCTTTCTAAAGCCGCTGTCAACTCTGATCTTATCAGATACGCGTGTCCTTTAGATAAGGGATCATATATTCCTCCATTCTAGATATCGTATAGATATAAGACATGAATTCTAATCATTCTCTATATACTATTTATGGACTTCAGATTTATGATGACTGACTAATTGAACAAATCAAATTAGCCCTAGCCCGGCCGAGCATTTACTTTTTTTTTTCATCACTAAATCATCGAGGGGACCAAAGACATCGCTTTTATCATACTTTGGATAAAAGGAACGGATAAACCTTGATTCAATGCTTGCTTGCACTCACTCACCAAATCACACACAACAATATGTTTTATAACACCACGTTACTGGTGTGTTCACATATTATCAATGTGCAACCGACTCGCAAGATACAACTCACACATCTCGATTTCAAGAATATAAGATGTTATCGTCTCACCAATCACTCGTGATAAAATCCATGAAGTGATCCAAGTGGGCGTGGGTTTAATCCAATGCTCAAATCATATTCATAAGCACTCATGAACGTTGCAACAAAAATTTGCTTATGTCTAATACTCTTTAGACAATCCACACACCAATTCACGATAGTCTTCATTCATACCTACTTCCAACATATGAACGACTGTGGCCCGTTTGAATAATTTGACTGTTCTTAACTAATTAAATTGTTCAGGAAGTCAAAACATGCAAAGTGAAACACAACAATAATACTAATCCCATATGGCCTCAAACCTTTTGAGTATAAATAAAACACCTTTTATTTATCACCATATCGATTACTCATTATTTGTTGTTTCGGGTAATCAACTTCTTACTTGAATTACAACACTTGTCCCATGCTCTCAGCATGCACATAATGTTTACCTATGGTTCTTACTTTGTGAAACAGATCAAATGAACACATTTCCAATCATACTCATTCCACAACTCCCAATCCTTATCACAAGTGTAAGAATATCAAATTCTTGCCACTTATAGAATATGTTAGATTCTAACACTTTATGCAATGATCCTTTCGTAATGTCACTGCACTAAAGTCACAATGACTATTGCCAATGAAATTACAAAGTCCTCTATCTGATATTGTTACAAGACAATTCCATAGATGTGATGTCTCTCACTCAAAGTACATTTCTTTGAAATTCCTTTTGCATGAAGTTTCTAATCTAGACATAGATTCTCAATATCTAACTCTCGATAGGGAAACCTTTCCATACTTAACATATGGAAAATTATTCTTAATAGAATCTTATCTATTCATAATAATGTCGATATACTCCATCCAATACTATACTTCCAACTACTCACAAGCGACCAATCCTCGGCGAACTTTGGATTGTCCTTTGATAGTTGTTTAATTATCTTAGTCAAAACCGATTCTTGTCCTTTTTCCCTCTAAATGCGCTAGACATTTGTAAAATTTTAGAATGGTCAAATATTATAGCATTTGCAATCGATCCTATACTCCAAGCGTATGGGACACGATTCATAATGTCTTACATAAAGATTTGATACTTTATCAATCTTCTGCCATAATATTCTATGTACTATGTTCTCACAATTCAAATTATGAAGAGGAATCCCGTAATCATAATCGAAATTTAAGAACACACTATATATCCTTGACGAAATTTAAGAACACACTATAATTGCCAAATCTCACAATTCGAATCATGGAAAGGGATACCGTAACCATAATCGAATTCGAGAATACAATTTTGGAATTGCTGTCTTCTTAAAATGTCACTTAGTGAAAGCATTTCCTCACAGTCATTTTCATGAAGGAGGGAATCTTATGAAACTTAGATTTAATGGTGTATGTTTGTGTTCCTATCCATGTGAATTTGTCAAAACCAAAGTTTGCGACAAATCCAAACTCATATGGACCGAACATTCTCAATCTTGATTTCTTGCCTTATGGTAACACGGCTGCCCACCATGTCTTCCAAGCATTTAAGCAGCTCACCCTTTCCTGTCAATGTACTTTTCATTGATTAAGGTCCTTGCTTTTATGCATTCAAATGAGAACTCATAGAACTCACATGGATAATTAACTCAATTGGAATGGCACAAAAACAAAATAACGTCAACACGATAGGTTACCTCAAGTCGTGTGCTAGTGATGTTAGATAAGGTTTATTTTGATTTGTTCTTGAAACTTTTCAAGACAATTAAAACTCCCACTGACTCCTTGACATATAAGATTCTCTTGTCAATAAATCATTTCTTGACAACCAAATATTCAAGAGTTAGTGTAGTTTTTTATCAAAACACTTCAGAAAATTGGTCCTAGTTGGTCTTCGTCTTATCCAAGACATCACAACTTTCCAATTTCAAATGTGCAAGAAAAAGAAAACTTTTTCCATATTCTACATTTGATGAGTGTTATAAACCTTCTTAAGACTTGTCACTCAATGTCATAATCTTAACTTTAACACTTGTTTTGGAACGAAGTTTGAGTGACTTCTTGATTTAACCATTTCTTCAATTCTTGATTCCTCTTCTTAGACACACAATTGTACTAAGACTTACTTAGAGGATCAATTGAGATATGGTTCTTAATCATTAAGACCTATCATAAAACATAATAAAAGGTACTCTCCTTTCTTCTTAGAATAGAGAAACTTTTATCTTTCTGCCTACTTGATTCTTCTTATTTGTTCTGCTTATTGATTTAAACTTTTACAATCAATTCAAAATTACACTTAATCTTATAAGTGTAATCATATTTGCTAAAATTTTAGTAAATCATGACGAATATCTTTGTTAGTCTTGTGGTGGACTTGATCAACACATAACCTTGTGTAATCGATCTCCTAGTCCTTCACTTGACACATTGTCAACGAATTAGTCTAATTTCCAAATGTGATAGTTTATTCATTCATCATGCAATTCTTGTTGTACGATTCCAAATCTCTATCCAATAGAAACTTGGGCGATGAGAAACTTTCCCTATTTTGTAAATTCTCGACATTTCCACAAACAACATAACTAAGAATCATATCCATTTGTTGTAAATATACAAACATCAATTCTCATAACGATTTCATTGCAAGGAAATAAATAAATAAACACGTCAAACAAAATTTATTTTATTTATAGAAGCAGCGGAAAACCTTTGACCTTACAATGCAAAATCAACTGAAAACTATGTAATAAGTATTCCTAACAACTCTATCTAAGCTCAAAATCTAATCTTCGAATCCATGTCTTCGTGATTAGATTTATCTTGCTATTTCATCAAGCTTCCTCTCTTTTCATCGATCCTGCAAAATATTCAAATGCAATCTTATCACATTATGTATTAAGAATCAACAAATAGGAACTTAATCGAGTTAGATAGTGGATTTTACCTGAAGTACAACCATACTCTTTGACTCTCCCATCTTCTGGACTCTTCAGGCTCTTAGGGCAGACTTGTATCCAATGCCCTTTCTCTTGGCAGCAAACGCAGGTTGGTTCTCCTAGAACGTCCTTGGAAGCATGGTTGGTTCACTTTCCCAACAAATATGCTCCATTGCTTTGCCAAACCATTTCTGATTCAGCAGCAATGAGCATGTAAGTTAGGTCAATGAGGTTTGCATCATGCTCAATCATATAATACTTTCTTTTGAACTCATTATATGATTCAGGGAGTGACTGTAGAACCCAGCCTGCAGCCAACTCATCAAGGAATGATGCACCCAACATTATCAACCTATCAATGTGTGATTTCATTCCTAGAATGTGGGCACACACAGGTTTACCATCTTCATGTTTCATTTCCAATAGGGCTTTAGTGACATTGAACCTTTCAATTCTTTGATCTTGTGGGTTAGGGAGAACAATGGGAGGAGGAGGAGGAAGTGAAGCATGATTTCTTGTTCCTCGATCGAATCGTGGAATATCATCTTCATGTGGAAAGCTTGTTCCACGGGATTTGGGAAGACCATAGTTGTCGAACATTGACATCTACGAAATGGGAGAAAACATAAATTCAAGTTAGTTGATAGATTGAGTCCTTAATAAATCACCCAAATGAGATATTAAGGCTAGGACCCAACACAATACGCTACAACCTAGAAAAGGGATGTCGTAATCTAGTTGCAGAATATTTGAAGGTAAGTGAATGACGATTCACTAATTTTCCACCATGAAAAACGAAAAAAATTTAAGTTTTAAATTTATGAAAACTCTTAGATCCTTTGAGATTCATTGAACTTTTCGATGTCATGTTTAAATCTCGATATGCCCCTCTTGTTTGTGACTGGGATGCCAAGGATCACAAAGCGGGTGTGAATAACCATGCAAACTTACATGGTGCCCTCACATGTTAAGGTCACCTATTCGATGTGTCGATAAACCACACACGCTCCACCGAACTATGACAAACATTGAGTCACCCTTTGCTACCTTTGCTTAGAACCATTCAGTGTGCCGGTAAACCACACACGCTCCACTAACGTCTTCGCAAGGGCACAAAGTGTAATTTCATGGATTTACATCAATTCACTTTTGTCTAAAGTAACTAAGATTGGGAATTTGTAAAAACATTTAGTTACTTTTGAACTTCATTATACTTATAATGGAAGGTTTTGTCCTATCCTACCCGTTCGGCTAATGACCCTCCACTAGTCAAGAGTGTGGTAGGTAAGAGTGGATGCCGATTCATTCGCCATTTTATAGGCAATTTCCTTAAACACCCCTTATAGACCAGCTTCGTGAATGAGGCCTACTAACGGTAAGACTGACTTTTACTCATACATATATATAATGTTAGACTTTTAATGTTATATATAGTATAGGGTGTATTTTACACTTTTAAAATACTAGGTGATCAAATTTAATAATTATATCTTTAATTAAATTAAATTGTAAACCAAAACTTTATGGATTTATTAAATCTCCTTTAATTATACACTTTAATTAATTAATAAAACCATAAGGGTGTGATTTGAACTTTTCAAAACAATACTAGGGTTTAAGAATTTAGCATTTCTAAATCAACTTTTAATTAACATTTAAATTCAAAAACTTGAGGGCAAGTTTTGAAACATTTCAAAACATTAGGGTTTTAACTATTAAAATTTCAAAAACAAAACTTTTAAGTTCAAATTTAAACAATAAAACCTAAAGGGATTAATTTGAAACTTTTTCAAACTTTATCAAGAATTTTCTAGATCACATAATTCAAATAAGGCAATTAACAACTAATTGGTGGTTATCTAATAAGATCTATTTCAAATTCTTGCAAAATAATCATCAAATAATTCAAGTAATTTAACATTTATCAAACAAGGAATCAATAAAATTCGTATTTAATTAATTTTAAACAATTATGGCAATTATCCTAAGTCAAAAAAGGTAAAAATCCCGAAAATCCGCCTAACTGACGCTCGAACTCGCCGAGTTCCTCTATGGACTCGCCGAGTTGGAGCTACTCACCGAGTTCATCAGTCAGGGGGCCAAAAAATCGATTTTTGCAATAAGAATGAATATACTAGGCATCAATACAATAGAAACCAATCAAGGCTCTGATACCACTGATGGGTTTTAGCCATAAGAACATCCTATGTGCTCATACAAACCCTAATGCTTGGATCTAGGTTTCTCTATTGTACATGCAATTCATCCAAGACTATAAACCCTAATTCTAGCATATGATAATCGATATTAACCTAATAATGGGTTTAAGATATTACCTTGATTGTTATGTAGCAATAACAATCACAATTCCTCCTTGTAATGATTTTAGAAAGCTTAGAGTCACAAATGTCACTCCTCTAATGGTTCACAAACACCAAGAGCAAGAGGATGAAGAACAAGGAGAGTGGAGGCTGCCCAAAATCGTCCAAAACCCTAGAGGATCTCATCACCACGTTTTTGGGACCTAAGGGTGCTATTTATACATGTAGGCTATTAGGGTTATAAACTAGGAAACCCTAATCTAACTGCTTAAGCCCTAAGCAGCCCATGGATTCCTTTTTTAAAGGCCTTGGACGATTTCTAGTAGGTTTCCCCATAGAATTCGTCAATCCTTATATAATAAGGTAATCCATAGCCCAATTGCAATTATCATATAATTACAATTTTAGTCCCATAAGTTTAATTAATCTCTTTTAGCCATAAACTTAATTCTTATTAATTCTTGACTAATATTAATCAAACAATATGATTTCTCCTTTAATATATTATTCTCATAATATATTAATAAATCATATTTAATCCTTTCTCTCCATAATTCATCCTATCAAGTTGCTTTAGTGAAGGCAACCCAAAAGGACCATACACCATCAGGTCAAATACATACCAAAATAGTTATGGACTTAGACACTAATCCAACAGTTGTCTCATATTGAGCTCTTTCTGATTGAATATGTGTTGTAAACTCTTGTGGTCTGTAAAGATCGTGCTTTTCGTACCAGACATATAGTGTCTCCAGATCTTTAGGGCAAACACAACTGCACCTAGCTCAAGATCATGTACGGTGTAGTTGACTTCGTGTGTCTTCAGCTGTCTCGAGGCATAGACGATGAGATTACCTTGTTGCATCAGAACACAATCGAGCCGTTGGTTGGATGCATCGCAGTGTACAACGAAGTCTTCTATCCCTTCGGGGAAGGATAGTATCAGTGCGGTGCATAAGGCTCGCTTCAGCGTTTGAAACGCTTTTTGTTGTTTCTCTTCCCAGTCAAAGACTACTCCTTTCTGGGTCAGTGTACTAAGAGGTTTCACAATCCGGAAGAAGTTCTGTATGAACCTGCGGTAGTAGCAAGCGAGACCTAGAAATTGATGAATTTCTGTAGGTGTCTTCGATGTTGACCAATTCTCAATGAAAATAATTTTGGATGGGTCCATGTGGATTCCCTCTTTGCTAACCACGTGTCCTAAGAATTCGACTCTTCGGATCCAAAATTCACATTTACAGAACTTCACATAGAGCTTCTCCGTTCATAAAGTTCCTAGAATTTGTCGCAGGTGATCGCCATGCTCTTCCTTACTTCGGGAGTAGATCAGAATGTCATCAATGAAGACGATGACGAACTGATCCAAGTAAGGACGACATACTCTATTCATTAAGTCCATGAACACTACGGGCGCATTGCTCAGTCCGAATGGCATCACCACGAACTCGTAGTGTCCGTAACAAGTTCGAAAGGCTATCTTTGGAACATTCTCCCCTAACACTCGTAACTGGTGATATACGGATCCTAGATCAAGTTTGGAAAAGTAACTCGCCCCTTGCAGTTGGTAGAATAAATCGTCTATGCGAGGCAAAGGGTAATGATTTTTTATCGTTAGTTTGTTGAGTTCTCTATAGTCGATACACATACAGAATGATCCGTCTTTCTTCTTAACGAACAAGACCGGTGCTCCATAGGGTGAGAAGCTTGGTCTTATAAAGCCCTTGCTGAACAGTTCGTTAAGTTGACCAGATAGTTCCTGCATCTCTGCTGGTGCTAATCGGTAGGGCGATTTGGCTACTGGGGTAGTTCCTAGGACTAAGTCGATTCTGAACTCGACTTGTTGTTGCGGAGGTAATCTTGGAAGTTCTTCAGGAAAGATGTCAGTAAAGTCTCTCACTACCGGAATGCTCTTTAGTTCCTTCGTTTCTAGTCTCATATCAACAGCGTGAGGAAGGAATGCACAATATTCCTTATGTAGATACTTCCATGCTTGAATACTTGAGATGATACGAAGACTCGTGCCGGGTTTGTTGCCATAGATAATGAGAGTTTCGTTAGACGGAAAATTAACGTGTATAGCTTTTTCATAACACATAATGTTGGCACGATGAAGACTCAACCAATCGATGCCGATTATGATGTCGAAACTTTTAATCGAGACCGGGATGAGGTTGATTGGAAATGAATGGCTATCTAGAGTTAGGGTACATCCTATGTATATGCTATTTGTGCTCTCAGTTTTCCCATTAGCCATTTCTACAGTGAATGGTTTCTTAAGTGTGTATGGTTTTTGTTTAAGTAGGCGAGCAAATTTATGATTCACAAAGCTTCTCTATGCTCCGCTATCAAACAGTATGGATGCATAAAAATTATCGAGGAGAAACGTACTGGTCACCATCGTAGGGTCAGCAACTGCTTCTCCGTGGCCTATAGCCAGAACTCTTTCTGCTCCACCAGCATTTCTTGCTTTGGGGTAGTCCCTTTTGTAGTGGCCCACTTCGCCACATCCGTAGCAAGCCTGGCCCACAACAGCACCGGGGACTTGGGTGATCGGCCTTGCCGGAGATTTGTAGAAACGGACAGTGTGTCCTTTCTTGTTGCAGTTAGAGCACTGCATTTCACGAAAGGGTCCGTTGTGGTGCAAGTTGCATTTGTTTCACTTTGGCAAAGTTCCAGTATACTGCCTTATTAGAGTAGCAGCGGTAGGTACTATCGCAGCATGAACCGCCATGACTCTTTGCTTTTTAGTAGCTCTTTGTTTCTTCTTATCATCCCAGAACTTCCGCTTATTGTCAGTGGATTTGGAGGGTTCTGAGATGGCGAGGGTTATTGTTGATGATGGGGATTGGACTCCATGATCGATGAGCCGCTGTGCCAATCGTTTGGCAATGTCGAAGGTAGTAGGGTGTGAAACTAAGACATTTCCCTGATACGGAGGCACCAGCCCCCAGATGTAGCTTTCGATCTTTTTCCCTTCAGTGGGAACCATGTTGGGACAGAGGGCCACCAATTCACTGAACCTAGCAGTATACGCGACAATGTTGGAGCCCCTCATGGTTAGGCTCCACAGCTCCTGTTCCAACTTCTGGATTTCCCCCCTCGGGCAGTACTCCTCAATCATGAGGTCTTTCATAGTTTCCCAACCCGTGTCGTTTTCCACTACAAGAGTGAGTGACTTGACACGGTTGTTCTACCATGTCAGGGCTTTCTCCTCAAAGGTGCAAGCAGAAAACTTGACCTTACTCGCGGCAGGGCAGGAACAAATCTTGAAGACCGAGTCCGCCTTCTCAGACCATTGCGGGAGGGCAATGATTCTGCCAGTCCCCTTGAAGGAATTTGGCTTGCAGTTAGTGAAGTCCTTGTAGGAGCACTCTCTCGAGCGCACAAGGAGTTCACCTTGAGTAGAGTTAATAGGGGTTCCACCTCCGCTGGCATCAGTGGAGTGATATTGAGCCGTGGCCGTAGCCATAGCCGCAGCCACAACAACATTCAGAGTTGCCGCATCGAATTGTGGAGGAGGTGGTATTGGAGTTGGAGTACTCATAGGATTACACCTTGTTGATTTGTGGAGGCATCCTTCAACTATAAGTTTAAAGGAAAGATGTACATGGTGGTTAGAATCAATTGTGAACATGGTGAGAGTGATCCATGGGCTATATCGCCATAGTCCAACAGTTGAATGGGCGTACATTTGAAATAGCAGTATAGAAAAAGAGTAGGAAAAACACCAGAGTACAGATTTTTCCAACAGGTTAGATAACTATCAATATTACTGGTAATACTGATGTAAACGAGTTCGGGAAAAAAGACCTAATAGTAGGTCTTACATCAAACCATATGAGGGAAAATGTTTGACAACTTAGTAGACTAGATAGTGTACGGAAAGATAGGAATATTTTACAGACAAGTGCATCATAGAGCACAAATACGAAAGGCTATTCCTTAATCAAAAGAAAAGACGTGCTACACATCTTTTAACAGTGATGAGAATTCCTCGGGCGAACCCTAAGGTCTTCCATCTGACGAACCACTTCTTGGGGGTGTTGTTCATGAGCCCTCTGGTGAACTCGGAGTTCTATGACTTCAGCTCGGGAGGCAGCTAGCTGTTGATGTAGAGCACCATTAGTCCTTCCGGTCCTTTCCATTGACTCTTTGAGATGGCAAATACGGACCGTGTTGACACCAGTGTTAGTATCAATCTCCGCTACTCGGCCGATGGCTGCCCGACCTTGTTCCAAATTCTGAGCAATCCTACGGACCAAGATGGGTAGGGCTCGATCAGCCGAGCCACACTTGCTTATGTTGTAGAAGCTTCGGTCCCCGTTGTAGGGTAAGGGTTGACCTTGTTCGTCGCTCCAGCGATTCAAGTTCGTTGCCCACAAGGGTGTGGGACCCTGAAACAATGGATGGGGGTTGTTAATTGGGGCTTGACCTACTTGGGGTAGGTTGTTTGTAACATCTCAAAAATCAGGTATATCTTGTGAACCTTCTTCTTTGAATGATTGTTATATTTAGCCCTTGATAAGAAGATGTTTGGTTGGCAGGTACACGGAGCGTACTGGGGTGTACGCTCAGCGTACTTATGCACGGTCTGATCGTGAAGGATTGCCAGGTACGCGAGGCGTACCTGGCCCAGAAGAGAAACCCTAATTCCTTGAGCCTCCCTATTTAAACAACCTTATGGCCCTTTTTTTGGCCACCCTTCCTAGAGCATTATCATTTCTAAACCCTAAATCTCATTCATATAGCAAGGGAGTGTCTCGGAGAGCCTTGTAGTGTGTTCTTGGCCATTTGGAGCAAAGTGAAAGCCTTGTCAAAGGAAGAGTTAGAGCTCAAGCTTGTAGATCTGAGTAGCAGTGAAAGAAGCTTCATTTTGAGATAAAAAGCTTCAAGCTTTACATCATTTCTGTTCATACCTTGTAAGAGAAGTTTTAGGGTTTTTGTCCCCAAGTTGATAGCTTTAAGAGTTAATGAGCTCTTAGAAGCCGAGATATGTCCCATGCTAGCCCATTTAGGGTTGTTATGTGATAAAATCCAGTCTTGGCTGTCAAAAGTTGTTCATGAATGAGATATGGACCTTTAAAGGTTGGAAATGGGGTGATTTGGGTGTTGGTGACCTCCTCTGCCATGCAAAGGCGTAAAGTCACCGACTTTATGGATTAAGTTGTATTAGAGAAGTAAGATATGGAATTTGGACGCAAGTCTTAACAAATTAAGACCCAAAAATCAAAGAAGACTGAAACTGGGAGTTACGTCGAGCATAATCCCAGTACACGGGGCATAGGAGTCACGTTCCACCGTTTGTGTGAGGTTGCCGAGTACGCCCAGCGTACATGTCTGGTACGCGCAATGTAACCCGGAGAGGGTTAACTTTTGTTGACTTTTAGGGTTTGGTCAATATTTGGGTCGTTGAGCCATGGGAGGGGTATAATGGTCTTTTTCCCTTATGAGAGTGCCAATAGAGAGTTTAGTCTAGCCTATGAGAGTGATATTGATTAGAGTGTTTATCATGTGATTAGGCGTAGGCTAGACCAGATTTTACCGAGTCTGATATTTACTGAGACACCCGAGGTGAGTCTTCTCACTATACTTTACCTTGAGTAGGTAAACAGAGTTATGTGATAGAGTATCTTGTATTCCATCTATGTGATGTGTTGCACTGCATTATTTCTATGTGACTTATACCATGTGTATATCAGAGTTAGGACCGGAAGGTCCACAGAGCTAGGACCAGAGGGTCCACAGAGTTAGGGCCCAACGGCCCAGAAAGCTATAGCCTTGAATGGCTAATATGTGATATATGTGGTATTTCGGGGAACTCACTAAGCGTTTATGCTTACAGTGTTTTGTCTTATGTGTTTCAGGTACTAGTGACGATCGCGGGAAGGCGCCCGCATGATTCGCACACACACGCGGAGTTTTATATGTTCTTATGATGTTGGGAAATTGTTTATGAATTAACATGTGATACATTGAGATTTTATAATAAATATGAATGGGAATGTGTTTTAAAAATGCAAAAAAAATTGCTTTAACTTTTACGGTGTTACATTGTTGACTTGTGGCTCGAAGTCAGATCCATCCGAGAAGCCTTCTGCGTGATGATCATCCAAAGGGATTTGATGCTCATCATCGGACTCTGCTTCAAGCCATCCTGCATTGTCGTGGGTTCGAAAGTAGGGGTCTTCATGATGATGGAATCTAGTCATGATATCTACGCGAGAAATGGGGTATAAGAATCTTATATAAATAGACGTACTACTTAAGATAATTATAAGATGATCTTTATCGGTTATGTCAATACTTGTGTAGTGTATACCAGTTATATGAAATCGAAGTAGGATAGTCCTTCGAATAAGTGGTCCTAACTCCAAATCCATAACCAAACAAGGACAACAACTGAAGCAAAGATCAGAGATTCTAAGTCTATAACACCTGAATTTCATTTAACCTTAGCGTATGTACTTAACGACTATTGACCTACTTGATAGAGACCTTTTTTTTAGTTTTCAGATAAATGATTATAGTAGCACAAAATACTCCTATAGTATTTTAAACTTAAGTTCTGTTGTAGTGCTATCTTTGTGGTAGTGTTGGTAAGTTTTTAGACTTGTTGCCATATCAAAACCATTTTAGGGCATATGTTAATCACTCCTCGGACCAGCATAGTGTTGGATAAGGTGTCTAAGTCCATAACTATTTCGGGCTTGTACTTGACCCGACCCGGCATGGTCCATTTGGGTTGCATGGCACCATGCAATTGGATAGACTAAATGAGAGAAATAACACTTGGAGATTATTAATATATTATAAGTTCTAATATATTAATAATATTATTTGATTAGTTTGATCAAGAATTAATTTGGAATTAATTAAGTGATCAAAGGATAACTAATTAAATATATGGGTTGGTTATGTAAATCATCCATATCTTGTATAGTGGACTAAGAGGCTCCATGGATTATCAAGTTGGGTTCTACCCATAGGATGCTCCATGGATGCTCCATGGGAGTTACAAACCCATGGGTCATGGAAATGAAGAGTCATGACACATTAGGGTTTACATGGTGTAACCCTAGATGTGCCAACACTATATAAAGATCCCATTCTCCACCAAAATCGGTTAGGAAAAAGAAACTAGAGGGCTTGGCCGATTTTTGACAAGTGTGTGTTATCTCAAGAGTCTTTCCAAGAGCATTTGGTGTTGTGCGAAGCATTTGAGGCATCACACTTGGGGTGCTAGGCTCACAAGGTTTCAAGGAACACAAGCAACAACAAGGTAAGTTATTCTATCTATGATTCAAGTTAAAATTGTTCCCCATGTATGCTAGATAGGAATATAACCTTGGAATTCAACTTTGCATGATAATTAGACAAACATAGATCCAAGGTTATTAGGGTTGCATGTACACTTAGGAAGTGTTAGAATGCTCAAAACCCATCAGTGGTATCAGAGCCTAGGCTTGTTTGTTTCTTATTTGTGCTTAAAAGTTGAAGAAAGTCGAAAATCTTGCTGTCTGACTGATGGACTCGGCGAGTCCATGGGGAGGACTCGTCGAGTTCATGTGTATCTTCAACCTACTCGGCGAGTAGGTTTATGCACTCGGCGAGTAGGGTCGACAGAGTGCAGAATTTCGACTTGAGTTGCTGGAAATGGATTAGAATCATTACCCTAAAATGTTTTGGTACTTGAAAACTTATTTTAGAAGGTGTAATGTCTTTTCTAACTCATTTACAACAACTAGTTATCAAAATTACAAAGATTAAATGTGATTTTGATTCTTGAAAGTGTTCATATTCATATTCTTGTTCTTATGATGTTTAGATGATCATAGGAATTATTTGTAACCTATGTGGTAGATTAATTCATGATCATAATGTGTTTTAATGGAGTCCATAACTTGTCCTCAAGTTATGGAAAACGAAAAGTCTCTTGGATTAAAAACCATTAAAAGAACACAAGAGTTAGGAAAAATGAAAAGTCCTCATTTTATTACTCTATTAAACTCATAAGTTACAAGAAATGAAAAGTTTTGAAAGTTTACAAAACTTGCCCTCAAGTTTTGGAACAAGTAAAGTTAAGTTAAAACTTTAGTTCCAACCCCTAGAATTTTAAAAGTTAAAATTCAACCCTTATACTTATATTATTATGATTTAATAATTATATATATATGTATAAGAACAAGGTCGTCTTACCGCTAGTACGCCTCATTCACGAAGCCGGTCTATAAGGTGGGTATACGGTTGTTGCCTATAAAATGGTGACTTAATGGGTGTCCACTCTCACCCACCGCTTGCTTGATCGGTGGAGGGTCGTTAGCCGAACGGGTAAGACAAGGACTTATTAATTCTCATTCAAAGTATGATGAATATTATAAAGTAACTAAATGTTTTATTAAATTCCCAATCTTAGTTACTTTAGGAAAAATGTGAATAAGGTGCTATTCCATGAAATTACACTTTACACTTTGATTAAGTCGTTGGTGGAGCGTGTGTGGTTAACCGGCACACTAACTTGGACTTAACAAGGTAGGTAAAGGGTGACTTAGGGTTTATTATAGTATCGATGGAGCGTGTGTGGTTAACCGGCACATCGATTGAGTGATAAACTTTAAGGGTACCAAGTGATTTGCATGGTTACTTCACACCTCGTTTTGTGATCCTTGGTATCCCAGTCACAAAACTTGGAGGGCACACTCGAGATTGAAACATGCCTTTGAAAAGTTCATTGAATCTCAAAGAATCTAGGAATTTCTAAGAACCATTCAAAAACCTAATACTAAAATATTGCGGTTTTCGTGGTGGAAATTGGTGAATCGTCATTCACCTACCTTTCAAATATGATATAGCTTAGATTACGGCATACCTCTTCTAAGTTATATTATATTGTGATTGGATCCTAGCCTTAATACTACATTTGGGTGTTTTATTAAGGACTCTCTTATATCTAAACTAATCTTGTCCTCTTTCCTTCAGATGTCTTTCAACAATGCTTCTGGCTCTAATCCTAATGACTCCTTTACCCTTATGAACTTGTGTGGGAAAGTCACCTTTGATGGATCCAACTTCAATGAGTGGATCAGAAACATCAAGATGATTACCCGCTACGAGGACAAAGAATATGTCCTTGACAAGGAGCTTAAGGAGATTAATGAGTCCACTGCAACTCCTCAGGAGATCGCTGAATTTCGGGCACATGAAAGGGATGCTACGAAAGTGGCTTGCATCATGACGGCCACGATGACAGCGGAACTCCAAAAGTCTTATGAAGATTTCTACCCTTATGTCATGCACCAAGATTTGATGGAAAGATACCATCAAAGTGCAAGACAAGAGAGGTATGAGATCATCTGCTCCATGATAACAACCATGATGAAGGACGGGGAATCCGTCACGAGCCACATGCAGAAAATGCAAAGGTATGTGGATCGTTTGCTGAAACTTAATGTGAACTTCCCGGAGGATCTTGCAATAGATATTATTTTGCATTCCTTACCATCGTGCTATGATCAATTCCGCATGACATATCACATGAACAAGGAAGAAGTCACCCTCAGCAAACTTCAGGGACTTCTCAAGACCGCAGAATCAGGTCTTAAGGGGAAGTCGGTTGCTATCACTCCTACTCAAAACTCTACTCCGGTTTTGGCAATTAGGAAGAATCGATGGAGGAAGAGAAAGAGATCTTCGAAGGGTACCAAGGCTCGGACCCTTGATGGCTCTTCTTCAAGTGGAACCAAGAAAGGTTTCATTACTCCTTCTTCTGACCCAAAAGAGGCTGAATGCTTCTATTGCCATGAAAAAGCTCATTGGAAGCGGAACTGCCCAAAATACCAGCAAGATGTGAAGGATGGGAAAGTTAAACCCAACCATGCAGGTATTTACACTATCATTTCTAATAACTCACCCCATTCTAATTCTTGGGTCCTTGATACCGGTTGTGGTATTCACATTTGTTGTGACTTGCAGGGACTAAGAAGAAGTGAGGATGTGGAGCAAGGAAGGATAAACTTGATCATGGGGAATAGGAAAGCTATACCTGTTACCAAGATTGGAGTTTATACTTTATCGCTAAGTAGTGGGTTTAGTTTAGATCTGAATAAGTGTTGTTATTCGCCAGGAATGGCAAGAAATATTATTTCCTTCCATGCTTTGTACAAACAAGGGTTTACCTTTTCATTTAATAATGAAGTTGGTTCTATTGATGCTTTCTTTAATAATATTCTTTATTTTAAAGCATTACCTTGTGATGGTGTGTATGAAGCTGTATCTGTTGTAGATAACTTAGGAAATAATGTTTTGTGTATTGATTCTACTTATAATAACTTGGATAAAGCATCATTATGGCATTGTCGTCTTGGACATATAAGCAAGAAGCGCATAGGCCAACTCCAAAAGGATGGAGTCTTGGAGTCGTTTGACCTAAAGTCAGATGATAGTTGCGAATCATGCTTACTTGGAAAAATGACAAAGTCACCCTTCACAGGTTCGTGTGAGAGGGGTGAAGGTTTGTTGGACCTTATACACACGGATGTGTGTGGACCATTCAAACATGCCACAAGGGATGCTAATCGTTATTATTTGACTTTTACTGATGATTATAGTAGATATGGATATGTCTACTTGGTCAAGCATAAGTCAGAGACTTTCGAGAGGTTTAAGGAATTTAAACAGGAAGTCGAGAATCAATTGGGCAGGAACATTAAGATGCTTCGATCCGATCGTGGTGGTGAGTATCTTAGTTCAGAGTTCCTCGACTATCTAAGGGAATGTGGGATAGTCTCACAATTGACACCTCCCAGGACACCACAGTTGAATGGTGTGGCTGAGAGGCGTAATCAAACCTTGTTAGATATGGTTCGTTCCATGATGAGTCGAGCTACGCTACCAATCTCATTCTGGGGGTATGCCTTAGAGACTACCGCCCATATTCTTAATCTAGTCCCTACAAAGAAAGTTGCCAAAACTCCTCACGAGATGTGGACTGGTAAAGTACCTAAACTAGACCACATCAAGATTTGGGGTTGCGAGGCTTTCGTGAGACGCGAGACTCATGATAAGCTCGAACCTCGAAGCGAGAGGTGTATTTTCATCGGTTACCCACAGCGATCCTTTGGTTACCTCTGCTACAGACCTAGTGACAATGTGGTCTTTGTAGCAAGAAGAGGAGTCTTTCGAGAGAGAGAATTTATAAGCCAAGGAGACAGTGGGAGGCAAATTGATCTTGAAGAAATTCAAGAATCAAGCGGTGAAGGAACTTCAAACTCTAGCCCTCAACTTGAGGAGGAAACTCCTGTTGAGCCAATTGACAAATCTGTACCTCTGAGACGTTCCACGAGAGTTAGGAGTGCACCTGAGCATTACTATGGATTCCATATTACTGCAGAAGGTGAGACACTTATTAGTGATGAAACACTAGTAAGTCAAGATGACCCTAACAGCTACGAGGAAGCCATGGCAAGCCCCGAGTCTGCTAAATGGAAGGAGGCTATGGATAGCGAGATACAATCCATGTATGACAATCAAGTTTGGAACTTGGTTGAAAATGTACCAGGTCGTAAGACAGTAGGGTGCAAATGGGTCTTCAAGAAGAAGACCGACATGGATGGTAAAGTACACACTTATAAGGCTAGACTGGTTGCAAAGGGCTTCTCTCAAATTCCTGGAGTGGATTATGATGAGACCTTTTCTCTGGTAGCCAAGATTAAGTCTATTCGGGTTCTGTTAGCCATAGCTGCATTTCATGACTATGAAATATGGCAGATGGATGTCAAAACCGCTTTCCTTAATGGAAAGTTGGCTGAAGATGTTTACATGAGTCAGCCAGAGGGTTTTGTCAGCAACGAGTACCCTAATAGAGTGTGTAAGCTTGAGAAATCCATTTATGGATTGAAGCAAGCACCTCGCAGATGGAATCTTTGCTTTGATGAAAAGGTCAAGGAATTTGGCTTTTCTAGGAGTGAAGATGAATCATGTGTGTATGTCAAGGCTAGTGGGAGTATAGTTAGCTTTCTGGTATTGTATGTGGATGACATACTACTCATAGGAAACGACATTCCAACCCTGCAGGAAGTAAAGTCCTGGCTTGGGAAGTGTTTCGCTATGAAGGACCTTGGTGAAGCTGCCTATATTCTAGGGATAAGAATCTTGAGAGATCGGAGTAAAAGACTAATTGGACTTAGTCAGAGTACCTACTTGGATAAGGTGCTGAAGAGATTCAGCATGCAGGATTCCAAGAAAGGACAGTTACCCATCCAGAGTAACACCAGATTGAGTAAGACACAAAGCCCTAGCACTGAGGCTGAGATAGCAGAAATGAGTCGAACACCTTACGCTTCAGCTGTAGGATCGATCATGTATGCTATGACGTGTACTCGACCCGATGTAGCTTTTGCCTTGAGCATGGTTAGCAGGTATCAGGCGAACCCTGGCAAGGCACACTGGACTGCGGTAAAGAATATCCTCAAGTACCTACGGAGGACTAAGGACTGGGTTCTTACCCTCGGTGGGAGTGATGACTTGAGAGTTGTAGGGTATAGTGATGCTAGCTTCCAGACTGATAGGGATAATTTCCGCTCTCAGTCGGGCTGGGTCTTTACCCTAAACGGAGGAGCAATTTCTTGGAAGAGTTCCAAGCAAGAGACAGTGGCAGATTCTACTTGTGAATCAGAGTATATTGCAGCTAGTGAAGCAGCAAAGGAGGCGATACGGCTGAAGAACTTCATTGGAGACCTTGGAGTTGTACCAGCTATTAAAAAGCCAATGGAAATTTTCTGTGATAGTGAAAGTGCTGTTGCCTTAGCCAAGGAATCAAGGGATCACGGGAGATCCAGACACATCGACAGAAAATACCATTTCATCAGACATCGGATTGAAGAAGGACTCCTCGTGGCAAAGAGGGTATCATCGGATGAGAACCCAGCAGATCCCCTCACGAAGGGACTGAGTAGGGTTAAGCATCTTCAGCATGCTCGGAGCATAGGGCTGAAGGATGATATAAGTTTTAGTAGTTAGATAACCCGGAAATTTGTAAAGTGTAATTGACATTTGATGATGAATAAAAGGTGTTTTATTTATGAGTAAAGTGTTGCTATCTCTTGTCAATCATTTACTATATTTCTTTTGCATGTTTTGACTTCCAGAATAATTTTGTTTGGTATAACATATTATTCAAATCTCCACAGTCGGTCATATGTTGGAAGTAGATATGAATCAAGACTGTCATGTTTGGTTGTAGAGGTCTTGGACAAGGCTACAACAATTATGAGTGCTCATAAGTTCTGAGCATTGGACACAACCCACGCTCACTGGAATCACTTCATGGAATTTTATCTCGAGTGATCGTGAGACGGTAATATCATATAAGTCTTCAAACCTAGAGATATGATTTGTTACTTACAAATTGGTTATGCATTGACTGTACGAAACTGCATTGGTAACTCGATGTTATAAAACGTACTTTTGTGTGTAATTCAATGAGTGGTAGAACAAACATATGAGTCGAAGTTTATCTGTTCCTTCTTGGATTAGAAGCTGATATCTGGGCCCCTCGATGATTTTGTTTTGACCCATGTACCGGGCCCGGTCAGAACTAAGTTGATGTGTTCAATTAAGTTCTATGTCAAACAAATCGGAAATCGGGAAACAAATGCTGGACAATAAGCAAGACAATGTTCCATGTATTTGTCCGGCCGATATCTAGAACGGAGGATTATATGATCACTTATCTTAAATGGCGTATCATCATCTTCTCAGTTCCGAGAGACCTTGAAAGAGCTACGATTGCCGGTCGGTTCCTGAAGTACTAGAGATATAGTTATTAGACTTATCCAAGTGGGAGACTGTTGGATAAGGTGTCTAAGTCCATAACTATTTCGGGCTTGTACTTGACCCGACCCGGCATGGTCCATTTGGGTTGCATGGCACCATGCAATTGGATAGACTAAATGAGAGAAATAACACTTGGAGATTATTAATATATTATAAGTTCTAATATATTAATAATATTATTTGATTAGTTTGATCAAGAATTAATTTGGAATTAATTAAGTGATCAAAGGATAACTAATTAAATATATGGGTTGGTTATGTAAATCATCCATATCTTGTATAGTGGACTAAGAGGCTCCATGGATTATCAATTTGGGTTCTACCCATAGGATGCTCCATGGATGCTCCATGGGAGTTACAAACCCATGGGTCATGGAAATGAAGAGTCATGACACATTAGGGTTTACATGATGTAACCCTAGATGTGCCAACACTATATAAAGATCCCATTCTCCACCAAAATCGGTTAGGAAAAAGAAACTAGAGGGCTTGGCCGATTTTTGACAAGTGTGTGTTATCTCAAGAGTCTTTCCAAGAGCATTTGGTGTTGTGTGAAGCATTTGAGGCATCACACTTGGGGTGCTAGGCTCACAAGGTTTCAAGGAACACAAGCAACAACAAGGTAAGTTATTCTATCTATGATTCAAGTTAAAATTGTTCCCCATGTATGCTAGATAGGAATATAACCTTGGAATTCAACTTTGCATGATAATTAGACAAACATAGATCCAAGGTTATTAGGGTTGCATGTACACTTAGGAAGTGTTAGAATGCTCAAAACCCATCACATAGTTGATCAGGCTATGCCACTGCCAAGACTAACCATACACCCCCGAGCTTACTTGTGATATTCAACAATCGTAATACTTTTGTATTTGTCATTGTGACACTGATTTTAGTATGAATGCAGTCATGGATACTTACTTAAATATTTTATTATTTAAAAGTATATTCTCTTGGTTAGATTGTTTTAATCCAAATGTGTTTATAGTTAGTATATCTTTTATGGGTTGATACACTCAATTCACTATAAACAATGTTCCGATACCAATCTGTGACACCGCAAAACCAAGAACAGCGGAAACGTTCTGGGGCGGAGGACGTAGTGTACAGTATCACAAACACAGTATAATAGTAAACAAGTAAACAGCATCATCCATTGCATTAAATAGATAATTTTAATACAAGTGTGTTCTGTAGTATATAAGACACCAAAACATAAATCAAAATATAAGATGAGTCTTGAATGCGCTCCATCCTCCCAAAAGATGGCATCGGTACCTGTCTACTGATGACCTGAGAATACAAGTTATTTTGAAAGAGTTTATCAGCATTAAAGCTGGTGAGTTCATAAGTATTTAGTGTCTATGTTTGTATCAAAATGTTTGAACCGTTGTTTGAAGTGCGAGTTTGTAAACGTTTGTAGTAAAAGTATGTGAATGTTTGTAAGTGTTTGTAAATGTTTGTAACTCCTAGAAAAGCCTATATTTTCTACTAAAAGTAGCCTTCTACCAAGGCACACCTGTTTTGTATGTTTGTTTCTTGTAAAACTATGTAATGTTCCCAAGTGTAACTATCATTATCAAAATATAGTTTGTACATTAATGTTTAGTTGGAGTGATCACCAAATAAATGTAATGGGTAAATTAATGTAGTACTGTAGTGTTGTATTGTAGGAACTATTGTTGTACTAACTACCTTAAACCGGATTTTTATCAAGGTATTATGTGATTAATTGTACTATACTATCGACTGGAAAACACGACAATATAAGTCGTCAAAAGGTATGACATTTGGCACTCGAAGACCTGCAGGTCCTGCTGTAGCTAGCAGCTAGATGTAGGATAGTCAATCCAGTATAGATCTATATGCAAACTCACGCTCTCCCTCCAGGAGATTCTAGTTACAACTCGGGCCATGACAATGAAGGCATGCTCTGATACAGTGGATCACATATATGTTAAAGTATACTTGTACATATAATGTACTGTTTCTCA